>NC_140583.1:230145824-230741139 GCF_964204655.1 Triturus cristatus
AACTTACTCTTACATTTTGCGTTGAATTAGATCTAAAATTCCTGCAGACTCCTGCAAAATGCCCAATTTTACCACAGTTTGTACATTTCTTACCCATCGCAGGGCATCCTGGAAAATCTGCAATATGGTTTTTAGAACCGCATCTGAAACAAACAAATGTTTTAGTATCTACAACATTACTTTGTTTGTTTTTCTGTATATTTTTCACAAAATTTTTCTTTTTTTCCTGAATCGAAAAAACATTTGCATTAGGATTCTTATCTGCTGAAAGTTCCTTTGTACTTTCTAAATAACGTTCTATACCTTTAGCAATATCTATTACTTCCTGTAGAGAAGGATTTCTACACGCTAAAAGTCGTTCTTGAATCTTTTTCTCAAAACAATGGAAAACAAACTGATCACGAATATATACATCTACCATTTCAGTATATTCACATTTGGTGGCTAACACTCTCAGACTGGCGATGTATTCCTCCACAGTCTCAGTTTCTTGTTGCTTGCGCATTGCAAAACGGTGCCTGCCTACCATAATATTTGGTTCCTCACCAAATTGCTTTTCTAACCTCTTTACTGCTTCCTGAAATTCATCTAAAGGTATAAATTGTCCAGGTTGTACTTCGTATTCAGGTAAGCTATCAAATATTTCTTGACCAGCAGTACCAAGTAAACCAAACATAATAGCTTTTTTTCTTTCAGGCTCGTATTTTTTACCATCTATTGCAACTAAATAGTTTTCGAATGCACGTAGCCAGTTCTTCCACTTCATAGATGGTTTGCCTGGTTCAGCCAAAAATGCAACAGGTGCATTTATGTTAGAATTTTGAGACATGCTGTCAATTTCACACAAGTCTTCCTCAATTTTTATTTTTAACGCAATTCTTGAAGTTGGCTGATGAAATAAAAATAAATTTGCAGTTTTAAATAGATTTAGAAATCTTCAAAGATGAACTGTGTTTCAAAATATAGATGTTTACTTTTTAATAATTTTGAAATAATTCTTCAGAATTCCAAAAACGAATGAATTAATTAAAGTACAAACTGTTTTTAATTGTAAAATATTTTCAATACCTTGAATATGCTTGAAAATCCAATCGCGTGTAATTTTGCTGGTAGTAATAACCGAGATACGGTTAACTTACATGAATTTAGCCAAATCTAAAATGGAGTCACGCACGTTGCGTCGAATCACGTGATGCGCGTCACAAAATACCGTTGTCAAACAATAGAATCAGCCGTTGACAGTTACAGCTGAGATCGCCGTTACGTCGACAGACTTCAACTGTCAAATTTCAACCGTCTCAAGCTTCCCTCGAACACTACGATAAAGAACATTGAATGCAAAATGCATTCTTAGGTTAGCAAACTGGCAAGTGAGAAATATAAACATGAATGTAGCAACTTGCCTTGTAGAATTTAGTAATCCTCGTTGAAATTAACCGCATGTAGATTTCCTTGAAGTCCGATGTGGGCCCGAATTCCTTTTTCCGTAAATCGCTTGTCGCCAAATTGTAGTAGAATACAATATATAACTTGCAGCAAAACAATAGTAATTATATTGTATTTATTCAATTTACCAATAACAAGGCCCACAGCGGCAGTAGCAAAGCGTGTGCTGACGCACGGACAGCTGGCGAAGGAATGCGAGGCATTTCATGACGTCAGTTAAATACCATATGGGGATTCTATTGAAACGTCACAGGTAACAGCTAGGTTGCTTGTGTAGTGCAATCGAACTTGGCATAAACTAACTGTAATAAAAGAAGGACTACAACAGTCTTCATCCTTTATCGTCTCCCACCAGAATGTGGCCACAAGGATTTCCCCCCTACCCCTCCCATGGGGCAAATAGGTTTTTCCAATAGAGTAAGACTTCTATATTTGTTTCACATGAATGTCAGAGTGAACACAGATGCCTGACACTCATATAAAAATGTTCACCTTTTTCACTTTAGGAGAGAGCAGTAAGTATGGAGCGTGACTGTGACACATCAAGGTCTACCATATGACAACCATTTTGAGTATTATATGATTGTCTCACCCCCTCTCTCTTACAGGTTTCTCTAAACAGGTGGCAGCTGGCTATAGGCCTACGCCCCCAGTGGTAAGATTGGAGCCCAATATTTAAGGTCCTGACGAATGCCACGTACCCAAGTGGACAATACAGGCAGAAACATGTTGACCCCCTATTAACAATCACTGATTCACAGCAGCGACGGGATGATAAGGTCCCCACTCACCGCACTTATATATTTTAATCCCACATAGTAACCCCATAGAATAAAAATTGTTCAGGAATACTGTGATGGTTTTTAAATTCACTCACTCCTTTTTTTGTTTGGGCCCCCACTTAGTTTAGAAGTGCATCCCTGTCTTCAGGTGTATGCCCGCCCTCTATCAAACGCGGTTTTTAGAGGGCGAGGACTGGCAGATGATGAACCATGACACCTGGTGATGTGTGATGCCAGTCCGTCAATTTGTGTAATTTGCCCCCACTAAATTGGGCATCTCTTAGACACAACTAGGGACGGTCCTTTCTGTGGTTCATGGTAACAGGACATCCCATCTCCTTTTGAGTTTTTCAGGGAGACCCATGATCATACCTTTCAATGTCTTGTTGAATCTCTCAACAAGGCCATTGGTTTGTGAGTGGTAGGGTGTAGTAAACTTGTACTGCACTCCACACTCCTTCCACATGCGTGTTAGGTAAGCAGACATGAAGTTGGAACCTCTGTCTGAAACCACCTCCTTAGGAAACCCTACCCTGGTGAAGACACCCAAGAGGGCCTTGGCTGCTGCAGGAGCTGTAGTAGTCCTAAGTGGAATTGCTTCAGGGTACCTAGTAGCATGATCCACTACTACTAGAATAAATTTGTTCCCTGAGGCTGTGGGAGGCTCAAGTGGACCCACAATGTCCACTCTTACCCTTTCAAAGGGGACCCCCAACACTGGTAGTGGGATGAGGGGGGCCTTTGCGTGGCGACCTGTCTTGCCACTGGCTTGACAGGTAACACAGGAGCTGACAAACTCCTTCACCTTTTGGTGCATCTGGGGCCAGTAAAAGTGACTCACTAGCCTTTCCCAAGTTTTGGATTGCCCCAGATGTCCAGCTAGGGGGATGTCATGAGCCAAAGTTAAGAGGAACTCCCTGTACTTCTGTGGCACTACCACCCTCCTGGTGGCTCCAGGAGTGGGGTTTCTTGCCTCAGCATACAATAATCCCTCTTCCCAATAAGGTCTGTGGGTACCACTGACATCTCCCTTTGCTTCTGAAACAGCTTGCTGCCTCAGGCTTTCAAGAGTGGGACAGTCTCGCTGACCCTGGCACAGCTCTTCCCTAGAGGGTCCCCCTGGGCCCAAGAGTTCAACCTGGTAAGGGTCAAGCTCCATGGACTCAGTTCCCTCAGGGGTATCCAAATCCTCTCCCTGTGGAGAGAGGTCCTGAATGTTTTGCTGTACAGAAGCTGGTTCCCCAGTCTTCTTACCTTTTCTCTTGATTGGTTGGGCCATTATTTCAGGCTCCAGACCTATTTTTTCACCCTTCCTCTTGCTCTGTGCTCTGGTTTGCACACACACCAATTCAGGGATGCCCAGCATGGCTGCATGGGCCTTCAGCTCAACCTCAGCCCAGGCTGAGGTTTCCAGATCATTTCCAAGCAGACATGCAGCTGGCAACTTTGGAGAGACCACTACCTGTTTCAGGCCAGTATCTCCCCCCCCCTCCCACCCCAGCCTAATGTCACCATGGCCATGGGATGACTAGTGGTGACACTGTCAGCGTTGGTGACTGGGCAAGACTTCCCAATCAAATATTGCTCAGGGGAAACCAGTGTGTCTTTCACCATAGTGACACTGGCACCTGTATCCCTTAGAGCTTCTACCCTAGTTCCATTCACCCAGGCGGACTGTAAGTATTTCTTTAAATTGGGTGGGCACACAGCTACAGTGGCAAACTCCACTTCTCCCAGGGAGACTAGACTAGCTTCAGTGTGTTCCCAGATTTGCTCAGGGTACACCTCTGATCCCATTTGTATACTTGCTGCCCCAGGAGTAGCTGTACTGGGTGCCTTAGGGGCTTTGTTGTGGGGGCAAGATTTATCTACAGTTAGGTGTCCTGACCTCTTACAGTTATTACACCAGGCCTTTAATGGATCAAAGTTCTTCACCCTATAGGGTTGAGGCACATAGGAAGTAGTTTGGGTCCCACCCACCTGAACAGGTTTTTGGGACCCTTTGGAAGACTCAGACTTTTATCTTGGGGATTCTCACCACCTCTCCCCTGGGGAGGCTTTGTGACCACTTTCTTTTGGTCACCCCCAGTGGTTGTCCTTGTCACCCTAGTCTTGACCCAGTGGTCTGCCTTCTTTCCCAATTATTGGGGAGAAATTAGACCTAGGTCTACCAAATGCTGATGCAACTTTTCATTTGTGCAGTTACTTAATATATGTTCCTTCATGAATAAATTGTACAATCCAGTAAAATCCTGCACACCATGTCCAGCTAACCAACCATCCAGTGTCTTTACTGAGAAGTCTACAAAATCAATCCGGGATTGGGTCTGGGTTTTGTGAGCCCCCCTGAATCTAATTCTATACTCCTCAGTAGTGAATCCAAATCCCTAAATCAGAGCTTTCTTCATGAGGTCATAGGATCCTGCTTCTGGTCCAGAGAGGGTCAGAAGCCTGTCTCTGCAGTTACCAGAGAACAGTTCCCACAGGAGTGCCCCCCAGAACGGTTTCTTTACTTTTCTGATGTCACAAGCCCTCTCAAAGGCTGTGAACCATTTGGTGATATCATCACCTTCCTCAAATTTAGGGACAATCCCTTTGGGGATTTTAAGGTCAGAAGTTTCCTCCCTATCTTTATTTTTATTATTGCTGCCACCATTGATGGGTGCTAAACCCATCTCTCTCCTTTCTTTTTCTAGAGCCAGGAGCCTGGACTCTAGCTCTAATCTTTTGGACAGCCTTACAAGGCTGTCCTCTTCACTGGTGGGTCCCCCAGTGATCTCTCTGGTACCAGAGTCACCTGTGTGATCTCTAGGTTCCCCGATGCTAATTCTTGGATTGAAGGGTATGGGTGCCCTCTCCTCCCTAGGGGATAGTATGGGGGGTTATTATCCACCTCCTCTTCTTCCCCTTCCTCATCTGACTGGCCATCACCATGTTCAGATGGGTGGTCCTTAGCATACTCAGCCAAGAGCTCCTGGAGCCCTAGTTTGGTTGAATGCAGGCTCATTAGTATATTTTTAAGTTTGCATAGGGACCTCAATTCCTTGAAAGACAAGTGCAAGTAAGGTGTGAGGTCGAGCTCCTCCGCCAGGTCCATGTTATTATTGTCACTAATAGCTGGGTTTGTTTGAGTGATTCTAACCTGACAGTTCTAATCCTCTACCCTGACTATGGTGACTTTTATTTTTCTAAAATTCTAATGGGACTTAAGCAAGGCTCTAGCAAGACTTTTAGTAATTTTGGAAAAGATCAATCAGAATTCTAAAGGCAATTTTAAGAGTTCGGTCGTGTGATCAGATGGTAACCAAGTAGTCCAACAAATGCAAGTTTGTATCCCACCGCTGATCCACCAATGTGAGTAAGTGGCTCTGTATATACTGGTACAGGGTGTACAGAGTCCACTGTCCCCAGAGGCTTGGCAGAGGCTAAAGTTAGATATAACCTTACTCTCTAAAGTGGTAGCTTGGTCGAGCAGTAAGGCAGTATCAGAGGACAGTGTAAAGCATTTGGTGTACACACTCAGTCAGCAAATGGTCTCACAAACTCAATAACTGAACTCTAGGCCAATGGTTTATATATAAAAAAATATATGCTCGTTTTAGTTGAGAACCAACACTTGGATTTAAAATATGCTTTCTCAGAATGAGATGCTTTATATAAATACTTTTGCAATATGCAATTGACTTTTGTAAACAGTTACAAGTGGTTGCAATAGGCAACACTATTTTAAACACAATAATGCATTGAGTTCAATAGATGTTTCATGTTATTTGCCACAGATTACTTTTAGGATTACTTTTGGAATTCCAGGACTGGATCCTAGATTCAGTCCTGGGTCAGTACTTGGAATCAAGTGATAAAAGTCAACTTAATTACTGTGATGATTTTTAGACAATATTTTGCTATTTTAAAAGTTGACACTTAGAAAATATTTCATAGAAAACAGTCAATGATTCCCTATGGCAGAAAATTCAAGTTACAGGTATAGTATGTTCTCGTTACTTTTGTAATCCAGTACTGGGTGCCTAGACTCAGTACTGGGACCTTTATCCAAAACAGGTAAGTAATTACGTTTTCAGATATTATACGATTTGTAAAGAATATTTAAAGATTGCAGAAATTGGCACTTAGAAGAAATTTCACAGAAAAACAGTCAATGATTTCCTATGGGAGAAAATTCGGTTACTGGTAAGTACAGTTGTAAGTAGTTTTCAGAGTCAGTGCTGGGTACGAAGATTCAGCACTGGGAGCTAACCTAAGAGCAGGTGAGTATTTTTGTTTTCGTTACTCGGCTGTTTTTTGGTGAATATTTTATTTTTGAAAAGTCCACACTTGGAAGAAATTTCAGGAAAAAGCCAGTCAATGTTACCCTATGAAGAAAATTGAGTTATTGGTTTAAAGGTAAGTACTCGAGTGGCAGAGTTGAGGTTCTGGGCATAGACTCAGGGGTCCCCCAGGGTCAGGTAGGTACAGTTGGTTCACTCCCAGCGGCACTAGGGCGGCCGGGTGCAGAGAGAGTTAGGCCCAATGTTATCCTATGAGGGATAGGGGGGCCTTGGTTGGTGGCTGCTGACCAGGAGCCCAGCTCCCACAGCCGCGTGGCCTGCTAGTCACTTACTCAGGGCAAGTGGGGAATTAGATAGGTGTAGAAGTTGCACTGCAAGGGCCACTCGGGCGGCTAGGTGCAGGCAGTAGCGGCCCGTGGTGGTGGTGCTGCTGGGCGCTGACGTGGGGCGGGGGAGGGGCAGGGTGGGGGGTAGTAAACTACGGATTATGGCTGATTAGAGGTAAGTAAACATATAAATAAATAAAACGAAGTTCGTTGTGTGCGCTGCATCGCATTTGGCGATGCAGCGCGCGCAAGGAAATTTGTTTTATTTATTTATATGCTTACTTACCTCTAATCATCCATAATCCGTAGTTTACTACCCCCATCCTGCCCCTCCCCCGCCCCACGTCAGCGCCCAGCAGCACTCCCACCACGGGCCGCTACTGGGTGCAGGGTGCTTTTGAGCCTTCGGGCGCTCGATTGATTTCAATGGGAAATCTCCGGTTTAGAAAAAGACTGCAAGCTCGGGGACGAGGATTCTTCAGGTGCCACCACCACTTCGAGAGGTAAGTTGGGTAGTTGGAGGATAGGTAGGTACCCCGGGATTGGGCACAGGGGGCCGCGGGGCGCCGGGTGCACGGGTGCCTTTTGGTGTCGGGAAATCTTACCCTCTGTTGATCGCGGTTGAGGGGGCACCTTGTTCTGAGGCTGCAGGCTTCTTCAGGAGTGTCGAGGGAGGTCCTTGGGTGCCGGACTCGGGGTCACAGTCGCCATGGGGTCGTCCTCGTGGTCTTTGTTCACTCCGGCACAGGCCAGGCTTGGCTGGTGCAGAGTGTGCTGGGTTCGCGGTTTCGGGCTGCTGCCAGGGATCGGAAGTAGATTTTGAGTAGAGCCTCTACTCATGGGAGTCCCAGGGACTTAGAGTCAAAAGGTAGCCAGGTCCTCCGGGGTTTGTGAGGTTGCTGGCCACAAGAGATGCCGGGTTGGAGCAGGAGCAGGTTCGATGGTCGACAGGCCGGTAGGGCTGGGGACAAAGCAGTTTGTGTCTTCCTCTTCTTAGCAGCTGCAGGGCAGGTCTTCTTTCTTCTAGCTCTTCTTCAGATTTTGGAATCTGGAATCTGGGTAAGGAAGGTTCAGGGTGCCACTAAATACTAGATTTAGGGGTGTTACAGGTAGGTGAAGGGCAGGGACCAATGGGTCCCTGTCCTGGGGTGGGTACACGCCCTATCCTGCCTCTCTCCTGCGGGAGGGGGCAGTAGCCTAGTCCTGATAGGGTAGGGCTTCCCATCTTCAAGATGGCGAGAGCCCGGAGATGTGCATCACCTCGCCTCCCCCACCTGAGGGGTGGGGTTGGCAGGCTGGCACATCCCCTGTCCTTATTTGGGGTTTCCGGCCAAGCTTCCCGCCAGAGTGGGGGGTTGCAGTGGCCTGGGGAAGCTCACAGAGGCGGCATGCCTTTGAAGCTTCCCCCTGCCCATCCTGGGGGAGGAGATTTAGCACCTCGCCCAGGATGTGCATTGTTGCAGGCCCAGGAGAGCAGGGGCTCTCCTACCCAGGGGTCCAGAAACATGTCTGCTGTGTGGCAGCCTAGGCAGCCTCAGAACAGACGTGGATTGTAGGTTATGTTTTAGGGGGCATCTCTAAGATGCCCTTTGGGGTGCTTGGTACATTAAATCCCACACTGGCGGAGGAGGAGCCTAGCGCGCAACCAAGATGGCCGCGTAGGTGCGAGGCTCCCGAGGACCTCCGCGACCTCCTGAATTAATCCTGGCGATATCCTGTCCTTGTTGAGGGGACTGTGTCGGGGAACCCGAGCTGAGGCGCCACCCGTTTTTTGGGCTCGAATCGGACCCCGAACACCGGTGGGAGCATCGATCGAAGGTTGCGGCCTTCTCCTCGCCGGCCCCCCGGATTGGAGTAGTGGGGCGATCCGGGGTCAAAGTGAATAACAGCGGCGAGCGGGGCTGGGCGACTCGCGTACCCCGCACTTTCACTTTCGCTTTTGCGCCCTCCTTGCTTCAAGCGGGGTCGGGCTGCGGAGTGGGGTGCGGTGGTGTGGCCTTGTCCAGGTGCCCGGCTGACCCGCCGGCGGTGGGTTGACCCGCGGCCCGGTGGTCGCCCCCGCCCCCCCCCTGACACCCGTGATTTGGTGTGGCGGCCCGTTTGGAGATCTTGGCACGACGGTGGAAGGGCCAGCATGTCCACCAAACAAGATGGCGACCGGGCGAAGATGAAGACAACTCGCCGTGGCACGGCGCACCAGGCCAATAGTATGGATCGCTACACGCTCCAGAAGGGTTCTCCGGAGACATCGCGGACATCCCCGGTGGGCCCGACGGAGGCACCTGCCCATCCGGTGGATCTGACCCTCCGGGACGTCATGGGCGCCATCGCGGAGATGAAGGCCTCAGTGGACCAGCGTTTCGATACCTTGGCGCAAAAAATTGACTCGGTCCTGGTGGATGTGGGCCTTGTGAGGGCAGACTTGTCAAAAACAAACGACCGAGTCGACTCCCTGGCCCACACCACAGCGAGCCTCACGACGGACGTGGTGGCCCTCCAGAAGGAGGTGCGCCGGCTTGGCCAGGTGAGCGCCCTGATGGACCGGCGACTAGAGGATTCCGAGGGTCGGGCCCGGAGGAATAATGTCCGTATTATTGGTGTGCCGGAGGGCCGAGAGGCGGAGGCGGCGGATCTCTTCGTGGAAGAATTGATCCTGACCCATCTCCAGCCCCGGGGGCTGAGTAAGCTTTTTGCGGTGGAGCGTGCCCACCGGGTCCCCGGGGGCCGCCCTAAGACCGGTGCCCCGCCGCGGCCTCTTATTGCCCGGATTTTTAATTTTCGGGACAGAGATGCCATCCTCCAGACCTCCAGGCAACAGGGACCGGTCAGGCTGGACAACATGGATGTACACTTCTACCCAGACTTTACTCCGGCGGTCCAGAAGCAGCGACAGAGCTTTCTTGGTATTAAACGTCGCCTAAGGGACCTAAACCTCAAGTACTCAATGCTCTTTCCGGCTAAGCTGAGGGTGGAGGTGGATGGCCGTACGCACTTCTTCGACCGGCCCGAGGCGGCTGGGGACTGGTTAGACACTTTGCCTGGAGATCGGGGTGGGGGGGGCGCGGCTGGCGAGGAGGGCCCGCCGGATCAGAATTGAGGGGTGACTGTATAGGCCTTGCTCTGGATGTTGTTCCTTTACCATATATTGCTTTCGTATGTTCCCCTCCCATGGAGGTCGGGTGGGGTCTGCTGGGGGCTTCCCTCCTCCTCTGGGGGACTAGTTAGTATTTAGCTATGGGGCGACAGGCACACTGCACTTTGGGGGGGCTGTCTGGGCTCATGCAGGGGTGCAGGGAGGGGGGAGTTCTGTTGGGACCGGGGGGTGGGGGGGGTGTGTTGTTTGTTAGCACCGCAAGGCAAACCCGCAACTGTTTTGTCGTTTTTAAGATGCTCGGTGGGGGACGACCGATTGTTTCGACGTATGATGGGGGGTAGGGATTTGACTGTGTTGTCATGGAATGTTAACGGCCTGGGGGATAGGATTAAGCGTGGTGTGGTCCTGCAGTATTTAAAACGTATTTCACCAGATGTTGTCTTCCTGCAGGAGACGCACCTTATAGGTAACACCTTTCATGCAATGAATCGGCGGGGATATCGTTTGGCGGCCCACTCCGGCTTCACTTCGGGCTCGCGGGGGGTGGGTATTATGGTCAAGAACTCGCTCCCGTTGGAGATTGACTAGGTGCGCCATGATGACAGGGGACGCTACACTGTTCTGGTGGGACGAATGGAGGGTAGAGTGTTTATCTTTATATCAGTGTACGTCCCGCCTGGGTTACAAGCCACTACATTTGCGGACCTGGGGCGCCTCCTTCTGGACCTTCCGAGTGGCCTGTTGGTGGTTGGAGGGGACTTTAATGCGGTTGCCTCTGGGTCTATGGATCGCCATCCCCCTAGGGACCTCCCCCGGGCACAGGCGTGGCTGCCCGGCCTTTTAGACACGCTGGGCCTGGTGGACTGCTGGCGCTTAAAGCATCCTGGATTGCAACAGTACACCTTCCACTCGGGGGCCCATGGTAGCCTCTCGCGGCTTGATTACATCCTTGTCCCGGCGGCCCATGCAGGGAGGGTGGGGGAGGTGCGCCATTTGGCACGGGGTATCTCAGACCACTCCCCATTGTTGTTGCATTTCGATGTCTTCCCGAGGGGGGATGGCAGGGTGGCCCCGATTAATGCATGGTATTTGCGCGACCCCACCATTCGTGCCGACTTGATCAAATCCTTACAGCGCTATTTCGATGAGAATGTGGGGTCGGTCCCGTCTGCCATCTCCCTGTGGGAGGCTTTCAAGGTGGTTCTTAGAGGGGAGGCCCTCTCCTTTATTTCCAATGCCCGGCGGCGCGAGCGGGAGGAGGTGACCCGGGTTGAGGCCGAGATTGCAGGACTGGAGGGTGACCTGGGGAGCGGGGTAACAGACGCCAAGTTGCATGTTTTGCATTTAAAGCAGGCGGCCTATCGGGCCCTCGTCACGGAGGCGGCCAGGGGCCTCGGTAGAGAGCAGCAGGGGCGATTGTATGATGTGGGTGACAAGGCTGGCAAATTAATTGCGTGGTTGGATAAGAGGGAGAGAGCGAGCCGCGTGGTGCCTTTGATTGAGAGCGTGGATGGTGTGTGTGTCACCGAGCCGGAAGCCATTGTCTCCTGCTTCGCGGACTATTTCCGCGAAGTCTACTCCCCGGTTTCTCCCTGCCTTGCTTCGGGACATCGCACTGCCCTCCCTTACGGTGGAGGACAGGGATTCGCTGGACGCCCCGCCCACCTCGGACGAAATTGCCTCGGCTATTCGCTCGGTTGCATCCGGCAAGGCCATGGGCCCCAATGGTATTCCCATTGAGCTATACAAGCTACGCCCGGATGTGTTGGCGCCCCACCTGCGCGCGATGTTCCTTGCGGCCCACTCGCAGGGCTCCCTCCCGCCGGACCAGCGTCTGGCTACAATTGTGGTGATCCATAAGGAGGGGAAGCCCCGTGAACGGGTCACATCCTATAGGCCGATTTCGCTTTTGAACGCGGAGCCCAAAATCCTCGCCAAGGTGTTGGCCAACCGGTTGGTTGGCGTGGTGGGCGATTTGGTCCACCAAGACCAATCGGGCTTTATACCACACCGCAATACGGCGCTTAATCTGCGGCGCTTACACGGGGTGCTCGCGCGTGTCCCATTTGTGCGGGAGCCGGCCATCTTGGCGTCCTTGGACGCCACCATGGCGTTTGATACGCTCGAATGGCCATATATCTGGGCGATGCTGGCGAAGTTTGGGTTCGGCCCGGGTTTCGTCAGCTGGGTCAAATTGCTATATTCGGGCCCGTTGGCGCAGGTGGTGGTGAATGGGCGAGTATCGGCCCCATTCGCGCTGGGGCGGGGCACGCGACAGGGTTGTCCCCTGTCGCCTCTCCTGTTCGCCCTGGCCATGGAGCCCCTGGCGGAGTGGCTGCGGTGGCACCCTTCTATCCGTGGTCTCCGCTGGACCCCCGAGCATGAGGACCGCGTGACCCTCTATGCTGACGATATCCTTTTGTATCTCGCCTCCCCGCGCAAATCACTGATCGTCCTGGTTGATGTTTTGCGCTCCTTCGGTCGCAACTCAGGCCTGGTCATCAACTGGGCAAAATCCTGTGTCTATGTGCTTTCCGGGGAGGCTCCGGTCCTGCCACGGGACTGTCCGATCCAGATTGCCTCCCAGGGTTTCCGGTACCTGGGTATATATATCACTCTTGACCCGAAGGCCCGCTATGAGCGGAACTTGCTGCCCCCCCTCCAGCGTTTGAAGGAGGACGTGGTGCGCTGGCGGCGTCTGCCGCTCTCGCCGCTCGGCCGAGCGGCCTTATTTAAAATGATGTCCCTGCCGCGCTTCCTCTACGCCCTCCAGAATACCATGGACTTGGTCCCGGCACGCTACTTTCGTGAGGTGGAGGGCCTCCAGCGGCGCCTGTTCTGGGACGGGAGGCCGCGTATTGCTCTGGCTAAATTGACGCTCCCGTGGTACGATGGAGGGGTCGCCCTCCCGGACATTAAACGGTATTACTGGGCCTCCCAACTAGCTGCAATTAATCATGGCCTTTACGGGCCCGCCTTGAACCCGGCATTTGAGATGGACAGGATGCTCCTGCCCGGTGGCGATTATAATCGAGCGCTCTACTCTGGCGCGCCCGACTCCCGTCTGACGGGACCGACGCGTGTCATGGTGCGTGTCTGGCACGCGGCTAATGCAGCTATGGGGTGGAAGGACCGTTTGACCCGAGCGTCTCCGCTGTATGCATCTGAGAGGTTGGGCTCCCTGTGGACGTCGAAGGGCTTCGAGAAGTGGGACACGATCGGAATCAGCACGGTGGGAGATCTCTGGACGAGGGGGGGATTCAAAACTTTTGAGACGCTGCAGGCGGAGTTTCAGCTGCAGGGCAGGGAGTACTTTCGGTACCTACAGGTCCGCCATGCGCTGGGCTCCGTCTTCCCGGATGTTGCATCCATTCCGGAGTCTTCCCCCCTGGAGGACAGAGTGCTAGATGGCCATGTCCCGGACAGCACGATCTCCCTCATATACAAAAAATTGATTAACGATAGATCGTGCCTGCTGACTAGTCTCCGCGAGGCTTGGGTTGCCGACGGGCTGGAGCTGGACGACGAGGATTGGATTTCCGCGGTGGCCTCTCCGAAAGAGGTGGCCATCCCGGCTCGCCTTCGTTTCGTCCAGCTCAAGATCCTTCACCGGGTCTACGTGACGGGGCCAAGGCTTCTACGTATGGGTTTTGCCGGTGATGGAATGTGTAAGCGTGGCTGTGGTGCGTTGGCGACTTTCATGCATATACTGTGGGAGTGCCCGAAGGTGGAGCGATTCTGGCGTGGTGTGCATGAGGTTCTACGAGTGGTTACGCGTGTCGCGCTGCTGCCTGAAGCGAGGAGATGCTTGCTGAATGTCTGGGAACCTAATGACTATTCGGTCCCGCAGACGCGGTGGGTGACTCTGGGATACATGATAGCTAAGCGTGATATTGCTCAATTGTGGGGATCCCAGAGGCCCCCTGCGGTGTCGGCCTGGAAAGAGCATATGGATTGGTGTATGTTTCGTGAAAAGGTGGTGTATGTGACGAGGGGTAAGCCTGGGGCGTGGATGAAACTCTGGGGCCCCTGGAACGCCTACCGCGGGGGTATTTGTGAGCCGCCACTACTACCGGCTGCCTCGCCTGCTCCGTCTCCCTAGCTGGCCCCCCTCCCTCGGCCGCGGGCGCGCGGTCCCCCAGTCCCTGATCTACTCCCGTCCCCCTCTTCAGAGTTTTGCTGCTGTTTGGATCCCCCACTTATGGAGCACGTGTTGTCACTTTGGATCGCGGGTTGCCTTGCGGTTGTGGTTTGTTGATGTTGTTTTGTTTTAAGAAAATGGAACCGTACTGTGGGCATGGAGCCATGAGGCCTGCACCATTGATCACTCCTGTTTTCCTACTGTGCACCGCTGAGAGACTTTTTGCTGTATGTATGTAATATGCTTTTGATGCTCTAGCGGCCGGCCGTGTGGTTGTAGGCCCATACCTGTAACTTTTATAAACTGCAATAAACGGTTTCAAAAAAAAAAAAAAAAAAAAAAAAAATCCCACACTGGCATCAGTGTGGGTTTAATGTGCTGAGAAGTTTGATACCAAACTTCTCAGTCTTCAGTGTTGCCATTATGGTGCTGTGGAGTTTGTGTTTGACGAGCTCTCAGCACCATGTACTCTTAAATGGCAGCACTGCACTTACAGTGCCCAGGAATGGACCTGGGTACTGTAGGGGCACAGGGCTCCTGCTCCTGTGCCCACACCACTGGCATAGGGCACCCAGCTAGAGGGGTGGCTGATGTATGCCATGACAGTGTAGGTGATGGGCATGGCACACAGGGATGTGTGCCATGTCGACTCTTTGTCTTGTCTTGCACCCAGACACCCAGCCTGCAAGGGCAGTGTGTGTGTGTAAGGGTACAGGGCCTCTAAGGGTGGCACAATGAGTGCTGCAGCCCTTAGAGGCCTTCCCTGGTCACAAGGCCCTGGGTACCTAGGGTACCATTTACCAGGGGCTGACATGTGGCCAGGGTTTGCCAATTTGGGTTTTGTGTTGTTAGGGAAGGAACATAGGCCCTGGGCACCTGATTGGCAGGAGTCCAGGGTACACTCAGTCAAGGTACATTCAGCAATTCAGCAAAAAGGTGGGGCATGCCATGCAGGAAAGATGGCACTTTCTCACCCCCCTCCCCCCCCAAACGAAAGGTGATGAGACTAACCTTGCCCTATGGAGTCTTCATTGTCTAAGTGGAAGAACCTGGAAAGCCCATCTGCATTGGCATGGGCAGTCCCTGGTCTGTGTTCCACTTCAAAGTCCATTTCCTGTAGGGAGATGGACCACCTTAGTAGTTTTTGATTTTCCCCTTTCATCTGCATTAGCCATCTGAGAGGTCTGTGGTCAGTTTGAACCAGGAAGTGAGTACCAAACAAGTATGGCCTCAACTTCTCCAGGGACCAAACCACAGCAAAGGCCTCCCTCTCAATGGCACTCCAACGCTGCTCTCTGGGGAGTAGCCTCCTTCTCATAAAAGCAACAGGTTGGTCTTGGCCTTCATCATTGGTCTGGGATAGGACCGCTCCTATCCCTAGCTCAGAGGCATCAGTCTGCACTATGAACTGCTTGGCATAATCTGGAGCTTTTAGAATTGGTGCTGAGCACATTGCTTCTTTTAGGGTGTCAAAAGCCTTTTGGCAACTAACTGTCCAGTTAACCTTCTTGGGCATCTTCTTGGAGGTGAGAGGGGGGTCACAATGGACCCATATCCCTTCACAAACCTCCTGTAGTACCCAGTCAAGCCAAGGAATGCCCTGACTTGGGTCTGGGTTGTTGGAGCTATCCAGTCCATGATGGCCTGGATCTTGGGTTGTAAGGGTTGTACCTGGCCTCCACCTACAAGGTGGCCCAAGTACACCACAGTGCCCTGCCCTATCTGGCATTTGGATGCCTTGATAGTGAGACCTGCATTTTGCAGAGCCTCTAAAACTTTCCCTAGGTGGATCAGGTGATCCTGCCAGGTGGAGCTAAAGACAGCAATATCATCAAGATAAGCTGCACTAAAGGACTCCAGCCCAGCCAGGACATGGTTCACCAACCTCTGGAAAGTGGCTGGGGCATTCTTTAACCCAAAGGGCATCACAGTAAACTGATAATGCCCAATCGGGGATGGAGAATGCTGTCTTTTCTTTTGCTCCTGAGGCCATGCCAATCTGCCAGTACCCTGCAGTTAAGTCAAAGTTACTGAGGAATTGGGCAGCCCCTAATTTATCTATCAGCTCATCTGCTCTTGGGATAGGGTGAGCATCTGTCTTGGTGACAGAGTTGAGCCCTCTATACTCCACACAGAACCTCATCTCTCTCTTTTCACCTTGTTGATAAGGTTTGGGGACCAGAACCACTGGACTAGCCCAGGGGCTCTCAGAGGGTTCAAGGACCCCTAACTCCAGCATCTTGCTGACCTCAGCTTTGATGCTTTCCTTAATTTGGTCTCACTGTCGATAGATTTTGTTTTTGACAGGTGCACTGTCACCAGTGTCCACATCATGGGTACACCAGTTTGTCAGACCAGGGGTCAGGGAAAAGAGGCTAGCATACTGTTGCAAGACTTGCTTGCAGTCAGTCTGCTGTTGGGCAGAGAGGGTGTCTGAGAAGATCGCACCATCTACTGAGCCATCTTGTGGGCTGTAGGAGAGGAGGTTAGGGAGAGGTTCACTCTCTGCTTCCTGTTCCTCATCAGTCACCATCAGCATGGTGATGTCAGCCCTGTCATTGTAGAGCTTAAGGCGGTTCACATGGATGACCCTTTTGGGTGTCCTGTTAGTGCCCAGGTCAACTAAATAGGTGACCTCACTCTTTCTTTCTAGGATAGGGTAAGGGCCACTCCATTTATCTTGGAGAGCCCTTGGTGCCACTGGCTCCAAAACCCACACCTGTTGCCCGGGTTGAAATTCAACCAGTGCAGCTTTTTGGTCATACCAGTGCTTCTGGAGCTCCTGGCTGGCCTCAAGGTTCTTGGATGCTTTTTCCATGTAATCAGCCATTCTGGACCTTAGGCCAAGCACATAGTCCACTATGTCTTGTTTGGGCTCTTGAAGAGGCCTCTCCCAGTCCTCTTTTACAAGACAAAGTGGTCCCCTTACAGGATGACCAAACCGAAGTTCAAAGGGTGAGAAACCTACTCCCTTCTGTGGTACTTCCCTGTAAGCGAAAAGCAGGCATGGTAACAGGACATCCCATCTCCTTTTGAGTTTTTCAGGGAGACCCATGATCATACCTTTCAATGTCTTGTTGAATCTCTCAACAAGGCCATTGGTTTGTGAGTGGTAGGGTGTAGTAAACTTGTACTGCACTCCACACTCCTTCCACATGCGTGTTAGGTAAGCAGACATGAAGTTGGAACCTCTGTCTGAAACCACCTCCTTAGGAAACCCTACCCTGGTGAAGACACCCAGGAGGGCCTTGGCTGCTGCAGGAGCTGTAGTAGTCCTAAGTGGAATTGCTTCAGGGTGCCTAGTAGCATGATCCACTACTACTAGAATAAATTTGTTCCCTGAGGCTGTGGGAGGTTCAGGTGGACCCACAATGTCCACTCTTACCCTTTCAAAGGGGACCCCCAACACTGGTAGTGGGATGAGGGGGGCCTTTGGGTGGCCACCTGTCTTGCCACTGGCTTGACAGGTAACACAGGAGCTGACAAACTCCTTCACCTTTTGGTGCATCTGGGGCCAGTAAAAGTGACTCACTAGCCTTTCCCAAGTTTTGGATTGCCCCAGATGTCCAGCTAGGGGGATGTCATGAGCCAAAGTTAGGAGGAACTCCCTGTACTTCTGTGGCACTACCACCCTCCTGGTGGCTCCAGGAGTGGGGTTTCTTGCCTCAGCATACAGTAATCCCTCTTCCCAATAAGCTCTGTGGGTACCACTGACATCTCCCTTTGCTTCTGAAACAGCTTGCTGCCTCAGGCTTTCAAGAGTGGGACAGTCTCGCTGACTCTGGCACAGCTCTTCCCTAGAGGGTCCCCCTGGGCCCAAGAGTTCAACCTGGTAAGGGTCAAGCTCCATGGACTCAGTTCCCTCAGGGGTATCCAAATCCTCTCCCTGTGGAGAGGGGTTCTGAATGTTTTGCTGTACAGAAGCTGGTTCCCCAGTCTTCTTACCTTTTCTCTTGATTGGTTGGGCCATTATTTCAGGCTCCAGACCTACTTTTTCACCCTTCCTCTTGCTCTGTGCTCTGGTTTGCACACACACCAATTCAGGGATGCCCAGCATGGCTGCATGGGCCTTCAGCTCAACCTCAGCCCAGGCTGATGTTTCCAGATCATTTTCAAGCAGACATGCAGCTGGCAACTTTGGAGAGACCACTACCTGTTTCAGGCCAGTAACTCCCCCCCTCCCACCCCAGCCTAATGTCACCATGGCCATGGGATGACTAGTGATGACACTGTCAGCGTTGGTGACTGGGCAAGACTTCCCAATCAAATATTGCTCAGGGGAAACCAGTGTGTCTTTCACCATAGTGACACTGGCACCTGTATCCCTTAGAGCTTCTACCCTAGTTCCATTCACCCAGGGGGACTGTAAGTATTTCTTTAAATTGGGTGGGCACACAGCTACAGTGGCAAACTCCACTTCTCCCAGGGAGACTAGAATAGCTTCAGTGTGTTCCCAGATTTGCTCAGGGTACACCTCTGATCCCATTTGTATACTTGCTGCCCCAGGAGTAGCTGTGCTGGGTGCCTTAGGGGCTTTGTTGTGGGGGCAAGATTTATCTACAGTTAGGTGTCCTGACCTCTTACAGTTATTACACCAGGCCTTGAATGGATCAAAGTTCTTCACCCTATAGGGTTGAGGCACATAGGAAGTAGTTTGGGTCCCACCCACCTGAACAGGTTTTTGGGACCCTTTGGAAGACTCAGACTTTTATCTTGGGGATTCTCACCACCTCTCCCCTGGGGAGGCTTTGTGACCACTTTCTTTTGGTCACCCCCAGTGGTTGTCCTTGTCACCCTAGTCTTGACCCAGTGGTCTGCCTTCTTTCCCAATTATTGGGGAGAAATTAGACCTAGGTCTACCAAATGCTGATGCAACTTTTCATTTGTGCAGTTACTTAATATATGTTCCTTCATGAATAAATTGTACAATCCAGTAAAATCCTGCACACCATGTCCAGCTAACCAACCATCCAGTGTCTTTACTGAGAAGTCTACAAAATCAATCCGGGATTGGGTCTGGGTTTTGTGAGCCCCCCTGAATCTAATTCTATACTCCTCAGTAGTGAGTCCAAATCCCTAAATCAGAGCTTTCTTCATGAGGTCATAGGATCCTGCTTCTGGTCCAGAGAGGGTCAGAAGCCTGTCTCTGCAGTTACCAGAGAACAGTTCCCACAGGAGTGCCCCCCAGAACGGTTTCTTTACTTTTCTGATGTCACAAGCCCTCTCAAAGGCTGTGAACCATTTGGTGATATCATCACCTTCCTCAAATTTAGGGACAATCCCTTTGGGGATTTTAAGGTCAGAAGTTTCCTCCCTATCTTTATTTTTATTATTGCTGCCACCATTGATGGGTGCTAAACCCATCTCTCTCCTTTCTTTTTCTAGAGCCAGGAGCCTGGACTCTAGCTCTAATCTTTTGGCCAGCCTTACAAGGCTGTCCTCTTCACTGGTGGGTCCCCCAGTGATCTCTCTGGTACCAGAGTCACCTGTGTGATCTCTAGGTTCCCCGATGCTAATTCTTGGATTGAAGGGTATGGGTGCCCTCTCCTCCCTAGGGGATAGTATGGGGGGTTATTATCCACCTCCTCTTCTTCCCCTTCCTCATCTGACTGGCATCACCATGTTCAGATGGGTGGTCCTTAGCATACTCAGCCAAGAGCTCCTGGAGCCCTAGTTTGGTTGAATGCAGGCTCATTAGTATATTTTTAAGTTTGCATAGGGACCTCAATTCCTTGAAAGACAAGTGCAAGTAAGGTGTGAGGTCGAGCTCCTCCGCCAGGTCCATGTTATTATTGTCACTAATAGCTGGGTTTGTTTGAGTGATTCTAACCTGACAGTTCTAATCCTCTACCCTGACTATAGTGACTTATTTTTCTAAAATTCTAATGGGACTTAAGCAAGGCTCTAGCAAGACTTTTAGTAATTTTGGAAAAGATCAATCAGAATTCTAAAGGCAATTTTAAGAGTTCGGTCGTGTGATCAGATGGTAACCAAGTAGTCCAACTAATGCAAGTTTGTATCCCACCGCTGATCCACCAATGTGAGTAAGTGGCTCTGTATATACTGGTACAGGGTGTACAGAGTCCACTGTCCCCAGAGGCTTGGCAGAGGCTAAAGTTAGATATAACCTTACTCTCTAAAGTGGTAGCTTGGTCGAGCAGTAAGGCAGTATCAGAGGACAGTGTAAAGCATTTGGTGTACACACTCAGTCAGCAATTGGTCTCACACACTCAATAACTGAACTCTAGGCCAATGGTTTATATATAAAAAAATATATGCTTGTTTTAGTTGAGAACCAACACTTGGATTTAAAATATGCTTTCTCAGAATGAGATGCTTTATATAAATACTTTTGCAATATGCAATTGACTTTTGTAAACAGTTACAAGTGGTTGCAATAGGCAACACTATTTTAAACACAATAATGCATTGAGTTCAATGGAAGTTTCATGTTATTTGCCACATATTACTTTTAGGATTACTTTTGGAATTCCAGGACTGGATCCTAGATTCAGTCCTGGGTCAGTACTTGGAATCAAGTGATAAAAGTCGACTTAATTACTGTGATGATTTTTAGACAATATTTTGCTATTTTAAAAGTTGACACTTAGAAAATATTTCATAGAAAACAGTCAATGATTCCCTATGGCAGAAAATTCAAGTTACAGGTATAGTATGTTCTCGTTACTTTTGTAATCCAGTACTGGGTGCCTAGACTCAGTACTGGGACCTTTATCCAAAACAGGTAAGTAATTACGTTTTCAGATATTATACGATTTTTAAAGAATATTTAAGGATTGCTGAAATTGACACTTAGAACAAATTTCACAGAAAAACAGTCAATGATTTCCTACGGGAGAAAATTCGGTTACTGGTAAGTACAGTTGTAAGTAGTTTTCAGAGTCAGTGCTGGGTACGAAGATCCAGCACTGGGAGCTCAATCAATCAATTCAATCAATCAATCAATTAAAACTTTATTCGGATACAATATTTGTGTCCATAAAAGTATACAAAGGTTAAAAACAAAATATTTTAAAAACTTAAAAAGAATTAATATAGATCGAGAAAAAGTTCTTGTATGTGAATGAAAGAAACGCCAAGTATATAACACATTATTACTTTCAATTTGGATCCCAATCACGATCTGTCGTTTTTATAAATCATAATTTGCACGGTATTTAACACAAGCTTTTAAAAAACGGGCTATTGGAAAAATGCTATACTCAGTGTCCAAACATTGTAAGGCAAGAAGGGCCGGGCGACACTGGCGTAAGCCTATGAGTTTTACTAAAGGAATAATCCACTTCTTGCGAGGGAATTCGTAATAACTACAGAAAAAGACTACGTGCAGTGGCGATTGTTCTGATTGCCCATTACAAGGACAAGGAGTTAGGTTACTAGACCAATCTTTTGTCTTCGGGAAAGTTATCAGGCGATGGAAAGTATTAAACCGGAATCGTGTTAGAAGATATTTTTCATAGGAATTAACACTGGATAGTAAATACGGCTGGATCCCAAATGAGACTTGTACCGAAGCAAGATGGAGGTTTGTGGGCTTTAAGATCTCAGTTGTTAAACGAAGCTCACGTAAATGAAATAAAACACGCGTTTTTCAGTTTTTTGCGTGATACTTGAATTAAGGTCTCAGGGAACGTAAAAAAAGATTCCAGGTTTACGTCTCTCAAAAAGTTATGGACATATAGCAACCATGGGATGTTTTTCCAATTTTCCAAAGTAAGACAGTCAGAAATAAGCAGACGAGTCATTTTACATTCTATAGTTTCCCAGAGTCGATGCCATAAGAGAATTGGTTGGATAGCAATGAGATCAGAAATATAATCCTCCCCCAACTCTATATGGCAACCGTAAGTTGGCGAGCTTTTGGGAGCGGCCAAAAGGTACCCCAAAAAGCCATTTTCTACCTTTTGGATAATTTCTGTGTTGACATAACCCCAAACCCCAGCCCCATACATTGCCACTGAACGGCACTTAGCCCTATAGATCTGAATCAACTCCGGCAAGGGACGCTGGCCTAGTTTTAGCGCAAATGTGCCCAAGGCTGTTGTAGTTCTAAGGAACCCCATCTTTCTGGCCAGAAGGGCTGGACCCCAACTAGAGGTATTGTCTATCAGAATACCTAAATAGGGGTACGAAGTTGCAGTCTCCAAGATGGTATTATTTATGTGGATACAGCTGGAATGTTTGAGGCGTTTCCCCAGGTGCATGACAAACGTTTTCTTTATGTTTACTTTTAGATCTAGGCTTGCCATGAACTCACAATATCTATCAAGAAGAAGTTGGAGTTGGCGTGGGGTCCTGGCCATGATCACCGCGTCATCCGCGTAAAGCAACGCGGGTATTGGACGACGATCGATCATGGGCAGGTCCTGGCTTCCTACTAACATCGCAGCCTCCAAAACATTCGTATATAGATTGAAAAGAAAGGGTGCTAGTACGCATCCCTGTCTGACACCCTTAACTACTGGGAATGATGTTGTAACTCCCCCCCCAGACCGTACCGTACTTTTGCTGAAGCCCCTATATAGAGACTCTGAATGAAACTCACCAAGGGGGGATCAACCCACATAGTCAGAAGGAGTTTCCAAAGTTTGCTATGGGAAACGCAATCGAAGGCCGCCGAAAGATCGACGTAAGCTAAATGCAACCTCCCCTTTTTCGCCCATACATATTTACCTATCAATAATGAAAGGTTTAATGCCTGCTCCACTGTCCCCAGTCCCTCTCGAAAACCATACTGGAGGTCAGAAACCACTTGATTACTTTCAGCCCAGTCTTGGAGTCTTTTAAGAAGTAGCCGACCCATCACCTTGCCTGTAGAGTCCAAAAGGGAAATTGGACGGTAACAGGCAGGGCTATTACGGTCGCCTTTCTTAAAAATGGGAAGAAGGATAGAAGTTGTCCAAGACTCTGGTGGGCCAATTTTAGTGGCTGCTTCAAAGACCTTTGTAAGAATAGGGGACCATAAATCTAAATTGTTTTTGAATAGGTCGACGGGAACCCCGTCAGGACCTGGGGCTTTGCCACATTTAGAAGCTTGCAATGCCGTGAGTACCTCGACATGGTCAAAATGAAGGTTAGAGTTAGAGGAGAGGGATGGTCTTCTATAGTTTTGAGCAGCCAGCATCCCCAAACTTTCTAAGGGGAGCTCTGTCAAAGAATCCTCCAAAGTACCAAAGATCCTAGAAAAATGATCAACCCAAGCTGCCTCACCCACTGCTACCTCAATCCGCGGGATCTGTCGTTGGTCGGTTAGGAAAGGTGTTCTTACTATTGTCCAGAAAGAGGCAGAATCCTTGAGGGAATAGCTCTGATGTAACTTAGCCCATAGTTCCTTCTTGATATCCACCTTACAGGATTTAAGTGCTTGCTTATAACATTTTCTTAATCTTATCACTTCCCGTTTGTCCCTTACGGTATTAGTCAGAGCTTTCCTCAGTAAGAGGTAGGCGCTCCTTGTTGCGGGATTAAACCATCCCTTTTTTGTTTGTTTAGCACCCTTAATTTTACGGAACAATTCTCTCTTAATTTCGGATGTAATAACAGTAAAGCTAGCCAATACCTGATCGGGGGCAGATTGTAAGTTTAAACATACTTCGATATGTGGGAGTGTACGACTCAACACTGCTGAGGTAATTTTTTCAGCATCCACTTTATCCCATTTAATTGCATACCCGTTCAGTTTATTTACCCCTAATGTTTCTTTTGTTAGGAGAGTTCGTTTGCTGGGCAGTTCTGGCGTGTCAGGAATAGTGATCATGAGAGTGTTAGGAAAGTGATCACTGCTAGGATCGGTATCTGTTCGGAAGCTTCGTAGCTGGTCCTTAGAAGCTTGTGATACCAAAACAAAGTCAATCAGACTAAATAGTCCCCTGCCATTAAACGTGGGAGTAAAAGAAACTGGGGGGGAAGGAAACAAGATCATTTGCAAAGCCGAGATCTAAATTAAATATTATCTCGGTCAAAGTGTTCCCTAGTTTGGTATGAGGAAAATGCGTTAAGTTATAACCCAGGTCATCAACAATACCGCAATTGTTTGTAACGCCTCCCTTACAAAGATTTAAATTGAAGTCCCCACCCCAGACTATGCTAATACTAGTACTAGGATGTTTGAGTCGCTCCTCTGTTAGGAGTAGGGAAATGTTTTCCAAGACTGGGAGTATATCCTTTGATGTCAAGTTGTTATAAAAATTAACTATGTAGAACACATGTGTTTTACTAGGTATTAATTTAAGGATCTGGGAATAGGGATTGCTGTTAATGGTTTTGGTATCAGTGATTAGGAGTTCATTTGAGAGATATATTACCAAGCCACCTTTCGCTCTCCCACATAATGAAGGTTGGGCAAATGAATTAAAGGTTTTATATCCTTGCAGATGGATGGGAACAGTTAACCATGTTTCTTGCAAACAAATAATGTTATGTTCCCTAATGGTAGAGAGCCATGATGGATGGTCTGCCTTAGAGCGCAAGCCGGCGACATTCCAGAATATTAATTTGAGGGATAGGTCTGGTTTGGCCGAACCCCCCCCCCCGCCCCCCCCAATTATGGTATCCTCGACAGGGGATTTCGTCACAGCCCTTGGGGAGCCTGGATCTAATTGAAAACTTGATATACCCTGCAATGAGGGCTGAAGCTCCTCCCTGGCCCTACTGGGGGATAGTAGTTGGAATACTTGGTTCTCTTTTCCAGGAAATGAACAAGTCGGACAGACTGAAAACTGCGATGATTGAACCAGTCAGTCATTTGCGTCCAGACCTGAAGAATGATCGAATCTATAGGGAGCTTGGAAGGGTTTAGGGCAATAGAATGAATTATAACTATTATAGCCATTACTGTTAAACAAACCGTTGTTGTGGCTGAACATAGGACGCTCATTGGGGTAGCTAGATAATAGTCCCAGATTAGGTGTAAGTTCTACTGCAGATCTTGGGTAGAAAAATATCAAATCACGTGTCATGATACCCCCTGACCCAGTTTCCTGGAATTCACCTAGGATGTGTCTTACAGTTCTACGGTCTGAAAAATTAATGATAATAATGTCGCCGGATAGGTTTTTCCTTCGACAGCTCAGCCATGGCAATCGCCTAACATGAATAATTTCACCATTCAAATACAAAGGGAGCGGCCGATTTTGACGAAGCCAAAAAAGCACTTTGTTTTTCAGTTGGTAAAAATTTTCCGTCTTACCTTCCTCTAAGGGTGGAACACCTGTCAGAATGACTACACACGGAGCCGCTTCCGGGGGGAGGTCTACTAGCCTAGTCCTAGGCTCTCTCATTACATCAAATTTTGAATGGGCACCTTGATCAGGGGCAAATCTTAGGTTTGTAGGGTTCCCACCCCCCTGTTTGATGTTCACCCTGGGCTCAGATGCTAGACGTGATACACGAGACGCACTTAGCTGAGAAGGTTTTGGGTTAGAAGGATTAGTGTTCTTTACCCCTCCCTTTTGGGGGGGGGAAGATCGATTATTATTTGTTACACATCTTTTTTCCATGGGGACAAAGGCAGGCTTTGATGAAACAGGTGTTAAGGATGGTGGTAACCCTTTCTTTAAGATGACGGGTGTAGGGGTCGGTACTGCCGTTACAGATGATGGAACACTGTTAAGTTGGACCTTATTTGCTACTGTGTTCTCCCTAAGTGCTTGTTCTAGGGACCCTAATTGGAGAGTGATTCTATTCAATCTCTCTATTACTGGGAGAATAAAAGATCGTACTATTTGCTCGATGGTCCCAGTAATATTGGTAATAGGGGTTTCCTTAGATGGAATGGGTTGAGGGGTAGGCAGGGCAGATGTCATGTGCAATTGCGGGGTGGATAGTACAGGGGTATTATCAGGATCAGGATTTTGGTTTGAAGTTTGAGTAGGCCTGCTTAATTTACCCCTTAGCGTTCTACCTCCCCACTTTCTCCTTCTTTTTGTTGGCGGGGGACCTTGGCAAAGATCAAGATTGTACTTCCGAGTGTGTTTCTCTTTTTGGGCAATCTCTACCACAGGTGACGAAGTGGGCGCCCGGGACTCAACAGGCGAAGGGAGGTTACAAGAAGAGGTAGAGATAATGACACTTAATTCATTAATAGAGTCTATTAGATTGGATCTGTCCCAGAGAAGCAATGGAGTGCTTTCAATACTAGAAGATTCACAAACTGTTGGAATTATATGAGTCCCATCATGGACCGACATGCTTGGTTGAATTGAGTGCGGGGACGTGCGCATGTTCTTAATATGCTCAATCGAGCGGCGCCTGTCAGCTCGCCGCTCAGCGAGAGAGTCCTCCCTGTCTGTGTCCGGAATTGTCCTGATGACAAAATGGTCCAAGGTTCCTTTGGTAGCCCTTTTTACCAAAGGGGTTTTACCCGTTACACTCATGATTCGTGAAGTTTAGAAAAAGGGACTGACAGACTGGGATAGGGGATATGGTGAGTAACCCACAGAGCCTTATGAGGAAATTTAACAGAGTAAAACAATTGGACTAGGTAAAAATGTTATGCGGGTACAAACACGGAATTTTGATAGGGCTTACTTGAGATACCCGTTTCGAGGATGACAGAGGGGGGGCCCAGCCCGGCCTTTTCCGGCCTAGGACGGCCGATGACGGCCCGCCCTTTGCCCGGGCTTAGCCCGCGCGCGGTCCCGCAACGCGGGGTATGGTGTTGTATTTAAAGCGCCTCCGGGCACTGGGCAGGTGACGCTGCGTCCGGTGTGTGAGACCCGGGGAGCCTGGGTGATGTAGTCCTCACTCAACCTCCCTCCACGCTGCGGCCACGAAGTTCTCAAACGCGGTAGCGGGAGGGGGGGGAGGGACAGTGCAGTGCAGCAGCAGCGAGATGGCAGGGAACAGAGTTGACCAGGCTTCGGGTTCCAGCAGGGACAGGGACAGCCCAAAACGACTACAGGAGACACACCCGCTCCACCGGGTGTGGTGTTGTATTTAAAGCGCCTCCGGGCGCTGGGCAGGTGACGCTGCGTCCGGTGTGTGAGACCCGGGGAGCCTGGGTGATGTAGTCCTCACTCAACCTCCCTCCACGCTGTGGCCACGAAGTTCTCAAACGCGGCGGCGGGAGGGGGGGGGGACAGTGCAGTGCAGCAGCAGCGAGATGGCAGGGAACAGAGTTGACCAGGCTTCGGGTTCCAGCAGGGACAGGGACAGCCCAAAACGACAACAGGAGACACCGGGAGCTCACCTAAGAGCAGGTGAGTATTTTCGTTTTCGTTACTCGGCTGTTTTTTGGTGAATATTTTTAGTTTTGAAAAGTCCACACTTGGAAGAAATTTCAGGAAAAAGCCAGTCAATGTTACCCTATGAAGAAAATTGAGTTATTGGTTTAAAGGTAAGTACTAGAGTGGCAGAGTTGAGGTTCTGGGCATAGACTCAGGGGTCCCCCAGGGTCAGGTAGGTACAGTTGGTTCACTCCCAGCGGCACTAGGGCGGCCGGGTGACTAGCAGGCCACGCGGCTGTGGGAGCTGGGCTCCTGGTCACTTACTCAGGGCAAGTGGGGAAGTAGATAGGTGTAGAGGTTGCACTGCCAGGGCCACTCGGGCAGCTGGGTGCAGGCAGTAGCGGCCCGTGGTGGGAGTGCTGCTGGGCACTGACGTGGGGCAGGGGAGGGGCAGGGTGGGGGGTAGTAAACTACGGATTATGGCAAAAACGAAGTTCGTTGTGTGCGCTGCATCGCATTTGGCGATGCAGCACGCGCAACGAAATTCGTTTTATTTATTTATATGCTTACTTACCTCTAATCAGCCATAATCCGTAGTTTACTACCCCCCACCCTGGCCCTCCCCCGCCCCACGTCAGCGCCCAGCAGCACTCCCACCGCGGGCCGCTACTGGGTGCAGGGTGCTTGTGAGCCTTCGGGCGCTCGATTGATTTCAATGGGAAATCTCCGGTTTAGAAAAAGACTGCAAGCTCGGGGACGAGGATTCTTCAGGTGCCACCACCACTTCGAGAGGTAAGTTGGGTAGTTGGAGGATAGGTAGGTACCCCGGGATTGGGCACAGGGGGCCGCGGGGCGCCGGGTGCACGGGTGCCTTTTGGTGTCGGGAAATCTTACCCTCTGTTGATCGCGGTTGAGGGGGCACCTTGTTCTGAGGCTGCAGGCTTCTTCAGGAGTGTCGAGGGAGGTCCTTGGGTGCTGGACTCGGGGTCACAGTCGCCGTGGGGTCATCCTCGTGGTCTTTGTTCACTCCGGCACAGGCCAGGCTTGGCTGGTGCAGAGTGTGCTGGGTTCGCGGTTCCGGGCTGCTGCCAGGGATTGGAAGTAGATTTTGAGTAGAGCCTCTACTCAGGGGAGTCCCAGTGACTTAGAGTCAAAAGGTAGCCTGGTCCTCCGGGGTTTGTGAGGTTGCTGGCCACAAGAGATGCCGGGTTGGAGCAAGAGCAGGTTCGAGGGTCAACAGGCCGGTAGGGCTGGGGCCAAAGCAGTTTGTGTCTTCCTCTTCTTAGCAGCTGCAGGGCAGGTCTTCTTTCTTCTAGCTCTTCCTCGGATTTTGGAATCTGGAATCTGGGTAAGGAAGGTTCAGGATGCCCCTAAATACTAGATTTAGGGGTGTTACAGGTAGGTGAAGGGCAGGGACCAATGGGTCCATGTCCTGGGGTGGGTACACCCCCTATCCTGCCTCTCTCCTGCGGGAGGGGGGCAGTAGCCTAGTCCTGATAGGGTAGGGCTTCCCATCTTCAAGATGGCGAGAGCCCGGAGATGTGCATCACCTTGCCTCCTCCACCTGAGGGGTGGGGTTGGCAGGCTGGTACAACCCCTGTCCTTATTTGGGGTTTCCGGCCAAGCTTCCCGCCAGAGTGGGGGGTTGCAGTGGCCTGGGGAAGCTCACAGAGGCGGCATGCCTTTGAAGCTTCCCCCTGCCCATCCTGGGGGAGGAGATTTAGCACCTCGCCCAGGATGTGCATTGTTGCAGGCCCAGGAGAGCAGGGGCTCTCCTACCCAGGGGTCCAGCAACATGTCTGCTGTGTGGCAGCCTAGGCAGCCTCAGAACAGACGTGGATTGTAGGTTAGGTTTTAGGGGGCATCTCTAAGATGCCCTCTGGGGTGCTTGGTACATTAAATCCCACACTGGCATCAGTGTGGGTTTAATGTGCTGAGAAGTTTGATACCAAACTTCTCAGTCTTCCGTGTTGCCATTATGGTGCTGTGGAGTTCGTGTTTGACGAGCTCTCAGCACCGTGTACTCTTAAATGGCAGCACTTCACTTACAGTGCCCAGGAATGGACCTGGGTACTGTAGGGGCACAGGGCTCCTGCACCTGTGCCCATACCACTGGCATAGGGCACCCAGCTAGAGGGGTGGCTGATGTATGCCATGACAGTGTAGGTGATGGGCATGGCACACAGGGATGTGTGCCATGTCGACTCTTTGTTTTGTCTTGCATCCAGACACCCAGCCTGCAAGGGCAGTGTGTGTGTGTGTAAGGGTACAGGGCCTCTAAGGGTGGCACAATGTGTGCTGCAGCCCTTAGAGGCCTTCCCTGGTCACAAGGCCCTGGGTACCTAGGGTACCATTTACCAGGGGCTGACATGTGGCCAGGGTTTGCCAATTTGGGTTTTGTGTGTTTAGGGAAGGAACATAGGCCCTGGGCACCTGATTGGCAGGAGTGCAGGGTACACTCAGTCAAAGTACATTCAGCAATTCAGCAAAAAGTGGGGGCATACCATGCAAGAAAGATGCCACTTTCTCACAGTTAGGAATTCCCAGGATGTGTTTTTGTGGTTTTTTAAATCCAGCATATTACTCGTATATAGTGCATGCTTTGAAATGAGTTGCCGCCAGATGTTTATAATAGCCATGAATAAGAGGTCTAGAGTTGAGGCTGAAGGCAGTGCGAATTTCTCGCATTGCCTGTCAGTGGCCCAAAAAGGTGTTCACAGTACATGGTTATCCAATCCTTCGCCTCTCTGCAGAGAACACACATACAACCATTGTCTAAGTCAACAATCAGGACTGGTTTTAGCTGTATGTCAGTTGCTATGTTATTATATCTAGATTCAATAACAGAAAGCTCAGAGAGACATCAAAATATTGGTTCGGTGGCACACTATAAAAATGACAGAAATTAAGTTTACGTGTTTAAGCCACACCTATAACTACAGAGGCTATGCTTCTTTTATGGACCCCTTACTTTTTTCATTCCTCTTAAAGCCCTCGATAAAAGTAAAGAACATAATAGAGGTATTATATGGTCAACACTTGTCGCGTCATAGCGCTATTATTTACTTTCCTTTAAGCCACTGCTGCTGTGCACCCTGTTCAAAAAAAGCTGTAAGAACCAATAGATCTTGTATAGGCAAAACATATTGGCTTTGCCAATGCTTGTTAATCATTGGGTGTCTTTTGCAAATGTCTGACACTCCTCTGTGTTAAGCCTAAGGCTGTCGAGCACTTTGGGATTGCATAGCAGGCCCTCTACACTAGTAAGGGAACCCCTGGACTCTTTACACGATATATCAGATTATTAATATCACATAAAGAGCCAGCTTCTTACGGGTACCATGTACTAGGGACTTACAGGGGGTGCTAAAGGTATTGCAATTTGGGGAACAATCTTACAGTTTCAGGTAAAGAGGTCTGGCAGTGGGAAGCTGGTTGGCAGGAACCCAGTGCGCTTCTGTCAAAATTGTACCAGATACAGGGCAAAAAGTGGGGGTGACCATGTCAAAAAGGGGCACTCTCTAACAAATACACTTAGCAGCACTACTTCAGAGCCAAAAGAAAAAATCTAAATCATTGGCTCCTTGGTTTAATAAGGCGCTTTATGAGAAAAGACGAGATCTGAGAATCCTAGAGAAGAAATGCAGACAATCACCCTCCACTTTTAACCTCAGGTTTCTGAAAGGCTATATCACTTTACAACAAAAATCTTCTATGCGAAAACAAATCACTTCAGTTGTCTACTAGTCTCTGCCAAAATTTGACCAAAAAAACGTTTCAATCTGATCAAAACCCAAACAACCCGTGCACTTCCACGTTCATCAACTCAATGATCCAACCAAGAAGACAGAAGAGTTTGCACAGTACTCGACTCTGAAGTGAAATCAATCTTGCCTTGTGATGTCAGACCCAATTTGAAAACTGTATGCAAATCAGTCTGGCAATTATCCGCCTATCTGACTGCCATCCAGGCGCATATTGTCTATAATGCTATACTTTTAATTGGAGAGTACCGGCACTTCTGAGAAACAGGCAGGTACCCTGTTACCGAGTACCTGCCCTTCTATTTTTCCATTTCAAGCACTGGCTGTTGGTGTTCAGCATGGTGGGAGCCCTCCGGTGCGGCGGGCGAAACAGCATCTTAAGTGCGGCACCATGGCGAGCGGTAAGTGCGGCGCTCCGGGGGAGAAGTGCATTGAAAGTGGGGAGCGGGGACCAAACAAGCTGGATCAGCAAGACCGCAATTGCAGTGTAAGCGCACCCCTGGCAGGCACTCAGTGACATTATCAACAGGCTGCCTGGGCCATGAGTAGTGTGCAAGGTGACAGAGTATTGAGGCTGCAGCGCTATGCCAGAAAGAGCGGGCGGCTATAAGCCTGCTGGCTGTATGACCACCCATCTGATATCAGAAGACCCGATGGAGAGTGAATGGAGAGCCAGACAGCCTGCACTGGACCCACGTGGGTAAGAAGAGCTGGTGCCCGTACATTGACTGTAATAACTGTTGGCCCAAAACATGGCAGAAATCCTGGAGCAGAAGCGCTAAGTGTTTCATTATAGGCCACAGATTGGAGATGTGATGCAGCATACTGTATAACTGACACAGTTATATTAGTGGCGCATGGTGAGTGATTGTTGCTGCTCCCCAGGATGCCACATGAAGTGTGTGACTAACTGTCCGCTGTGCTGGACGCCTGCGGCATAGCAGTCAAAGGAAAGAATAGAGCTCTTACCCTGCATTGTAACCTGGCATAGCGGGAACCTAAGAATGACTGTCCATGATACTGGGGGTCCGCCTTGCTGACTGCGCTCTCCGAAACTGAGCACTTCTGCAGACTCTAGTTGGTTACTGACCTTTACCTAACTGGACCCGCTAGAATTGGTGCACTTTGGCAATGCTGCATTTGTCACCATTGGAAAAGCGGATAAACAATTTTTCCAGCTCACCTTTGAAACCAGACGCAGTCCCAATAGATCCTCCCTGCGCAGGGCAACGCTCTAGGATGGATCATATTTTGACAAAACTTGACAAGCGGGTGGCACGACTCACAACTCCAGAACAACAAATATCAACTGCTAAAGATGACATACAATCAGTCAATACTAAATGTTTGAACATGGAAACAGTGCTGGGGGCAAAAAAAGGGGATTTACAGGTGCTCTTCCTTCGCAACAATTTGAGAATTACTGGCATTTCTGAATCCACCAACACTGGCTGGCTGTAGACTTATGAGGAAAATATGTTGAGAGAGATTTTTGGGAGCAAGCAGCTACCCTTGGTGCTGATTGTGGAAAGAGTGCACAGATCCCTGGTGGCATAGCACCTCCTGGAACCACTCCGCGACCAATCATCGCCAAACTGCTGAACTACCGCATATCAATAAACACCTGTCTGAATTTGTCGAAACCTTGAACTGCCTTGATCCATCTCAGTCGGGCTTCCAACCCAGAGTCGGCTTTGGTTGCAGTTACTGATAACATCAGAATGTCATTGGACAACGGTCAGCAAGTACTTCTTGTGCTGCTTGACGCATCTGCAGCCTTCGACACAATCTCTCATCAGACTCTGCTCAGTAGACTTAGGGAAATTGGCCTCCAAGAGAATGCTCTAAAATGGATGTCGAGTTTCTTGTTGGATAGAACTCAGACCATCAATTTGGGCTCTTTTCGTTCTAAGACCTCAAGACTGACCAAGGGAGTACCTCAGGGCTCTTGTTTAAGTCCTACCTTATTCAACATATATGGTACTCCCTTAGTGGGATTACTGAGGAATTTAGGATTTATTCCAATCTCTTATGCTGATGATACTCAGCTCCTTCTTTCGTTTGATAAAAACAATCCCAATGTTCAGTCCACCTTTTTGGAGGGTATGACGGCCATCGCTGGCTGGATGAGGGATAACTTTCTCCAGCTTAATGCGGGGAAATCGGAGATCATACTCTTCGGAGATGCAGAGGTGAGGTGGTCCCCAAGATGGTGGCCAGAGGAACTGGGCTCCGCGCCAACTTCCAAACATGTGGTTAAAAACCTGGGAGTCCGTCTGGATCAGAAACTAACATTTAGGGAGCATGTCACAACCACTGTTGGGGCATGCTTCCACGTATTAAGTCTTCTCCGAAGAGTATTCCCGTTCTTACCTTTAACCACCCGGAAAACTCTGATCCAGGCACTAGTGCTGAGCCGCCTGGACTACTGCAATGCCCTGCTGATCTCAGCTAATGAAGCCTCCTTCAATAGATTGCAAGTAGTCCAGAATACCGCGGCTCGTTTGGTTTCTAATGCTCCTCCCCGAACGGCCTCCTTCCCTCTTTTGCAACATCTGCATTGGCTTCCGATGAGGAAGTGGATCAGATTTAAGACCTGCTGCATTGTCTACAAATCTCTAAATGACCTACGTCCCAGCTATCCGTCAGATAAATTTACTGAATATTTGCCACCCAGGTCCCTTCGATCAGGGTCCAAATCTCTACTTCTTACTCTCCGTTATAAAAAATCTTGCTTGGGTGGTAAAGCTTTCTTCTACCTAGCCCCTTACTATTGGAACCAACTTGCCATTCATTTGTGTCAATGCCCAGATTATCTGAAGTTTTGAAGGCTGCTAAAAACCTAATTTTTCTGATTTGTTTACATTATTGCTTGGCTGTAGTAATCTATAGCGTGGAGATACCCCTGTCGGGGTGATTCGGGCACTTTATAAATTAATTATTAATAATAATAATAATAATAATAATAATAATAATAATACTGTGACTATGACACGGTACTCTGCCTGTCACACGAGACACAAACCATACTATACCAAGGGAATAACATTGCCTGCTTCCCAGACTTCACGATGGAGGCTCAGAAGGAATTTACCCAGGTAAAAAGAGATTGCAATCAGCAGAGATACCATACACCATGCTTTATCCAGCCCTCCTACTCACTGAACACAGTAGTACGCAGAAAATATTTTACCACTCTGAAAGCGGCGGGCCATGGGATTTGTTAAGTCAGTGACACAGATACTGCGGAGTCCGGCACAATCAATGGAGGAAGAATAAGCAGTCGCTTGTACGTAAGTTATGCCCTGTGCAGCTTCACTGGGGTACATTGAAAAATAGATTGCCAAGACCAACCCGAGGACTGAGCCCTCATTTAATTTTTAACAAACGGGGACACGGCAATGGACCAAGTTTTAGTAAATCTCGCTAAAATTCTTGACTAACTACGCATGTGTCTGACTCACGAGCTGCCCGATTGCTGTTGGGCGTGCGGGGTTTCATGCCCCATTGCTCCTTATTATATTATTGCCCCACTTGCAGTGTTGCCCGAGTTTAGGGTCCAGACTTGTTTCGGGCCACCTCCGTCCACCTGGAGGGTATCTTGCCCATTAGCAACCCCAGAAGGGTACATCCTACATGACTTCACAATGCGATGATGTGAATGCAATTGTACATTGTGATGAGTTGTTTATCTGTTTTTGTTGCTTTTCAGCTATAGGGATGGCTTTAGCATGGTTGGGATGCTGAAGTGTGCGGGGGAGGGTGTTCTGTTTGCAACTGTATCAGTGTACCACTACTGCTGTGTGTTTAATGACACGCCATGTACTGCTGAAACTTTTGTGTATAAAGATACAAAACCATACCCACATATAATGAGCCTCGTCGTAGGTCACACTAACTTGCTTACATGAAATGTGCGAGGACTTAACAACCCCCTAAAAAACAAGACAGGGGCTCGCCTATCTAGACCGCCACCATCTGTAATAGCACTGTCACAGGAAACACATCTCACACGTCACACGGAACAGACTGTGGGAGTGAAATGGGCTCAAGTCTGTGTGACCTCATCATACTCGTCCTATTCGAGAGGGATCCTCCTGCTGATTGCGAAGGGAGTTCCATTAACGTTCACACACTCCGAGACAGATGAGCAAGGACGTTATGTAATTGTTCAGGGAAGTTAATATAGCACTGCTGTAACTATCATAATTGCGTACAGCCCCAATATAGATGATCCTACGGTTTATATGCAGATCTGGTGCCGACTATATGCCTTTAATTTTCTGCTGTCATATGGGGTTTGATTCAGTGCTGGACCAGTCTGCTGTAGCAGACTGGCAGGGAAAACAATACACCTGGGTATTGCGAGCAGGTATGGAAGACTATGGGCTTATTGATGTATGGAGACTATAACACCTGGCAGAAAGGGAGGGCACGTTCACGTCTTCGGTGCATGGCACATGGTATTTACTATTGTTTGGTGACGAGTGAGGTGAGCACCTAGACAGACGTGCGGCTCCTGCCGAGAACAGTCTCAGATCATGCCTGGTGCTACTGGAGGTAGCCATACCCACCCGCATGCCCACACATCATCAGTGTATGCTTCAGGCCTGGACCCAATTGGACTTAGTGTTTGAAGATGCCATACGCACGGAGGTTACTCAATATTGTGAAGAAAATGAGAGCTCTATAGACAGCACAGCGACACTGTGGGAAGCATTCAAGACCATTATCAGGGGAATGTGTATTGCGTTGCAATCCGATCTTGCTTGCAGTCAATAGAAAATCCTCTGAGTGACTTGGAACGAGAATATGATGTCCATCGGAACTCCGCGACCCTGGCAGAAATAAGAGTGCAGATCAAAGACTACAGGAAGTTAGACACCCCTCTCGATGATAGGTCACACGGATATATGAGGGTGGGGGGGGTCGAACTGGCCATGTCTTGGCTGCAAAAATCTAGAATTCCAAGATGGAGATGGAAGACGTCTGCCATGACACCTCTACTATACTGGTGCAATGTGTAGACGTCTATGCAGAACTTTATGAAGCCAGTGGCTCCACAGCGGAGGCAGAAGCATATTCAGATGATGTGGCCCTAGCATGGCTCTCGCCAGGACAAAGATCATTTTTAGTATAGCCTATCACTGTGGATGAGATACAGGAAGCTAAAAGCGCAGCCTGTAATCGGAAAGCCTTGGGCAGTGATTGGCTCTCCGGTGAATTCTCTAAAGAATATGCAGACATATTGGTACCCCATTTACATGAAATGTAAATAAAGGCCTATGGTAGACAAACATTGCTCCCGTCCCTATGGGAAGCTCGAATAATAGCATTGTTAAAGCCTGACAAACCGCAGAACGATGTGTATCCTATCGGCCCCTGTCCTTAATAAACACAGACGTTAAGATTCTGGAAAAAATATTAGCTGCTAGGATCCAGCCACTAGTCACTATGTTAATATTTTCCGATCAGGTAGGTTTAATCCCCACCTGTTCCACTGCACATAACCTACATACACTTTTCGTGGTCCTACACCAACTAGACCCATCATTCTGGGCGGGGGCTGTACTACTAGATGCTGTCAAAGCGTTTGATTCTATACAATGCACCTACATATTTATGGTTGTCCACCATATGGGAATGCCACAGGCTTTTCTGCAATGGATCATATTACTATACACAGACCCAGTGGGGCGGGTCAGAATAAATGGTAACGCAACGGACACATTAGAGATATACAACGGAATCTGACACGTGTGCCCACTGTCACCAATTTTATTCGCGGTCGTGCTGGAACCTCTACAAGATACAACTGAGATGTGCAGGAACATCCCAACGGTTCCACCAAAGACCTCTAGCTATATTGTTATATGCCGATGAGATGGTACTGTATGTAAGCGACTCCGCTAAGCATGTAGTGCCGGTTATCGTGAGTATTTTAGGTATGAGTGGTACTCTGGACTAAGTATCAATTGATCCAAGTCAACAATTTTTCCCTTCACTGCGTGCATTGAGCCCCACCCATCGGACTTCCCTGGACTGGACTGGTGTGCGGAGACCGTTAAATATTTAGGTGTTTGGGTATATAGAGACCCGGAGATAGTCATCAAACAGGACTATGGCAGAGCGGTCTCGAAACTAGATCAAGAAGCCCGATGGGCAACCCTGCCCCTGTCACTTGCCAACAGAGTGGCGGATATGAAAATGAAAGTGTGGTCTAAGTTTTTTATGCATGTTCATAAATATTCCTCTCACTTTGAGGCAGGCCTTCTTTAACCCCTTCGCTGCTAGGCCTTTCTTCCCCTGTGATAAGCCTTTTTTTGGCTATTTGGGGTAGTTCGCGCTTAGCCCCTTGTAACTTTTTGACCACATAAGGTAGCCACGCCAAATTTGCGTCCTTTTCTTCCAACATCCTGGGGATTCCAAAGGTACCCAGGGTTTGAGGATTCCCCTGGAGGGGACCTAGCAATTAGCCAAAATACAGCTAAATTTTGTTTTTTTTGGTAAAAATGGTTAAAAAGTGCTGCAAATGAAAGCGTCTGGGTTTTTCCCTACAAAGGGTATGTGGGGCTGAAATCACCATTTTCCCAGCTTTTAGGGAATGACAGACTTTTGTCTGAAAACCAACATTTTTTACACAGTTTTGGCATTTTTCTGGGACATAGCCTATTTTTGCAATTTTTTGTGCTTTCAACCTCCTTCCAGTTAATAGTAGACATGAGTATGAAAGCAATAATGGATCCTGGAAAGCTATACATTTTTAAAAAGTAGAAAAAATTCTGAATTCAGCAAGGGGTCATTTGTGTAGATCCTACAAGGTTTCTTTATAGAAACTAACAGTTAAATATAGGAAAAAAGAAAATTAGTTGAAAAAAAACAGCCTTTTGTGTCAACGTTTTCACCTGTAATTTCTTCTAATTATGACAGCTCTTTGAAAGCAATATACCGTTACATCCGCTGGACCTCACTGGTTGTGGGGGTATATTGGACTTGTAGGTTCACCAAGAACCCAACGAACCCAGAGCCAAAAACTGAGCAGCGACCTGCAATGGTTTTTTATTATGTACCAGGTATATAGCAATTATTCTGGGAAAATGTATACATGGAAAAATCGGTATGAAAGACACCTATGTATTTCTGAAATGGGACTAAAAAATATAGAGTTTAGAAACAGTAGAAATTTGCACATTTCCGAAATTGAGAATACTCATACTAGCATGAGAATAATCGACCATTTTTCAAAATTACTTCTTTTTTACACATTGTCTTTCATTTGGAAGGCAGAAATGCATCGAAAGTCAATAGGTAATAACAGTTGCTTTACAAATCTGAATTAGCCCAAGTCTCCCGATAAAAATGTTACCTCACTTGTGTGGGTAGGCATAGTGCCCATGACAGGAAACGGCTCAGAACGCAACGTGAACACACCACATTTTCACAAAGAAAAATTACCCTTTTTTTGCAACGTGCCTAGCTGTAGTTTTTGAACCCTAGCTCTGCCGGCACCTAGGGAAACCTAGCAAACCTGTACATTTGTGAAAACTAGACACCCAGGAGAATCCAGGATGGGGTGACTTGACTGGCTCTCACCAGGTTCTGTTTCCTAAAATCCCTTGCAAACCTAAAAAAAGTCCAAAAAAAACACATTTTCCTCACATTTCTGTGGTGGAAAGTTCAGGAATCTGTGTGGATCCACAAATTTCCACCCACCCCGCGTTCCCCAAGTCTCCCTAGAAAAATGGTACCTCACTTAAGTGGGTAGGCCTAGTGCCCGCAGCAGGAAACGGCGCAAAACGCAACGTTGACACACCACAATTTCACAGTGAAAAATGACCCTTTTTAGGCAAAGTGCCAAGCTGTAGTTTTTTAACCCGAGCTCTGTCGGCACCTAGGGAAACCAAGGAAACCTATACATTTTTGTAAAACTAGACACCCATGGGAATCCAGGATGGGGTGACTTGACTGGCTCCACCAGGTTCGGTTACCCAGAATCCCTTGCAAACAGTGCTTGAAATGGGCTGGTACTCACCGGTACTGAGTACCGGCACTTCTAAATGTTCTGCACTTGAGTACCGGAACTTCTCCTTTGTCCAAAGAGAGTACCGGTACTCATGGGGCAGCAAGCCAAATCAGTGCAATTTGCAATTTAAAAGAAGAAGCGTGACACACAGCTGACAGTCAGTCCGTTTTTGTGAAGCACTCGAGTGCTTATCTCCCCTTAACATCTGCTAATTGAGCAACGCCCCCCCCCCACTCCCCCTCGTCGTGCTCTCTAGCCCGGGCTGCTGCAGCCTACTGGACACACTGGGATTCTTTCAGCAGACCTGCACGCTGGGCTATTGTGCTCTGTTGGCTATCCAAACACCTTCGAAAAGTGGAGGAAGCTCTGTTTTTATTTTGGCATTTCTTCTTGTGCTCCCTGCAGTCCAGCTCTCTTCAACCCATTTGCTAGGCGTAAAAGACTTGGTGGGGGACAGATGAAAGGCCCAATTTGCATCTCGCCCCTCTCCCTACTGATAAACACACTGCAGCTGTACCTTGTCAGAGCTTAACTTATAACAAGCATTGGCATAGACAATAGGTCGCGCCTTTGGGACCTTATAAGTGTTTAGACATGCAACAGTTGGTGTTGTTGCACCAAGGATATTGTGCTGCATAACTAAATACTTATAAGGTCCCAAAAGCGAGATCTATTGCTATGCCAATGCTTGGATGCAAGGCGGAGGGGAGAAGGGTGCAAGGCGGAGGGGAGAAGGGTGCAAGGCAGAGGGGAGAAGGGTGCAAGGCAGAGGGGAGAAGGGTGCAAGGCAGAGGGGAGAAGAGTGCAAGGCAGAGGGGAGAAGGGTGCAAGGCAGAGGGGAGAAAGGTGCAAGGTAGAGAAGGGTGCAAGGCGGAGGTGGAGAATGGTACATGGCGGAGGGGGAGAAGGGTGCAAGGGGGAGGGGAAGAAGGGTGCAAGGGGGAGGGCGAGAAGGGTGCAAGGCAGAGGGGAGAAGGATGCAAGGCAGAGGGGAGAAGGGTGCAAGGTAGAGAAGTGTGCAAGTCGGAGAGGGAGAAGGGTGCAAGGGGAAGGGGGAGAAGGGTGCAAGGCAGAGGGGGAGAAGGGTGCAAGGGGGAGAAGGGAGCAAGGCTGAGAAGGGTGCAATTCGAAGGGGGAGAAGGGTGCAAGGCGGAAGGTGAGAAGGGTGCAAGGCGGAAGGGGAGAAGGGGAGAAGGGGAGAAGGGTGCATGGTGGAAGGGGAGAAGGGTGCAAGGTGAAGAAGTGTGCAGGGTGGAGGCGGAGAAGGGTGCAAGGCAGAGGGGGGAGGGTGAAAGGCGGAGGGGGAGAAGGGTGCAAGGTGGAGGGGGAGAAGGGTGCAAGGTGGAGGGGGAGAAGGGTGCAAGGTGGAGGGGGAGAAGGGTGCAAGGCGGAGGGGGAGAAGGGTACAAGGCGGAGGGGGAGAAGAGTGTAAGGTGGAGGGGGAGAAGGGTGTAAGGCAGAGGGGGAGAAGGGTGCAAGGTGGAAGGGGAGAAGGGTGCAAGGTGGAAGGAGAGAAGGATGCAAGGCAGATGTGGAGAAGGGTGCAAGGCAGAGAGGGAGAAGGGTGCAAGGTGAAGGGGGTGCAAGGAGGAAGGGGAGAAGGGTGCAAGGCGGAGGAGGAGAAGGGTGCAAGGCGTAGGGGGAGAAGGGTGCAAGTCAGACGGGGAGAAGGGTGCAAGTCAGATGTGGAGAAGGGTGCAAGGCAGAGGGGTAGAAGGGTGCAAGGCAGAGCGCAGTGCACAGACAGAAGTGTTAAAGGCACTTCAGAAATGTCACGAAGTACCAATTATCGGAGTTCCCTAGCTCAGAATCCTCTCCCAACTTGGTAGGTCTGGACTAGAGAAATTCAAAGCAGCTCATATTGTAGTGGGCTGGGTTTTTCCTCTTCTCAGGATGAGGTCAGCTGCCTATGAAAAGAGAGCTCGGTGAAAGACTACACCACAGCCAGCCCAACTGGGACTTAAAGTCTTTCCAATGTCCTCCATTTTGTGAATGAAATTCCTCCAAGCTCATTCAAAGAAAAAAAAAAGCTCCCTGAGCAGATTCGCAGGGCGGAAAGCTCCATGCAAGGGCATGAAATGTCATCTCGGTCCCTGCCAGGGAAGGCAGCCCTGGTTACACTGCCTGAAAGTCACCAACCCAGTGGAGAAGTCAGATAAGCTTGGTGAACTTCCAAGGCAGACGAGTCCAATACTGTGCGCATGGGGCACGCAAGAGTTCACAAGCCCACAGAGAGGGGGGTGGCGTTAGCTGTTTATAGCGTAGGCGGAAATGTAACGAGATCTGCGCACAAGCTGTAGATACTGCCTGTTCTCACTTTAAATTAAAAAGAAAAGGCTGGTAAAATGTCAGACAAAGGTCAACTACGGAATACATAATAGAATATTTCCAATGGTGCATTAAAAAAAACACGTTTTGCCTCATTGCATATTAATTATATATTTTATTATTATATAAACTGAAGCAGTTTGTGCTTTGCCCCGGAGTGAATATAATTTGCTAAATTCCTGTAACACAAGCAGAAAAACCAGGAAACAAATGCACACACACACACAAACAGCCTATTTAATAAGTCTTATTTTAAAAGATAGCCGTAACCTGATTTTCTTGCACTTACACCGATGCATAACACGCTAGGTTGGGTCAAAGCGGTCTTGGACTTTTTAACCGTTATAGGTGTGGAATTAAAAAACAAAGCATGCAATGGTGGAGTCAAATAAAAAAAGAAACAGGGCTAAGCAAAAGTGTCGAAAGACACCACTGATTTGAAGGCATGAATAGGAGGCTTTGCAGCAAAAGTACCTTCTTTCTTTAAAAAATAAAACCTCTTAATATATATTTAAAAAAACGAATTCAATAAGGGACTGGCGCGTTAATGGAGAGACAAAAAGAGAGCGAGTGAGTGGGCAAGGAGAGAGGCGCGTGAATGTGATTGCGGCTGGAGAGCGAGTCGCGCTGGGGAGAGCTCTTTTTCAGAGCACATACTCGTGCTTGTGGCACGCCGATTCGCACACCCGCAAGCTGCAGGCCGCCACAAGCACGAGTATGTGCTTTGAAAAAGAGCTGAACGACGGCTAAAGGTCCTCCTCTGCAGCGCATGCTTGCTGCGTAGGCGAGACCGAAAAAAGGAGAAATAATATACATACCTTTCCTTTAAAATGTAATTGAACAAGAGAGTTAGTGATATTGTGTTATGTGTGTTTGATTTCTATAGCACTTTCCCAATGCTCGTGAGGCCCAAGGCGCTATAACACTGAAAACAATTTAAGAAGGGGTTTACATTCAATTAAAAGCAAAATATTTGACATTAGAAAATAAATGTTAGTGAACTTTTTTTTTGTGCCTTTGAAACAATTTCTAACATAAAGCGCCAATGAAACGAAATCTTAAATGAAGAGTTGCATTCGGTCATGAGGTTTTATCAATAATTTTAATTAATGGCCAGCCCTCCACGTTCATCTGCTCGCTCCAGATAATTGTTGCTTTTAGCACAGTTTATTGTGGGTGCACAATGACTTAATACCCTATCTGTATGTACGAGTGCTTCTATGTCCCTCTGTATGTTCTTGCATGAGTGAGTGTTGTCTGCAGTGTGTATTATCTGCACACAAATTAAATCTCAATCAAATTAAACGTGTGCCTCTGCCCTGAGCCCTTAGCACTATCCATAGCTCCGCCCCATAGCTCCACCCCCATAGCCCCACCCCCATAGCCCTGCCCACCCCTAACCCTGCCCCCTAGCCCACATCTCAATTTGGTGAGTACCTGCACTTATTTTTTTCCATTTAAAGCACTGCTTGCAAACCTAAAAATTGTCCAAAAAAACAAATTTTCCTCACATTTCTGTGGTGGAAAGTTCTGGAATCTGCGTGGATCCACAAGTTTCCACCCACCCCGCGTTCCCCAAAGTCTTCAGAGAAAAATGGTACCTCACTTGTGTGGGTAGGCCTAGTGCCCACGACAGGAAACGGTGCAAAACGCAACGTGGACACAATGACCCTTTTTTGGCAAAGTGCCTAGCTGTAGTTTTTTAAGCCTAGCTCTGTCGGCACCTAGGAAAACCTCGCAAACCCATACATTTTTTAATACTAGATACCCTGGGAAATCCAGGATAGGGTGACTTGACTGCCTCTCACCAGGTTCTGTTACCCAGAATCCCTTGCAAACCTAAAAAACTGTCCAAAAAAAACACATTTTCCTCACATTTCTGTGGTGGAAAGTTCTGGAATCTGCGTGGATTGAAGTACTGGGTTTTTCAGAACCCAGCGGTGCCAGGGAACACACCCTAAGACTTCGAGTCCTTCCTGTTTCAGACTACAGAAACACAGAGTCTTCTTGGTGAAGTCAAAGATCGTATTTATTGGCTGCAGCCAGTAACAGGTATCCTAGAAGTACAACACGGTGTATATTCTCAGGAGACTGCTCCCCTTACAAAGCCAGCCTTCTCTTTTTATACAAAATATTATGCTTTAGGCAAACATTCCTTATTTTACAGTTGACCATTCACATATTTTCACTACAAAGAAAAAGCAAAGTCATGATGACAAGCCCATATTTCAGTTTGTCCAGCCCTCAATCAATTACCCGGCAAGGCTCAGTACTTTCATCAGATATCGACGGACCCCAATAAAAACGGGCACCTCCTCCTCGTAAAGCAAGTCAGATGAAAAGAAACAGGGACAGGTGTGTGTGTAAGATTAGGCATGGTTTGTGTGCGATGAAAGGTTTTATGATATGTTGTGCCTTGATACTAATCTCATTCGGCCACTGGGAAAGGAACTGGCCGAACAGGTTTGGCTTCAGGCAGTGGAGTCAGCTTGCCCAGGTCACAGAGGAGTCAGCAAAGGTGCATGTGTCCTTCAGACTCGTTTTTGGCCTTAGTCATTGGCCTATGTGAGGGCAATCACAAAATGGCTGCCGTTCAAATGGAAACCGAGGGTTCAGGACGTAAACTCTGATTTCAGGGTGATTTCGTCTCCCGAATATTACGAAAATGCTTGTGCATAGTATTCTAATCATTCTCGGTCTGCTGATACTAAAATCGTCGTGCTAAGATGATGTTTATAACACGGGTCCAGAATTTTCAGTACCACAGACCCTCCTTTTGCCCTTACATAGGCAATAACCTATACTCACGCTAATCTGAGTCCAGGTCTATATTCATAAAGTCGTCGAGATGTTGCTGTAGCATCATCCTATTACTTAGCTCGTCTCTTGATACAGGTTTCCTTACACACGATGTAGCACAGAGGCCACATATTGCAGGAGCACACTGTACACACAGACAGGACAGGAAAAGAATGGCTAAGACCATCCCAATGACTATCAGAATCTTCCATCCCCAGGCGGATATCAGTTCCCAGAACCACCCCATCAATGACCAATCTCCTTTATCCACGTGAATAGATTCGGAGATCTTATGCAGTCTGGAAATGGCCTGGTAAACTGTTGGAGCGTTATCTGGAATGAAAACACAGCAACTTGATTGGATCACTTTACATACCCCACCTCGGTCTGCAAGTATGACGTCTAATGCGACCCTGTTCTGAAGAGTCATAAGGCGATCCGACTGGAGCTCAGCAGTCAAATTACTAAGGGCACCGGCGGTTTCATCTACCGTGGATTCAACCACCCTTGTCAATTGCCTTATATTCCTGCTGTTAACCATAGGCCCCCAAAACGGCAGAAAACCCTTTACGAAATCTCCAAATTCTTGTCCTGTAGTGTCTTCTTTACTGATGACACCTCTAACTATCCTTGTCTTATGGTAATCTGCCGTGGCCGTGTAGGTGGGAGGCAACAGGAACGAAACAAAACATGTGCCTGAGAAGTCAGGGGGCAACCATGTATAGGCTCTATTATGGCAGAAGAAATAGGTACCCTTAGCTGCTAAGAACGAAGGGGAAGTCTGAGACGCAAAAACATATGTTTCAGTGCAGATACTTTTCCCTAACTGAGCTCTGGGATTCTTGCCATTACCTTGCAGACATAGGTGACCCTGATGGGGTACAATCCAAATCGGGGAGGATCTCTTTGCTCGCTGGTTCTCACTCAGAGTGACTCCATATCCTGTTATGTTCCATCCAATATATGCTAGTGTCTCATCTCTCGGGATAGTCTCATAGGAAATATCTTCCCTAATCATATCTACTATACCCTTAACTAGAGCACTATTCTTAGGATTATCTTTCACAGAACGTAGGGGGTTGGCTTCATGAGCGTATATGAATATCGTTCTATATGCCCACACAGAACCATTATGGCTGAAAGGCAGGACCAGATAAGGGATACCTTTATCAGTAGTATGCGGCATAAGACCACACACCCAACAGTTAGTTGTGTTCACTACTAATTGGTGTTGGTGTAGAAGCTGAATAAATGAATTATTGACAAATTCTAATCTTCTAGCGGACTCGTGTTCAGGCAGAGGGTAAAAAGAATGCGAGGAAACAGTAGAAGGAGGTATAGGCTGTGTAGTGGGTGCAAATGTCACTTGAAAAGAGAATAAAACATATCCTATTAAAAACGTCATTACACTAAGCAACATGAAAATACATAATATCAAAAATCGTTTCTTTGTCATCATTATACACATTCTGGCTTTAAAGTCCATCTGTTTGGCAGGCCTCTCATTCTCGAAAAACTCCATCCTCTCTAATTGCTGCTCGCGGTGGTAGGATGTTCTATGCTAAGGAATGCTTCTGTCAGTCCAGGGCAACTCCCTTAGGCCGACCAAAACTGTCGACCTAACGTCTTCAGCTGCACTCCAAAGACTTGGGCAACCACGACCCTACAGTTGAACCCGGATGGCGGTTTGAAAAACAAAAATAAGAAAGTTTCTCAGATGAGAGAGCTGCACTTTCAAAAATAGCAGAGAAAAAGAATTTGTATTTGTCCATAGTTCTCGGCCTCAAATTATAACGGCTTTTTCCAGGTACTGTCTGGTTCTGGAACAAGAGTTCAGGCTCTGTAGTGTTCAATCGAATTGACGGTGGCACAGCTTCTTGCAAAATATTGTCACTTTCTCGTTCAGAAAGTGTTCCTTTTACACGTGCATCGCTAAAAGGCAGAAAACGAGGCACAGTCTCAGAGTCAGCGATCCCCTCCTGGACCCACCGGTCGTACGGTAGAGGCAAAGGGACCCTCTTGCAGTGTACGCCGTGGATCCAGTTCTTTTTCCCTTCCACTCGAACAGCTGATCTTGTTGAGAGAAAGACGAGGTGGGGGCCGGTCCAACGGGGCTGGTCATTCTTTGTCCGCTGGAAGTTCTTGACCAGCACCCATGATCCAGGATCGATAAGATGTCCTGGAGCTTCAGAGACCTGAGGCAGAGTATCGTGAACCTGTTGGTGTAAAACACGCAATTTAGCCGTCAATTCATACAAATAATCAAGCAGTACAGGGTGTTCGATCTCACAGAATTTTGTCGGCCTTGGCACTCCCCATATGTTGGCCGGGCGGCCGAACACAATTTCATAGGGACTAAGTCCCACTCGCGAATGCACAGTCATTCTTGTTGATAGGAGTGCTAAAGGCAGAGCGTCAGGCCATTTAAGACCAGAGCTCGCTTGTATCTTTGCCAATTTAAGTTTTAGCGTGCCATTCTAGCACTCTACTAGTCCAGCTGATTGGGGGTGATTTGCAGCGTGGAATTTTTGCTGGATACCTAGCCCCTCACATACTTTTTTCATCACTCGACCCACAAATTCACTCCCATTATCACTCCAGACCATTCTCGGCATTCCAAACCTAGGGAAGAATTCTTTGGCAAGGGCTTTAGCTGTGGATAAGGCAGTGTTGTCTTTTAAGGGATATGCTTCTATCCATCTTGAAAAGGCACAAACAACGAATACGTATTTCAAATTGTTGCACCTTTCCATGTGGATGAAATCTAGCTGCAGAACCTCGAACGGATACGTTGGAGGCGCAAAATGACCAGCTGGAGTTGGTGTTCCCCTACCAGACACACCATGCAATTCTTGACCACATTCTCTGCACATTTAGGATTTCCAGCATTTTGTCATACTGGAGCCAACAACTTACAAATCCCTTTCACACTGATATGGGCCATTCCATGAGCCATTGTCACCACTGCAAGCACATACGCATCGGGTAACAACCATCGCTGATGTTCTGACAAGTCAACCCAACAACCATTTTCATCCAATTTACCCGTACTTTCTCTCCACACACTCAACTCTTTCTCTGAAGCTTCAGCTTGAAGAGACTTCACACTCTCTATCGTATCTTCACACATTCCAACGTCACCAACCCATCTTGCAGGGCCTGCAACATACATTCGATTCATCACATCTTTTGCTGTTTCTTTTGCGATTTCGTCAGCAAATGCATTGCCACGACTAACACCATCAGTGACCTTCTTGTGTGCACTGCATTTCACAATCGCAACTTGTAGCGGCAAGGTCAGTGACTCAAGAAGCTCATTCACCAACTGACCATGCTGAATCTTAGCTCCATGCGAAGTCAGGAACCCACGTTCTTTCCACAATCGTCCAAAACTATGAGCCACACCAAACGCATACTGGCTGTCGGTATATATGGTCACTTTCATTCCTTTTGATAACACACACGCTCTCGTAAGTGCAATCAACTCTGCTGCTTGAGCTGAATTATGTGGTATACGTGCAGCTTCAACAATCGTATGCAAAGTCGTGACAGCATATGCTGCAGTCGTATCACCATTCGGAAGCTTGAAGCATGAACCATCCACCCATAAGGTACCATCACACTTTACAAGAGGAGTATCTTTAAGATCTACTCTCCCTTTCGTTTCTTCTTCTGTCCTGAGAAAACAATCATGCTGTTCAACATCATCTGTCTCTACTGAAATCGGCAATAACGTGGCTGGATTCAACGTATTGCACCTCTTTATGTTCACATGACTCGCTAATAGTGTCAACTCGTAACCTGACAATCGAGCACTAGTTAAGTGCTGTGTCTTGGTCCTGTTTAACAACGTGTCCACTGCATGTGGAACCATCACAATCAACATATTATTCATCACTAACCCAGCAGACTGTCGAATAGAAACAGCTGCTGCCGCTGTGGCTCTCAAGCAACTTGGCAATGCTTTAGCTACCGGATCCAAAGTCGACGAAAAATACGCGCATGGACGCTGCTTGTCTCCAAAAGACTGTGTCAGCACTGACAATGCACAACCCTCTTTCTCATGGACATACAGTAAAGGGCTTACTGTAGTCAGGGGTACCCAACACAGGAGCCGAACACAACGCATTACGCAATTCGGAAAAACTTTTCTGACAATCTTCAGACCACGGAACGTGATTCGGTGTATCTTTACAGGTCAATGCTACCAAAGGTTTGGCCAGCAAAGAAAAATTCGGTATCCATTGTCTGCAGTATGATGTAATGCCCAAGAAAGCACGTACTTCTCTCTGTGTCCTTGGCACACTCAATTTTGCAATTGCCTGAATTCTTTCTGGGGTCAGTTTCCTTCCCTCCTTCGATAAGAGATGACCTAAGTAGGTCACTTCTTGTCGACAATATTGCAGTTTTGAAAGAGACACTTTGTGATGTAAATCAGACAAATGACGCAACAACGACAAGGTGGCTTCTTTACAAATCTCCTCAGTATCTGCGGCTATTAGCAAATCATCGACGTACTGAATAAGGGTAGTGCCATCAGGTAAAACAATTGCATCAAGCTGTGTTTTTAAAGCCTGACTATATATTGATGGACTTACACAGTAGCCTTGAGGAGCGCGTTTGAAGCGGAAGCTTCGGCCTCCTAAACTGAAGCCAAAAATATCCCTGCTCTCCTCGGCAATCGGGATGCTGAAGAAAGCATTCTTCAAGTCAATCACCGAGAACCAGGTGGCGGAAGCTGGAATCATAGTCAATAGGGCAGTGATATCAGGAACAACTGGAAACTGTGGCACAACTATTTTATTGACCTCTCTAAGATCAATCACGAACCTGTAAACAGGTGGCTGAGAAGGGTCAGTACGTTTCAAAACAGGCAGAACAGGACTATTACAAACATTGCCTCTTGTCTCTTCAATTACATCTTTTTCAATCAAATCATAAATGATCGCTAGCAACGCCTTTTCACCTACACTAGAGATCTTGTATTGGGGAATGCGTGGCAATTTAACATTGGCTTTCAATGTCACAACATATGGCGGTATTTCCAAAAGACCCACATCATTAGCACCAGTAGCCCAAAGAATATCAGGAAGAAACGACAATTCTGTCGGAAGTTTATCCATCGACAAATACATTGGAGAGATCACTTTCCTACCCAGTGTAAGTTGTACTCCCGAAGGAGAACAATATAATGTCACATACAATCTTTTCAACAAATCCAATCCTAACAAGTTTTCACCACAACCTGTCGTCAGAATAAGGGGTGCTTCCAATTCACAAGGTCCAACAGAAAGGGACATAGGACTGGAAATCGGGTTCTTAAACGGGGCGCCAGAAAAACCTACTGAAACATTCATCTCGCCAAAGGTGCACCAGGCAGTTTTGAGTGCATAATTGAACTCTTTGTATCACCAGTATACAACAGAAAAGGCTCTGACACACCTGATGTAAGCACCTTAACATAAGGTCCACTCTGATCTACTGGAACTGAAACAACTCCCTCTCTTTGTCTATGGCTGTCCTAGCAATCATTACCTTCGATATTCTCATCTTCTGCATAGTAGTCGTCAGCATAGTACTGAGCCGTCCTACCAGACGCGGTATTTTGCTGGTCAAATCTATTCATTGAATTCTGAGACGGAAGGGAACGCGCGTTCTGGGGTAAACTTCCACGTCCTCTACCTCTAGGAGCTTGTTGAACACCTCGACCTCTTGCGCCAGAAGCACCATTCGTACGCTGTAACAAAATGGGACAACTATACTTGAAATGACCCTCTTCTTTACAATATGAACACTGATTGGGACCTACAGGAACACGTGGTTGAGAAAACTCGAACCTTTGCGAGTTTCTCTGAAACTGTTGAGGTTGCTGATAGTTACTCTGACCACCACGTTGCGGATACGCCTGTTGTAAAAGAACCTTCGTCTTTAATTCTTTAGTTTTCTTGTCTGCTCTATCCTTCTCATCTTTATCCCTATTTTCGTAGTACTGTGCAGTAGTCAATATTTGTGCTGAAGAGGAAACGGCCCAAGAACTCTGAATCTTTCAATTTCTTACACAGCTCAGGAAGCAAATTGTGCACAAACTTGTCAACGAACAACCGTTGACCACCTTCTGTACTCATATCTTGACCACTGTGGTCGATAAACGTTTCCTCAAACCTGGTGAAGAAATCAGACACTGTTTCATCTTTCTTCTGCTTACACGCAGACAATTTATCCCAATTCACACGCATCGCAGGCATTAAAGTTTTCATGTAAGTAATGATCCTAGCAGGAAGTTCTGCTACCAAAGGCTCAGGCTTGGCACCACCAACTTGTCTATCATTTGCAGTACTAATATTAGCCCATGAGTCACCTAACTCTTGCGCATGATCTGTATGGCGAATCAATCCCCACAAAGGCTGTGGAACAACATTCCCAAATAACATGTCTATGTCAGCTAAATTCATAATGCATGAGTCTGCAGTCTGTGATAATTCCTTATAATACCCTGCAGGGTTTTTACGGGGGTCAGGCAAAGTCTGCTTAAGGGCTAAAACTTCAGCTCGCTTCCAAGGAACATGTACCCAAACACGCTGAAAATGAGCTGGAACAGCATCAATTTGATTAGCGGCATCAGCCGCAACGACGTCCTTCCATACCGGAGGGACTTCGCTCATTGGGCACTTTATTCCTAACTGAGGACTCATGTTCAAACAGTGACTGAGAAGGATCCTTATTCCTAAAGGACAACAACGTCGCAACTGCTTTCTCAACATTGGAACCCACAATCGTGCCCTTTGAAAACTCAAACAGTACACGGCACAAATCAGGCGGATTTGTTTCCAAATCATTATCCTCCAATTCCTCACAAAGGAAAGCACACATTTTCTCAAAAACGTATCTTTGTTTTGGTGCTTCCCATTGACGGAAGACATCCATAACAGACTCCACATCATATCTTAAAGGGTAAGTAACCCATTTACGCGCCATATCGTCAAACGCTTCTCTCTCTCGAGAATCAGGCAGTTGACTACGCGACTGCTTACGCTCCGAATCAGGGGTCACACCAGATGACCCAAAGAGAGGAAATATTAGACTAGCAACAGTATCAGTCATTCTCTGTCGGACAGAAGGAGAAGTTGACGAAAGAACAGGAGGAAAAAAAGAGGGAGGCAAGGCAGACGCAGATGCAGACGCAGAGGCAGTATCAGGAAGAACACCAGAAGAGGCAGTCGATGAAGTAGATAAAGTCGTAGGAAGTACAGATGTAGCAGGTAGCAAAGTCGGCGGCCCTTGAGGGGCCTGCGCCATAGGAGTAGGAGCCAACTGAAGAGGAGCTGGCGGCTGTGGAAGAACTTGAGGCACAATAACCAGAGGTTGCACAACTAAAGGTTGCAGAGGTGCTGTAGCACTCTGCGCATAAGGGGGTGGCGAACTCAACAAGTGTGACATTAAAGGATCTTTCTCAAGTTCTTTTGCTGCATCTTGCTGAAGAAGCGGCAAAACTGGATAATATTTATCGATCACCATTTTACGTTGCCTGTGCAACTGCTCACTCATCTGTTCTTCTTCATTATCTTTAAACTGCATAGTAGCTTGCATTATCGAGATACCCTTTTCTCTCTTATTTCTCTTTGCTAATTTGATTTCCTTCTGTTTGGCTTCCTTACGCCATAGGCGGAAAGAGTCAAACATCGCCGGCCGGGCTTTCTTCTTAAAAAGTTTAACCTCCAGATTATCCAGAATCTCTGTGTCAAAACTACCATATTGGGGCCATTTTAAAACACCATCTTTCCTGGTGTATCGGATCCATACTTCATTATATGTGATGGGGCGTACGCCATGTTTCACATATAGTTCATAGGTTGGAGTTCCAATCGGAGGAACCAGACACGAGTCCTCCAATCGGGAATCCCTATTACAACCAAGACAAAACAATTTTCCAAGTCTGCTAAGACCAGGCATCTTCGCTCTCTAGTCTAGCTTCAAACTTCAAAGGATTATCCAATACGATAGTCTCGTGAATACACGAGTCCCTCGGCTTTGGTACTTGCAAGTTCCAAATCAAAGATCCCACGGGGATACCAAACTAAGAACCAAACTAAGGACTGGGAGACGCGCCACTTATACTTAACTGAGGTATCGATGACGTCACCAGAAGACTCGTCTATCGTTTCACTCTACCAATCATCAAGGGTCCAAAACAGGGCGATAGTCAGGGCAGCAGTCCTTCGTAGCCGTCGGGAAGCGGGGAACCTCGCAGCAAAGACTTTCGGACCACGTCGACATACAGGGGTCGATGAAGTGGCGGCCTTCCTCCAGAATTTTCACACGAAGCTCCTCACGAACCTCTGGCTTGGACCGGTACCACTGAAATCACCCCACGTTGGGCGCCAACTGAAGTACTGGGTTTTTCAGAACCCAGCGGTGCCAGGGAACACACCCTAAGACTTCGAGTCCTTCCTGTTTCAGACTACAGAAACACAGAGTCTTCTTGGTGAAGTCAAAGATCGTATTTATTGGCTGCAGCCAGTAACAGGTATCCTAGAAGTACAACACGGTGTATATTCTCAGGAGACTGCTCCCCTTACAAAGCCAGCCTTCTCTTTTTATACAAAATATTATGCTTTAGGCAAACATTCCTTATTTTACAGTTGACCATTCACATATTTTCACTACAAAGAAAAAGCAAAGTCATGATGACAAGCCCATATTTCAGTTTGTCCAGCCCTCAATCAATTACCCGGCAAGGCTCAGTACTTTCATCAGATATCGACGGACCCCCAATAAAAACGGGCACCTCCTCCTCGTAAAGCAAGTCAGATGAAAAGAAACAGGGACAGGTGTGTGTGTAAGATTAGGCATGGTTTGTGTGCGATGAAAGGTTTTATGATATGTTGTGCCTTGATACTAATCTCATTCGGCCACTGGGAAAGGAACTGGCCGAACAGGTTTGGCTTCAGGCAGTGGAGTCAGCTTGCCCAGGTCACAGAGGAGTCAGCAAAGGTGCATGTGTCCTTCAGACTCGTTTTTGGCCTTAGTCATTGGCCTATGTGAGGGCAATCACAAAATGGCTGCCGTTCAAATGGAAACCGAGGGTTCAGGACGGAAACTCTGATTTCAGGGTGATTTCGTCACCCAAATATTACGAAAATGCTTGTGCATAGTATTCTAATCATTCTCGGTCTGCTGATACCTGTTGCCGAACACACCCACCTCAGTAGGATGTGAGCTTTCTGATCCACAGGAACGATGATAATGTTCCCACACTCCCTAGACCTCTCCACAGCAGAATGATTTAACCACACCCTAGCGGCAGAAAGATAAAGAGAGATGTGGGGAGCCAAAACGGGGAACAAAAGGTTTCAGATCCCCCAGCTGGTTTCCGTCCAAGGGTGAGAAGGGAGGAGGGACCTATAAGAGAAGATAACAGGGTCTCATTAAAAACTGACCTTCTTTCCTACTCCGTTCACTACTCTCACACTGATGTACAAAGGTGTATGTATGTACTTAGTTCTTGTCTTACCAGCTGGACATCTCATAGAACTGTAGAAGGAATGACTCAGCAGCCGTAGGGACAGAAATTCATCCAGAAAGGGGTTGACTAAATGAAGGACACTTAAACCTCTTCGAGGACTAGAAAAGTACTGGTACTGTAAACTGGGGAATAGACTGCCCTCATGAGTCAAGAAGAACACTAGAAACACTTGTCCCCTAAACAATAAGGTCCTCAAACGAGGCACACAAGGCACAGAGAATAAAGGCACTCTCTAAAAGGATTTCTCACAATAAGGTCTTAATATGCAGACTCTGATGTGAAGGCGCTCACCGCGCTTGTCAATGGCTTAAGGAACTGCCAAAAATGTAAAGAAGAAACGAGTATTTCACATCACTCACAGCGCGTTTCTCCACTTCGTAAACACGCAAATATATCACAAAGGCAAAACAATTGTAGAGCGCCTAGCGCGCGTTGCATCAGCCCTTTCACTGAACAATACACCTCCAGCTTTTCGGGCACAAATAAACTAAGCAGAGCGCCAAAACATACTCCACTACTATCCGGGAGTCGGGGAGAAATAAACCAGAAACAAACAGCCTTGTCCTTCGTAACACGAGTACTACGGGAAGAGAAGGGGAGGGTTACCACCATAGGGGAGGCGGAATACAGTAGGGAACCAATCCAGGCAACAACGAGAAAAGCAAGCTTACCGCTCGGTAACAAGGAACACCATGAACGCGTTGCCAGCGGAGCAATCCTCTCGCTAACCACGTGAACACGCCCTGACTTCTCCTACCAAGGAACCACAATCACCAAACAATCAGGAGCACAGGGAAACAGCAACAGGGAAGCACTTGACCAGCAAGGAGACAGGATTCGGGAAACTGAAAGCCAAGCACTGGCTTCAGGTCGACGCCCATTATTTAAAGCAGGGAGCGTCTGCAAACTCCGCCTCCTAGTCCTCGAGCAGGGAGCATCTAAAAATAACATGCCTTCTCAATTAACTTTATTGTTCCCACGAGGCCCATTTGGCAAGACAAGAGGCTCGATGTGTAACAATACCAAAATCGTCATGATACGACGATGTTTATAACACGGGTCCAGAATTTTCAGTACCACAGGATCCACAAATTTCCACCCACCCCGCGTTCCCCAAAGTCTTCCGTGAAAAATGGTACCTCACTTGCGTGGGTAGGCCTAGTGCCTGCGAAAGGAAATGGCGCAAAACGCAACATGGAGACACCACAATTTCACAGTGAAAATTGACCCTTTTTTGGCAAAGTGCCTAGCTGTAGTTTTTGAACCCTAGCTCTGCTAGCACCTAGGGAAACCTAGCAAACCTATACATTTTTTAAAACTGGACACCCGGGGAATTCCAGGGAGGTATGGCTGGCGTGGATCCCCCAACGTTTTCTTACCCAAAATCCCCTGCAAACCTCAAATTTAGCTGAAAGAAATCACTTTTTCCGCATATTTTTGCGTGGGAAAGTTGTGGCATCACCGGGCTGACACAAATTTCCTACCACCCAGCGTTTCCTCGGGTCTCCTGATAAAAATGGTGCCTCTCTCGTGTGGGAGGCCCAAGTACCCACGACAGGCAAGGGCCCAAAACGTATTGAGGCCGCATCAAAATTGCCCATCTCAAAATGACCTGGTTTTGCAAGGAGGGTCACCTGGGTTTTTGGCCCCGTGCTTGGCGGCCATCTAGGGAACCTACCGAACCCACACATTTCTGAAAACTAGACACCCTGGGGATTCCAGGGAGGTATGGCTTGCATGGATCCCCCAATGTTTCCTTACCCAGAATCCCCTGCAAACCTCAATTTTAGCTGAAAAAAAAAATCACTTTTTCCGCATATTTTTGTGTGGGAAAGTTGTGGCATCACCAGGCTGACACAAATTTCCTACCAGCCAGCGTTTCCTCGGGTCTCCCGATAAAAATGGTGCCTCTCTCGTGTGGGAGGCCCAAGTACCCGCGACAGGCATGGGCCCAAAATGTATTAAGGCCACATCAAAATTGCCCATCTCAAAACGACCTGGTTTTGCAAGGAGGGTCACCTGGGTTTTTGGCCCCGTGCTTGGCGGCCATCTAGGGAACCTACCGAACCCACACATTTCTGAAAACTAGACACCCTGGGGATTCCAGGGAGGTATGGCTTGCATGGATCCCCCAACGTTTCCTTACCCAGAATCCCCTGCAAACCTCAATTTTAGCTGAACAAAAATCACTTATTTCACACATTTTGGTGTGGGAAAGTTGTGGCATCACCGGGCTGACACAAATTTCCTACCACCCAGCGGTCCCCCAGGTCTCCCGATAAAAATGGTGCCTCACTCGCATGGGAGGCCCAAGTACCTGCGACAGGCAAGGGCCCAAAACGTATTGAGGCAACAGCAAAATTGCCTATCACAAAATGTTTTTGCCGATCACAAAATGCAGTCACAACTCACAAGCAGCACACGTAAACGCTGCATCACCAGATTCAATGAATGAATCAATCAGGGTTCTTATAGAGCGCGGCTATTCGCCCGTTAGGGCCGCCAGGTGTAGGATGTGGGGGTCTGCAGTTCAGTCGAAGAGCCAGTTCAGTCAAAGAGCCAGGTCTTGAGGTCCTTCCTGAATTGAGGCAGTGAGGGTGATTGCCTGATGTGTAGAGGAAGGGAGTTCCAAGTCTTCTCGGCGAGGAAGGAGAAGGATCCTCCACTGGCACTGGTCTTGCTGATCCGGTTTATTGTGGCCGGGGCCAGATTGGCAAAGCAGAGGTGTCTGATGGGGGAGTAGAGAGGGGGTGGTTGAGGTATGCAGGTCCGATGTTGTGGAGGGCCTTGTGGGTGTGTGTAAAAAGCTTGAATGTGCTTCTTTTGTTGATCTGGAGCCAGTAGAGGTATCAGGTGACTGGAATATGGCTGCGACAGGGGATGTCCAGGATAAGTCTTTCAGCGGCGTTTTGGATTCTTTGCAATTTCTTTTGGAGCTTCTGGGTGGTGCCGGTGTAGACTGCGTTGCCGTAGTTGAGTCTGCAGTTGATGAGCGCCTTATTGGCCGTTCTTCTGGATTATACAATGCCTCGCAAAAGGACAACACTATAGACTTGAACATTCCATTAGACAAGTGGAAAAACTTTCTGGAGGCCCTATTCACTTGAGGATTGGAGTTTTTGCTGTGCCCTAATAAATAGACTTGGGTCTAACTGTAATTTAAGGATTATGCATTTTAAGTACTTACAACAAATGTATTATACCCCGCTTCAATTACACAAATAGGGGTTTTGCACGGATGCACAATGTGTTCGCTGCCAAGCTATTGAGGTGAACTTTATCCACTTGGCCTGGGAGTGTGACCCCATTCATCGGTTCTGGATGCAGGTGACGCAGGCCCTTTCGGAAATGGTGATAAAGCAGGGAGCATGCACTCTTCACATGTGTCTCCTAGGCCTAGTTCAGCCTCTAAAGCCAGCCAATCGTCGGCTAGTGGCTGTAGCCCTATTATTAGCAAAAAGGAGGGTGGCTATTCACTGGGGTGGGAGAGTATCCCCTAGGTTGGATCAGCGGATTAAAGACCTGGAGTATTGCAGAGACCAGCTGGACACTTACGCTGAGGAGCTCCCACAGTCCTCGAGACAAATGGAGTCTGTTTACAGCATACCTTTTATCAGCACCAGCCAAGACCTAAAATGATATAGACATTATATCTTAAAATAAATGGTAACATGGCAACAATATGCTTACGTTAATATATATGCCATTGTAAGACATGCTTAAGATGTAAGATGTAATGATGCCTTGTTGACACTGAAATTGCACTTGTTTTGTATACTTGAAGTCTAATTAAAAAAAAAAAAAAAAAGATTTATTGAAAACCATCAAGAAAGCCAAATCATCTAGCCACTTTGTGGATCCAATTCCGAGTAACGTTACCAAAGACCTTTACACACATGTGCTTCCCTTCTGGACTAAATTGGTAAATCTCTCACTCAGCAAAAGAATATTTCCAGACTGTCTCTAAATTGGACAAGATACCCTATTCCTCAAAATACCCTCTGCAGATATGAATGGCCTCTGCAATTGTCGCCCTGTATCCAACCTCCTTTCCTGGCAAAAATCATTGAAAGATGTGTATTGGATAAACTCACCCAACATACCAAAGACAACAACCTCCTAGATAAATACCAGTCTGGCTTCAGTCAAGGCTGCAGCACCGAAAGAGCACTTCTCCAGGTGAAGGATGACATGCTTTGATTCCTAGACTGTGATAACTCCTACCTCTGATCCTTCTGGTCAAAGGACCTATCGGCAGCCTTTGATACAATAATTCACTATCTGCTCCTCAACACTGTTAAATATTGAATGGCAATTCAAGGAATGGTACGTATATGGTTTGAGTCATTCCTCAAGGGCAGGTCAGAAAGGGTAAAAATTGATGATTGTAGTAATGTGTAATAGATTGTAGAGTTTAGAACGTTTATGTTATTCTATATTCTGTGAGTGTTATAATAGTATGTATTACAGTCAGACGCGGTATAGCAGTGGATGTACTCACACCCACAGTTGACTTGTGCTGTCCCGAGGTTGTCAATAAATTACAAGAACATATTAAAGGTGTTCTACAGCTGGCTATGCATAATAAGAAGGATTTAGAGGTAGAATTGATGAAAATGGTGTGGAGTTACAGGGTCACCATACATGATTTGATTGGTAATAGTCCTTTCGGTATCATGAGAGGTAGAGTTCCCCATTCCAAGGTCAATCCGGGTTGGATGAACAAAGGGGACAAAATTGATTGGGACTTCAATGACGTAAAAGAGTGCATGGCAAAATCTCAACAGAAGAACAAAGTGTACTTTGACAATAACTATGGGGTCAAGAAGGTTAAGGTTCATGTAGGACAATGGGTAAAACTGAAATCCAGTAGAAAGGTTGTGAAAGGAGAAAACCGATTTAGTGAACCTAGGAAAATTGTCAAAGTACACAGAAATACTGTGCAGCTAGAAGATGGATCTATTTACCACATGGGCAAATTAGCTATAGTTAAAATGAGCAGTGTTTGTGAAAAAACTCAAAGTACTAAGATTGGTACCGAAGAAGACAAGTATTGGTGGATTACCATTGACCATACCAACAATGAAAACGTACGTGTCTCCGCTGACATTGGGTCTGATCATAGATCAGATTTGTGTAATGATAATGCAATTTCCAGTTTGCCTGCCAATCGGAGTTCTTCTACTTGCTCCGACAGAGTTAGTAGTTTTGGTAGGAACATTGTTAAACCCAGGAAGCTTGAAGACTATGTTTGTGTTACCTGTATTTAATTTAATCTGATTTCTTTTTATTTTTGTTCATTCTTTAAATGGGGAGGATAGGAGTATGTTTTTCAATAAAGAAGAGGGATGTGTAGTAATGTGTCTTTAATAGATTGTAGAGTTTAGAACGTTTAAGTTATTCTATATTCTGTGAGTGTTATAATAGAGTGTATTACAGTCAGACGCGGTGTAGCAGTGGATGTGCTCACACCTTAACACCTGTGCTGCCCCGAGGTTGTCAATAAATTACAAGAACAACTTTCATTGGCATTTGTCATCTTTACAATGACTGTTTCTAAACACTGATGGCTGTAGATCAAGAGGTGCCTGAAAGATGAATCTCAACTCTGACCCTATTCAATCTATATATTGAGTATCTTGGAGCCTTACTGAGAAAATTCCGGTATATTCTATCATCAATACGTTGACACTCAACTGTACTAAAACAACTTCTCTCCTAACAACTTCCTGCCCCTTGCTAATACACTATTGGCCATCCAATACAGGATGTATGCCCATCACTTAAAAATGAACCCGTAACCAAATTCCTCCTCATCTCTTCGTCAAAATAACTGCTGCTTGTATAATCCTGGATGCACCAAACACCCTCAACAGCAAATCCATCCTCGTTGACAGTGCCAAATCCCTCGGAAACATCCTACAAAATAGGCTAGACCTACAATCACAGATCTACAGTATGGCCAGAAATGTGTGCTATCAACTGTGTCTTCTCTGGGAAATGCACTGCTAAATTTCAGAACATGTTCTAAAAATTCTTGTGCAATCCCCGGTGCTATCCAGAATCCTTTACTAACACTCTCTCCTCCCAAGTTTAATCTAACCGCCTTTAAATCATTCCTACCTACTTCAGCACGCTTCATCTGTGGAGCCAAAGGGAACAACCATATTTCACCAATAGTGACCACTCTGCACAGGCTGTCCATTGAAGCCAGAGACAGCCTGCATCATTCACAAAGCCCTACACAAATCTACTTCACATAACCTGGCGGAAAAACTCAAACTATCCAGGGGCACTCGACCATCACAGAATGCCATGCATTACACTGCTGCTGGAGCCTCCAATGTGAAAGTGAAATGACAAGGCGAGGCAGGTTGTGGAAAATAAACGAAGGTTTATTTAAAGTGTCATAAATACGGCCCACTGGTGACAAAAGTGAATTGCGTCCTTCCACGACCAGCACACCACTGTCTCTAGCACAACATTGTACATTAACCCAACATGAATATCCTTCATTCCTATTCAAATGACAGGACATACATACTATTCCACATGACCTACCTACAACTCTATAAAACATGTCTCTTAAAAAAAAAAAAGCATATAAATACATAAATTTAAAGAAAATATACATGAATTTATTCTAAAATAAAATCCTCTCAACTTCTTAGGCAATTTGACCACCCTATTGGGCTTTGACAAATCAAACACCACATCTGTGCCACCTGCTTTTTGATCAGAGATGGAAATCAGATGACTTTGAATATGAACTTTGTGGACTAGTACCCTCCTGTGTCTGTTTCACAAGCATGCCTGATAATTCTGGACATGGCCATTGCGCATTAAAATTATTCTGAGACAGACTCTCCTGCTCATGCATAAACTCTCTATAACTATCAAAGAATGAATAGTCTTTATCCAACCCCACAAACATTCTCTCTTGCCCATGTTTAAGAGCTACAACAGAGCTCTGGTTCCACCATCCTTTATCTCACAGAAGTACTGCCCTGTTACTGGCTCTTTCAACTTGAACAGGTTCAGAGAACATTGAAATGCCCTTAGGGTGCAAACCAGGTTGAACAATTGGCACCCAATATCTTGCATTGATAAATGTATGCCTTACCTTATGCACATCATCATGATATTTCTTTCCTATATGTTGTACTTCATTCAAATTCCCTCCAACATCCTCCAATGCTACTTGCATATTTTGTAGACTCAGGAATTCTCAAAAGGAGTCAACAAGGTATGACGTGCTCTTCTTCTCATTAAAAAATAACCAGCAGCACACCACCGTCTCTACCACAACAATCAACATTATCTCAACATGAACACCCTTCATTCCATACTCAAATGATATGACATACATATTATTCCACATGACTGTTATGACATAAGTCACGAGGTTGAAAAAAAGATGTTTATTTTCAAGTAACATCTTAAGGCCAACACACAGGTGAATGCAGGATGTGCCTTGGAAAGGACGAGGAAGACAAGCAATAAACTACCAACATTCCAAAACGTCATATAAATAAGGAAACAACATTCCAAATAATACATCACAAAGTGGGGTATATCCAATGAAGTTAGGGATATGCAAAATAGAAAATAAGCTGAGTTAATATAACAAGCATAGAAAATGCAATATAATACCTAGAATCTAGGCTTCTGGATAGACAGGGATCTTTCTTTTGATACACAGTCCAAAGTCCTTGCAGAGGTCTGTTTTGGACTCCTGAGGGGGTCGAAGCCCCTGCTTGGATATTTTGAACCAGATATCCACCAAACTATTCTCCAGGCCACAATTCTGTCCAGGTAGGATTACGGCAATTCCCTTTATCTTGGGGCCAACAAATCGTGCATTTCTCGCCTCCAACACATTCAAAATGCGGCTGCTCGGGCGTTGCTGGCACTTCCTAAGTCCTGCTCGGTTTCTAATCTTTTACCCGAACTGCACTGGTTGCCCATAGCCAAAAGAATTCAGTTTAAGTCTTTGTGTCTAGCTCATAAAATGTTGTCGCAACAAGGCCTTCCTATCTTAGGTGATATGCTTGTTCAGTATATCCCGAATCGCCCCCTTCGCTCCGCTAACTCGGGCCTCGTCTGCACGCCTCATTTTCATAGAGTCAGAGCTGGTGGACGTTCTTTTAAAGTCCAGGGAGCCCATCTGTGGCATTCCCTTCCGACTTCTATTAGAGGTTTGCAGAATCATCTGATATTTCGCAAGGCCTTGAAGACCTGGCTTTTTCCTGAGTAATTCTGGTTTGTGTTAGTTTGGAGTAGTCTCTGCACTTGTTCTTCTGGGTAGCGCTGGGATGCCCTGTCACTGGGGCAGCTATGTGCTGTATAAATCATCAAATAATAATACACAACATCTCCCTCCTTTGCAAAACAAAAACAAGACTAAAACATTAAATAATCTTTAAAGCGTTTTGGCATTCCTGCATTTCTACGAGAAGCTCTAGAAACTTCCAAATGTTCACCATCAATTTCACAAGTTTCAGATAGTTTATCATTATTAGACATAAACAAATCATCTTCATCAGATAAATAAATTGGATTGCTAAACTCTGAATTTTGTCGAGTTAAATGTGTATATACTTTCTCATTCTCAGGTAAGTTAGTATAATTTGTATCATCTACACACTTCTCTCCAAATAGTTCTCCGACATATTGACCATCATATTCAGAAACATGTTTCTTATTCGACATTATGATGTCTTCTTTGCCTGGTTTAAGTTAGATTACGCCACTTTTAAGAAAACAGAACCTTTCGAAGAGTTCAAAAGTTTGTATGGTTTTGTATATTTGGATTCGCCTTTGAGCACTTGGGTAGGAATTTTACCAATAACCCAATCATCCTTTTCAATTTCTTTGACAGTAGACTTGAAAGTGGAGAGGAGGGTTTAGCTGAAATGTCTTTAAAGAGAAAGGCTTTGTTATTTGTTATTCTAATACTTTTCTTTCTACCTCACTTTCAATAGATTCCAACACGCATTCGACTCCAGCGTATATCATGTTGCGTTAAGTCTTACTGGTATTACTATTACTGTATTAGTATTACCATGCTTGTTACCTAATGTAACTCTATTTGCTTTAAAATTATAATTAGGGCTCCCGGTTTTCCGTATTTACGGATTTATACATATAAATACAGACGGAAATCGATATTTCCTTTGTCTGTATTTATATTTATAAACGGTAAAATACGAGTAAATGTTGCCGCGCTGCCGTGCCTCAACACGTTTTTAACATAACTTATTCGGTTTTGAGAAAGTGCCCTTTTTGTCCCTTTTCGCCATCTGTTGACACATTCTAGTGTATGTGGACGTATCTGGACAGGGTCCAGCTGGCGCGCGCTGACGGTGACACGTTGCTTGTGGTCGGCAGGACTGCTGAGTCAGGGAGGGAGCTGGGACCCTCAACAGGCAGACTGTCCCGTCCCCTGAGGACTGATAACACAGCCACGCAGAGTCTATCTGTGCAATCGTTGATGCTGCCAAATGTTATCCATGCACACACGCACACAGAGGCGCAACTAGAGCCAAATTTCGGGGGGGGGGGCTAAGCAAAAATTTCGGGGGGGGGGGGCTGAATCTTTAAACAGTAGGGAGAGTGGCGCTGATTTCGGGGGTGGGGGGCTGAATCTAGGCAGAGTGGAGCTGCAGGGGCTCTTAGAAGGGGTGAAACAACAGTGAGGCCTCATTAATATGCAAATGGTCTTTTTAAAGACCTGTGAAGTGCTCGGGTGCGGCTTTGTGTCTGCCCGGGAAGCTGTCTCATCCCGGGCTGCCACACGCGACGGGGGGGGGGGGGCTGAAGCCCTTTGAGTCCAATGGGTGTTGCGCGCCTGCGGTGACGCACACATACACAACATTTCGCCCTGCCCCACAGCCCTAAACACGAACAATGGAACACGCAGAAGCCCCCAATCACAAAGCCAACAGCTGCACTCCCGCCTCAGCCTTTGCAGGGCAGGCTGACAATGATAATGTGTAACCCCATCTATGCTCTCAGCTCTGCATAATTTATTTATAGTTGCAATATCTATTGCTTGCATCTATTTAGGAATGTCCTTTTTTAAATAAAATGCTGGGAAGTGAAACGCTATATGTGCTGCCTTAAAGATTAATTAATAAGCCCTACATAGAAAAGCTGCAGCGGGCTCAAACAAAACGTAATAGGCGAAAGATGGTTAATTGCTTATTTCTGCTCTGGGAGAATTGATTCTGTCATCAAGTTTGTTATTACTGCCAAGTCATAAGTGGCAACCGCACAGTGTAAACACTGTAATTTAACTGTATATCATAGAGGTCTTGCGGAGGCCATGTAGGTGAGAAGAGAATGTTTCAGAATTAAATTACTTACTTGGTCTTTTTGAAGCCAGTTGAATTTACTTAAAGAAATGCTGCCCGTTTACTTGCATTTCTAATTTTTGTGTCTCAGAGTATCCTCACTGAGGCTTAGGCAGTGACTATAGTTCTTTTAAATGAAATGTGCCTTAGTTGTCAATGCTTCAAGATAATTTCAGAGTGCAGCACATGGGCAGGAGTCGGGTAACGAATTGTACAAATGCTGGCGAATGTTCTTTGCTGAAAGTTGAGGTCAATGAATTTTCCCGTTTGTTTAGACCCCATGAGGCTAAAAATGTTTTCTCAATGTCATGTGGTGAAGACCAATTGACAGCAAACTGTTGGGTTTATATTTTCAAGTTTTCGGATAGTAAAAATGTATTGCCCTCCAAGATCCATGCAATGTGCAGTCAGGGCTGTGACTAAATCCAGGCTTACGTTTCTTTCACTATCCTTACAGTAGAAAGCCACGCACAGGCACAGGGAGATTAAGTGATTTGCCCAGAATCACAGGATGCTGAGCCGACGCCCAGGCTCGATCGAACCCAGTTCCTCAGCTCCAAAGTCACCAGACGTCCTCTCCCCCCTCCATGTTTTCTTTACATGTTTGTGCACAGTACCCAAAGAGTTGAAGCGGAAAATGTTTTATTCGCTTTTTTAATGCCACATTTAAATAGGGGCTCGTCAAAGAACCCCAAAATATGTGTGAAGTATCTTCATACTTTTTGTTGTGAATGTTTTGAATCAATACAACACTGTTGTGCGGCAAGATTGATTTGGGAAAGTACGTGGGTAAAAACAGATTACTATCAAGGTATACCTACGTAACCCTCCAGTGCCTTGTTATAAAACCTGACTGCCGGGGCACAATGTCCTGTTACAAAAACATTGTGGACGTATGTGACCTTTTATATTCAGAAGTACTTTGCAGAAGTGCACAAGCACATGCATTCTCAGACTATAGAAATGTCTCGGAGTTGTGAATTTGGCTTCTGTGCAAGTTCATAGTAAATGTTTCCTGTCTGCCGGCTTGGGAGTGAGGGGTTTATTACATGGTTTTGTTAAGGCCTCTGGGGCAGGTTTCAGAGGGGTGAAGCTCTAACAGAATATTTTGGCCATTCCGGTATCATCAGCAAATATTGAACGGGTTTTCAGTGGTCTTCACTTCATTAACAAACCAGAAAGAGCCTCAATGCCCTCAAAGTCTCTTGAAATTCACATGAGCTTGTACTACAATGGCAAAGTTTTCAGCTGAATATATTGTGTTGCCCAATAACAACCGGGCGCAGGTGTGCCTTGTCAATGTAAATAAATGTGGAAAAATACTAGCTGTAGCGTCGCCTTTTGCTTGTGGCAAAAATAAATATGGATAAATACAGAAAAAAAGCCCAAAAAATAAATATGGATAAATACAGACGGAAATGGCAAAAAAATAAATACCATAAAACCGGGAGCCCTAATTATAATCATGCAGCTTACGTATTACTCCTTTTTAGGTCTCGCCTGAGCCAGCGCTTTAGCGCTGCTCTTGCGAGAGCTTTTGTAAACGGGGGATTTGAAAGTGCAAACTAGTGCTTTCAGGCTGCCAACTACAGTGCATGTGCGCCGGGCGCGCGCACCATTTGGCAGCCTGCGTGATCATTTTGTGGCCGCTTTGATGTTCTCAGTGAGCCGCGCGGCCACTGAGAACATCAAAGCGGCCGCGAAAGTGCACACCATTTGCCACCCCCTCCCTTATCCCACTTCCTGCTTGTTGAAAGAGGCAACCAATGCAGTGTCTTAAGGCCTCCGATGCAGAGAAGTGACTTGGACATTGTAATGCTAATCTGGCAGCAGCAGTTTGAATTCTATAATGCTGCTTCAAAATATAATCTGGAGAACCTAAAAAAAGTGCGAAACAATAGTCTAGCTTACTTAAAATGGTGAACTGTACTACCAGAGGTCGCGTCTGAGCCGGAAGAAGTGGTAGAATTTTTTGTATCCCTCAATATGGAGAAGCAAGAGGATGACACCTTATTTACTTTACTTATTAGTTGCAGATCTTCATTCGCCCAAAAGCCAAAGTTCCCAATAGTGGCTAAACACCAGAAGGAAGCTCTCTCAAGGATTGCACAACATTTTAGTTTTATCACCATTGAATTGCTGAGCATTCATGGATCACTAAGCTGAAATTTCCCTCATACAGCTATAAAAAAACAAGCATTGGCATAGACAATAGGTCTCGCTTTTGGGACCTTATAAGTGTTTAGCCATGCAACAGTTGATGTTGTTGCACCAGGGATATTGTGCTGCATACCTAAATACTTATAAGGTCCCAAAAGCGAGACCTATTGGCTATGCCAATGCTTGTTAATGTAAAGCGCTCTAACACGTTTGGAGAATACGCTTAGCCAGGGTAGTGTATCACAGCAATCGCTAAAGGAATGCACCACGCAACATATTTCGCTTTCATCCTTAAGTCTCCTGATTCTAAAATGGCCGGGAGAGAGAGACATACTAGGACGCATACGTACTCCGATCTTCTTGACGTCAACTGTTACGTTAAGTTACTCTCCTATACCGCCCACTCGATTATTCTTTTTTTCTCTTCAGCTTCCAGCCGATTGGCTACATAGTAGGCGCATGCGCACTGTGACGTGGCTGTTCCTACTCACGCTCTTCGGCGGCTTACTCCGTTCTCTCCTGCTCGCACATCTGCAAAATGGCGGCCGCTGTCTCCGAGGGTAAGAAGATCACCGAGCTGCGCGTCATCGACCTTAAGTCCGAGCTCAAGCGTCGTGGGCTGGACATCACGGGAGTCAAGACCGTACTTATTTCTCGCCTTAAACAGGTGAGGCACTGACTGTTACAGTCCTTATGCCATTGTTCAAAGGGTGAGGCCGCGCGTTCGCCTCGAATTATAGCGGGACCATATGGGTTTTGTGATACTTGCATGCTACGTGTACTTATTCGTTCTGCATTCTCTGTGCGCGAGGCGGCTGTATTCCGGATTAACTTTCGGGTCCGGGTGGTACTGGCTATTTTGTTGCAGTCCTTTTACCCTCATGGGTCTCTCGGGCATGATCGCCTCCGCGTGTGATGGCGCTGATCCTCAATGGCAGCCTCGTATCTCGCTCCACCGGCCGCCATGTTGTTTGCGTAGACTTTATAAACGGAGGCGGTGCCCGCTGCCTAATCATCGGCTGAGACTCTGGTATCTTGATTTTTCGGGGGCAGGTTCACATTGACCTAACCGTGTGCAATATGCCGACTGCGCCCGCTGCTAGTGCGCTGCAATGTACTACCTATTCTCAGAGCCGCTGCCGGGTTCACCATTGAAGCAGGCGCTATGGGACAGTGACTTTCTTGCTACGTAAGGCGATCGAATAGCAACGGTTGTCCTTAAAGAACTGCACCCCCCCCCCCGCAATTGTGGGCCCTTTTCAAATCACAGCTTTTTAACTAGTTTTCATCGTATTGTGAATGAGAGATGGTGCTGGGATTTGATTAGATTACCTTTTGTAGCCTATAACCAAAGCACCATTGCTACTCTACATTTGTAGCCATATAACTGCGACCTGAGTAAGTGTATCTGAGACTGGTTCTAAAAAGGGTGTTGAGGGACTCCACTTGCAACTCTTATGTTGGCTTACAGTGAGAATGATGCGGGTAATGTTTGAACTTCGGAAAGGGGTTGGGTGTGACGCTTACTTGAGCAGGCTGGCACTTCAACGAGGCTGCCTCAGGGCCTACTACGAGAGGAGACTGGGGGTAATGAAAACATTCATCAGGTTAACGTGAAATGCTATTATTCGTAGAGTTTTGAAGAGGCAGCAGTCGTTTCTGTGCAAGGCAAACGTCATGTCAAACATTAACGTGAAATGCCATAATAAACGTCAATACAGCATATCGTAACTTCATTTTGCCTGATATTGGTGTCAAATAATCTCTGCCTTTTACGTAAAACTCATTCTAGACACTGGACTTTTTATTTTATGAAACCCTTATTCATACACCGCATTAATTGGTTTTACAACATTTCATAATGTTTGAGGCCATCTGCGGGCCAGTTCGGCCAAGTAGGTAATTCCACCGCCCCTAGTAAACGCCAGAAATGACTTGTTCTCAGGTACTTATTGAAGCGTAAGGTAACCGGAAAATTGGTCACGCGTATAAATAATAAAACAAGTTGCATTCTAGCCCATCTACTTCATCTAGACCCGGGCGACGTTAAACTGATAATTAAGCAATAACTTTTCCGTTGCTGATACCAAGTTTCAAGTATTACAATTTTGGGATGATACAATCTCGTTAGGTCAGACAGCCATGGGGTTGCAGATATCTTTGGAGGCTAAAGCCAGTTACTATTAAACAGTATCCACATTATTGGGTCTAAAACGAAGAGCATTGATTTGGTTTACCAGTAAACAAAAACAGCTAATGGTTTTTAAACTGTAGACCGGTTCTTCCTACAATGGTTTAGGGGTTCGGATGGATGAGAGGTCGATTTTCAAAGTTCATTAAAGAATCTGAACTGTCCAGACACAAATTGCTCTCGCAAAGGTAATTGGTTGATGCCAGCACTGACTTTCACCTAGATCGCTTTCAGAAAGGATCTTGACTCCTGGCTTGGAAAAGCCTAATGCAACTGTTTTAGTCAAATCCTATTCAGATTGCATACGTCTATTGCGATTTCAACTAGACTTACATTTTCGTTAGACAGTAATTAGGACTAAACGATTATTTTTTTTGTGTGCGATTTTAAAACTGGCAGCCAATGGTACACTGATATCAGTGGCAGCTATTTACATACGAGAAATCATAATCGAACTAATGATCCCACAACTCCCATAGACAACTTAAAAGCACATGGCAATTTGGGGAACACATTTCCCTCCTAAACACTTGGCAAGCATTTTGGTGAAGCAATCTAAAATAATACCCGCAGATTTGGACATGAAGAACCCTGAATGGTAATTCACTACTTTGTGAAATAATCATTAGTAAGGGAACTGAAATGGGAATTTATAAGGCTGTGTTTCTGAAAAATGCACTTGAAAGCCTATTGGTACACCAGACTATGCTACCCATCTGCAGAATCATTATGCAATGATGTGTATTTGTACGAAACTGCAGGCACCAAGGACATTATAGCTGTGTCCGGCTTTTAAAACTTAAAATCTTAACCTATGGAGACGCTGTCGAGTTTTGCTCGACGGAATCAACCCGATTAACGGCCCAGTTCATGAACGCGGTGGTCAAGGAACTGAACGACTGCAATAGTTTGAGAAAATCAAAATCCACATTATTTTTACATGATCTTCCTTGAAGACAAGCGTATTAAGTGACGTGTGTAGGGTGTTTTTTTATTTATATTTTATTGCTATTTAATTATTTATCTTGCAGTTTTTAGTGGATGAGATGTGTAAAGATTTTAAATGGTACAATAAAATGTTTATCTATTCATGTTAATTGAAGCTTGATTAAACGTGAACACCAATAGTAATTCAGTTATTTACGAGACATATACAGGTTTGTTCCTTTGGGGCTGGAACATAAGTTACAGATGTGACTCGCTTGTTGTCTTGGTTGCCAGCTGCGCCCTCTTCCTTTCGGCTTTTGATCAGAGTACACTGGGGATAGCACCTGCTACAAAGAGCAAACATTTGTCCAGTGGTTTGAGCTGCACTGCCGAACGTTACGGGGCTCATCAGTGTTGATGATTCTTAGGCATTGAGGTAATGATAAATAATTTTCTTTTTTGGGCGGACTTTTAAAAGTGACAGTAACGTGCTGAACAGTGCACATGTAATATTGGTTGCTGGTTGTAATATATGAAGCAACTTAAAAGCAAAAAGTAGCAGTTGGAATGTGCTCTGTCCAAAAGCATGGATACACTAACTGTAAGTGTAGTGTACTGAGTTGCAGAATAGTAAGATTTTTACTTTAATATCGTGATTCATGAGATCATTTTGCTTTCTCTGCTTCTAGTTGCCTCATTTGATGACTAAACTGGTTGTGGTGTCATATGCTTACCCCCATATCCCCCCCCCCCCCCCTCCTCCAAAATCCGGGTGTCTAATTCTATTACTGCGTGGAGCACATGGTTTGTGTTCAAGGATAAGCCAAATGTTTTTGTTAATTGATCCACGTGTGTCCTGGACCACCATTGGATGCCAGTTTACATTGTTAACGCATGTTTATTTGCAAGAGTATAATCTGCTGCCAATCTATTGTATTGGGGTGCAGCTGAAATGACCAGGGGCTAGAACAGCAAAGTAGACTTATGTAGAATTTATTAGCTTTAAGTCCAGATGATAGAACCCACGGCTAGGGACGAGCTGCTCAGACGAAGGACCAGTACAACTGACCTTCAACTGGCAACCAAAGAGTTCCAAAAGAATCCGAACCTTCAATGATGCATATAGATTCTAATATTTGCTTAAGGAAACAGGACATACAACGTACCCACATACATCATCTCCCCACCAATAAAGAAAAAACAAAACAAGTTAAGTCTCTAAACTGAACCGAAAATTTGAATACACTTTTAGAAACCTATTAAACTCTAAAGTAGAAAAACAAATACCTGCACTACTTGAGTAATTCTGTGACATGTACACCGGGAACACCAGATAAACATGCAGGAAAAAATAGAATCACTAATGCATTCAAAAAATACCTGTTACATTCCTTCAATTGGTTAATTGTGTACTTGGGGAATGTTGGTGGAAAAATCTGTATTAGATTTGACAATCCCACCCTCAAATCTGCGAAACCCTTTGAATGCATTCAGTATCCTGTACCAACAAAACATACGAAAAATAATTTTCATTAGAAAAACCTAGTACCTCGGGAGTGCATTCAGGTTCCTGTGCCCTGGCAACATTTAAAGAAGACATCAGTATTGAAATGACATTGTGTTACACCATCAAATATTACCACAATTTCTTCCTTCAGAATCTAGTACCTTGAGTGAATCGGAGAGAACTACAGTTGGGAAATGATTGCATAGCTACATCACAGCCTTTATGTAATTGTGACTCATGAGGATTAGGTTTACCATTAAGTCCACGGAGCGTACTGTTTTTAGGTTTTCCATAAAGTGCAGATTCTGTTCTATTCACTTGTATCCGTGCATCAGAAGTGGGAACCAACCGGCTCTCATTCCATCAACCCCTTCCATGTAACAAAATGGCATTCCTACTCGCGCTCAATTGTGAAAATGGATTCCCCTTTTTAAACACCAAAAGGCTTCTTAATGTGAACCCAGTTTCCAGTAGCAAACTGTCCTGTGAAATGTCTACCAAATTGTAGTTGTTATGCTTCACCTTTACACTTTTTTGTAACATCCAAATGCCTGACCTTGGAATCCAGTAGAAAAAACACTAGATTTTACTTTTCCTCCCTCAACATCTCAAAAGGAGTGAATCCTGATTTAGAATACGAGAGTAGTGATAAGATGCCTATCTGTCTTTTTAAAAACATCGTAGTATCAACACCAGCAGAAAGAGCAGGCTGAATCCCTTCCTTGAGAAAACGGTACCAAGCTGTTGACGAAGTGATCATGCAGACCAAACCGACTGTTTAATGTCATGTTTGTTCAGAACATTCATCATCTCCTTTGAAACGAGAGGGTTGCTTTGCTCTGAATATCTCTTTAGGGGTTCCTTCTAGGCTAAACACATCCTGAAGAAAAAATAGAACAGACTGATAAGAAATAGATTCAACTAGATGATAATAATAAATACACTTGGCGTGGCAACTGATCAAAAGCAAACACTTGTTGCAAAAAGATAGCAATTCGAATGGGCTGGAAAAATCCAGCGCAATAGTGCGCCACAGTTCACAAGACACAGGAGTAGGAATGAGAGGTACAGTTCTTACTTTTCAAACACCTGGTAGAGGGTTGCACATACTACTTATACAAGTATGAGAATATTTGGAAGGCATCAAACACTCCCAAGAACAGGATTTTTGTGTCCAGGTTTTAAATGGATCCCAAACCTGGCTAGATTCATCCAACTGAATTTCTACCATTGATGGCTACGTATACTTTTGTACGAATAGTTCTTCAGGAAAAGTTCCACAGTGAAAAAACTCTAGTAACTCTATCTTTGTCCCCAAAAGCCTTTGGAGAAATATCTGGAGCTTCCAGTTTAAAGAAAGCAGGCCACAAAGAGTAGAAGGTATTATCTGACAAGATGGAGACCTGTGCACCAGTCTTCCCTCCATGATTTGAAGCAGATTACCACAAATCACAGCTTGACAAATGGGACCTTCCAGATTAACATCCTTTTGGTTACAGTAAGAACTGGTGAATTTGCTAGTGCAATACTGAACTTCAGTGTCAACCATGCTAACACTCCTACAACATCTAGATTGTGTTGGCCACTGTCCCCTGACCTCAGTAACGCCCTTGAATTTAGTATTTAAGGGCTCCTTTGAATCTTGTTCCTCAGAATCGACGGCCTAAGAACGACCGTAGACCCATGCAGCAGCAAAGGAGGAAGGCGAAAACAGACGTCGCCCAGCCCTACCCGCTCGTCCCCCTGCTTCAAGGACTGTGCTTACGCAAACCTGTGTCCAGCAGCTAGCAACCTCCAAGAACCCTGGAGACCTGAGCTCCCTTCGTCAAACTTTTCTCCGGTGGAAACTGGAGAGAAACAACCCCAAGGAAACTCGGAAAGAAACGACCCCAAGGACACCAGATCCAGGCGGGTCCATGACAGTTGTATCACTCTGCATCTGACACCCTTTGCCAGAGTCCAGGTTGCACCCCCCCAGATCTTGGGAGTGCCCAACCAATTGTCCTGGCATATCTCTTCCCCCCCCCCCCCCCCCCCACCCCCCCATCCAACTCACCTCAGCAGGTGTTTAATTCCTTTAGCCAGTCTTCTGCAATGCGCCTGCAGCTGTTTCTCCAACTGAGTTCCATTGAATTCTACAGGGCATCGTCCCATCCTTTGCACCCTGCCATCTCTGTTGGGGCAGCTTTAGTGCTACTTGGTAGCCCCTTCAGTGCTGATCTCAACACACATGGCCTGTTTTCCTGAACCGTGAGTACTTGCCTGCAACCAGTGCCTTTTCAAGGTTCCCCCAGCTCCGGCAGGCTAACATTGGATCCAGTGACCTCTGCACCAGTCTGGCCCAGTGCCGCTGGTGTTGCAGTACCTACCTTGGTCAAACCCCCAGACGGAACGTTAAGTCAAGTGATTCTGAGAATATTAAAGTATCTCTCTAACATTGAAAATTATTACATGCACCTGTAAATTATTTTGAATGCTTACACAAACATTAGTCAACTGTATATGGAAAGGATTTAATTTCTGAAAAGTCTACTTACCTGTAACAGACTTGGTTCCTGGAGATAGTCATTAACCCGTCCTCTAAGGAAGCAAAATTGTGGCTTTCACTTGATATAAAAAGTGCAGTTTAAAGATATGTGGAGAGATCTGACGTGTAAGAAAATTCCCTCTTTTTGCATGGTTGCCCCCACTTTTGCCAAACTGTTGATGTACTTTGAGTGTGCCTGGGGTTTCTGCCAACCAGGTACACAATTTGCACTCCTTAAACTATAGGTACCAAGGGCACTGTGGCTAGGGAAGGCGTCTAAGGGCTGCAACACTTGTTGTGCCACCATTAGAGGCCCTGGACCTTTACACACACTGCCTTTGCAGCCTGCATGTTTTGGTGCAGAACAGAGTGAAGAGTAGACATGGCACACATCCCTGTGTGCCATGCCTACAACCCACTGCCCTGGCATATATCAGTCACCCCTCTACCTGAGGGCACGATACCAGTGGTGAGTGTATAGGTGCATGAGCCCTGTGTCCCTACATTGTCTAAGCCAATTCTTAAGACATAAGTGCCGTAATGCCACTAAGGGTATATGGTACTAGGAGTTTGTGTTAACGAACTCCAAAGCACCATAATGGCTTTACTGAAAACTTGAAAGTTTGCTATCAAATTTCTCAGCAGATTAAACCCACACTGATGCCAGTGTGGGATTTAATGAAAAATGCACTACGGCCTAACTCCAGTGTCTGGCTTAGTGGCTGCTTGCCAGCTGGCACCACCATACCTGTTTCTGGGCCCCTGGGTTGAGAGCCTGCTGCTCCCTGGTCTGAAACAATGCAAATCCCGGGACGAGGTGCCAAGCCTTCTCCCCCCAGGTTGGGCAGGCTCCACGAAGGGGAGCTTCAAAGGCTTGCCACCTTTGTGAGCTACCCCAGCCATTTGCTGCTTCCTGCAACTGGCCCCCACCGGTTCTGGCCCCTACTTTGAGCGGGAGAATTGGCGTGAAAAACCAAGTGAGGGAGGAGTGCCCACCTTTGCCAACCCTACCCCTCCGGTGGGTGAGGCGAAGCACAAATCAGTCCCCGCCATCTTGCAGATGGGGCACCTAGCCAACCGGAGAGAGGCATATGACCCTCCCACGCACGGAGCGTCCTGCGGACCTCGTCTGAGAAATACAGACTCCATGTATGAAGGGTACTGCTATAGATTAAGAAGGACTGGTCAACTCGCTTATCAGTATATGCCAAAAGCCCTTAGATAACAGTTTTCAAACTATAAAAAGTTGTGTACAGGAGGGTGGCTGCCTTCTTAGCACTTTCAGAATACAAGCTATAGGCCAGGTATCAATACTACCGTGGGCCATCTGCTATCGGCGTGCATGACAAGACCTGCATTTTACTGCCCATAACCAAGACAGTTGAAGGGACCATTTATCCCTCACTAGTCTTATGGTCACAAGTAGCAGTTGAATACCCTAAATACAGAATAAGAGGTATTTCATCTAATTCCAGCAACATTCATGTGTTGTGGGAGTCATAACTGAGTCTTGAAAAAGATGGTCTAATTGGAATTCACCCCCGAAACGCATCGACGCGCGAATACATAATCCATGTAGCGACTGGAACTACAGACATTGAATAAGGCACAGTGCATCGGGTTCCTATCTTTATTTGTTTCTAACACGGATGTGTTCTTTTATGATAAATTGTACTGTCTTTTTTTTATTTTTTTTATTTTTGCTTTTGTACGCCATAGCAAATTGTGCTGTTTTTCAATGTGTATTTTTCTTGTTTTTATTAGGTCTCACCTGACCCAGCGCATGCGCTGGTCTGGTGAGACATTTAGTAGGTGGGTTTCGAAAGTGCTACCCACATTTTTGTGCAGGCTACAAGCGTCCGTGCACGATGCCGTGCACACGCACAGCTGCTCCCCGCATTCCCCCTCCCTTCTCGCCCAGCCTTCAGCACCATACCCCTCCCCCCGCTGCTGCGCGCGCGCCCCTAGCATGCATCATTGCGATCACTATCGCTTTTAGAGTGATCGCGATGATGGCTCCTTCACACTGAGGCCCACTGTGTCAACCGAAGGCTAACGCTCTGCTTTCCTCTGGAAAAGCACTCTTCCCCCTAACCCTCGAGTTTGCTTCAGAGACATTCAATGTCCGCACTTTACGGAAGTCTCAACTCTGGTTATACTACCTGTTTTTGACCATTCACTATGTATCGAGCCCCGACTCCTCTCTTGAAAGATCTCTTCTGACGTGAGGGGCCACCTAATGGATTATAGCCAGCCTCACCCTGTTCTCCGTAACATTCCTTCATTTGGCCAGCCACATCCACCCCCCTCCCCACCCCCTATTAACCATGTAACCAGACCTGTCGCTGCCTCTTCCTTAGCTGCATAAATTAGTGACCACCGCTCCCCCAGCGCGCTTTCCTTTACAAGTAACATATTCAACACTATCAGCTGTGTTCGTATTCTAAAAACCAACAAGCATTCTCTATTCTTTGCTTCTTCTCAAAGATTTCCTTTTACGTTCAGGTGTTCTCTCCAGTTAACTGTTATAAGCCACACCCAGTGGCTTTGCAGTGCCAGATATCTATATGCCTGAGAGTGTCTGGCAATTCTCAGCAAGTCACATGCCACCCAAACTGCAAAGTCTCACACAAGTCTCAGAAGCCATATCCCGCTCATACTCTGAATGAACTACTTCTCCCAGAGGTCTCCAAGTTGTAATAAACGAGACAAGGCAAGCACTGGAACAAATTGCTGCCCGTACACCAACTCAACCCCCCCCCTCACTCGCCTTCAGCTCTCCCCAGACAGTGCCCGACCCCCGCCGTGTCTCCCAAGCGCCCGTAGTAATTGCCACCAATCCAGCCGGCCTCATAAGGATGAGATAAATGGAAGTCAAATCACTGTGTGTGCTTCACTCTTAACACATCAGTCCAAGCTCTGCATCCCCTGGCTCCAATCCAGGACGGCGCTTTGCAGCAGCTTCAGCAAAATGAAGTGCCACGAACTGCACAAGGAGCACATCTGCTGGCCAGGCCCCGGGAAACAGAGCACACAGGCCCGCTGTCAGCCACCCCCTTTTCTGCTCAGCTGACTGCCTCCCTCCCTGTCGCTCCTCCTCTGCTGGTCTCTTTCCTCGGCCCTCCCCACGGTCTGCCATGTCTGCCCCCACTCACTTCATGTTAAGTCATTATTTCAAAGCGTTTTTTGCTACGTTGATGCAGCAAAGTAATTCATATTACGACACTGCCTCAACGTATTTCATTAAGTTCCACTCTTGCAACACACTTCACATCATTCACTCGCTACTAAGTGCTTAATGGTACTCTGCAGCAAAGTGCTTTTTCTTAACCCACTGTAGCACAGCACTTTGTTACTCAATTTAAAAGGGGTCAAGTCTGTGGGTATTGTAGTGTTGGCTGTTAAGGCTCAAGTAAACACAGGTAATAATCTTCCCACAGTCAAATCACACTTTGAACTCGGCACTCAATGTACAAGTTATCTCGTTTGTGTAGCATGCAGGATAAGTTGGTCATGGTGAGAAGGTGAAGGTAATAGCATCTTCTCACCCTTAATCTGGAAGTGTGCACAGTGGCCCAGCTGCACTGACGTGCATCAGGCAAGTGTCTTGACAGTGAGTGCAGTTTCAATGTACCCCTCACAGATGTCAACAAACTCATTACTTTCATTTTCTGTGGTCAAATCCAGTGGCGACCGGCATCTACGGGGGCAAGCAAATGGGAAGTCTGCGAGCTCTTACAAGCACAACAGACCTCTCCGCACCAGCCTCAATCCCAGATAACCCGATGCCTTTATGCCCAATTCTTCTGCCCGACAGGAACTGCAATGTAACACATCTGGCATTTACGCGATTTTGAGCAATTGGCAATGTAAATGACGATGCCTTTTTATGTTTTGGTTTTTGAAACCTAAATAAAAGGCAATGTCATTTACAATGCCAACTTCCGTAAATGCGAAACCTATTGCATTGCATCTCTAATGAGTTGTCTATAGATATATTGGTGCTGTTTTTTGAGGTACTACTTAGAATAATTGTTTAAGCTATATAAATTTGAAATTCTTGTTTTTTTTATGTGCAACTCTTTTATCCTGTTTTTAATTGACAATTTATTTTGTACTGTTGTGCACCTGTTTTTAAAAATAGACATGTTTTCTATGTTTTGGCCTTGGGTCTGTGTAAGTGCCATCTTGCTTGCATGGTATGCCCCCACTTTTTGCTGAATTGCTGATGTACTTTAACTGAGTGTGCCCTGGGCTCCTGCCAATTAGGTGCCCAGGGCCTGTGTTCCTTCCCTAAAACTGCATTGAAGCCTAAACCCAATTGGCATCTCTGGCCACATGTCTGCCGTGGTAAATGGTACAATAGGTCCCCAGGGCACTGTGACCAGAGAAGGCCCCTAAGGGCTGCAGCACTTATTGTGCCACCCTTGGAAGCCCTGTACCTTGACACACACACACACACTGCCCTTGCAGGCTGAGTGTCTGGGTGCAGAACAAAAGAGATGACATGGCACACATCCCTGTGTGCCATGCCCACAAACCACTGCCCTGGCATACCGCAGTCACCCCTCTAGCTGGGTGCCTTATGCCAGTGGTGTGGGTACAGGTGCATGAGCCCTGTGCCCCTACAGTACCCAGGTCCATTCTAGTGCAGTGCTGCCATTAAGAGTATATGGTGCAGGGAGATTGTCAACACGAACTCCATAGCACCATGATGGCTCCACTGAAGACTGAGGTTTGGTATCAACTTCTCAGCTCATTAAACCCACACCGATGCCAGTGTGGGTTTTAATGTACCAAGCACCCCAGAGGGCATCTTAGAGATGCTCCCTAACCTACAATCCACGTCTGTTCTGAGGCTGCCTAGGCTGCCACACAGCAGACATGTTGCTGGACCTCTGGGTAGAGAGCCATCCGCTCTCCTGTGCCTGCAACAATGCACATCCTGGGCGAGGTGCTAGGTCTCCTCCCCCAGGATGGGCAGGGGGAAGCTTCAACGGCATGCCGCCTTTGTGAGCTTCTCCAGGACACTTGCTGTACTCAGCAACTGGCCCCTACTAGTTCTGACCCCCACTCTGGTGGGAAGACTGGCGGGAAACCCCAAGGGAGGGAAGGGGGTGTGCCAGCCTCTGCCAACCCCACCCCTCAGGTGGAGGAGGCGAGATGAAGCACAACTCCGGGCTCTCGCCATCTTGAGGATGGGGAGCCCTACCCAATCAGGACTAGGGTCCTGCCTCACTCCCACCAGAGAGTGGCAGGCTAGGGGGTGTACCCACCCCAGGGAAGGGACCCGTTGGTCCCTGACCTTTACCTACCTGGAACGCCCCTAAATTTATTATTTAGGGGTGCCCTGAATCTTCCTTCCTTGGATCCCGATTCTGAAACAAGAACAAGACCTGCCGTGCAGCTGCTATCAAGAGGAGGACACCAACTGACTTGGCCCCAGCCCTACAGGCCTGTCGACCCTCGATCCTGCTCCTGCTAAACCCCGGCATCTCCAGTGGTCAGCAACCTCAAACCCCGGAGGACCTTACTGCCTTGCTCATCTAAAGACAGACTCCCACGAGCAGTGGCTCTGCTCAAATAGCAACAACCCTGGTGCCAGCCAGGAACCGCAAATCCAGCACACTCTGCACCCGCCGAGCCCAGCCTGTGCTTGAGTGAACAAAGACCACTAGGATGCTACCCCGGCGCCTGTGACCAAGAATCCAGCACCCGGGACCCTCCTCGACGCTCCTGGCGACACCTGCAGCCTCAATACCAGGGACCCCTCCAACCGCGACCAGCAGAGGGTAAGATTTCCCAACACCAAAAGACACCCCGGTGCCCTGTGCCTAGCTCCTGGGTGCCTACCTAACCTACAGCTTCCCAACTTACCTCTCGAAGTGGTGGTCGCACCTAAAGTATCTCCGTCCCCGAGCTTGCAGCCTTTGTAACCAGACCCCTGGCATCAGCCAGGAACCGCGAACCCTGCGCACACTGCACCCGCCAAGCCTGGCCTATGCTGAAGTGGATAAAGACCATGAGGACGTCCCCCCGGCGACTGTGACCCCGAATCCAGCACCCAAGGACCCACCTTGTTGCTCCTGACGCTTGCAGCCTCAGAACCAGGGACACCTACACCACCCCACCACGATCAACATAGGGTAAGATTTCCCGACATCAAAAGGCACCCGGTGCCCTGCAGCCCCCTGTGCCCAACTCCTGGGTACCTACCTATCCTCCAACTACCCAACTTACCTCTCGTGGTGGTCGCACCTGAAGAATCTTCGCCCAGAGCTTGCAGCCTTTGTTCGTTCTTGAGCTTCTCCATTGCAATCCATTGAGCGCCCAACAGCTCCTGGAAGTGCAGCATCTGTCCTATTTTACTTCCCCATTTGCCCTGAGCAAGTGACCAGGAGCCCAGCTCCCACAGCCGCATGGCCTGCCTGCTAAATACCACCAACGAAAGGCTAACATTAGGCCTCTGCACCCGGATGCCACTGTGCTGCTGAGGGTGTAACAATTGTACCTACCTGACCCTGGGAGACCCCTGAGTCTATGCCCAGAACCTTAACTCTGCCAGTCTAAAAATCACCCGATAAACTAAAACAAAATTACTCGCCTGTTACCAGGAGAGATCCCAGTGCTGGATCTTGGTGCCCAGTACTGACCCTGAAAAGTAATTATAACTACAATTTTTCTGATCACCAAACTTTCCTCCATAGGATAACATTGACTGGTTTTTGCCAGAAATTCTTCTAAGTGTCAATTTTTGAAACGTATAAATATTCCTTAAAAATCGCCTGTGTAACAAACTATTTCTTTCAACTGTTTACAGGAGATGCACCAGGTCTGAATCCAGGATCCAGCCCTGAGTAAGGAAAAACCTATGCAAAGTAATTGATATTGCCCTTACTTAAAAATTCCCATTGACTTCAATGTTATAACTGTTTAACTTGTGTTGCCTATTGCAACAACTGTAACTATTGCATTTAAAAGTCTATTGCTTATTGAAAGTATTAAACTAGAGCATTTCATTCTGAGAAAGTATTTTGATACCTACTTGTGGTTCCAAAATAAAACTATATAGATTATTATATACAAAACAACTGGCCTAGAGTTCAGTTATTGAGTGTGTGAGACCATTTGCGGACTGTGTACAACAAATGCATTAAACTGTCCTCTGATACTGCCTTACTGCTCGACCAAGCTACCACTTTAGAGAGTAAGGTTATATCTAACTTTAGCCTCTGCCAAACCTCTGGGGGCAGTGGACTCTACACGCTGTACCTATTTGGGAACAGTATAAACAGAGCCACTTTCCTACAGTAAGTTACTAGCCAACCCCAAACTAAACTGTGCTCACCCTCTGGTAGCGGAGCACAGAGAAGTCCGGCTTAACTAAGAAGCATTGTATATAAGTATTTGTGCAACACTTCAAGCAGCAAAACAGTGAACCTTACTTTGGTGCAGTATATACAGAGCCACTTTCTTACAGTCTGCAACTAGATTCCCCAGTGTGTATGGAAAGTGAGTATCAGTAGATTGTTTCTAAGTAGTATTTACTATCCAAAGGAAGCCGTGTATTTTTTTTTTAATAGGGGTTGTACCCACCCCAAGAAAAGGACCCATTGGTCCCGACCTTTACCTACCTGTAACGCCCCTCAATCTAGTATGGAGTGGCAACCCGAACCTTGCTTCAGACAAGAACAGACCACAAGAGAAGGACCAAAGAAGCTGTACAGATTCTTTTTTCCGCCGTTGGGTCTGGATCGTCATCGAGAAGCTCAAGAGTTTTAGACTAAGGAAGAAGGAAAATACGCGAGTTTCATCGAAGGAGAGAAAGGTATTACAGCCGGGGCGACGAAGGAGGAGGGGATCCTCAATTCTTCGACACGCACAGGAAAATGCGCACTCAGAGGCTCTGAGCGCAATGGACAAGACACCGTTTAAGTTCTGCCCTAACTGCCACCACAAGTTCGCGCAGAAGGACCAACATCCGGTGTGCAACCTTTGCCTGCCGTTCGACCACGAGAGCAAGGACTGCAACGCCTGTTCCGCCTTCGCGCCGAAGACTCCGGGTGAGAGAACGTCAGCGGAGAGCCAACTTAAGCATGGAAGGCAAGGGTAAGGCCCCGTCGCTGTACAATCTGGGCCTATCCACCGACTATGAAGACCACATCGCCGAGGGACCTGATGTCTTCACGGTCGCAGAGACAGATAAGAAAACGCCTGACGAGGTAAGACGTCGAGTACAAAACCACCGAAAGGGCCCCGAAAATTGGATGGTGACTTTCGAAAAAATTAGTCAAAGTCCTCGAAGGAAACACCGGCGCCGAAGATTTCGACGTCCGCCAGTGGTTCAATGGACAAAAGGCCGAGCGGATCCTTCGAGAAGGGCTCCCAGGTGCCGAAGACCGCCGAGAGGCAGTTTTCGTCGAAACAGACACACGAGGTGGGACGTTCGGCGACGAAAGACAAGGCCGCGTCGACGCAAGCTCCATCGAAGAGACCTGCGGTCGATGCCGAGCACATCTCAAGCATGGAGAAGAAAAAGAGAAGGCTCGAGGCGGAGATGGAGAGCATCCTTCAGAGGAAGGAGTTCGACGAACGAATGAAACAATTCAAAATCCCAACGGTCCCGTCGACGGATGTCGTGGAGATCGAGTAAGAAGGGGATTTCGACGCCGAAGAGCAGTCGAGAGGTTCTGAAGAGGAGGAAGAAGGCACCTGCTATGAGGGAGAATGTGATGATGAGCAGTCGTTCTACGGCTCGGCGCAGTCGACTAATCCGGAGCTGGAATGGCAGGACATCGACACCGAAGAGCCCGTGGACTCGTATCCTTCGAGGCCTTCGCCGCCTGACGACATCGGGCGTACAACATGGTCGTCAAGAGTGCTGCAGCAGCCTTTGGTGTGAAATTGGACGAAGAGAAGCCGAAAGCAGACTTCCTACTCGCAACTTTGCTCCCCATCCAGACGAGGAGCCAGTTCCTCCCCATGCTCCAAAGCGTGATGAACCAAGAGAAGGAGGCGTTTAAGGACCCGGGAACATGCCGGTCCATCACACCCAGAACGGAAAAGAAGTACAAGCACTCCTCGCAGGATCCTCCTTACATCAAGGGATCGGTCACGGCAGATTCCATCATTGCTTCCACGGCCAGGAAAAGAGCCAATGTGCCGGCGACCTCGGGGCCACCTCCTGATAAGGAGAGCAGAAGGATGGACCTCACTGGAAGGAAGGTAGAAAGAAAAACGCCGCAATGCACTGGCGCATGGCGAACTCAAACGCGCTACTGAACAGACACCAGTACCAGCACTGGAATGAGATGGGGGAACTAGTCAAGCATCTCCCAGAAGAGTACCGTCAAAGAGCTTCCCATCTAGTGGAGGAAGGGAAGAATATCGCCAACTCATGCATCGACTGCATTAGACGGGGCGGAAACTTCGAGCAGACTGATGGGCCATAGGTATCACTGAAAGGAGACAGGCTTGGCTCAATTTCTGGATTCAAGCAGGAAGTCCAGAATAACATACTGAACACCCCTTTCAACGGTGAAACGCTGTTCGGGGAAACTGTGGACGAGAAGCTCACCCAGCTGAAAAAGGAAAATTTGACCGCAAGATCCACGGGAGCCCTGCAATTCAGAGAAATGCGAAGAGGCACCCCAAATCGGGAGACCCTATGGAAGGGGAGGAAGCCAGCAGGGTGACAGTCACAGCCAGCAGGGACAGCAGAAGCAGAACTGGCAGTACCAGCCTCGAGGCCAGTCCTTTCGAGGGAGAGGAAACGGACGTGGCCAAAGGAGGAGAGGGGGAGACCAACCCTTATCTAAGTGACTACACACAAGGACGCTCACCCACAGCACACCCCGAAGGGTGAAGCGCAATGTAAGAACACCAAGGGGGTTACGCAAAACAAGCGCCTACGAGCATGCAACACCGGTAGGCGGAAGACTGGGTCTCTACCTTCGACAATGGCAACAAATAACATCAGACAAATGGGTTCTCAACGTCATACAGCACGGATACCGCATAGAGTTAGAGAAAAGGCCTCCAAACAAGAAACCAAAGAAGACAGCGTTCGGGTCAGGAGCTCGCTCCTCTCAGGGAGGAGACACTTCAACTACTGAAAAAGAAGGCCATAGAACCAGTGCCACGCAGAGAAAGGAACAAGGGAGTGTACTCAAACTACTTCTTTGTACCAAAGGTGGACGAATCACTAAGACCCATCCTGGACCTAAGGTTCCTAAACAAATTCATAAAGACGCAATAATTCAAGATGACATCGCTACAAGAAGTGCTACCCCAAATACGAGGCGGAGACTTCATGGCCACCGTGGACCTCAAGGACTCCTACCTGCACATCCCAATGAACAGGCGACACAAAAACCTGCTACGGTTCAACATCAACCAGGATCATTATCAGTTTACAACCCTGGCATTCGGCCTAAAGTCAGCCCCAAGGGTCTTCACAAAATGCCTTGCAGCAGGTGTAGCGTACCTACGAAGGGTAGGGATTCATGTGTATCCTTACCTAGACGACTGGCTGGTCAAAGCAAGCATTCGCGACAAGTGCGAGGAGCACGCAGAACGGGTGACAAGAACACTAACAAACCTGGGGTTCTCGATACACTGGGGGAAGTCATCGATAGAACCAGAACAGGTGAAGATCTTCCTGGGAGCGAAGATCAACACCATAGACGGCACGGTGATGCCCAGCGACAGAAGAGCAATCGCCCTGCTGAACGAGACGCGTCTCTACCAGAAGGGTCGAGTTCTGACAGTGAGAACAGTGAGCAAGATCATGGGGATGATGGCGTTATGCATCCACCGAGTCCCCAATGTACGGCTTCACATGAGACCATTCCAAGAATGGCTGCAACAGCATTGGTCACAAGCAAGCGGGAGTTGGGAGGATCTAGTGGTTGTTACGCACGCGGTGCAGGAGGAGATAACCTGGTGGAACAGGGAGAACTTAACTACAGGAAAGACCTTGAAACCACCAAACCCAACTGTGACCATTACCACGGACGCATCACAAATAGGATGGGGAGCACACATGAACAAACTCAGGGTGAGGGGTCTGTGGACTCCGGCAGATGCGGTCAGACACATCAATTACCTGGAATTGAAGACTGTCCTGCTAGCCCTGAAGGCCTTCCAGAAACAGATATACAACCAGAAAGTGTTGATACAGGCGGACAATACGACTACCATGTTCTATATCAACAAGCAGGGAGGGACACAATCGTTCCCCCTTTCCTCTCTGGCACAGGAGATTTGGAAATGGGCCATCCCACTCAAGATAGACCTGCTGGCCATACACCTACCGGGGACAATGTGGAGGCAGACTGGCTCAGCAGACAGACATCGGCATCCCACGAGTGGGAGCTCAATGGACAGGAAACACAGAGGCTGTTCCAGAGGTGGGGAACACCGACAATAGACCTGTTTGCAACACGCCTGAATGCAAAATGCCAAAACTTCGCATCCAGACAACCAGAACAGCAATCGCAAGGGAATGCCCTATGGGTAAGTTGGTCAAGGACATTTGCCTACGCTTTTCCACCGATACCGCTGTTACACAGGGTGCTCGACAAGTGCATAACCAGCAACCTGACCCTGATCCTAGTAGCACCGCAGTGGGCAAGGCAGACATGGTTCTCTCAAATAGTGGAAAAGGCACTCCTCACAAATTCACAAGAAGAAAGGACCTGCTCTCCATGCAGAACCAGAGAGCCTTAGCCTGGCGGCATGGCTCCTGAAGACTTGGAGTTTGCACACCTGAACCTACCTCCAAGCACTATGCGAGTGCTGCGGGAGGCAAGGACACCTACAACACGAAAATGCTATGGGGAGAAATGGAAAAGGCTTTGTTGTAGAAATAAAATAACTTGTCAATTTTTATACAAACAAATTGGTCTGTGCCTCTGAGTGTGTACAACATATGCTTAACACTACCCTCTGCCTTACTGCTCGCCCACACTTCCACAAATAGAGTAATGTGCAATCTACATTTACCTCTGCCTACCTTTGGGGTTTCATTTGGTATAGTATATACAGAGCAGCTTCCTTCATGCCTTTGGCAAATAGGATAACTTATAACCTTTGGATTAAATGATCCAGCTCATAAGGCATTAACCAATTTAGTTAGCTACTATATCCATGGCTTATTCTTTGTCTAATATTCCTTTTCCTGAACAAATTTGAGAGATAGAGCAGAACCTGTTTAAAGTGCAGAGGTTCAGGATGTTTCACTGAATGAAGACTGTAGAGTTTTTACCTGGTTTTCCTCATACCTTTGTCCAACACCACAGATTTTATTGTAAAAAACAAAAAAGCCAATACCTGAAATGTGTTGCATTCAGTTTCTTTACAACAAATAACTGATAACCTGTCACATTTCAATATAGAAAAGATTTCGGACTATTACAACTTTTGTGGATTGTTAATTATTTTACTTACTTTTTCTTCCTTGGTCATAATGTTTTGAGTTTGGTTCTAGATGAATTATTCCTTTGACTCTGATTAAAGTTTTGAAGCAACATTAGTCTTAAGTTTTTCTTTATTAAACTGAAGACTAGCCAAGCTTTTACTGACCTCAAAATTAATGACATGGGCTGTAGGTGTAATGTCAGTTCCTTACCGGTAAACTTAATTCTTCATATCCATGTTTGCTCTCCTTCAGTGGCATAGTATAAAGCAGGAAGTACTACTGCTGAATTATTAGTTATGGTTCCTTTAAGGGGGTGGTCCGTTTTTTTTTTTTTTAGTTATTTCCTAATGTCAGTGATGGCGATCACTTCGAAAGTGATGACTGTTTTTAGAATGAGTAGGTCTAAGGATAATGAAAGTAGATGGGAAACTTAGGCATTTCTCTGAATCTATTTTCTTTGCCTTGTACCTACTTGCCTGTCTTTTGCTGGTATGGCTTTACCCTCCCACCCTAGAGATACCTATTATACACTTGTCTGTCCATTTCATATTTTTTTTCCAGGGTTGGACAGGAGTAGGACTACACATTTGTCAGTGTTTAGAAACTTACTGGATGTTTAAATCCATGAACATCAAATATGCCCACCACCTTTGCAGACTGAGACAAACTTGCACTCCTAAATAGCTTTGATAATTGGTCCTTTAATCATGAATGTTGAACGTCTATTGCTGGAGAAGAGGTTTTAATGTCTGTCTTCCTCTTGGTTGTAACACTAAGGTTTTTTTTAAACCAGAAATCCACTTTCAAATCCTAGTTAAAGTCTGTTTAAAGTTGTGAATTTAAATAGAAAAACCGCTGAAATGTTGACTTTGAGATTAGCTTTCCAAAGTGGCTTCTAGTGCACAGAAACATTCTCCTAACTTTTGAACCATTTGCGCTAGAAAAAAATATTTGTTAAAATCTGCACATAATGGATTTTGTGGCAAATTCATAATTATAATGGCCCTTAGTATACCGAATTGGAGCAGTGTTAACCAGGTAGTCTCCCTGTTTGCATAGACTGTGTCCCTAAGCTTGACAAAGTTGTGGAGCACATAGGGAACTTATTTTACAATGAATGTTTACAACTGCCTTCTCTGCCTAGACTATGGTAGTCTGATAGTGGAGGCATAGTCTGGAGTACCTGTACCTCTTGGGAAGGGTTACATGCAAGCTCTCTCAAGGTAAAGTCTTTGCAGTCTCCGATACCTGGGTTCTTTTGGCTTCTGAGATGTGTTCACAAAGTGAGAATGGATTGATGTGCCGTTGGGTTTCATGTAAACGAAGCTGTTGTAATAACTATGCGCCCTTCCCCTGTGCTTGTAGGAGCTTGGTGGGTTGGTGAAGGATCCAGCTCTCTTCTATCTTTAGCTTGGGGGCCCACTCCCCTAGGTTGATGGCCATTCTCCTGTAGCTGGAGCTCCCTTGTCTGGATTTAATTGACATTTCTCTGGACATAGCAAACACAGGTACCAAAAAATGGGAAGGATAGCAGCAGGCTCGCCCCATCCACTGAAGATGTAGTGAATGTCTGCAGGATTGGTGGTACACTGATGGTTTCAAAAGTATCTGAACCTCCTCATTCGGTCAGGCTTTCCATCAGGGGCTTAGACTGGCCAGTGGGCTGTTTAGCGTATCATCTTCTGAGAAGGTCCACACACCAATCTTTTCGAGTAAGCACAGATTGAGTTGTGGAATCAAACCCTTTGGAAAAGAATTATCTGTGCCAGACCCAAGATCAGTGCTTGGGAAGGAGTACTCTAAGTGAGCAAAGCAGTCGGAGCGCAGCAATATTGCCTTGCCTGTCTTTGTCTGATAGTATGGTTTGTAACATACTTTCCAACTTACTTTTAGAATTTGATATACATTTATTACTACTGCATATAAAATCGCTACCGTCTTATGTGACACATCGGTGTTAATGGCCTAAAAGAAACCGTTCCTGTGGGAAGCAGGTTGTAATCGCTCTGAATGTGGTTCTAAGAGTCTATGGTGAAGGTATAGGATATACTGTGCTTTCTTGAACAGTGAATTTGCCTTTAAACATGCCTCTTGATCTGGATTGCCCCATGCATTAATGTTCAGATTATTTAGCTGCACTTGAACCTTTAGTTAGCTAGTTAAAAGCATTAGAGGGTGATGTGCTAACCGGTATGGACTGTGTGTGTGTGTGTATATATGCATATGTATGTGTGTATATATGTGTTCTGGTCCCCTTCTATAACCCAATTTATGTCAAGCTTGCACCATTAAGTGGGTGGTCTGTATTTCTGACCAGAGTCTGTGATTGTTGGCATAGAAACATCGCAGGGGAGTCGGAGCTGCATTGTCCATCTAATACATCTAAATGTGCCATGAGGTTGCGGGTAGTACCAGAAAAAAACAATGTTCTGTATACAGTATTAATAAAGCTCTGTCTGACGCAGTGGACCTGCCAATGTTACATGGCTGAATAAATCTATCCCACTTTAGACGCGCCTATTTCTTCCCCCAAATCAGTCTTGCCATCTCACCAGTAATGAGCGTAGGGAGGTGAAGGGCTTGAGAGAGTAATGAATGAAAATACTGCATTTGTGGGAGGGTAACGTTTTACACAGTGCAGTGTGACCTACCATAGATAACTGGAGCCTCTAGTATTTAACTTAATTTTTGCGCCGTTCGCGGGTGGACTCTTGATGTGTCTTTTGTGAATGTCACTAGTCATAGGACAAATAACTGACAAGGACCAATTTAAACTGATCCCAGATGGACCATCACATGAGAATTTCCCGCAGAATGGGATTGAGATTTGACTCTCATATGTTTATAAAGTCATGCCTGCGTAAAGGGATAGTAGCACAGATTTTTATGTGCAGCTTATGGCTCCAATATAAGGACAAATCAGAGTGAGGATAGTGGGAAGCCTGATCTTGTTTCTCGCCTTATTTGCATAGGATCTCTGACACTGCTCTCATTTAATATGCAAAAACAGTTGATGGACATAATGCAGAACAATGTCATACATTCACCCCAGTACAGAGATCTGGGCCTAAATCCATCGTTTTTTTGCTCACCATGCCATTCCAGTTTGAACCCAGCCATATGCAAATCAGTCTTGACCCTGTGCCTCATGGGAACAGTCCAGCCTGAACTGCCAAGCCAGGTCCTCCCTGGAAAGGAACCAAGCATCCTAGGACCGATTTCGGGGTTTCACCCCTCTTCAGCCAGGATAGCTTGATTCCAGTGGCATGGAGAGCATGGGACTCGCGTCTGAGCATACCCGTCCCACTCGGGGTGACAAATGCAAAAACACATGATGGACAGAATGCAGAATGTCATACATTCACCCCAGTACAGAGATCTGGGCCTAAATCCATTGTTTTTTTTTGCTCGCCATTCCATGAGGCACAGGGTCAAGACTGATTTGCATATGGCCAGGTCTAAACTGGGGTGGCATGGTGAGCAAAAGAATGATGGATTTAACCCAGATCTCTTGACTGGGGGGTAAATGTTTTGATTTGTTCTGCATTCCGTCCAATTGTTTTTGCTCATTTATTAATCACTGTGGGGTTGGTGCAGAGGATCTGCACCAATTAGACGCATGACCCTTTTTTAGGTCTTGCTGAGTCAGCGTGCATGTGCTGCTCGGAAAGACATTTTGTGTGTGTTTTTTAAGTGCTGCTGGCTGGCCTAGTGCTTGCGTGCACGTGAGCGCGCCATGCGCTAGGCCAGCCAGCAGCACTCAGGAACGCCTTTCTGCGTCATCGCGATCACTTTCGCTTTCACAGCGATCGTGATCGCGATGACTTTTGTGGTCAATGCTTGTTATCCTAATGACAGCTGATAACACAGAGAATCGCCGTAGGCCGCGTCCCGCAGAACGCGCACGTCACGTGACGTTGCCTGCTTGGTGCCCCCGGTACTCGTCCTCTGATTGCATTAACTCAGTGTACTAACAATCATTTTGTCTTGTCGGATTCAATTTTCGGAAACCTTCATAATAAGAATACATACGTATTCGGACACATACGTTGACTTTGAATCTGCCCTCCTTATCCGTTAGCCTGTTAAAAGTGTAATTCATACCTCGCTTCCTCCCAACATGGCATAAAGCATAGGGCTTCATTGGCTGCACTGCGAGTGACGAATTTTTGTCTGATCATGAGTGCACAGCTGCCTGAAAAGGGGTATGCTCCAATCCCAGAGCTACCAAACCATACTTTTATTTTGTATGTTTGCCAGTTTTCTTTTTTTTGCGTATTGCATATGTTTGCAAAATAATATGTATTGCACGCTTGCCAAGGCGACACCTATTGGCATGAACGGAATGTAAAGAAAGTAACCCTTACACTGGCGTATGACACAGGGGGTGGAACATTGAATCAGTGCGACAAACCCCGCTGTGAAGTACGTGCTCTTGAAATGGGTGAAAATCCGTTTAACGGACCCAGGAGAGTCGCTTGACAGCAGGCTATTTCCAAACAGCCTGGGGACAACTTTCACTGCTGGTTTTCGCACGTGCTCTCCTTGGATGGGAGTGGCTACCCAGCAACACCGGGAAAAAAACTTCCCTCGTTTTCCAATTTTTTAAAATTCCATTACAGTAAGTCGAAGTGTGGCTTTCTGCGGTTGAAGGGCACTGAAAAAAGAATCGGAACTGTCTTATTGAGTGCTACTCAAGCCTGATTTAACTGTTTAGGAGCAGATATGTGAAACAAAGTAGGGGAACAGTTATTTAAAAAAAAAAAAAAAAAACTTGGAAATCTAGTTTCCATTTGCCCACTACGATTTCTGGCCAAATCTAAATTTAGCATTGTTTGGGTTTCTCGCCAATGCCCATGCGCAAGGTGAAGGGAAAGGCTGCCTGTGAAACATTTCCAGTGCTGAATTCCCTCAACATTTTTCTTTTTCTTCTCACTATTGTGCATAAAATCCAAAAAACACGTTTAGCTCTATTCACATATCCAACATGCACTCTCAAATAAGGATGTACTAGCAGTTAATGAAATGTCTGTGGATTATCCGATATTTTATCTTTGGAATTTTCTATAGTGCACAGAGGCTGAGGTATCAAGGCGCTTAGCATAAAACAAACGAGGCTCATGTGTGAGCCTTCCGATTAAGGAAGTGTTTCAGGCAGGCCTAGCTCAAGCCACGGTCGGACTGGCCTGTAGGGCACTCTGGCAGTGCCAAAAGAGCTGGTTTAACAGGTCAGTGTGTCTATGGGCTGTTTGGGTGTTTGTGGGCCTGTTATGGTCTGTTAAGTCAGGTTTTTATTATTGATTTCCCTAACATTACCCAAATAATTATTTGAGTTTCTCTCACTGCAGCCCCGATGACAAACTTTGCATACATTCAGCGCGCCATGCGCGCATTTTCTTTTCAAGCAGCCGGGACAATGGCGTGCTTCTTTGCATTGCCATAGGTCTCGCATTTAAATACGAGACCTATTGCATTGCAAATATTTTTTTTACGACATAGGGTATTGATTTTTCCCAGAAACGCATAAAGCTGTTGCCAGGACTCCAACCTGGTCCCCCAGTTCCAAAGTCTGCAGCTCTAGGCCACATTTCTCAATGAAACCTCTCAGGCTATGATGTGGATAGGTTGTGAATGACCATGCGAGTTGCTTGGAAAAAACAATTTGATTGAAGTATTATCCTTGTAACCCTGAACTTTACTGAGGGATGGTGCACATATAAAACGTTCTCTACTTATAGCCAACGGGCATATGCTTAGGGTTGTCGGTTATCTCCATGAAGAGAGCGGGCATCTGAAACTGTCAATGCTCAGAGGTGGCAAGGACTTTTAAAAAGTTATAAAATATTCAAAAGTTTAATGATTCTATATTTGGGGAAATATTGCATTTGATCTGTTTTTTAGTTTTGGTATTTGTTTCTTGGTGTTTATAATAGATCTCTCACCATGTCTAGTCTGTGTTCTTATGAGAACTAGACAGATTACTCAAACATTTATTGCTTAAGTTAAATTGTTTATAAAAAAAAGTCATTTTCTTCTTAATCTTGATACCCCACAACGGCTCTGTGTAATTACTTTAGAGTTGCTGTGCTTTTCATCTTTTTCTATTGTACTTTATTTTGTATTTGCATAAATGTTTAGGTTGCCAAATGTCTCATTGGAGAAGAGTAATAGTTTTAAAATAGTTGCTCGTCTCCTTTAAATTGTATGACGGTGCAAGCCTGCCTGTCACAGGGTCCTGCTTTCAGAATACTACAGCAATACTTCAAATAGATGACTTGATGGTGGAAACAGTCGAGTAGGCCTGAGTTTTATAGTACTTTCGTCATTTATAAAGTATAAAACACCTGTGAAGGCAAAAGAACAAATCAAATGATAAGAATTTAGGTCAAAAAGCAGAAAGTGGTACACGGATTTCTAGCTTTCCAAGCAAAATGCAATTTTACCTTTGGGGTTCTCCCCATATAGACAATGAAAGGCAATTGTTACACTTTCTGTTAGTAGTTGCCATTACTTGGTGCTAGTTGTATATCGCCTTGGAGCACACCTTATGGGAGCACAAACCCTGAAAGGAATTATCACATACACTTGAAACACAATATCCTCTCTAGTCAACACAACGATCTGAATTAAAGTTAGGATGGATGGAAATGCATGGAGGACACATACCACAACTGCAGACTTAAACTTCTCCTTAACTGAAATGACTCCTGCAGTGCAGCTTAATCTACATTATTGATGCAAAGCATATGCCCTCCTTTCATGACTCATTTCTGTTGATGGTTGCTTTCAATGCTCTACTGAGTTGATGGGCTGCAACCTCGGGCGTGTGATTGTTGTTTCCACCCATGACAGAGTACCGTGTTATGCTATTAGTCAAACAGGACCAAAAAAATCATGCATGAAAGGATTTGACCTAACCCTGACTCTAAAAAAAGACAATAACCTTTACTTTGGGTCAAAGCATATTTACTACAGTGTGTAGTTGGAACAGTATGGACATATGTTATCTGATAGCCGGGCCGTCCAACCTCATGATCTAAAGTTAGCCATATGTGCTTCTATCAATGATTGCTCATTTGATCTGACACTGAAGCCTTATAATGGCCCCTGTCCTTTACCTTGAAGCACTATGAATGGTTTCTCATTCACTTCCCCCTTAACTTATGCACCTGATCCTAAACTTCACCGAATCCCGGATTGCCACCTGGTCAGGCAATGTGCCACATGCACCACGTTGGGGGCTAAATTTGCCACATTTATAGGACGTGGACTGCGCTTGCAGCATCTTTGCATGGCGTACATGCAACACAGAATGTAATATTGAAGATATAATGGATAAGAAACCCATGGAGACAAATCCTTTATGGCGAAAAATCCATTTAGCATTGCAGTGATAATCGGAAACAGCGGTTGCCCATACTTAAATGACAAACGTATTTAACACCCCTAACCCTGTTACTAATCTGCACCCCTATACATTAAATCTTAACTCCTTACCCTGCTCCGATTCATAACCCTTACATTTTTTTAAAGTGACAAAAGATGTCATTGCCAAAAAAAAACAAGCATTGGTATAGCCAATAGGTCTCGCCTTTGGGACCTTAGAAGTGTTTAGCCATGCAGCAGTTGATGTTGTTGCCCCATGGATATTGTACTGCATAACTAAATACTTATAAGGTTCCAAAGGCGAGACCTATTGGCTATGCCAATGCTTGTTTTGTTATATAAATGTGTGCCACCGCACGATTTTATCAATTAGTGTCGTTGTTCACTTAATAATTTGGCGCTGATGTTCCACCTATTTTCAGGAATGTTGATGCTAGTTTCTGTGGTGTGAACATCTGCTCTTTGTAGGTGTGCGGGATATTGCTTAGAAACTATTCCATGTTTTAGAAGCAATTTTTTTGATGGGTATTGCTAATTGGGTAGCTTACGTGAAGTCAAACATTTAATTTTATATTCTTTTTTTAGTTTATTTTCTTCATGTTTGATTAATTAAAACCATTACATGTCTAAGAGCTATGCATTGCATTTGCACTCGAAATAAACCAGCCAATACGGCCGAAATAGAATTGCAGTTAATTAAAAACAATGACCACTGTAATGTTTCATTGGTGTAAACCAGAACAAAATGGTATGAATAATTCAGATAAAAGCAGTATCCGAGGTTTTTGAAGATAGAGGTATGGTGCTATGTGCAAACTAGTAAATCCTGGTGTGAGGGCTTGGGTTGCTAATGACTGCACCCTAGGGTGTTTTGTCATGGCTGCTGGGGCGTCCATACCCACGAGTGAGGGTCAGCAGAAGATGATGTATTCTGTCACCTTAACACAGCCAAATGACAGTGTAGGGTGCTGCACATGTCCCTTGAGATTATCCGTACCAGTAAGTTGCTCTGCTAAGTGCTTGGCCTGGGTTATGTTGTCAGTGATTGTTGTCATAGCTTCAGTGAAAGGCGAATGAGGTTCGTATATTTCCCGAGTCTAGCTAGGGTCCTTGGTGTATTTTGAGTAAAGCGCATGTCTGGCTCCTTATAGCATTTAACACCTTTTGAGTGAAGCCGCGGGAGGAACAGGTGGTGTCGATCCTCGGTCAGTTTGGGATAACAGCACAACATGTGGAACCACACTGCTTTGCGGTAATTGCACAATATGCATTAAATTACCTCCTCTTGATGGGCCCAAACAGGATTGAAGTCTGAGTTTGGCAAAGCAGTTGGCCTCATGTAGAGAATTTTCATGCGCGCCTGGGTTGAAAGTGCTTGTTTAAAGTATGTATGTACCTTCTCCTGTGCCATGCGCAATTCTTTCCCTGTCATGGTAATTTAGTAGCTTAGCTTTTATGCGATTTACCTTTGCCCTTAAAGGTGGCCAGGGAGCCAGTGTGCTCACTCTACCACCAGGAGACGTGACGAGTGTCTGGAAAAGGTTTGAGCATCTTTTCCACATACTTTTCCATTGCTCCTGTGTTTGCAGATTTCAGGGAGGCCAATGCACAAGTTGTTGCGGGATCTTGCTTCCAGGTCTTTATTTTTTGATTTGATCACCACCAGCACCTTTGTCATATTGAAGAGTATATCTGTATTTTGGTTCATATCATCCTCTACATCACACATGCGTTCTGCCCAATTTATCCTCCCTGGGTTATCTATTTAACTCGTCATGAGGTTGATGCAATAAAGTGTCAATTTTCCTGGCAATTGGCATGAGGCTCTTTTATTGCTTAGTGACCGAATTTCTGTCTGGTGGCTTTCTTGTGGTAGGTGTTGCTTAATTTACATCCTCTAGCTCCTGTGTTTTGTTATGCGTATTTGAAGGAGCTTGGGCTGCTGTTCTAGATTTGCAGTAAGACTTGTTCCCCTCTAAACGGTCACAAGCAAGGATCGACTGGTCCATCACTCTTGATGATCTCCACAAGACCACAGGTCGCCAGTTCAAGGTCCCCATTGTCAACCATGAGCTCAGCTCCATAATTCCAGCCATAGCAAGAGTAGTGAATTATCATGCTTGGGGTGCAGGCATACATGTAGTTATCCCAGTGACTATGGCACCCCTATCCCTTCGTAGTCAATTTCTATTAAAGGATAAACACACATACTTCGTTTCAGTGCCCTTTGAAATTTGTGCCATGTGTTAAAAAACTTTTAATTTTGTTTAGGCTGTTGAAGACGAAGGAGGTGATCCTGATAATATTGAAGTAGTTGCTACTGCAGATAATTCTACAAAGAAAATGACTAAAGTCAAAGGTAAGTTGGATGTATCCGTTTGAACGGCATTAAAACATGTGAAATCACCATTTGCCCATAGTATAGAAGTACCCATCCTGCTAGAGAATTGGTCTTCTTTCATGACACCTTTGTCAGTCTGTCATGAGCCACCCCTTTTAGCTGGATACCACCTCAGCCATTCCTTTCACAACTTCATCATTAATGGCTTGGCAGTTCATGGAAATTACTAGCTTAATTTTTCATTGTGTTTGAGTAAAAGGCGACTGGCTGTATCACCAAGCAGACCTTAAAAATGCCTGTAAGGGGATGAAAGTACTAATTGTAACCCATGTCAAGGCGAACCAGTAATGATAACTCTCTTGTAGCTATGACAGAGGAGCCTGTTTTAACTGAATGCAGTGAGTATTTATGCTGTACTAAAACTAATAGTCAAAAGGCAAAATCATAAAAAATACAGAGAAATTGGAGTAATGTTTAATAAACCAAATGACCCCAAAATGCAAAAATTAAGGGATACCATAGATATGCATTTTTAAAGTAGGAATGGTGTCAAGAAGCACAAGATGTGAATTAGTCAATGGTTGCTGTACAGCAGGAACTAGTCCCGGTCCAATGTTGCAGGCAAACCGGCTGGAAAATCTAAAAGGAGGTATGCCAGCTCCACCCCTAAGGCTGGGGAGGAGAGGTGAAGCACATCATTAAATCTCCTCCATCTTGAAGATGGGGAGACCCTCCAATCGGTGCCAGGCTGTGTGAGAAAGTGCCATCTTTCTAGCATGGTATGCCCCCACTTTTTGCTGAATGTACTTTGACTGAGTGTGCCCTGGACTCCTGCCAATCAGGTTTCCCAGGGCCTATGTTCCTTCCCTAAAACACACTAGCAAGCCGCGTGGCTTGCTAGTCAGCAGCCACCAACCAAGGCCCCCCTATCCCTCATTTGATAACATTGGGTCTAACTTTCTCTGCACCCGGCTGCCCTAGAGTTGCTGAGAGTGAACCAACTGTACCTACATGACCCTGGAGGACCCCTGAGTCTATGCCCAGAACCTCAACTCTGCCAGTCGAGTACTTGCCTTTAAACAGATAACTCAATTTTCTTCATAGGGTAACATTGATCGTCTTTTTCCAGAAATTTCTTCTAAGTGTGGACTTTTCAAATCTTAAAATATTCACCAAAAATCAGCCGAGTAACGAAAACGAAAATACTCACCTGCTCTTAGGTGAGCTCCCAGTACTGGATCTTGGTGCCTAGCACTGACTCTGAAAAATACTTACAACTGTACTTGCCAGTAACCCAATTTTCTCCCATAGGAAATCTTCTAAGTGTCAATTTCTGCAATCTTTAAATATTCTTTAAAAATCGTATGATATCTGAAAACGTAATTACTTACCTGTTTTGGATAAAGGTCCCAGTACTGAGTCTAGGCACCCAGTACTGGATTACAAAAGTAACGAACATACTGTACCTGCAACTTGAATTTTCTTCCATAGGGAATCATTGACTGTTTTCTTTGAAATATTTTCGTAGTGTCAACTTTTAAAATAGCTAAATATTGTTTAAAAAATCATCACCGTAATTCGACTTTCATCACTTGATTCTAAGTACTGACCCAGGACTGAATCTAGGATCCAGTCCTGGAATTTCAAAAGTAATCCTAAAAGTAATCTGTTGCAAATAACTTGAAATTTCCATTGAGCTCAATGCATTGTTGTGTTTAAAATAGTGTTGCCTGTTGCAACCACTTGTAACTGTTTACAAAAGTCAATTGCATATTGCAAAAGTATTTATATAAATAATCTCATTCTGAGAGAGTATATTTTAATGCCAAGTGTTGGTTCTAAAATAAAACAGGTATATATTTTTTATATATATAAACCATTGGCCTAGAGTTCAGTTATTGAGTGTGTGAGGCCATTTGCTGACTGAGTGTGTACAACAGATGCTTTACACTGTCCTCTGATACTGCCTTACTGCTCGACCAAGCTACCACTTTAGAGAGTAAGGGTATATCTAACTATAGCCTCTGTCAAACCCTTGGACTGTGGACTCGGTACACCCTGTACCTATTAAGGAACAGTATATACAGAGCCACTTTCTCACAGGCTGCATTCCCCTCCCACAGGAGGGTGGCATTATTGAGGGCATAATCATTGCCCCTACTTGATACTCTAAAGCACCCCTAAATGTAGTAATTCGGTGGCTCCCCCAGACTTGGAAACTAGTTCACTGCTTACCTAAAAAGGGCAAAGAAGACTTCATGCATTGAATCCTGAAGAAGACTACTGAATTGGCCCTGCACTACCGGCCTGTCTCCTGCTTCAAGGACTCAGTGAAGACTCAGTGGATCACCAACCCAGGACAAGTTTCCCCGCGGTTCTTATTTCAGATCTAGTGTTGGTTGACTCAACGACTCCAGCTCAAAATCCATAGGCTCCTCTTGACCACGACCGCCTCTGGTAAGAAGAATCCGATGTCCAAGGACAGCCCTGCACAGTAAACCCCTGGTCCTTTGTGAGCTGAACCGACCGTGCCGCTAGTGCTTGCTCTAACCCCCAAAGCTTGGCCCTTATTTGAGTACCCCAGTCTCTATTGAAATACATGGGCCGAACCCAGATTTTGACCTCTGCGTCCGGCTTCCCCTGTGCAACTGGTGGGGCAGTTTTGGTACTCACCTGACCCCCTGCCCCTGGCTGACCTTTGGAACTGTAAGTTGTTTAGTTACCTGTATAACTGATTGATTTTCCTCCATAGGTTGGTAAATGTTGTCCAATAAATGTCTTGGACTCCTCTGTTAGGCCTAATGCTGCTCGCCCACACTACCACTAATGGAGCACTTTGGGTTTACATTGAGCCCTGTACACTTTTGCATAATTTCTGGACTCTGAATTGTATAACCACCTAGTGGCATACCGTATACAGTCAGCTTCCTACAAACGAGAATTCTATCTTGATACAACTTCACTGCATTTTTGTAATTTTGATTGTAGGTAAAAAACTGGATGAAGATTGTGATGCAACAATGGAAGATGATGCATCCACAAAGGTAATGTGTTGGTTTTTAAAAATATTTTTTTATGCTTCGTAATGTAACATTTATATGCATTGTGGTACCTGCAATGTTTTCCGTTTCGGGACACTCCTTATTAGCAACGTGTTTTGGAGCACATGATAGCATAGAAAGGTGGTTCAAACAGTTCTAGAATCAGGGCAACTTTTCCAGACAGCGGAACTAGTCCATATGCCAGTGTTTTGAAGAGCAGTTGCCTCTGTCTATTGGACTTTAAAGGGGGCAGGAGCAGACCAACCAGATGGTCTATCATGGCAAAAAGCTTTTGCACTCCTTCACTGCTGAATACTGTCTCTTTTGCTGGCTAGATTTAGAACCTTGATTTCTAATCGCAAATTCCTAAATAAAAAAAAAAACCTGTTCAGTTTCGCAGGTGGTGACTTGCGGAGTACAGATAAAATACTACACTTTTCAGACAATCTGTCCCATTGGAAACCTTTCACTAAAAGCCTACTATTGGAGAAAAGGTCTACTTAAAGATTTTCATGGAAGGGATAATTAACTTCATGCTACTAGTGTAGCAAAATGTTGTTCTGTGTGCTAGTGCCATGGTGTCATGATTCCACTCTACTGGCTAATGGAGAATAATGTATCTAGTTTCCCCCAAGATCTTTACTCTTCAGCTACCAAACAGATTTAAAAATTTCAGATTGTCTGATCCAAATGCTCATATCTATGGTTAAAGCAAAAGGATTTTCCAAAGTCAGTTTAAAGCATGTACCAGTGGCCATCCCCTGTAGACATGTTCTACTGCAAGAGGCAATTGCAGAAGTAATAGAAGCTCTTCTCTTGCACAGAAGCTGGTGGATTAAACCAGTAACTATTTGCTTCCGCAGGGAAAGCCCTGCTGAACACAACACAATGGCTGCCTGAATGCCCCTACTGGTAAGCATCCGGGAGCAAAGGATGGAGTGAACACTGCCAATCTCTGCATTGTGAATGATGAAAGCAAACAGTTACCAGCTTCCTCTGCCAAATCCCAATTTAGTTGTAGCAACTTTTCCTTTTGGATTGGTAAGCGCGGGAGGTAGGCATTCTGCTGAAGAATCCTTTGTCTGTTGTATAAACAGATTTCCTTCTCAGAGCTTTAATTAAACTGGTTCTAATCGTGTATCTAAACTATGAACAAATGGATCAAATAGAAGTTTTGGTTGTTGGCACTTACCCATATCACTCCTGCAGCCTCATGGCACAGAATATAGGCTATTGATTTACATGTTTCCTATTTAAAAGTTCCAACCTGTATGCAGCAAATTGGCAGGAATAATTACCAATATAAAACACTTTATTTTGGTCTTTAACAACTTTACCCATTTTTCCAACTGCATGACTTATGTGGTAAGATTCCTGTGTTGTAAGGGAATCCTCATCCATGCTTCTGTTGGCAACTGGCTATTAAAGGCTAATGGTAAAATCATCTTCAGGAATATTAAACCTGTTCCACGTTGGTAGGACAAACTGTTTTTTCCTGTGCAAACCACTCCTCACCCCCTTCTGCCCCCCTTCCCGGTATATAATCTGTCCTCCCTTCTCATGAGGTTGATTGCATTGATCACCTGTCGGATTTCAAATTCTAGACTTGGCATGAGGCAGTTTCAAGAATTCTGGAAACCAAGCTAGAGCCAAGGGGACTGAAAGGAGATCTTCCTGACCAACCTTGCATTCCAGACACTTCCCTGGTGGAGCAGCAGACATGTTATTTTTTGCAAGTACTCCTCTCCAATCCATGGTGGATCAGGCAATTGTTATGATTTCTTGTTGAGGGGTTGTTGCCCATTGATCAGACTTAATCTCTCGAGGTGGTTATACCACATCAAGTTAAGAATTAGGAAAGGTCCATCTAGTCTTCACAATGGACTTCATTGTAGCCGTCCATGCCCTTGGCTAGCAGATCTCCGACTAGCTCAGCAGACATCCTAGGAACCTCAAGTGGTTCCAAATGTCAGTCCAATACCTTTTTCGCATGGACACTCGAGGAGCAGATCTTGCTGTAGACGAAAATGAGATGCAGTGACTGCTATCGTGTTCTTGAGACTCAACCAAAGGGAAATTTCCTTTTGATAAACTGTTGAAGAGCTTTTTGCTACTCCTTTTCACTAGTTACCCCCAAAGGTGATTTCTAGGTTTGAAAGGCAAAAATGCTTACTGCTTCAGATGGCACCAATAACTGTGCTTCCATATAGTCTTCAACTTAACATTTTTCCACAAATGAGACTTGCATGCAGATCAGCTCGTCTTTTGAGCATGTGAGGTAAGACTTCACTCTCTAGACATTGATAGCTTGGCACCAGAGGATATTCTAGATGACTGCATGGACCATCCTGAAGGAAACCATACCCCTGCTACTAGGCCCTTTCGTGTGTTTAAGTGGAACAGGCTCTGAATTTGGAGAGGGTGTGATTGTCAATCGCATCAAGAAAAAAGAAGTGTTACTTGGGTTTTTCTCACTAAATCAGTTATAATTAGCATCTATTAAGAGTTCTGGCTACTGATTAATGCTTCTGTGATTAATGTCAGAGAGAGCAGTTAAGGTTGAGACTTTAAATTGCAAACTATTGTTACAGGTGATTAACTGGTTTCTGCTGTCTGAATGAATTTTCCTTGCAATCGTAAAGGAGAGTTTTGATTCTATTAAGGACACTGAGGCGAGGGCAATGCATTTTATTCATTTTGTTACTCCGTCTGCTCGTAACTGTATAACTAATATGAACCACAGTTCCCAACAGTCCTTAAGATACAAACTGTTCAGCTAATCATCCTGTGTGCAATTCTTGACTAGGCATTGTTCCTTCCTGTTTCTTTCTTCGTGTGACAGCCATTGTCATAGTGAAGTCCTTTATTGCATTCTGTCTTCTGCTCATTCCCTATTGAATAACATAACTCAGTTACACAATGTATCCTGAATCGAGCATATTCTAAATATAAACATTGTCGTAAACCATTGTTACAAAGGCAGGTTAACCAGTGTCCTTTATTATAGGTAGTCATGTTTTTTCTTCTTCATCCCATCCAAACTCTGATTTAAACTGTTGTAGACTGACAATTTCCCCATATCATGTGGTCATGGTGGGGGAAGAAATTCTGGCAATAGAAATAACATAGGTGGGGATAATCGTCTCCTTGTATCAATAGAATTGAGATTTTCTTTAACGATTGCTAGAAAACTTCTCATTGTACGTTGGGAATGGGAGGCGAGAATTATGCAGGATTAAAGATGCTTACCACCAAAGAGACCAGATCCAAAACAGGTTTGAAGTAAAACCTCTTAAATGTGGAATCTGAGGACCAGTCTGCCAAATGGAGTGTCTAATCTCGCCCTGAATGTGTGAGCTTTAGAATGGCGGCGCCTTGTCGAATGAGCCCCAAACGTGGAGGTGTCATTCCTGCCTCTTGCACAAGCCAGTACAACCTCTTGGAATACAATGAGAGAGGAGACTGCCGTATAAGGTTGGAGAGATGTATGGTGTCGTTCCTCTGGTGGCTTCAACTATTCACAACTTGGCTAGATTAAACAAAAAAACTGGTTTGCTATTGCTCCTCAGTTTGTAAAGGCATCCCTTTCGGGAATGAACATTCTTCCTGATGTAGCCAAAGCCCTGGCATCTGATACTCTTCTACGTGAAACCAAGCAGAAGAGTATTGCCATTTTAGAATCTAATCTCCTGGTTGAAGTAGATCTCCATTTTGAAATGGTGGCCATCAAGCCAATGTTTGAAATCCTGGAGGTTTATTATAAGACTAAAATCATCTGTCCTTTTCAACGCAGACACAGTTGTTTACAAATTCCCTGGGATATAAGTAAGTCTTGTTGATAAGTTTGGCTTCCAGATATGCCACCTTTTGATCTATCTAGAAAGAGTGAACTTTCCTCTGAGAAGACAAGGTGTTGGAGCAGTGTACTGGATATGAAACTCAATTCTGTGTGTAATCTGCTGAGCAAGAGGGCCCTGTTGACTTGTGAACAGTGCGTGCAGTGAGTTTAGATACAATCTTAAGAGGAACTGTTCCTTCCTGTGCGGGTTTGCTCATCTACAACTGCACAAAGGGAAGACATCTCAGGGCCCTGTGCGGTGGACTTGCATGTCCTCTAGTATTCGGAAGACTGCTGCATACCTGCAATCCCACAGTATGACATGACCTCACTGGTTGTCAAATCCTTCAGTTACCCTGAAAACTACAGTCAAACTGTGGTCACAACACAAAGCTACTATCACAAAGAACACAAGCAATCTGATAATGTCAGCATTCTCTCAAAATACCTCAAATGCAAAGGTGCTTATCTTGCTGGAGCGGCGCAGAAAGCAGGGCAACAGAAGGAACCACGCTTCAGGGGTTGACAAGTGGATGGTTGGCTGTACAGTTGTAAACGTAGTTCATCTTATGGTTTTACAGATGCTATGAGCTGCATTCCTTTTTTTTTTTTTCTTCTTTTCTCCCCGGCGAAACAAGACCGTAGATGTTAGTACTTTACAGATCTGTCTGACCATCGGAAACAAACTGCCCCAGTTCCTGCTATAAATGATGGCACAGTTTGCCATCTGAGATTCTTAAAAGTACAGGGTCAGGTTTTTCTGCTACTATATTCAGTGTACCTTGATCGGAATTAGTGATATTCCTTCTAAATAGAAGGAAACAGTTGTCGTCTTGAGCTTGCTTTGTTTTGGTCTAAAATTGCTTTCGTGTATAAAGATTTTCAGTTTATGAATTTGGAGGCAATACTTTTGATGGATTTGAATAACTAGGATTTAGTCATTTTTCATTTTGTTCCTTTTTTAAACATTTTGTTAAGTTGTTGCTTGCAGCTTTTGAAGCCTCTGAATTTTGGTATGGTGGAAGGTATCCTTGATTGCTTTCACATTGCCAACGTAATTGAAGTGTGTAGATGTGCCACTTTTTAAAGCATACTGATTTTTGGTAAACCTTCATTATCCATTATTCATACACTAGCACAGATCCAAAAATTGGAAAAAGAAAAATCAGTAGGTTCTTTGCTTTGCAGTCGTGTTGCCTTTCTTGTAAGTAGTACAGCAGTTTTATTTGCCAATCCCAAGATGTAGAATTTTGTAGACGTGCAAACATTAATGGAATTGCAAAAGCAGTTTCATGTCATTTTTCTTATTCCCCTTTTTCTGTACAACCATCAAACATTTTTTTTTCTTCTCTTGGACACTGAAGCAACCTTCGTACACTGACTTTTGTTTGTCTGTGAACTGCTTAGTTTCCAGACTGTACATCGGAAAATGGTGGTGGAGGAAAAGTTTGCGTTTACAGTAACTGTTGCAAAGTGTATAGGATTTAAATGAGATTTGATGTCACATCAACATTCCCAAATGTTTCTAACACTAAAAGGAAGATGAATTGGAGAGTCAAGACACAAGTGATCAGGAAGGCAGTGATGAAATAAAGGATCTTGAAGATTCTGCTGAAAATGAAGAGGATCAGGAAGTTAATGAGGAATCTTCTGATGAACCGGAATTACAGGTATTTTACTAAACAATAAATAGGTGGCCCGGGGACATCTGCAATCAAAACATGTTGGCCATAGCTATGAAACGGTCTGTGTATATGTTGAAGTATCTCTTTTCAGGCATCTTTTAAAGCCTATTGTTGCTTTACTGTTCAAACCCCCCCACCCCCTTCCCACACTACCCTGACTCTCGTAAAGATGGTTTGCAACTGTCTGAATATTGTGAATGGCAAGTAAGATTGTGTAATCGGTCAGTCCTGATATGTGCTGCTATGCTGTCGAGTTTGTCCTTGTTAAGTAGGTATGAGTATTCAGAGACTGAAAGTAGTTCAAGAAAACTTTCTTTCTAATTTTTTTAATTGCAATTTTTGCAGATGTCCGATTAGTATAGCAAATGCTATCACTCTGAGACTAGTTTACATTCTAAAGCAGTTTATGCTACCTGGTGTCAGTCTCAGGATAAGCGGAATGGGTGATAATCCGTACTATTAAAGCAAACTGTGTGCAAGCAAGAATGTTTGTACCAGATGCATATTTCTCCCTATGAGTAATATCCCAGTTTCTCAGTTTTGTTTGTTCTAGGCTCTTAACTCGTACATTTCAGTTACTCTGCTGCGCCCTCCTCTTTTTTGCGTTGTGTAATGAATACTTGTAAATCATGATCATTTATGTAATGGCTTGTAGTTTTGATAGATTCTAGTCATATGCTTAATTTGAATTCTCCTCCTGCCAGATGTGGGTCTGTGGAGTACATCTCTTAGCCTCAGGCTAACTCAGTCCCACCACTCTAGTCAGTGACTTGTATCCATTATGGAGCGAATTTTGATACTGCCTTTATTAGTCCTAATGTTATGGAAGTACAATTTCTGCTATTTTACACTCGTAAAATCTTAAATTTTTTTTCTTTTCTTTTGTTGCCACCTTGTTGACTCTTAACCTAGAATCCCCACTCAGTGCAGAGTTCCATGTAATGGCCACGCCTTTGATTGCAACGCATGAGATGCCCTTGTTGATGGTTCGCTAGATTGTTCTGGAGGTGTGATTCCATAAATTTTTTTCAGGGATTCTTCAGACGCGTTGGCCATTTTTGTGATCCTGTATAGTGTGCCGCAGATTTGACACTTGCACCTATCTACTTCCTATATAAGCAAAATTACTTGTTTTGGGGTCTTCATGTTTGTGTGCAGGAAACTTAACACCCATAATTTCCTGTCTAGATTACCCACACTGAGTAATCACTGGGACCAGCTCAGATTATTTGAACAAACCATTTTAACGGGAATCCAAACAAGCGGATAAGTGTCACTAAGGATAGACCGATCGTATTCTAAATATTCCTTGGCCTGTTTCACATGACCATATTTAACTAGATGAAACGTGAGGTGCTATCCTTTCAAAACAAGCATGAACTTAAGATTGTTCCCCAGTGCCCCCACAAGAGAAGGATATGCCTCCAAACTCCTGTTTGGGTCTTAGAACAGTGTTTAGAACAGTGTCTGTTCACTGGCCAGACACATTGTGGGGTAAAATATAGGCAAGTCTTCTGAGTTACAGAAAATGTTGATTGGACACCTGTATACTTTTCTTGAACTGGCTATGGCAACCTCTGTGTAAAACAGACCAAATTCTCCTTTGAAGACATCGATCAGCTTGTCCTAGAAGTGTTTGCAATTGTTGCTTTAATCTGTGCTGGGGTTTGTTCCTTAGCCTCCTTGTGATTTAATTGTGCCTCTCGTGAGGTAGATTTGGGAGCCAGGAGGCGAAACTTACATTTTTTCCCCCATGTAATTCCAGCCCTGCTGTAATGCAGGAGTAGGGGTCCATTTCAGACTGGCACAAGAAGAAAGTTTTTCTTTCCGTTTTAATCCGGTGCCTTTACTGTGCTTCCTGAATTAAATCTTTGCGCAGAGGCCCTCGTATCACTTACTACTGGATCAGCAATGCTTTGGAGTGAGGTGGTATCTGATCTGCCAGTGGTTTAAATATTTGCCCTGCCGATTCTCTTCCATCTTTGAATAAGCTGTTTTTCTTTACTTCAGGAAAATGAAACTGACGACCTGAATGGAGTAAATGAAACGGTAGATGAGAGCTTCCTTACTGCTGATGTAAGTTGCATGTTTGTTTCGGACAGTGCTTCCATACAGGAAGTCTGCCTGGATCATACAGTTCATGTAGTACTAGTTGATGTACATTAACATATCTCAACGTGTGAGCAACGTTGCAACATTTAGACTCTCCTTTATAAAATATTTGACGAAAAATAAGCTTAGGCTCCTTCTCTTCCCTACTGGTGGATGCTATAAAGGCCACCTTTATGGGTATACTGAGATTGTAAGTCTAAACTTTCTTTGTTGGAGAAGGAGCTCCAACAGCTGGAAATGCAAATACCTATTGTAGGAAGTATCAAAATGAGATGTATTGTGCAAAGAGTCCAGGTGTTCCCTTAGTAGCGGACAGGGGCTTGCTCTAGCAATCCCAAAGTGCTCTTCTAGGGGGTAGTGTGGCCGAGCAGGCTTATCGGAGAATGGTTAGACATACACAAATGCACACAATAGACACACAACACAATGAGAACCTCACCAATTTATAAAAAAATACCCTACATCTTTATATATTTATTTGGTCACCAGAAGCAATTTGTTCAGGTAAGTACATTTTTCAAAAGTGATACTTATTCAGAATCGGCGATGTCTTAGTGATGTCTTGCTGCATGGTTGCCCCAACTTTTTTGCAGAACTGCTGATGTGCTTTGTGTGTGCCCTGGGCTCCTGCCAGTCAGGTACGCAGGGCCTGTGCTCTTTCCCTAACATTGCATTGAAAACAAAACTCAATTGGCATCTCTTGCCACAGGTCAGCCCCTGGTAAATGGTACCACAGGTACCTACGGCATTTTGACCAGGGCAGCCTCTAAGGGCTGCAGCACTTATTGTGCCACCCTTAGAGGTCCTGTGCCTTTACACTCACACACTGCCTTTGCAGGCTGCGTCTTGGTGCAGTCTCGACATGGCACACGTCCCTCTGTGCCATGCCTACAACACAGTGCCCTGGCATAGTTCAGTCACCGCTTTAGCTGGGTATCCTATACTAGTGGTGACCCTACAGTGTCCAAGTCCATTCTTAGACATTGTGAGTGCAGTGCTGCCACTAAGAGTATATGGTGCTTGGAGTTTGTCATTACGAAATCCACAGCACTATAGTGGGTACACTGAAAACAGAAGTTTGGTATCAAACCACTCGGCACATTAAACCCACACTGATACCAATGTGGGATTTAATGAAATGCACACAGGACATCTTAAAGAAGCCCCCTGAAAAACGGCCTATAACTAATCCAGGCTGAGTGGCTGCTTTCAACTGCCACCACCAGACATGTTTCTGGACACCAGGGTCCAGAACCTGCTGCTTTTGGGGGCCTGAAACGATGCAAATCCTGGGACAAGGTGCCACGCCTCCTCCCCCAGGATGGGCAGGGTCCTCGAATGGGAAGATTCAAAGTCTTGCTGCTTTTGTGAGCTTCTCCAGGCCACTTGCTGCTTCCAACAACTGGTCCCCACTGGTTCTGATCCCCCCTTTTGGGCGGGAGAACCAGCAGGAAAAACAAGTGAGGAAGAAGTGTGCCCACCTCTGCCAACTCCACCCCTCAGGTGGGGGAGGTGATGTGAAGCAGAACTCAGTCACTGCCATCTTGCGGATGGGGGTGGCCCAGCCAACCAGGGAAAGGCTTATGCCCCCTACCACTGGAAGGTGGCATAATAGGGGGTGTACCCATCCCAGGGAAGGGACCCATTGGATCCAAAACTTAAGTACCTGTAGCGCTCCCAAGTCTAGTTTTTAGGGGCACCCCTGAAACTTGGTTCCTCAGACAAGAAACCAGAAGAAAAGGACCGAACAGCCATGCCGAAGCGAACAAGAGGGCGGCGATCCCGAGCCATGATCTGGCGTCCCCTGACCTGCCTCCAGCCGACGCCTGCAGCCTCAAACCAGAAGGTCCACCCCCCAATCCACCCACCCCCACAACTCGACCAGGAACTGGTAAGAAGATCCGGCCCTAAAAGGCACCCCAGCACCCAATGCCCAACGGCCTTGGGGGTCCGAACTGACTGCGCCTAACCAACCCCCAAGATCGCAACTTAGCTCTCCAAGTGGTGGTCGCACCCAGAAGACCTTGGTCCCTGAACCGGAGACTCCCCATTGAAAGCTACAGGGCTTCCGACACCAAAACAGCACTCTGCCCCGGTGACACTTAGGGTGCTCCTTTTGTGCTGGCCTAAACCCCCATTTGCCCTGAGCTTAAGTCCAGGAGCTTTGCTCCCACAACCCAGTGGCCTGCTTGTCAGCAGCCACTAAGCGGAAGCTCCCTATCCCCCATTGGATAACATTGGGCCTTAGCACTCTTGGTTCTAGAAAATAGAATAACTAAAAATATTTCGATGCAAAAACAATTGGTCGGAGTTCAGTCTTTGAGTATGTAAATTCATTTGCTGACTGTGTACAACAAATGTTTAACACTCCTCTGATACAGCTTTACTGCTTGACCACACTACCACAAATAGAGTAGGGTGCTATCTACTTTACCTCTAACTACCTTTGGGGTTCCAGTGGACTCTGTGCACACTATACCTCACTTTGATAGTATATACAGAGCCAGCTTCCTACACGAACAAGTTACTCAACTTCGGTAACGATATATTTGTAATAAATATATTCGCTATAGATTCCTTACCTTAAAATTACCTCCTGGCGTCAGACTGGATCCAGAGAATTTTTTTCTCAGCAGTACCCCTGTGCTTTGGTAGGTGGTGTCGGTCGACTCCGTGTTAGTTGTCGGCGTTGTGATAGCCGGGATGCTGTTGCGGTATCTACTTAGACGCCACCCCTGCACTCTGACGTCACTTCTTTACACGACCTTCCACATCATACTCAAGAAGTCAGCTCGCAGAACGGGCAGGATGGGTGGAGCTGTAAGGAATCTGACTAGTGTCTCTTATAGATATATCGTTACCGAGGGTAAGTAACTTGTTCATTTGAAAGATTATTAGTTCTAGATTCCTTACATTAGAATAAATACCCCGCAATACCCGCTCCGACGCTGGGTCTGCAAACTAAGTTCACACCAGAAAGCCCTGGAGAACTGAACGGCCAGAGAAGCAGTCTCTCCGGACTAGACTATCCAGGCAATAATGTTTAGGGAACATGTGCAGGAATGCTCACGTGGCTGCCTGGCAGAAGTCAATTAGGGGAACTCCACGTCCCAAAGCAGTAGTGCCTGCTGTCGCCCTGGTAGCATGGGTGCACAGTCCTACTGGAGGTTCCGCTTTCTCCAAGGAGTAGCAGACCTTAATGCAAAGTACGACCCATAGAGATGGTCCATTTTTGGGCAGCCCAATCTTTCTTGGTGCCAACATAGCCAACAAAGTTGATTGGCCACCCGGAATTGTTTTGTGCGATCCAAATAAAAGGATGCACGTTTTGGATCCAGACTGTGGAGTCTCTCCTCCTTGGAAGGGTTTGGGGGCGGGAAGAAGGTGGGGAAAGTGATGGTCTGTCCTATGTGGAAAGATGAACAACTTTAGGAAGAAAAGGTTGAGTTCGAAGGACAAGCTTGTCAGGATGAGCAGCAAGGAAAGGGTTTAAAAGGGAGCCAGAAGCTCATACCCTGCGAGTAGAGGTGACGGCAACCAAGAAAGCAGTCTTTAAGGTCAAGAGTCTGAGAGGACAATTGGGTAGTTCCTCTAAAGAAGCACACTAGGTAAGTTAAGACCAGATTCAAGTCCCACTCGGGCATTACCCAAGGGAGAGGATCAAATAGGTGAGTAATGCCCTTAAGAAATCTATTTGCAATAGGGGACTTGAAAAGAGAAGGCTGGTCAGGAAGCCAAAAAGAGGCTGAAGTGGCTTAAAGATGGCCTTTTAGAGTGCCCAGAGCAGAGCCCTGCGGGGCCAAAGAAAGACTGCAGAGGAGAACCTAAAAGGGGGGCAGAGAGGGCATCCACAGCCTTTGCTGTGCACCAAGCCACACATTTGTCCCATCTACAGACTTATAACGTTTTAGTGGAGGGATGCCTGGCTGCCAAGATGACATTACAGACTTTGGGATGAAGTTCTAAAGCGGTCAACTGTCGCCGCTAAATCTCCATGCAAGTAAGTGGAGGCTGGACAGGTTTGGTTGGAGGACCTGCCCCTGTTGCTGCGACAGAAGATCCTCCCAAAAAGTAGTCTGTTCGGAGGATCGATGGCCATGTTCAAAAGCTCAGGATACCAGACTTAGTGCCCAATCCAGAGCCACAAGAATGACTTGGGCCCGGTCGCGATTGATCTTCAGCACTCCGGTCAGAAGTGGTATGGGCGGAAAGGCGTATAGAAGACCGCAATTCCATTCGCGACGAAAAGCGTTGCCGAGCGAGTGCCGCCTTGGAAATTCCAACCCGCAGAACTGCTGACATTGTGGGTTTTTGGGTGGCGAACAGATCTAACCAATGCTCTCGCCACTGCTGAAAGACTTTGCACCACCTCAGAGTGAAGACGCCATTCGTGATCCATCATGCACCTGCAGCTGAGTTCGTCCGCCCTGGCATGTTTATAGTCCACGACCCCACCCAGTTTGTTACAGTACCACATGGCGGTTGTGTTGTCCGTGAACACCTGCACTACTTTCCTTTTTACAGAAGAAAGACATGCTTTCAGTGCAAGACTAGTCGCCCGGAGTTCCAGAAGGTTGATGTGGAGCCCGGGGACGAGAGGCATCAGATCTCCGCCTCTCATGTGGGCGCCACATCCCAGGAGACTCATCTGTCACTACTGTGAAGTCTGGTCTGGTTTGGGAAGGGAGAGTGATCTGCCGTTGACCCAATCCTGGTTCGTTAGCCACCACTGAAGGTTGTCCAGATCTCGAAGGGCAGTGCACACGATCAGAAAGATTTTCCTGATGCTGTGCCCACTGGAACTTCAGAGCCTGCATATGCCACCTGGCATGATCCACCAGCAGGAGGCCATGAGGCCCAGCAGCCTCAATGTCCATCTCACCGAAACACGGGGTAGAGGCGGAAACATTGGGGAAGACTGGAACCCCTGATCTGCGTAAATGAGCTGCAACCACCGCTATCACTTTCGTGAACACCCAAGGGGTGCTGGTATGGCCAAAGGGAGCACGGTAAACAAAGTACTCGTGGCTTACCGTGAACCGTAGGTAAGTTGTGCCTGTGCGCTGGCAGGACTGGGATATGGAAGTATGTGTCCTGCAAGTCCAACGCTACCATCCAGCCTCTGTGTTTGAGGGCAGACAGAACCTGAGCTAACCACAACATTTCGAACTTCTTTCCTGAGTATCAGTTGACGTCCCTGAGATCCAAGATAGGACGCAGGCCTTTGTTCGTGTGTTTTTTTTTTTTTTTTTTTTTTTTTTTTTCCTTTTCAAAAAAGTTTCATTCAGTCAGCAGATGAGACGGTCACATCTTGAGCAGGAGAAATAGTTTGTGCTGGTCAGAATTCTAAACCAATCTGGTGACTTTCATATGACATTTACAAAATCATTAAATAAACATTTTGGGCTTGTAAACAGCAGCCCATAACTTCATAACCAAGTGTGCCATGTGCAATACAGTAGTTAGTTAAACATACCTTAAGTCCATTCCCAGGCCTTTGTCCTTCTTAGGCACCAGGAAGTAGTGGGAATAACCACCACAACCTACTTCTTGCACGGACTTGCTGGCCAAGAGTGCTGTAACTTCCTGACCGAGGAGGGCCAAGTGATCCACCGACATGCGATTGAGTGTTGGTGGCATGGAGGGAGAGGTAGTCTTGAAGGGTAGGGAGTAACCCCATTGGCCTTTGCACAACCCACCTGTCTGACATGATGTTGCGCCAGTGGGGGAGCTGATGGTCGATCTTGACGACCAATAGCAACTGGTGGCCCTGAAAAGTCTGACTAGGAAGGCTTAGAGGCTGCTGCAGAGGGGGCACTAGTCGACTGGCCAGCTCGCTGTCCCGGGCACACGTCTGTGGGTCTCACGTCCCTGGCCGCTAGCTAGCTTGTGCCTGCTTGTGGCCCTGGGTGGAATGTGGTGGGGCACGTCTTCCATAGCCATGAAGGGGCGAAAGGCAGACTGCACAGGACGAGCGGTGCCAGCGAGGCCCAAGGATCTGGCTGTAGCTCTAGAATGCTTGAAGCGTTCGAGCACACTGTCCGCCTTGTCGCCAAACAGGCAACGGCCATCAAAGGGCATGTCCAAATGTCGATTGGACATCACTAAAAAAGTCATGGATCTCAGCCAGGCGTAGCGCCTTAGGACTACTGACAAACATTCTACCCAGCGAGTTGGGGTTGTCCAGCACCCAGCGGATGGTGAACTTCGATGCGTCTCTCCCCTTTGCGACTGCTCGGGGAGAGTGACCCGGGCCGCCTCTGGGCACTGTGGCAGCACTTGTGCAACTTTATCCCGCACAGAGTGGATGTAACGGCCCAAGATTCATGGTATTCACCGACAGCAGTCTTAAGCTGGCGGAAGAAAACTTCTTCCCAAGATGGTCCAGCTCCCCATATTTGGGGGAGCAGAAGGGAACGCACCTTTGGATGCGAGGCTTGGACCACCAAGCTCTCAGGGGTGGGGTGTTGGAAGAGGAAAAGTGGGTCGCCCGGGGCCGGGCGGTGGTGTCGGGCAATCATCCTATTCACAGGAGCCTCTGTGCTGGGCTTGGACCAAGTGCCCAGAAGGATGTCTGTGAGGGCCTCATTGAACGGCAGCAGGGGCTCTGAAGAGGCCGCTGCCGGTTGACTCAATTTAAGAGCTTAGTCCTGACTACCACTTTAGGAAGCTCAAGGCCAAAGGCCTCAGCAGCCCTACGCAACACCACAGCGTAGGAGGCTCCCTCCTCCGTGGCCACGGTAGGGGAAGGAAGTATACCAAGGTCTGGGGAAGTATCAAGACCACTAGCTTCGCCGAACTCCTCTCTAGTTCATCTCCTCAAGCTGGTCTGCCAAAGGGTCAACATACCCCTCCCGGACCGCCTCACCTTCCTCTGGTTGTTGCTCAGGAAGTGGCAGGGGCGTCCTAAGAAGTATCGGTGTCGTGAGGTCGACCAGCACCGATCCGGATCCAGGCCTGGATACCTGGGGGCCCTGCGGCACGCCGGCTGGGTTGGGCTGCCCAAAGATGGAATGGGGAGCTTTGTAAAATGCACAAAGCTGGGCAGGGGATGTTCCGGCTCCCAGGGAGGGAAGCTCTGAGCCGCCCCAGTAGGCTCCGTGGGTGGAGCCGAAGGAAGACTACCTCCCGCGTCGGCCGACGGACAGGGAGAAGGCATAGTGACTGCTTCTTCGCCTTGTTGTGCTTCGATTTACCCGAAGACTTCGATGAGGAGTGATGGTGGTGACCCTGCGACCTGTCTCGCGAACGACACCTCGAGTGGCGCGGAGCTGACTGCCGGGCCTCCAGAAGCTTTCCAGACTGCTCCCGCAAAGTCTTCGGGTTCATGGCCCCACAGTTGAAGCACTACTTGTGGTCGCGCTCCAGGCACCAAAGGCACACGCGGTGCTTGTCCATGACTGACCTCAACCTGTGACTGGAGTCACAAGGCTTGAAGCTGTTCCGACAATGGGTCATCCCTACGTGCACCTAGAGTCGAACAACTCAAAGATTTGGACAAGTTGCAAAATCACTAGTCAAAATGACTAAGGGTACCTCTGGATCTGCGCTGGCTGGCGAGGAAAAAGCAAGAACTGATGTCTGCGTGCACGGGTGGCGTCTAAGTAGATACCGCAACGTCATTCTGGCGATCACGAACATTGAGTTGAACAACGCCACCTACCGACGCGCAGAGGTACCGCTGAGAATTCTCTGGATCCAGTATGACGCCTGGGGATAATTCGAAGGTAAGCAATCAATAACTAATAGCAGCAATACCTTAAATGTTAAATTTTCGAGCTTCCCGGTTTGTCCCCTCTTGAAGAGACCACATCGACATGGAATACTCTTGAATGTTGAGAACCCTCTCATGGCTGAGACCATTCTTCAAGCTATGTAAGATCTGGATCTATAGGGCCAGTTTGAGGATCTTGCTCTAGAGTGACGGTTTTTCTTCTGGTTTTCCATAGTGCTCCTGAGGCCATGCCTCTTCAGTATTTGTATGCTTCAGCAAAATCGATGGAGGGTGTTGGAATGATAGTATCCACAGGCTATAATGACTAGCACAGATGGATTTCCTAGACCTCCCGATATGAGTCCTCCACCCTGGGGGCACTGGTAGGCACTCTTCTGTAGATGGAACATCAACTGCGTTCTCTCAGGTTCCCACCTATTCATTGGATGTTGGCCTCTAGCCTCTTTCCGTTGTAGGTTTGACAGGGTGGCTTGTAGCACTAGATCAATTCAGATTAATCTAGCTGAGTAACCACCACCGGGTTCCAATTCGGAAGCTGAAAAGCAACTCTAAATGAACAGCCTCATTAGCTGAGAATGCTAGTGCATCAAAGAGCAGCTTTATGTTCCCTAGGAGGAATCTGACCTGGGTGCATTAGGATCTAAAGAGGTTGAAGCACCCTTTGCTCCTCTTCAGCTATTGGACTGGCAGGGAATAACACCATTAGAAAGGCAAGAGTGTTCAGAGATACCTCTGCTGAGCTGGAAAATGAACTTGCATGGTGGGAGGGCTGGCAACCAAGCGGTCTGAAAGTGTAGTTTTTAACTTTTGTTCTCCACCTTTTAGAGGCTAGATTTTTCTTCGAATTTAGGAGTTCTAAAATGGATAGTATTGCGTTTTTCAAGAGCATGTTTGGTGTTGGTTTGCTAATTGGCTTTGCATTTTAAAATTAATAACACATCCTCCAGATGTGTTTACAATTGAATTCAATTCCAGGGATCCAAAGCATGTGCTGAGGTATACTACTATTCAGGGATTCAGAGGTTACCCATGATTTGCAACAGGGGTAACTTTTCCTTCTTAGACAAGTACCAACAATGAGAAGTACATCCCCTTGAAAGTTTTAGATTTTCATGATTTTAATGTTGAACTTTACATATGTAAGATATGCTCCCTCCCCACCAAATTAATGTCTGTTTAGTAGGTATAGTTTGTGTTTGCTGGTATCAAGGATTCAGTACATCTGCTTTGTGTTCCTTGATGCAGGTAGAATTACTCTTGATGCTTTTTTGGTTTCGAAAAGTAAGGCTGCACTTAAACTTCCTTTATTTATGTGGGTTAAAACTTGTGTGCTTGAGTGACTTGGCCTAGGTAGCTTTTCTGCAAAGGTACTGTGTAGAGGTCTACTGTTAAATTTGGGTGAGCTGGAGGTCAGTCGGCTGACTGCCTTAGTTGTTTATATTGTTGGTCAATAGCTTTTGCTATGTTCTTTATTAGGCCCCAGTCCTCCATCTTGCCCTCCTTTATGATGGTTCCACACATTCTTTGCAATGAAATTCACTTACAGATTGAAATCTGGTAATCTTTCCTAAACTCTCAAAATACGCAGAAAATCTACAAATTGTCAAATCTGCTGGGATCGAAGAAATAAAGTTTTACTTTACCTACACATAAGTAGGACTAATGTTTTGAAACTGAATTGGGCTGCATTCTGGTGGTCTATGTTGTGTAATGTGCATGAAGAGTTCTGTATTCTCTTTACAAATTATATTTTAGCTATGCTTAATTAGTTTTAGTACATGTTTTATTGAACTTTCCCCATTTTTTTTGTTTGGTAGGAAGCTGCTGATGATGATGAGGAGGAGGAGGAGGAAGAGGAAAACAGCGGTAAGTTAGATTTGAAGTTTAAATATTCCATTGGAAAAATATGGGATTGTAAAAAGAGTAGATTACATAGTTGTATTTGTTTTTTTCGAAGGGTGTAGGTTTATTGCTGATGGGATTTGCCTTAAATTTCGTCTGACCCTTGCCAAGTTTCATTTGTACAGGGTTTAATGTACAAGGCATTCTGTAAACGTTTGAATGTCATTTTTAGCCTTGGTCAGCCGCTTAAGCGTAGTGTTACTAAAAGGAATTCTTAGTCCAGCATCAGGCAAGAGTACCACAGCAGGAAGTGCAGGAAAGATTACTTTTCAGATTGTGAATCTTGAATGTTTTTTTTAAATATCCTCTGCAAAAGAATCTTGCGGTTGGAATTTATTCTTGCAGCTGAACAAATTGAACATCATTGTGGCTGAATCTTAGGCACGTCTTTGTTGCCTAAACCAGAATGACTGATAAATTAGGACCAATGTTGGATCATAACTCAAAAGGATAGCAAATATCAAGGCAAGGGAATTTATCATGGATCATTTTAACAGTGAGAAATGAATAGAGTAACCTCTATGGGATGTTTAAGAAAATGGATCCTACTTCAGTTGGACAGTATGATTACACAGGCTTCTGTGGGACATTCCATCAAATGTTGACTCATGGACCACCAAGAATAGATGGGCTTTTCAAAAAGCATATGAAAACATTCTGCTTTGAGGCATTGACATCACACCGTATGCTGAGCTGAAATGAACATGGGCTTTCATGAAAGAAAATGCTGTATCGTGTGAGTTAATTGGAAGAACGTGGAGCTGCATCCTGCTAAACTATGGGCTGGAGTATGGAGCACTTCAAGAAATTATAGCAATTTGAACTTTCATGTCGGCTTCAGAATGTGAGAGGATTTATTTAATAGAAGCGCATCTTGAACGAGCCAAAGAAAAATGAATTCTTAAAGTTCAAGCTTGAGACTCTCAATTGAAGCGAGACTCGCCACTGGATGGGGAGCTGACATTCTTTCACCTTTTCATACTGCTGCTTGGACAGAAAGGTTTGCTGTTGATTCTTACATAGGTGAGAGTAACCTACCCCCAAGCTGAATGGATCATCAAAAGCATCTCTGCGTACTCCAGTGCCAGCCAATGGATTGTGGATCTGAATTCTTTGAGCGGTTTGCAAAATCATCGGTTCTACACTTGCTACCCCTTGCTCTCGAGCAGATGAAACACAGAATATGCGTTCAAATAACTGAAGTGTACTTTGGCAGTGGAACAGTCATATAATTGACCTTGCAATGGATCGAAACTTCTGATACATTGGATATCTTAAACATGGACAGATGTATGCAGCAGTTTTCATGCAGTACCATAAGCATGATGTACCTTGGAATGTCACCCTAGTTATGAGGATTGTTAGAATGTATATGCATCTAGAGGTTTTCTAACCGTCCATCCCTGATAATTGCCTTTATTTTCTAGGTCATATGCAAGCCTTTGAAATGTTTAAAATTGTTTTGCCATGTTTGTTCCTGTTACATCCTCTTAGATATAGCAGGTTCTGGTGATGGTACACAAGAAGTATCTAAACCTGTTCCTTCAGAAGAAAGCGTGGATGACACTGAGCCTGCAGCTCATGAAGACATGGAAACGAGCAAATCTGTGACTGAAGCAGAGGATGATAACTTATCTGTCACAATCCAGGCTGAAGATGCCATCACACTGGATTGTGATGGTGATGACCTCCTAGAAACAGGTAAAAATGTGAAAATTGCAGATTCGGAAGCACGCAAGGCCAGAGAAGAACCAGGTGCAGCTGCGAAGGAGAGCCTGGGGGGAAAAAAGGATGCTGGTGTGACCGAGAGTCTTAAAGATGTCAAGAAGAAGGATGCTGGCGCAAAAGGTGATTCAGTAAAGAAAGAAGCCAGAGAAGGTTCATCCAGGAAAGCAGAATCTGGAGACAAAGAAAAGGATTCTGGGAAGAAGACCACCTCTACTGGGGTCTCAGGTCAAGCAAAGAGGTTTGTTTTTCTATGTCCGTTCTTTACGATACGAGTACCAGCATTCAATAAGATCACTCTACATTAAGGGGTTAGCATCAAGAACGGGTATTTGCCTTATGAACCTGCCTTTTACTCTGCACCCTAAGTTACATTAGGAAAATTCAAGAACTTCGTATGTGTGCAGTGTCCTGGTTGAAATTTTGCATTGGCGTTTTTTTTTTTCTTTTTCTTTTTTTTCTTTAAAAAATGTGGTGATGGTAAAGAGAACGATCTAAGAAAATCATGTAAGCAAGGCCCAGTCTTGAAATCTGAAGGAAAGTGCCTTCTCTGCTGAATAGAGTTGCCATTAGCTCTTTGGGCATCTTAGAGAAATAAAAGTTTGATATTCCAGTAGAGAATTATTTGGTTAAATACAGCTAGTCAGAATTTTAATTTGTTAAATAACTTGTTATGCTCTATTTAATGTGTAGTCAATTACTGTGACTTTTACCCTTTTGTAGTTCATCTAAGGACTCAAAAGAGAACAGGACATCAAAGAATGACCGAGGTAAGTTTCTAGCTCATTTCACCATTTAAATCGGATGCCATAAATATTCTTAATTTATAGGAATTGGCCTCTCCCTCACAGTGCTAATGTTATGGCTTTAATACAAAATTGAGTGCAAGATTTTCTGAGGCCAAGCACTTGTGTGAAAGCCATTTTATCCACTTTTTCAGGAAATTGAGAACCTAATCATCCAGCTTAGTTTTGTCATGACACAGGTTACAGGTGCAGACATACAGGTGAACAGGTTCTTTGGTTTGCCCTGAATAGGCAGGGGACATTGTGAATGCGCTGGGGGAGGTTGGGGGCCCATCACTGAAAAGTCAGTCTCCTCTTTACTCTTAGTGAGGTCTGAAAATGTAAGTGTGGTATGTACATCATGCATGATGAGCCAAATGCTGATATCTAAGAAGGAAAATATAGCCATTGAGTCACTGGCTACTAGCTCCCGTGAATGAGACTTGCTCCTTCACTGAGAAGAGCAGCCTGCAATCCGGCCCACGATCCCACCCCCAGAGATGTTCAATATTTCCACACTAAAGCAAACGCACTAGTGCCATGTGTGATCATCAGATTGACCCACGCTTCTTTTAAAGATGTGCATGTTCTCGAGGGTAGCGCAGTACTGTACTGCATACATGTATGGACTTCACTGCAAACCAGCTAGGGCTTAGAATGCCACCATCTGTAGGGATAGCCTGAGAACCTTAATCTACTGACACTACAATTGCTATTTAACCACCATGCGTGCATCTTTGCCCCTTACTGCACCACACTAGCATCAACAGGGCAATTGGCGTCTGTGGTTGACCGTTTTAGACTGTTTTTTTCATCTGAAGACTTTGATCTGAAGTTGAGCCCTGTCTGATGTGCTTCTTCCAGTTCTGTTATTTGTAACTAACAGTATGCCTCGTCTGTTCACTTTTCTTCTGATAAGATTGGCCCTACTGGTCCCCATGTGTGATGTGTTGGAGTGTGTGGACATGAGTGGGGATAATGTGCTGCATTGCTTAACACTTTTTAAGGTCCCAAAGGCAAGACCTATTGGCTATGCCAGTGCTTGTTATCTTCATTTTTGAATCCTACTCATTGTTTGTGTGCCATCATTGGAGGCTGATGACGACAAAATTGGTGATGCTGTAAAACATTTCTAGCTTCAACATGGCAAGACGGGAAAATGTACTTGGCTTCAACACCAGTTCTCCATGGTTATCTGCTCTAATGGATTGTAAGCAGAATTGTTTAGCCTACTCATGCATTGATTGCCCAGGATCAATTAAACTTTGATTTATAGTCTATTCTATACTATATGGAATTTATTGGTGCGTAGCAAACAATAAGCCAACCCCTACTGCATGCAGGTTTACTGCTCATTACCGCACCCTTCATCTAAAAAAACATGCATTTTCTTACTTTGTACCACTACAAAGTGACTGCTGCCTTTAGACATTTAAATTGAGAACTTCTCCCCCATGAATACCATTTAAAAATTTAAATGTTGCATTTGATGAGCTGGTTATTGGTTAGTAACTTTTCTTTAACATGCAGAGTTATCAAATCTAAATCTGTTTGAATAGATTAAATTAGGCAAGAGTAATCTTTTACAAGTCTAATCGGGGGTAAACTTCCGTTTCTATCTCATCCAGGCTTTCCTTTTCCTGGTATGATTACCATTAAAGGCACCTGCACGTAACTTCTCATATAATTTCTTTAAAACTTGTAATACGAACCGATATTAACCTGTTTTATGGCCCACCTTACTTTGTTTTTGTAATACCGGAGTTGTACTGTCTTATTCTAATTTTTCTTTTAATGAAATGATAGGTGCTTTTTTTTTTGGTGGAGCTTTTGCACTGTTCTAGTGGCTGCATATTGGATACAAAGATTACTTGGAGACCTTGGTATATTAACTAGTTAGGCTGTCGGTTGTACATGTGTTTGCTCTTTAATACGGACTGTTGACCTTTCTAGCACATGCTATGAGCCTTTACATTGCTAATCATTAAAATGTGGTAAACCTGTTATTTCAGGAAGTGTGCTTGGTTCAAGTGGACTCTCTACCAGAAACCTTTGGGTCAGTGGACTATCTAAAAACACCAAGGCAGCTGATCTCAAAACTCTCTTTGCGAAATATGGCAAGGTAACTTTTTGTTGTACTTTGAAAATGTGAAGTTTGAAAATGTTTCTAGGCCAAGTGTGTTTTTTTTTTTTTTTTTGTTTTTTGTTTTTGGTGTGTTCTAGAGCACAAAATTAAATTATTGGTGGTTAAATTTGTGTCTTTCATATATTCACATAGTTGAGTCATTCCCATTTGCGGAGCTGGGAGTGCCATGGTAAACTTCAAACATTAATATTCTGGCATGAACGGCTGTACACACTGCCACAATAGTAACCAAACCATATCCGAAAGGGGAAAAACGGATTTCAACCAGCATGAAACAAACACTCAAACACACTCCTTTGGGGCTAACATACGAAGGTTTTCTACTGCAGGTTTCCATTTCGATTTTATTCCTTGGAATACTCGACTCATCTCTTCAGCATTCTCTGCAGCTTCAACTGTATCCCCAGCATTAGGGCCACTTCTTCGCAGGCCCGCGGTACAGGTTTAATCCAGAAAAGGCCAGGAGATGCTGGATCAGACGGATAACTGTCTCCCTGAACCCCAGTGGTCCCCAGGGAAGAAAACCAGTATATAGCAGTAGTATTGCTAGTCACTATGTTCTCCGTCTTTATTGCGGTGGTACTGTGCATTTTCTCAGGATAACAACTCTCCACATTGAAAGCAACCTTGTAAAAACAGTGACCATCGTGACACAAGTGACATACAAAAATTAATTCAATGCATAAGTGATGTGGGTGAAGGGGTGCCCTACATAATTCCAGTGTGGATACTGAAGGCATTATTTACCTAGTGCCATATCTAGCCGTAATGAATGCCCAAGACTGGAATTAACCATTCTTCTTTAGGGCTATTAGCAGTAGGTAGATAGGATTACACAAACTATGGCTAATCTCTGGCAGAATCTATGGGGTTTCTGGATCTTCTGTTTGCTGATTTTAATGAAACTGAGGTGGTTAACATTCTACCTCAGACCTGGACCGACCACTCGTTGATCCAGTTTCGGATTTGTATACCTGGCGGAAAAACAACTAGACTGCCTCCTGTCACATATCGTATGGGGAGAGACTGGGCAAAACTCATGAGGAGCAGGGCTGAGCCACTTTTTCGAAATTTGCCTCCTTTTGATCCTCATGAGTCAGTGGCCTTGAATTACCGCCTGTACCAGAATTACATTCTTGATGTATTAGATCAGCATGCACCTCTGAAACGCCTGAAGGCCAGAATAAAACATTCTGCACCGTGGTACACTGAAGAGCTGAGTATCATACGTAGATCTTGTCGGCAGGCAGAAAGGAAATGGCGTAGGAGCATGATAAAGTGGCTCTTAAAAAGGTACAAGCTCAGTATAAAGAGTTGATGGCTAAGGCCAAGGCGGACTTTTTCATCAACTCCATTTTGTCAGCACCAAATAGCACCAGAGCTCTTTTTAAGATCATTAGAGACCTTTCTAATCCCACTAGTGTGGGAAATAAAGTGGTCGCGTCACAGGCGCTATGCGATAAAATCGCCTCCCATTTCGAGGAGAAAATTGCAAAAATTGTAGGGGGGCTAAATATGTGCAACCCCCTCCAAATATTAATGGACACATGCCCCCTTGAAGAACCAGGGATGGTAACCTCACTGGAGCACTTTATACCACTCACTAGTGAGTTGTTTAACAACTGTGCACAGAATGTGAGGTCAGGGTCTCCACTAGACCCCCTACCCAATAAGATCTGGTAAGAGCATGCTCCGGCACTGCTCCCTCGGCTGTGGCAGATATGCTGCCAATCCTTGGAGGAAGAGGTGGTGCCTGAAACATGGAAGCTGGCAGTGGTTACTCCACTACTAAAGAAGCCATCTCTGGACCCAGGAGATCCTACTAGTTTTAGACCCATCTCCCTGCTGCCTTTTCCTATAAAAATTCTTGAAAAGGTAGTGAGTAGATCTCTCTCTGGGTATCTGGAGGAGTTCCATCTCCTGGATAAGAGCCAGTTCGGCTTTAGACCAGATCACGGAACGGAGACCGCTCTGGTCACGGTATTGGATAACCTTCGGATGCGGGCTGACGGAGGCCTTTCGTCAGTACTGGTCCTCTTAGACATGTCAGCCGCATTCGACACGATAAACCACCGAATCTTGTTGAACAGACTGGAGCATTTGGGAGTGAAGGGATGTGCCTTGAGATGGGATACAATCCTATCTCACAGGTAGACAGGTGGTTTCTTTGCCCCCTTTTACCTCCAGTAGGACCTTGGTGGAACATGGGGTCCCCCAGGGATCGGCCATCAGCCCCATCCTTTTCAATATTTATCTGCAGCAATTAATCCCTATTATCAAAGCGCACGGGATTGACCTTATTAACTATGCGGACGATACCCAACTAGTGTTCTCACTGGAGGGTAAGGGTGCTTTGACTATGGACAACTTCCAGAAATGTATGTGCCAGACTTCGGACTGGCTCAGGGTTAACTCCCTGCAATTCAACGGAGGCAAGACTGAGGTGATCTACTGCCCCCCAGCGGGAGTAAGAGATATGCCTTTTGACCTCAGAATGGCCCCAGAAGTGGAACCCATCATCCCCGTGACAACGGTGCGGAATCTGGGGGTCATGTTTGACAATGATCTTCAAATGGCTTCTCAAGCTAAAAAAACAGTGGGGGTGTGCTTTGCTCTCATGAAAGCCCTACGGCAGATTCTACCTCTCCTGCCTGTGGAGAAACTACCTCTGAGTAGGCTGGACTACTGCAACTCTCTGTATCTAGGAGCTCCTCTTTACATCTATCAGAGTTTGCAGAGGGTCCAGTCTATGGCAACCAAACTGGCGCTGAATAGGAAACGTGGTTCCTCAACCACGATGGCGCTTCAAGAGCTTCACTGGCTTCCTATGAGGGAAAGGGTTAAGTTTAAATCCCTGTGCATTGTCTACAGAGCGGCACACGGTCTTGGCCCCATTTCCCTGCAGGAGAAAATATCCTGGTACAAACCTCAAAGGACTCTCCGCTCATCGAATGCCTTCTTGCTAAACACTGGCAGGATCAAGAAGGCCAGGATGGGAGGTAGAACCTTCAGTACAGTGGCCCCGCGACTTTGGAATGAACTCCCTCTGAATATTAGACAGGCTAACTCCTTGATGGATTTCAGGCGAAGTTTGAAGACCTGGCTCTTTCCTAGGGAGGGGCTTTTGGCCTCTTAATCCCCCATTCCTTGATCGGCCTCTGCTTCTCTATCTCTCCTCGTTTTTTTCTGTCTCTGTTATACACTTTGTTGGTTTAAAAGTTTCTCTCCATCACAGTCCGAGCGCCAAGATACCCGTTGGGTGATAGTTGCGCGGTATAAGCACAAATACAAATACAATCAAGAGGATAACACACCAATTGTGTTTTGAATGCCACAACCAGATCCACCTATTTGGTTTCCTGGAGGTGATAGAAGTTGCACAACACTTTTTGGACAGACTTTTCCTTGCCTTGAGTGATCCCATTGTAGCCTGAGAAAATGGGGTCCTGTTGCTGCAACCACCACTATTTCTCCTCCTCCCCCACCCCCCACCCCACACCCTTTTTGCCTGGCTTTTCATGCACCGTTTACTGTAGAGTTCTGTCAATGCTGTCCAGTTTCCCAGTAATAGTGTTCTTACCCTAAAAACTGATCCACAATTTGCCCTTCATGCCCTCCTGCAAGTCCCTAGTAGAAGGTACATGGGTACCTAAGGCATTGGGACTGAAGAGGGTCCCCTAAGGACCTCTTATCTAGGCCTTGCAGATTGCCACAGCAGCATGCATAGCCTAGTGCTGACAAAATGAGACATGGCACTCAGTGCCGAGATGCCCCTGGGTGATTTGATCACTATTACATTATACATAACTGCCTGTGTGCCATGCCATGTAGCACCGTATCTGATATAGCTACGTCGCCCCTCTAGCAGTCCTTACCAGCCTTAAAGCAGGGTACACTACACTATATCGCAGGTATGGCCATCTCTACATTAGCAGATCTGCCCCTATAATATTACGGTATATTCCTTAATGTTGTATGTGCCAGGGAAGCCATAGAATACATGGGCTGTAAACACGATAACCCAAGTTCCACAGCACCATGATGGCCTCTCTGAATACAGGAGTGTTTGATACTAAACTACTCCTCTCAATAAACCCACATTGATGCCAGTGTGAGATTTATTGTAACAGGTATCCCGCCTCCCCCCCCCCCCCCCCCTCCCCCATGAAAACCTACCAACCCTTGTGTGGTCGTGGACTTTGCTTTAGGCAGCCTGCCACACGTTTTTGGACCCCTTGGTGGAGAGTCTCTGCTCTCTGGGACCAAAAACCATGCACATCTGGGTCGATGCATCTTACCTCTTCCCCCAGGATGGGCTAGTTCTCGAAGGGGAAGCTTCAAAGGCCTGCCGCCTTCGTAATGCGACCCCCCCAAGCCTCTGCTTCTAGCAGCAGATGGCAATCCCCAGTTTACATCCCCACTGTGGATGGGAAAAATGGATGGAAAACCTAGAATAGGTGTGCCCACCGCTGACAACTCCACCCTTGGGGTGGGGAGGTGAAGTACATCTTTCAGTCCCTGCTATCTTGAAGATGGTAAGACCCCCTCCAATCAGGGCTAGGTCTATGCCCCATCCCACAGAAGGGTGGCATAATTGAGGGTGTAGTCACCCGATGTGAGTTGCCCATTGGTCCTACCTACTACTCACCTAAATTTAGTATTTAGGTGGCTCCCCCAGGCCTGAAAACTAGATCTGTGATGACCCAAGTAGACATCCCTTCAGAAAAGCCTAAAGACAACTGCCCTGGCCTCAGCCCTACCAGCCTGTCTCCAGGTTCGACAAAGCTGCGACTTGTCTCTGAAAACCCTGGGAGGACTGCTGCCTTCGAAAAAGACTCTACTCCTATGGGCTGCATACCTGCTCGGAAGAATTTAACTCCAAGGACCACGGATCCAGGTGGATCTGCATCTCCTGCCCACTCTGCACCCGACTCCCATGGCCCGAGTCTGAGTGGCCCTCCTACCCAGTAAGTCATCCCAGCGATCCGGACTGGGTCCACTGTTGGCAGACATTTCCTGACCTCCACAACCGCGCCTGCAGTGTGAACCTGAATGTAATTGTAAGTGTTGTATTCACTTGCTAACCCACATTATCGTTTTCCTCCATGGGATAATACTGAACTGTTCAGAAATTACTCTGACTTCTTTAAAGTGAAAATTATTAAAACATACTTGCCTTATTGCAAACATCTTGGTCTTACAAAAAAATATAAACCAAGCTTATTTCTATTATATTGTGGATTCCCTTTTTGAGTCCTGTGTCCATTATTGATCATTTGTGTGCAATACATGGCTTACATTCCTGTTAGGCCCCAGCTGCTGATGCCATACTGTGCACCACATGCGTCTGAGGCCCAATGAATTATCCTAGAATGCACCAAAGTAGGACATCAATGGAAAACCTTGGAGTGGAACAAAAAAAATGTAAACCAGACTACAGATTGATAATATCCTGCAAGCTCAAGAAGAAGCCTTGCGCCTAAACCCAGAGCTACAGAAGCCCCCATTAAGGAGAGAACACAATGGGTGCCAGGCCAAAGGAGATGAACACCATCTGGTCCCAACAGCCTCTAAAATAAAGCTGTGCTCTCACTTGTACTCGACAGTGTTTTAGATCAAGTGAGGGAGTCCTCCGACAGATTGAACATAAAAGAAATGATCCTTCACTCCTGGCAAAACATTAGATCCTAACTAAAAAACATCTCTCCAGGACTTGACTCGCGATCTCCGATGTGTGGATAAATATTCTACTTGAGCCCCGGAGGGTGTGGACTCCTCCCCCTCCCCCCTCCCCCCGCCTTACCCCCCTCCAGAGTATACAGGGCTCAATGTAACCCCAAAGTGCTCTTTTTATGGTAGTGTGGGTGAGCAGCCTTTGGCCTAACAGAGCAGTGTAAGACATTTGTTATGCACACAGCGACAAATGACTCCCAAGATCCCCACCAGTTTTTGATAAATTGGCTTCTTTCAAGATCTATTTTGAGACCAAGATGTTTGCACAAAGGTACCTTTTTCAGGAAAAATACTTTATAAAGTGGAATTTTATTTTCATTTAATAAATGTTATTAGTGAATGCACATGCAGAATTTAGACCATATATACATCTCTAATAATCGAACAAAGAGAAAAAAAACACACACAAACGTCGGGTACATCAGCAATACAAAATAAAATTAGAAAACCAGGTTATATAATCCAAAAGGCAGTAGACATAAAAATATATATGAAAGATAAGGAGATCAAATCTATACAATCGTTTCTAACCATTTAGTGATCGGGGACCAGATTTTGTGGCCCCATACTTGTTTCTTGGGGCCTCGTCTTTTGTAAACGGATAGTTCTAAATTCTATAACCGAAGTAACCTTAATCTCCAATTGCAAAAAGTAGGAGCATCAGCATTGAGCCAATACATAGTCTCGTAATACATAGTCTTTATTACATAGTAATAAAGAGAAAGCTAGTTTCGGCACAGTAAAAAAGGGCAATTGCTCTTTTGATATGATCTGTCGTATCTCTTCCAGGGAGAAACCCGTGTTGTCTAAGATACTAAAGGAGTTATAACAGTGCAGAGCCTGGAAGCAATTATTTTTGCATAGATCTTGCTATCAGCCGTGATAAGTGTGATCGGTCTATGAGCCTGGATTGAGCTCCGGTTTTCCCTTTTTCTTGAACACAATGATCGTAGTTTTTTTCCAAGATTTGGGAGTCAGTCCCTGTTGAGCTAGCTGAAACAGCAAAACTAAAATAGGTTTCACCGTTTGCTGAAGTTTCCTGAAAAACTCTAAGGGGATTCCGTCTGACCCAACTGCTTTGCTAGATGCTAAAGATAAGATCGCGGCTTCAATTTCATCCCAAGTAATTGGGGAATTAAGAATCTCCTTTTGTTCCACGGTTACTTTACTCGTGGTTATTCCATTTAAAAATCCCATAATACTATCGACGGCAGCTTTTTCTTCGGCCTTATAAAGTTGACTATAAAAATTATGGAATACCTTTAGTATTCCTTGCAGCCCACAACTTGATCCTGCTTATCCTTTATCCTATTAATGCCATTATTCACAGCTCTTTGTTTAATAAGTTTAGCCAAAAGTTTCCCGGTTTGCTCCCAAAGTTCGAAAATGTATATATTTAGAAGCGAGTTCTTCAGCATAATGTGTGTATTTTGGTTTTAATAACAGAAATTAAATGTAAACATTTATCAACATTTTGACCAGCACTAATCTTCCTAATAAGCTCTAGCTCTGCTAATGTTAATTTATCAATCCAAGATTTAATCATATCTTAGCTTTTCATTATATCTCCAGAGGAAGACCAAAGTGTTTCCCCACGTAAAGCGGCTTTAAATGCATCCCATACAGTGGTTTCGGGGGCGGTACCATTATTGATATAAAGAAAATTCAGAGATCCATTTAGCCATGTGTTGGCAATAAGCCTCTTCCAGTAGGAGTTTTGTCAAATGTCCATGCATTTACATTCCTAGGGAGGCCATATAATGTCATCTCAATAATTAATGGGTTATGATCAGAGATGTCTCTGATGTAGGTTGATAACTTTATCTGCCAACTGTTGAGCAAAAAATAATCTAGCCATACACGTTTTTTGTGTGGTGCTGAAAAAGTATATCCGGGCTCTCTGGGTCTGTCGGTGCCATATATCCACTAAATCATACTCTTTAACCAGGCCCTGTAAAACCTTAAATGCTTTATTCTTGCGGCCAGAATACGGCACGCCACCAGTTAGATTAGTTGTGCTCCAAATGAATATTAAAATCGCCGCACATAACCAAAGGGGATTCGCAAGTGGCAAGTTCAATATTAATATTCAAAATCTCTGGGTCGTCTGAATTAGAGCCATATATAGAACAAATAGTAAGAGAGCCACTAATATCTACCACAAGGATCACCCAGCGTCCTAGTTGATCCTTTCTTACGCCTGCAAACAATAGTCCCATGTTTAGCTAAAATTGCTACCCCACGAGTGTTGGTGCCCCGATGTGTACAGGCTAAGAGATCAAGCCCCAAATCTCAACAAGTTGCGATTACACCAAGAAATGTGTTTCTTGTACACAGAGTATTTCTATTTGTAGCTGTTTAATTACTTTAGCAAATTTCCTTTTTTTTTTTAGATCATTAAGCCCACAGATATTAATGGTACAAATAGACAGTTTATCTCTAGCCAATCTCAATATGAAGTGATTGAATATCCGCTTGGCCTAGGCCAAAATTACCAGAAAAGTTTGTGTATTGCTGAATTCATCATTATAATTATTGTTTCTCTATTCAAATAAAGATGGACATACAAATTAGATAGATTAAATAGATTAAACATGCCATGTGCTCCACTTCCCTCACCCCCAACCAAAGTGCCCCACCCTCCCAGTCCCTGGTGATGTCAAGCGAGACTCGGCCCCAACCAGCATAACCCCCTCCCCCCCCCCCGCCCCCTCTCTAAGCGAAGACTGAAGAAATTACTGATAAGTACCCCTAACAAAACTAAATGGAGGACAGAAATTCTTGAGCTTGAATCTCAGGAAAAAAAAGTGCGTTTGCCCTTGAAAGATCACTTTTAGCTTTGCAGGGTTTAGAAGAGAAACCTGAGCCCCTTTAGCTTGAAAAGCAGGTATCAGTTGGCGCAAGAGCCATCTTTTCTCTACAGTAGCCTGGCAAAAGTCAGGTCGGACAAAAATCGCACCCCTTGGCCTTATGCCTTTTTATTAGGTCTAGCAAGATCATATATAGCTTCTCTAGCTAGAAAAATGATTAAGTGAAATAAGGATCGCGCAAGCTTTTTGTTCAGATAATTGTGGCTTTCTTGCAAATATTAAAGGGGAAGCGATGTGCCCTTCGGATTTGTTTGCCATGTCCAGTGTTGGTGTTCAGGAAATGCTTCGGCAAAGAGTTCCACCACAAATTGTCAGGCATCTCTCCTCCCCCCCCCCCCCCCCCCCCCCCCCTTTATTTCCCCTCGGGGATACCAAGAATGCGGATATTTTTCAGTCTAGCGCGATTTTCAATATCCGTCAGTTTCCACACGGTATCATCCTTAATAGATTTAATAGTTTGTGTGTTTTTCGGGCAGTTGGCTCATCTTCTAGTTGAGATTCTAGTTTCAGCTTTCCCCCATTCTAGTAGAGATATCAGAGCAAGACTTGGCAACTCTTCTAATAGAAGTTTGCGGTAAGCCCCCTGTGTTCTTAAGCTCTCGGATCTAGTTTCCTCTCTAAGGGCCATGATAGTTTGGTATATTATAGGAAGTGTGATTTCATTTTGAAATTGATCCAAAGCCTTGTTATTACCAGCCGATTGAGTCTCTACTGGGATCTCATTGTTGTTCAAACTTAGCGAAAAAGAATAATCCCATGTCTTAGAACCAGTTGCCCCCTTAGATTGATTTGCTGATGCCTTAGAATCGTGCGGAGCAGTGGTTGCGCCTTGGCCCAGCAATGTTCTATCGTTCTCCTCCTCCCAGTGTAGGCTGTTGGTCACATTCATCAGCAACGGAATCATTGACTGACTGTTCATCGCCGGAGGAGTCGTCTGAGAGGGAGTAAAATTTATCAGCTGCCTCCTCATCTTTGTGGGCTAGAGATATGCCCTTACCAAAACTTGCTGAAAGCGCAGACATGGAATTAATCAGGCAGTTTTCTGAAAGGATTACAGGACCCATAAAGCAATTGATTTGATGTGCTGGAGTGTTTATACCATTATCATTTTGGCAAACACTGTAAGCAGGCTCTGGCGCCCACATGCCCCCAGCTGCAGTCAGTTTATCGGTGGTGTGTTTCGGGGGTTCCAGAGTCACCTCAGGTACTGGTGGATCAGCTGGTAGAATTGCAGGGTTTTGCAACTGAAGTGAGATCGGTGCTCCAGCGGTAGATATTATACATGGCATGTCAGTAGATATCGCCGAAGTGTCGGAATTCCCTTTCCCTTTCTCATTACGTTTAATAATTGTCACTGTGTTTGTCTCCATGGGCTTTAAACAGGGCGGGTACAGTTTTAGAATAGTTCTTTAGTTCCCCGGCCCCTGAAAGACCCCCCCGCCGGAGTACTTACAGAGCAGCGTTTGTTGTTTTCAGGATTCGACTTTGCATCAGGAGCCTGAGCAGATTGTAGTTGTTGACCGCTTACAGAAATCCCTGGAAGACCGCGGTTCTTTGCTCCCTTCGTCCCGGCTTTCGACTGCATCTTTTCAGGCAGGTACACACTGCGCGCAACACTGACAGCACTAAGGACTTTCCAAGGCACAAGCTGACACGGCAGCGGCGTCTCCTAGAACCAGGACCACGATCGCCAAATCGTGAGATATTATTCAGGCGGGTTTGAAGGCGAGGAGAGGGGTTTTACAGCTGCAGGAGGTAACGAGTCAGTTTTGCAGCGTGAATCTTTCTGGATTCACAATGCTGTGCATTATTCTGCGATCTGGTGGTTGGGTCCGGATTCGTAGTCTTTCTTTTTGTTTTTTGTAGCCCAGGTGGGCGTCGACGTCCACCACTTGGTGTACCTCTCGTGACGTCGGCGTGCTTCCTGCGGAAGTCCCACCTTTGGGGCGCCATCTTCAGATTCTTTTTTCTGCTGGTGGGTCTGGATCGTCATCGAAGCTCCAGAGTTTTAAACGAAGGAAGAAGGAAAATACGCGAGTTTCATCGAAGGAGCATTTACAGAAGACAACAGAGAGGAAGGAATTACAGCCGGGACGCCTAAGACGGAGGGGATCCTCAATTCTTGGACGCCTTTCAGGGACTCGGAGCGCAATGGACAAGACACCATTTAAATTCTGCCCTAACTGCCACCACAAGTACGCGCAGAAGGACCAACATCCGGTCTGCAACCTTTGCCTGCCGATCGACCACGAGAGCAAGGACTGCAACGCCTGTTCTGCATTCACGCCGAAGACACTCCGGGTGAGAGAGACAGAGGAGAGCCAACTTCAACATGGAAGGCAAGGGTAAGACCCCGTCGCTGTACGATCTGGGCCTCTCCACCAACGATTAGGACAACATCGCTGAAGGACCTGATGTCTTCACGGACGCAGAGACCGATAAGAAAACGCCTGACGAGGTAAGACACGTTGAGTACGAAAACTCCAAAAGGGCCCCGATAATCTGAAAGTGACTCTCGAAAACCAGAGTCAAAGTCCTCGAAAGGAACACCGGCGCCGAAAATTTCGACGACCGCGAGTGGATCCAAGGACAGAAGGCCCAGCGGATCCTTCGAGAAGGACTCCCAGGGGCCGAAGGCTGCCGAAAGGCAGAATTTGTCGAAGCAGGCCCACTAGGTGGGGTGCTCGGCGACGAAAGAAAAGGCCGCGTCGACGCAAGCTCCGCCGAAGAGACCTGCGGTCGTCGCCGAACACGTCTCCGAAATGGAGAAGAAAATGCAACCAGAACAGGTGAAGATCTTCCTGGGAGCGCAGATCAACACCTTAGACAAAACAGTCATGCCCAGCGACAGGAGAACGGTAGCCCTGCTGGAGACGCGTCTCTACCAGAAGGGGCGGGTTCTGACAGTGAGAACAGCGAGCAAGATCATGGGCATGATGGCGTCATGCATTCACCTAGTCCCCAATGTACGGCTTCACATGAGACCGTTCCAGGAATGGCTGCAACAACAATGGAAACAAGCGAACGGACGTTGGGAGGATTTAGTGGTTGTTACGCTCGCAGTGCAAGAGGAGATAGCATGGTGGAACAGGGTGAACATAACGATAGGAAAGCCCTTGACACCACCAAGCCCAACTGTGACCATTACCACAGACGCATCCCAGAGAGGATGGGGAGCGCACATGAACAAGCTCAGAGTGAGGGGTCTGTGGACTCCAACAAATTTGGTCAGACACATCAACTACCTGGAATTGAAGACCATACTGCTAGCCCTGAAGGCCTTCCAGAGGCATCTATACAACCAAAAGGTGTTGATCCAGACGGACAATACTACCAAAATGTTCTACATCAACAAGCAGGGAGGGACACAATCGTTCCCCCTTTCAACTCTGGCACAAGAGATTTGGAGATGGGCCATCCCACTCAAAATAGACCTGCTGGTGATGCACCTACCAGGAAAAGGCAATGTGGAAGCAGATTGGCTCAGCAGGCAGACCTCTGCATCCCACGAGTGGGAGCTCAATGGACAGGAAACGCAAAGTCTATTCAAAAGGTGGAGTACACTGACAATAGACCTGTTTGCAACACGCCTGAATGCAAAATGCCGAAACTTCGCATCCAGACAACTAGAAAAACAATCCCAGGGGAATGCCCTATGGATAAGTTGGTCAAGGACATTTGCATACGCCTTTCCTCCAATACCACTGATACACAGGGTACTCAAGTGCAGGACCAGCAACATGACTATGATCCTGGTGGCACCACAGTGGGCAAGACAGACATGGTACTCACAAATAGTGGAAATGGCACAGGGACCTCCACACAAATTCGCAAAAAGAAAGGACTTGCTCTCCATGCAGAACGGAGAGGTTCTACACCCAGAGCCAGAGACCCTCGGACTGGCAGCTTGGCTCCTGAAGACATAGAGTTCGCACACCTTAAACTACCTCCCAGCACTATGCGAGTGCTGCGGGAGGCAAGGAGACCAACAGCACGGAAATGTTATGGGGAAAAGTGGAAAAGGTTCACAATATGGTGCAGCAAAAATAAACTGCAAGGTAAAATGACAAGGGAATCAAAGGTGCTTAGATACCTCACACACCTTCTAAAGGAAAAACTTTGCTCATCGTCACTGAGGGTACACCTGGCGGCGATCGTAGCTTACACACGAGGTGAGACATGAGGAAGCTTCTTTACGTTACGAGTAGTAAAGAGATTCCTGGAATGGGCAAAAAGAATATTGCCACGAAAGAGAATGCCGCCTCCGGCATGGAACCTCAACATAGTCCTGACGGAACTTATGAAAGCGCCCTTTAAACCCATTCACAAAGCCTCCCTCCAAATGCTAACAATGAAGACCGCCTTTCTGGTGGCAATAACCTCACTGCGCAGAGTAAGCGAGTTGCAAGCGCTGACGCTGCAAGAGCCCTTCATCCACATACACAAGGACAGGGTCGTAATGAGAACGGAGCCACACTTCATGCCAAAGGTGGTGTCAGCATTCCATTTAAATCAAACAATTCAAATACCAGGTTTCTTTCAGAGCCCAGCAACAAGCGCAGAAAGGGCACTGCACACTCTAGACGCTAGAAGGGCGGTGATGCACTACATCGAGAGGACAAAAGAACACAGGAAAACCAATTTTTTTTTTTTTGTCCTTCGCAATGAGCTCCCTGGGTAGACCAGTGACCAAGCACCATCGCACGATGGATTGCGCTAACAATACAATTCTGCCACAAACAGGTGGGCCAAGAACTATCCGAGGGGCCACGGGCCCTCTCCACAAGGAAGAAGGGAGCAGCAATTGCCTTTCTGGCAAATACACCCATTCAAGACACTTGCCTGGCGGCAACATGGGCTTCGGTGCACACGTTCACCAAGCACTACTGCGTGGATATACAGATGAACAAGGAAGCACAAGTAGGACAAAGTGCTTCAACATATATTCAACGAACAACGCTCATCTTCCACCCAGCTGCCACAGAGATAACAAACCGCTACAAAATCTATGCACAGCATAGTGAATCCAGAAAGATTCACGCTGCAAAACGAATAGTTTCTTACCTGTCGGTGTAGTTTTGCAGCTTGAAGATCTTTCTGAATTCACTAGCGAACCCACCCACCTCCGCCAGGAAGATGAGGCAGGAGAAAAAAGGGTGAAAGGACAAAGTCTGAAATAACAAGAGAAAACTGAAAGGATGTATAAAGGAAGTTACTTAACGCCTAGGGTTTAAAAAAAAAGAGAAAGGAAGGGAAAGAACCTGAAGGTGGCGCCCCAAAGGTGGGACTTCCGCAGGAAGCACGCCGACGTCACGAGAGGTACACCAAATGGTGGGACGTCGACGCCCACCTGGGCTACAAAAAACAACAAAAAAAAACCAAGAGACTATGAATCCGGACCCAACCACCAGATCGCGGAATAATGCACAGCATAGTGAATCCAGAAAGATCTTCAAGTTGCAAAACTACACCGACGGGTAAACTATTCGCTCACACAGCCACAACAGCGTCCGCCATGTTGCCTCTCCTCTTCCTAAAAAAAATTAATGGATTTTTAGCGCAATTTTCGAGCTTTGCAATGTTAACCTATGGGCTGAAAACAAGAGTGCAGTTTTTGCAGGTAAGTACTTGATTTACAGTCTGTCTTCCGAGTCTTTGGTCAACACCAGGCAGGGTTCAAATCCATTCCAAGAGTGCAGTGGCTTTGCTTCGGCCAGGTGCAGAGGTCAAATTAGAAGTTGGGTGCCCAATATTAAAAAATGGAGACTGGGGGTAATGTTGCGCCGCTCACAGGGGAGTAAAGCAGTTTAAGGGGTCAATCTTCTAGAGTTAAGGCAAGTACAGGGGGGCACAAGGCAGCACTAAACTTACATCCGCGGCGGCTGGTTGCAGTGTCAATAGTGTTGGGTGCCCAATGTTGACCAATAGGGGAGATCAGTCTTGAAGAAAAGGCTGCAGGATCAGGCCAGGAGCCCGGGGCGATTAAAACCCACAGCTGACCAGGTAAGTTGAGATGCTAGGGGACATGGGGACACCGGAGGTTGAGCTCCCCAAAGCCAGGGCCTTCGGGTGCAAGGCTGTCCTTGGATGTTGGGATAACTTATTGGGCAGGTTGCAGTGTCCAAGTAAGTTGGTGTCTTCTCTCTTCGCTGCTGTACGGCTCTTAGTATGTCGTCAATCTAATTTCAGAATCTGGGGGAGCCACCAAAACACTACATTTAGAGATGTAGCAAGGTATTAACATGTAGGGACCAATAAGTTCCTGTGACAAAGTGGCTCTGTATATACTGTTCCCAAATAGGTACAGGGTGTACAGAGTCCACAGTCCCCAGAGGTTTGGCAGAGGTTAAAGTTAGATATAACCTTACTCTCTAAAGTGGTAGCTTGGTTGGGCAGTATCAGAGGACAGTGTAAAGCATTTGGTGCACACACTGTCAGCAAATGGTCTCACACGCTCAAGAACTAAACTCTAGACCAATGGTTTATATACATCTATATCTATATCTTCACTGAAAAAACCATAGGTTTCACACACGTTATAGTTAGCTGGGCATTTCCCTCGTAAAAAACCAATGAAATTCCCCCGTTATAGTTAGTGCAGGCAACTATAACTCACGCGACCGCAATCCTCTGCTGATGACGTCAGATATTACATCACTGTATTTAGACACTTATTTACCCATGTCTTCTTCCATTCATCTTTAGCTATACATATATTACATTTTTTTTTCAGAAAGACACATGTCATCAGTGATGTAATATTTGTTTGTTTTCAGTGCGAGAGTGGAAAAGGAAGGTGGCGAACGTGAAAAGGGGGCAGGGTAGAGTTCCTGACCCCCTAGCCTTTGTCAGGGGGTCCCCTGAAGGACCCCGAAGGCAGAAACATTTTTTAAAAAATTTCAAAAAATCGCGGGGGTGCGCGGTGAATAACCATAAAAAAAAATTATACGTAGTTTATTGTAAAATAAATATATAAAAAAATAATACATACATAACTTAGCATTTAAAAAACCGTACAAATTCACTGACAGTTGGTTCACCCTCAGCGGCACAGGGGCAGCCGGTTGCAGAGAGTTAGGCCCAATGTTATCCTATGGGAGGCAGGGGGGGGGGGGGGGGCTTTGGTTGGTGGCTGCGCGGCTGTGGGAGATGTGCTCCTGGTCACTTGCTCAGGGCAAATGGGGAAGTAGATGGGTGTAGAGGTTACACTGCCAGGGCCACTCGGGCGGCTGGGTGCAGGGGTGCTTTTGAGCCTTCGGGCGCTCAATTGATTTCAATGGGAAAGCTCCGGTTTAGAAAGACTGCAAGCTCGGGGATGAAGATTGTTCAGGTGCCACCACCACTGAGGTAAGTTGGGTAGTTGGAGGATAGGTCGGTACCCCGGAGTTGGGCACAGGGGGCCGCAGGGCGCCGGGTGCAGGGGTGCCTTTTGGTGTCGGGAAATCTTACACTCTGATCGCATTTGGGGGGGGGGGGGGGGTGCACCTGGTTCTGAGGCTGCAGGCGTCTTCAGGAGCGTTGAGGAAAGTCCTTGGGTGCCGGACTTGGGGTCACAGTTGCCGTGGCGTCGTCCTCGTGGTCTTTGTTCACTCCGGCACAGGCCAGGCTTGGCGGGTGCAGAGTGTGAAAGGTTCACGGTTCCGGGCTGATGCCAGGGATTAGAAGCAGATTTTGAGTAGAGCCTCTACTCATGGGAGTCCCATGTGCTTAGAGCCAAAAGGTAGCCAGGTCCTCTGGGGTTTGAGGTTGCTGGCCACAAGAGATGCCGGGTTGGAGCAGATTCGAGGGTTGACAGGCAGGTAGGGCTGGGGCCAAAGCAGTTGGTGTCTTCTTAGCAGCTGCAGGGCAGGTCTTCTTTCTTCTAGCTCTTCTTCGGATTTTGGAATCTGAAATCTGGGGAGGTAGGGTTCAGGGTGCCCCTAATTACTAGATTTAGGGGCGTTACAGATAGGTGAAGGGCAGGGACCAATGGGTCCCTGTCCTGTCCTGGGGTGGGTACACCCCCCTATCCTTCCTCTCTCCCAAAAACAAGGTAACTGGTCAATTGTACCCCAATTGACAAGGAATTGATCACCTCCGAGTCCCTAGTAAATGGCTGGTATCTAGGGTATAGGTACTAAAGAGGAACCCTAAGGGCTTCAACATATATTGTGCAACTGTAAGGGACCCACCACCAAACTCATGCAAACTGCCATTGCAGGCTGCTTCAAATGGTGTAAATATGGTAACACTACATAGCACACACCCTGTGTGCCATGCCCAGACACTACATGCAATATTTGTAAGTCATTTGTAAGTGTTTGTAACCTTGCGCAGCACAGTACATCCGAACCCGTTGGCGGAAAAAAAACAATCTGAAGATGGACCATGCGCACTATCACCCAAGCGAGGACTCCCCTACCTCGTGACTAGGGAAAACGTCTTCCAGAAAAACAAAGTGCAAACATCCAGACCAAAACTAGATGGCGATCTTGCGCAAAGCATGAGATTCTACAGCTCTACATGCCATGAACAGATGCATACTGGGTAAGTAGCATTTTCCTTTCTAAGTACTGGTCATTGCTAGTTTCCCCAGCTACCTGATGGCTTTTCTGAAACATATGGTGTTTTTGATACCTAACACCTTGTCTTAATACATCCATACTGATGCCTTTAGTGGATCGTGTACCTGGAGGGCACCTAAGACATGCTCCCTGAATACCTACCATGCCAGTTTCTGACCCCCGTAGCTATGAGCCAACGCTCTGAGGCCAGAAACCATGCCTGCTCCGGAGGAATGTGTTCACACCTTCAGCAGGAGGGCTAGTGGTTTAGCATATAAAGGCCATTGGCTTCAAATCCCCTGCTACCTTTGATATGCAACCCTGGCTTCCCGAAGACCTAGAAGATGCCAGCAGCTACCCTGAGACCCATTTGGCACCAGGGCAGGTGGAACATTAACTATGCAAGAAGGCATGTTGCACCAGTAGGCTAGTCAAGCCCCTAAGGTGGGCTGCCTGATTTGCTTCACAAAAGGGCTCCATCTTGATAGAATTAAACTCTGGGACAGTGATGCCCACTCCTTACAGGAAGTCCTCATAAGGAACATAGTGACCCCAAGGGTAGTAGCCAATGGGCTACTTGCCTTTCAATCTGCTTGACGCCCCTAAATTCAGTATTTAAGTGCCTGACAGCCCTCATTTGCCTGACTAAAGGACAAAGAGCCAAAGAAGCAAACTTTGGACTAACTGGACTTTTGTGCCAAACCCTGCTTGCTCCTTTCCCGACAACTGCCAACCAGTCTAGTCCTGCAGCTGTTCATCCTTCAAATGCCAGCACGTTGTCAACCAGCCATCCTCTCTCAAAGTGTAGGAGCCACATCTCTGGACCTGCAGGCACTGACCGCAATGTCATGCTCACTGTTTTGCTGACTACTGGGTCTGGCGCAGCAGAGGAAGTCACTGTACTCCAGGAGGTGGTATCCATCTCCCCACCAAGTTTGGAGAAGCCAGGATCCATCCTGCACCAAAACCTGGGGTACCAGACACCTTGCATCAGCCAAGGTTTGTTTGTGGTCGAATCTGAACTCCAACGCTGCCAAGATCAACCAGCTGACGCAGGAGGTGAGCATCGCAGAGGCCTGCGCAGAGTGGCCCAGATGTCCTGTTTGGTCCCCATTTCCAGGTCGACATTGAAAGGAAGAGCCTCTAAAACCGCAGTCATTTGACTGTGTACAACAAATGCCTTACACTACCTGTGAGAAAGTGCCATCTTTCTTGCATGGTATGCCCCCACTTTTTGCTGAATGTACTTTGACTGATGTGCCCTGGACTCCTGCCAATCAGGGCCCAGGGCCTATGTTCCTTCCCTAAAACACAAAACCCAAATTGGCAAACCCTGGCCACATGTCAGCCCCTGGTAAATGGTACCCTAGGTACCCAGGGCCTTGTGACCTAAGGGTTGCAGCACTCATTGTGCCACCCTTAGAGGCCCTGTACCCTTACACACACTGCCCTTGCAGGCTGGGTGTCTGGGTGCAAGACAAAAAAGAGTCGACATGGCACACATCTCGGTGTGCCATGCCCATCACCTACACTGCCATGGCATATCAGCCACCCCTCTAGCTGGGTGCCCTATGCCAGTGGTGTGGGCACAGGAGCAGGAGCCCTGTTCCCCTACAGTACCCAGGTCCATTCCTGGGCACTAAGTGCAGTGCTGCCATTTAAGAGTACATGGTGCTGAGAGCTCGTCAAACACGAACTCCACAGCACCATAATGGCAACACTGAAGACTGAGAAGTTTGGTATCAAACTTCTCAGCACATTAAACCCACACTGCCAGTGTGGGTTTTAATGTACAAAGCACCCCAGAGGGCATCTTGGAGATGCCCCCTAACCTACAATCCACGTCTGTTCTGAGGCTGCCTAGGCTGCCACACAGCAGACATGTTGATGGACCCCTGGGTAGGAGAGCCCCTGCTCTCCTGGGCCTGCAACAATGCACATCCTGGACGAGGTGCTAAATCTCCTTCCCCAGGATGGGCAGGGGGAAGCTTCAAAGGCATGCCGCCTCTAAGCTTCCCCAGGCCACTGCAACCCCCCACTCTGGCGGGAAGCTTGGCCGGAAACCCCAAATAAGGACAGGGGGATGTGCCAGCCTGCCAACCCCACCCCTCAGGTGGGGGAGGCGAGGTGAAGCACATCTCCGGGCTCTCGCCATCTTGAAGATGGGAAGCCCTGCCCTATCGGGATTAGGCTACTGCCCCCCTCCCACAGGAGAGAGGCAGGATAGGGGGTGTACCCACCCCAGGACAGGCCCCCCCCCCCCTCCCAACCGCAATCAACAGAGGGTAAGATTTCCTGACACCAAAAGGCACCCTGGCGCCCGGTGGCCCCCTTTGCCCAATCCCGGGGTACCTACCTATCCTCCAACTCGCCTCTCGAAGTGGTGGTGGCACCTGAAGAATCCTTGCCCGAGCTTGCAGTCTTTTTCTAAACCGGAGATTTCCCATTGAAATAAATTGAGCGCCTGAAGGCTCAAAAGCACCCTGCACCCAGCCGCCAGAGTGGCCCTGGCAGTGCAACCTCCATGCCTATCTACTTCCCCACTTGCCCTGAGTAAGTGACCAGGAGCCCAGCTCCCACAGCCACGTGGCCTGCTAGTCAGCAGCCACCAACCAAGACCCCCCTACCTCTCGTAGCAAGACATTGGGCCGCTGGGGGTGAACTAACTAACTATCTACCTGACCCTGGGAGACCCCTGAGTCTATGCCCAGAACCTTAACTCTGCCAGTCGAGTAGTTACCTTTAAACCGATAACTCAATTTTCTCTATAGGGTAACATTGACTGGCTTTTTCCTGAAATTTCTTCGAAGTGTGGACTTTTCAAAACTTAAAATATTCACCAAATATGAGCTGAGTAACAAACGAAAATACTCACCTGCTCTTAGGTGAGCTCCCGGTGCTGGATCTTGGTGCCCAGCACTGACTCTGAAAACTACGTACAACTGTACTTACCAGTAACCCAATTTTCTTCCATAGGGAATCATTGACTGTTTACTATGAAATTTTTTCTAAGTGTCAACTTTTAAATAGCAAAATATTGTCTAAAAATCATCACAGTAACAAAGTCGACTTTCATCACTTGATTCCAAGTACTGACCCAGGACTGAATCTAGATCCAGTCCTGGAATTCCAAAAGTAATCCTAAAAGTAATCTGTGGCAAATAACATGAAACATCCATTGAACTCAATGCATTATTGTGTTTAAAATAGTGTTGCCTATTGCAACCACTTGTAACTGTTTACAAAAGTCAATTGCATATTGCAAAAGTATTTATATAAAGCATCTCATTCTGAGAAACTATATTTTAATTCCAATTATTGGTTCTAATTTAAAACAAGCATATATTTTTTTTTTATATGTAAACCATTGGCCTAGAGTTCAGTTATTGAGTGTGAGACCATTTGCTGACTGAGTGTGTACAACAAATGCTTTACACTGTCCTCTGATACTGCCTTACTGCTTGACCAAGCTACCACTGTAGAGAGTAAGGTTATATCTAAGTTAAGCCTCTGCCAAGCCTCTGGGGACTGCGGACTCTGTACACCCTGTACCTATTTGGGAACACTATATACAGAGCCACTTTCTCACACTACCCTCTAAGCCTAAACTGCTTGCCAACACTACCACAAAAGAGCACATTTGGCATTATTAATTTAAGCACTATAAACCAATAAGGGTTGTATTTGTATGGCCTTTCTACATAGTGTACCTCATTTTGGTACACTACATAAAACCGCTTCCTACTATTGAGGTCTTAACGTTCCTGAATGGCTTGAAATATTTAGGTATCAAATTCTTGTACAGGTAGATGTGGTTATTAGAATTTTCTTTATTTGTAATATTTTTAACATCAAATTTTCATTTATTTTAATCCTTGCTTCACAGCCATTCCATAGATCAGTGCTGGGTTGTTTACGTTATTAATTATGATCTACATTATTTGCACAGTTTCTTGCAACCAGTTGAATGGGCACAATGCAGTCGAGACCTGGGGCCACATTCAGGTCTACAAAAGTCCTGATGTAGCTTATTGGGATTGGCTTCCACATGGCTTTCACTGGTTGACCAGTTTCTCTGTGCCCAGACTTGCCAAGGTCGTATCTTTGCCCCATATTTGAAGGATACGGATTTTAGTACTAAACTGTTCTATAACTTCTTTAGATACCAGACCAGATCTATCCACAGGCTGTGTAGATACTGAACGATGTTTAATGATGGACTAGTAATACAAAACTCCTCCATGGCCTCTCCCTTAGAGGGAAAGGACTTTTCAGTGTGCCGCATGCAAATTTATAGTGCAGTTCTTAAAGTATGAAGATTAAGGTTGTATGTTTTCGGTTATATATTTCATAGTTCACGCCAGTAAGGACTTGACATTTACATGCTTGATGTCTGCACATTCAGACGAGTCGTAATATGATCAAATAGCAACATCGACTTGCTAATGTATAAAAATAATAGGGCTGTGGTTCTTTGAGGGATTTGCGTGAAACGCCCCGCCCCCTTCCAACCACATCAAAGGGCAAGACCCAGTGTTCTACATTAAACCTATGCGGCTCTACTTCACTCCCCATGGAGAATCTAGGGACCAAAGAGTAACTTTGTTATCCTATTTCATTGCACTAATTTTGATGGGGTCTAACACCAGTTTAATTCACATCTTCGCCCACTCCCAAGTTGCTGGCTAGTAACCATAGAACCGCCAAGGAAAAGCCTCAAATGTGTTTTTGGAGAAATGTTCGGTGTTATCTAGAGCCTAAAATGTACAGAGCATATGGAGACACTGGCAATGATTAACTTGCAAGGAATCTGCTCATTGTTGGCTTTAGCTTCAGTATTGCATTGTACTACGTAGCTGTAAGCTTCTGTCACATTTGCCTTTTCTGCATGTTTCTAAACATGATTATTTTAACTTTCATTTATTTTTGCAGGTTCTTATTGCTAAGATAGTTACAAGTGCGCGAAGCCCTGGAGCAAAATGTTATGGAATAGTTACCATGTTCTCCAGTGGAGATGGGCCTAGGTGCATCTCGCACCTTCATCACACAGAATTGCATGGTCAACAGATTTCAGTTGAAAAGGCAAGTTACTTTTTAAGAAATGTGTGCAAGTAATTTTTGGCTTTCCTTTCTATAACCCTTTTTTTTCTTTTGGCAGTTGAAAAATGACACTTTCAGAAATATAAAGAAAGAAGTTGATGAAAGGGTGGGTTCAAGCAGATTTGTGAGAGACAAGGCTGCGGGTGGCGACAAGAAGGCTGCGGGTGGCGACAAGAAGGCTGCCGGTGGCGACAAGAAGGCTGCCGGTGGCGACAAGAAGGCTGCCGGTGGCGACAAGGTGGAAAAGAAGTCTGGGGCTGATCAGAAGGCTGCTGGGGGTGACAAGGTGGAAAAGAAGCCTGTCGGGGCTGACAAGAAGGCTGCCGGGGGCAACAAGGTGGAAAAGAAGCCAGTCGGGGCTGACAAGAAGGCTGCCGGGGGCAATAAGGTGGATAAGAAGCCAGTTGGGGCTGACAAGAAGGTTGTCGGAGGCGACAAGGTGGAAAAGAAGCCTGCCGGGGCTGACAAGAAGCCTGCCGGGGCTGACAAGGTGGAAAAGAAGCCTGCCAGGGCCGACAAGAAGGCTGCTGGGGGCGACAAGGTGGAAAAGAAGCCTGCTAAGGCTTTCAAGAGGACTACTAGCAGTGACAAGAAGCCCAACGATAAGACAGATGGGTAATTGTTCTTGTGCATTTATTTCAAGGATGTTTTCATGTGAATTGAAAGCATTAGAGGTTAACACTTTGTTTTGTTTTTCTTTCAAGAGATCAAACTTCAACTAAAAAAGAGGAAATGAAGTCCGATAAATCTGAAAAAGAAGGCAAAGAAAAGAAAACTGATTCTAAGGAACAAAAAGAAGGGACATCTAGTGCTACTACTGAAGAAGGGTCAAAGAGCGAAGAAAGAAAGCGAAGAAGTATGTGAAATATAATGGGTGTAGTAACCATGGACTTCTGTCTTTTTGCCATATTCAAATGAGCCATCGTCCTGCCCCAACATAAGATAAGTTTGAGTGAGTAAAAGTGGGTGAGATCAGTTCAAAGATTACACCATCACTTTTGTTTACTCAGTGAGATTTCCTGTGTTTTAATGATGCCCAGACTTTGGTCCTCTGCTTGCTTGGATTTAGAACTTTTGCTGCACTTCACTGTTGGACTACGGTTGCTTTTGATAATGTTCAGAATGTATGTGGCTTGGTAGTTCTTGGAGCAGAACAAAGGCTGATTGCTTCTCCAGACAAAGACTTTCCTCATGCAAAGTGGGCATAAAAGCAATGGATTGTCATATGGGCCAATTGATTAACAGTGAAATTAATTCAGGCATTAGCCTATCTCTTCAGTTAGAAGGGGACAATTGCTTATGTTGTGTTTAATACAAGCTGTTTGTGCCTGGCCCCAAAATATATTTGTGTATTAAGCTTCAATTCACTAAACCGTTTCATGCAATTTTAATGGGTGTATGACTCCAAATAAACTTGATTAAAATAGGTAGGGCAGAAGCATGGGGCTTTTTTCAGGCTTGTTTTTTAAATATTATTCCACAAGTGTGCCAAGTTTGCTCATTCCGGCACCAACGTTCGACTATTATTTTTGCCTGTTGGTGGCACATGCTGTATCTTTTCTCCAGTTAATTCGCTGTAGAATCTGCTTCCTAATGGATTCAGATATTGGTCCTTGCAGTCGCATCTTTGGAACCACTCACCCATCCCCTATTAGTATATGCCTTAACTGATATAGAACTTTGGTGCAGTGCTCAAATATATTTGGAAATGAGCTGGTATTTTGGTAATCTTTTTTTAACCCTGCCTGTGGCAGTAGCAAATTCCAAACCAGTAAGGAAAGAAGACTTCTGAACCGGAACCAACAAAAAATAATTTTATTTGTTTTGTCTGCTGCCATGTTTCAGTTTCTTTAAGTAGCTAAGAGCCTTTCTTTTTTCCAGATACTCTAACTCCTGAAGAGTTGGTAATTATAGACCAAACGAGAAGAGAGAAGCCAGTGAAGAGACCAGCAAGAAGACGATTTGAACGGGTTAGTTCCTTTATTTAATTCATGAGGCAGTTTGAATTTTATTTGGGGCATACAAAAATGGGCTGGTATTAAGTAAATGTGATTGTACTGCACTTTTAAAGAGTTGGGATGACTTCGGAGTATAGAAGAAAATGTGAAGGGCACATGGTTGCACAGTAGACATTCACCTGGTAACTTACATTTTCATTAGGCTACATTTCCTGCTCACCAAGTACAGAACATTAAAGCTCTTCACAACCTATGTACTTTTTGCCCTTTGTTTGGCATAGCAAGGTTGATATTTGTTGTATAGTTAAAATAAAGCAAACATTTCAGACTGTCTTTAAAATCCGTTTTCAGACAGACGTACAAATTTTGTTTTATGTTTGACAAAATCCACATGGACTTCGAGCTGCTTTTAACTTTTCCCCTTCACTACCCTCCATACAGAAAACCTTATGCTGGTTTAAACAATTTTTTTTTTTTAAAGATTGTGGTAGTTTTGTAAATAGTCATGCATTCACTTGGCCGTTACTTAGTAAGCATCAGTAACATTTAATTGAGAAACCTTTTACAAAAGCAATATGCACTGTATACATTTGTGGTGGTGGTTATCATAAAATATGAATGCTAGCAGTTGGGTATGAGTAACTTGGTCCTGTGTCTATAATTTGGCTTAACTACATTTTTGCTAGAATTAAACTTACTGTTAAACATACAAGTGAGAGATGTAAATATTTGCATCATAGTAATGCAGAATTAACTTATCAAAGCTGTCTGAGCTGCAGGTGCTATCAAAACAAAATGTTACTGGACAGGACCTTTCCCATGACCCATACTAAATATCAAGGTTTGCACCATCCTTTGAGTCTTAATGTTAAATACAATTAAGGTATTGAAAATGGGCATAGGCCTCAATCTTACATAGCACATCCATCTCATTTGAAACAATCTGAACTTTGACCGGTGAGCCCTCCTACTCCTTCTAGAGGCCACCATAGCTCTGATTAGCTGCGTAGCACAAGAACAGGGGGGGGGGGGGGGGGGAGGCGGAGGTGGCACAAAGCACCAAGCATACCCCACCAGAGGAACAGATGTGACTGGGTGCACGGTGCAAATCAGACGTTGGGCACTTAATGCTTTTCAGTGCAGATTTTCATGATGGCTGAGGCTGCAGGTGTAGTACCAGAGGTTGCAGGAGGAAGACCAACGACAGCAGCGGTAAGTTGGGATGTTGGGTGTCATAAGGGCACTGGAGGTTCAGCTCACAAAGGTCCAGGAGTTTTGGGTGTCAGGGTGCCTTTTGTACGCCAGTCTTCTTACCGGAGCATGTCTGTTGGGGGGAGGGGGAGCAGCCTCTAGGTACACACTGCAGGTTCTGTCGTGGAGGGCTGGAGATTTCTGCCATCGCTGGAAACTTGGTCAGGATCGGACAGGTGAACCACTCTGACTCTGGCCATGGGAGTTTGGTGCCGGGTCACGGAACAGCCTGTACCCAGAGTCCTCGGAGTAGTTTTCGTCTGGACTAGTCTGCTGTCCCAGGAGATTATAGTCTTTATTAGATGCAACAGTCCTCCCCAGGGGTTTTAGAGACAGGTCGTAGGTTTAGTCAAAGCTGGAGACAGGCTAGTAGGGCTGGGGCCAAGGCAGTTGACTTCTGGCTTTTGCTGCAGTGGTTTCTTTCTTCTTGGGTCGTCACAGATCTAGTTTATAGGTCTGGGAGAGCCTTCTAAATTTAGAGAGTGCTTTAGGGGAGGAGTAGCTAGGGCCAATAGACAACTTACCTGGGTGACACCCACTATTGTGCCCTCCTGTGGGAGGGGGGCATAGACCTAACCCTGATTGGAGAGGTCTCACCATCTTCAAGATGGCGGGGACTGAAAGATGTGCTTCACCTTGCCTCCCTCCACCTTGGGGGTGGAGTTGGCAGAAGTGGACACACCATCTAGTCTTAAGTTTTTCCTGCAGGTTTTCCCGCCCAAAGTGAGGGGTGTAAACTAGGGGCTACTAACTTCAGCTTGCACCTGAGGCACAGGGTCCTATTACATAGGTGTGAGCCCTATGAAGCTTCCCTCTTCGAGTATTTGCCCTTCCTGGGGGAGGAGGCATGACTGCTCTGTCGAATGTGAATTGTTTCTAGTCCCAGAAAGCAGGCGCTCTCCACCCAGTGGGTCCAGAAAGTGGTCTGGTGTTGGCTGCCTACAGCTGGTCCGACCACACCAGGGTTGGTTGTTTTTTAGGGGGCACCACTGGGGTACATGGTACAATAAATCCCACACTGGCATCAGTGTGGTTGTATTGAGAGGAGGAGCTCGGTACCAAACACTTGTTTGTTCAGTGAAGCCATCATGGTGCTGAAACTCTAGTTTCCAACCCATATACTCTCATGGCTCACTGACACTTACAATATTAAGGAATGGACCCTAATATTGTAGAGGCATATCTGCTCATGCACCCTGCCTTAAGACCTTAAGCCCTCGTAGAGGGGTGCTAGCTGGCATGGCACCCAGGAAGGGTGCCATGTCGATTGTCATTTTTTTGCAGCGTGAACCTTTCTGGATTCACTATGCTGTGCATTATTCCACGGTCTGGTGGTTGGGTCTGGAATCGTAGTCTGTCGTTGAAGAAAAAGCACGAGTTTCATCTAAGTGGAGGAAGATAATGTTTGTCGAGCTTCTTTATATTTATCTCAAATTCATTTAAATTCCGAGACTCTTCTTCGTTTAAGTCAGGTAGATGTTCAAAAACGTCTTGGCCCTCTGAGTCAAGACAATGTAATAAGAGTGCAGACTTCCTTTCAGCGCTAAGTGACACGCCACACACCCTTGCATAGTTTAAGAAGACTTTTTTCCATTTAGACCACCGAATAGGTGGATCACCGGGACCAGAAAGAAAGAATGGCGCGGAGGTTACATTTTGCATTTCTATTTCCTTTTAAGAGAAATGAAAACCGGCTAAAATTTTAAATCAAATAAACTTGTGACTGGAACCTAGAGGAAAAAAACTTGATTATGAACAGATTAAAACACCGTTAATCCTTGAGGTAATGTGACAGCAAGAGCCAAGTAATTCTAACTGTAAAACTATGCGAATACAGAAAGGAAGATCAACAAGCCGGGACGACGAAGGAGGAGAACCTCTATCTTTAACGTCCAACGGAGAATGCGCACTCAGGGACACTGAGCGCAGGAATGGACAAGACACCCTTTAAATTCTGCCGTAACTGCCACCATAAATACGCGCAGAAGGACCAGCACCCGGTCTGCCATCTTTGCCTGCCAGTCGACCACGAGAGCAAAGACTGCAACGCCTGTTCCACCTTCACACCGAAGACACTCCTGGTTAGAGAGACGGAGGAGAGTGAATTACAACATGCAGGGCAAGGGACAGGCCACGTCACTGTACGAACTGGGCCTCTCCACAGACAATGACAACGTCGCCGAGGGACTAGATGACTTCACGGTCGCAGAGACCGATGAGAAAACGTCTGATGTAGGAGAGACGTCGAACACTAAACGCTCGACAGGGCCCCGAAAGCCTGAGTCAGAGTCCAAGTCCTCGAAAGGAGCACCGGCGCCGAAAATTTCGACGAACGCAGCTGCATCCAAGGACCAAAGGCCCGGCGGGTCCTTTGAAAAGGACTCCCAGGTGGCGAAGACCGGCGAACAACCAAGGTCGTCGAAGCAAGGCCAAGAACTGGGGCGCTCGACTTCGAAGGAAAAGGTCGCGTCGACGCCAGCTCGGGCGAAAAGACCCGCGCTCGATGCCGAACAGGCCTCCAAGCTGGAAAAGAAGAGGAGGCTCGAGGCAGAAATGGAGAGCATCCTACAAAGGAAAAAAAGAGTTCAATGAAAAAATGAGAATTCACGATTCCCACGAAACCACCGTCGGTCATCGTAGACTCCGAGGAACAGGAAGAGCTTGACGCCGAAGAACTGTCAAACTCCGGGAGAAGAGGACCTATACTATGAGGGAGAGGAAGATGATGACCAACAATCAAACTACGGCTCGGCGCCGTCGACGACACAGGACCTGGAGTGGCAGGACCTCGACGCTGAAACCCCGGAAGAGCCTGTGGAGACTTACCCTTCGAGGCCTAAGCCGCCAGATGACATTGGGGCCTACAATATGGTCATCAAAAGCGCAGCTGCAGCTTTTGGGGTCAAGCTGGAGGAAGAAAAGCCGAAAGACTTTTTACTGGAAACACTGGTCCCCATCCAAACAAGGAGCCAGTTCCTCCCCATGCTCCAAAGTGTCATGAACCAGGGGAAGGAGGCGTTCAAGGACCCAACACATCTAGGACGGAGAAGTATAAGCACTCCTCACAGGACCCTCCCTACATCAAGGGATCTGTCACAGCGGACTCCATCATTGCGTCAACTGCCAGGAAAAGGGCTAATGTCCTGGCAACCTCTGGCCCACCACCAGACAAGGAAAGCAGGAGGCTGGACCGGACTGGGAGGAAGATTGAGAGAAGCGCGTCAATGCACTGGCGCATGGCGAACTCCAATGCCCTACTGAACAGACACCAATACCAACATTGGGACAAAATGGGGGAGCTAATCAAGCACCTCCCCGAACAATACCAGCAAAGAGCCTTGCACCTGGTGGAGGAAGGGAAGAATATCGCAAATTCTTGCCTTAAAACTGCCTTGGATGGAGCCGAAACATCAAGCAGGTTGATGGCAATAGGGATAACGGAAAGAAGGCAGGTCTGACTCAGGATCTCAGGCTTGAAGCCGGAAGTCCAGAACAACATTCTGAACACCCCTTTCAACGGGGAAACGCTGTTCGGAGCCCCGGTGGATGAAAAACTCACCCAGCTCAAAAAGAACGAAACAGCAAGGTCCATGGGGGCCCTGCAATTCAGAGGGATGACAAGAGGTACCCTGACACGGAGACCATACGGAAGGGGTGGAAACCAGCCGGGAACGTCACACCAGACATTCCAGCAGGGCCACCAGGGCGACAATCAGGGGCAGCAGAAACAAAATTGGCAGTACCAGCCTCGGGGCCAGTCCTTTCGCAGTAGAGGGAACGGACTAGGGCAAAGACTAAGAGGGAGAGATCAACCCACCTCAAAGTGACTTTCGCCCAGCGAAGCGTGCTCACCAACAAGATGCCTCCGAGAAGAGAGCACAAAAAATTCAACAAGAGTGTTACACAGACCAAACGCCAACAAGCATGCTACACCAGTAGGCAGCAGGCTGAGACGTTTCCTTCAGGAATGGAAAAAGATAACAGACAAATGGATACTCCACATCATTCAGTTTAGATACTGCATAGAGTTGGAAAGGAAACCACTGAACAGGAAACCAAAGAGAAGGGAACACTCAGGACAGGAGCTAGTGCAACTCTTAAAATAAGCACAAGAGCTACTCCAAAAGGAGGCCATAGAACCAGTACTATTCAAAGAAAGGAACAAGGGAGTGTACTCAAACTACTGCCTGGTACTAAAGGTGGACGAAACACTAAGAACCATCCTGGATCTACGTTCCTAAACAAGTACATAAGGACACAAATTCAAAATGACGTCCCTACAAGAGGTACACCCTCAGATGAGAGACAGACACTTCATGTCCACCGTGGAACTCAAAGATGCATACCTGCACATCCCAATGAACAGGCGGCACAAACATCTGTTAAGATTTACCATCAACCAAGATCACTACCAGTTCACAACCATGACATTCGGACTAAAGTCCGCCCCAAGGGTTTTCACAAAATGCCTTGCGGCAGTGGCGGCGAACCTGCGGAGGGAAGGGATTCATGTATTCCCTTATCTCGACGACTGGCTAATAAAAGCAAGTTCACGCGAAAGATGCGAGGAACACGCACAGCGGGTCACAAGGACGCTAACAAAGCTGGGATTCTCCATACACTGGGGGAAATCCTCAATGGAACCGGAACAGATGAAGATCTTCCTGGGGGCACATATCACCATACAGAAAACGGTGATCCCCAGCGACAAGAGAACAATGGCCCTGCTGAGGGAGACGCGCCTCTACCGGAAAGGGCGAGCTCTGACAGTGAGGACAGCAAGCAAGATCATGGGGATGATTGCGTCATGCATTCACCTAGTCCCCAATGTACGCCTGCACATGCAGCCATTCCAGGAATGGCTGCAACAACAATGGTCACAAGCAACCGGAAGTTGGGAGGATCTAGTGGTTGTAACGCACACAATGCAAGAAGAGATAGCATGGTGGAACAAGGAGAACATAATAGGGAAGCCCTTAACACCACTAAGCCCAATGGTGACCATCACCACAGACACATCCCAGATAGGATGGGGAGCACTTATGAACAAGCTCAGAGTGAGGGGTCTGTGGACTCCAGCAGATGCGGTCAGACACATCAATTACCTGGATTTGAAGACCGTATCCCTAGCCCTGAAGGCCTACCAGAAAAACTGTACAACCAGAAGGTGTTGAAACAAACAGACAACATGACTACGATGTTCTACATCAACAAGCAGGGAGGAACACAATCATTCTCTCTATCCAACCTGGCTCAGGAGATTTGGAGATGGGCCATCCCACTCAAAATAGACCTGCTGGCCCTACACCTACCAGGGAAGGACAATGTGGAAGCAGACTGGCTCAGCAGGCAGACTTCAGCATCCCACGAGTGGGAGCTCAATGGACAGGAAACGCAAAGGCTATTCAGAAGGTTCGGTACACCGACGATAGACCGGTTTGCAACGCACCTGAATGCAAAATGCCAAAACTTCGCATCCAGGCAACCAGAAAAACAATCCCAGGGGAAAGCCCTATGGATAAGATGGTCAAAAACATTTGCCTACGCTTTTCCCCCCCAATACCACTGATACCCAGGGTACTCAAGTGCAGGACCAGCAACATGACACTGATCCTAGTAGCACCACAGTGGGTGAGACAGACCTGGTACTCACAAATAATGGAAATGGCTTAGGGGCCACCCCACAAGTTCACCAAAAGGAAGGACTTGTACTCCATGCAAAACGGAGAAGTTCTACACCCAGAGCCAGAGAGCCTTAGCCTAGCGGCATGGATCCTGAAGACATAGTTGGCACACCTTAAGCTACCACAAAGCGCCATGCAGCACCATGCGAGTGCTCCGGGAGGCAAGGAGACCAACGACACAAATGCTATGGGGAGAAATGGAAGAGGTTCACACAATGGTGCAGCAGAAACTGCAGAACAAGTTGACCAAGGAATCCACGGTGCTGAGATACCTCACACACCTACTAAAGGCTAAACTATGTTCATCCTCGCTAAGGGTACACCTAGCAGCGATTGTAGCTTAGACACGAGGTGAGACGGGGGAATGTTTCTTTACATCACAAGTAGTAAAGAGATTCCTGGAAGGGGCGAAAAGGATAGCACCACCAAAGAGGATGCCGCAGCCAGTATGGAACCTCAACATAGTCCTGACGGAACTTATGAAAGCACCCTTTGAGCCCATCTACAAGACCTCACTTCAAATGCTGACAATGAAGACAGCTTTTCTGGTGGCAATAACCTCGCTGCGCAGAGTAAGCGAACTACAAGCACTAACACTGCAAGAACCTTGCATCCAAATACACAAGGACCGGGTCGTAATGAGAACGGACTCACACTTCATGCAGAAGGTAGTGTCTGCATTCCATATGAACCAGACCAGTCAAATGCAGAGCTTCTTTCAGAACCCAGCCACAAGCGCAGAATGGGCACTGCACACTAGATGCAAGAAGGGCGGTGATGCACTACATCGAGAGAACCAAGGAGCACAGGAAAACTAAGTGTGAGAAAGTGGCTCTGTATATACTGTTCCCTAATAGGTACAGGGTGTACAGAGTCCACAGTCCCCCAGAGGCTGATAGAGGTCAAAGTTAGGTATGACCTTACTCTCAAAAGTGGTAGCTTGGTCGAGCAGTAAGGCAGTACCAGAGGACAGTGTAAAGCATTTATTGTACACACTCAGTCAGCAAATGGTTTCACACACTCAATAACTGAACTCTAGGCCAATGGTTTATATATATATAAAATATATGCTTGTTTTATTTTTAGAACCACAAAAGGGGGTAAAAATATACTTTCTCAGAATGAGAGGTTGAATATAAATACTTTTGTTTTAAGCAATAAATTTGTGTACACAGTCACAGTTGGTTGCAATAAACAATCCTATTTCCTAAACATAACAATGCATTGAGCTCAATGGTAAATTCAGGTTATTTGTAATAAATTACTTTTCAGATTACTTTTGGAATTCCAGGTCTGGCTCCTAGAACCAGCCTGGGGTCAGTATTCAGAATCAAGTGATGAAAGTCGACTTAATAACTGTAATGATTTTTAAATAATATTTAGCTATTTCAAAAGTTAGCACTTAGAAAATATTTCACAGAAAACATTCAATGGATCTCTATGGCAAGAAATTCAAATTGCAGGTAGAGTACTTTATCGTTACTTTAGTAATCCAGGACTGGGTGCCTAGACCCAGGACTGGGATCCTTATCAAAAGCAGGTAAGTAATTTCGTTTGCAGAAATGGTACGATTTTAAAAGAATATTTCAAATTTGCAAAAATAGACACTTAGAAGAAATTTCACAGAAAAGCAGACAATGGTTTCCTATGGGAGAAAAATGAGTTAGAGGTAAGTATAGTTGTGAACACTTTTCAGGGTCAGGGCTGGGCACCAAGATCCAGCACTGGGAGCTCACCTAGGAGCAGGTGAGTAAATTCGTGTTCGAGGCATGTGGGCTGCTGAATTCATATCTGTGCATAGATCGCCGCCTAGTGTTGGGTCCGGATGTTTGCACGTTGTTGTCCTGGAAGAGTCTTCGAAGTATCCTTGGATAGGTGACTCCTCCCCTGGACTACAGTGCGCATGGGCATCCTCTCCATCCTCAGATTGTTTTATTCCGCCATTGGGTTCGGATGTGCCATCTTAACTCCAGTTAGGAAAAAGTTAGTCGAGGCCAAAAGGCCTTTAGTTCGCGTCGGTACTGTTCACTCGATCGGTTTCGACCCTACCGGTTAGCTTACTAACTTCGGAAACAACTTTTCGCTTTTTACCTGACCATCGACAACACAGACGATTGAGTCGAGGACACCATTCAAGAGGTGCCCGGTATGCAATGCGAAATATCCCCATATCGACGTCCACCCGGTGTGCAACAAATGCTTGTCGCCGGACCACGACGAATCGACATGCATGGCCTGTGCCCGGTTCCGTTCCAAGAAGACTCTACGGAATCGTCGAGCGGCGAGACTCGAAGCGCAGCACGCGGCACCGGCCCCGGCAGACATCTTCAACGACGAAGATGTCGAGGAGTTGGAAATCCTACCCTCCAATCCCGGTTCCGAACATGACTCCGGTTCGGACGACGTCGACGAATCACTCTTTCGCAGAGATGAAGACAACGCCGAGGTAGGAGACGACGATGAGGCCTTAGGGGCCGAAGAGAGTAGCTCCAATGACGAGCAAGGCCTACCCGTTCAGACTGACGAGGGCCCAGTGCCACAGTCTATGGCTCCGGTCGAGGGATCGCCTTCGGGCCTTACCCGAGACCTATCCCGCGGTTCTTCGGCCCCGCCCTCGGGCCCGGCCTCGGACGTTCAGCGGCAGCCATTATTACCTACACCGGCTGGTTTCCCTTCTACCAAACCGAAAGCTGCACCGGTACAAATGAAACCGAAACCGAAAGTGGCGCTAGTCGGATCGAGGCCTTCCACACCTCCGACGCCGGAGTCGGCATTCGGAAAAAGGCCCTCGGTGCCATCAACCTGCTCGGCTCTCGGCGCCATCGACTCCTAAACCAAAGGTCATACCACCTGCTGCGTCTCACGTCGCTTCCACGGCAACACCGAAGCCTCCTGCATCGAAGACGTCGACTGCCATTTCCGCCCCTCGACCCGATGACCCACCGGCGCCGAAAAAGTCCACGGCCGCCTCTAGCAACCTGGTGGGCGCTAAGGCCTCGAAAGCGCTTCACGCGCGAACCGTTGCAGCACAAAGCAGCAAAACCCAAGCGGTCCTCCAGGACACATCGGGCTCCGGCCCACTAAAAGCTCAAACAGCCTCTTCGGCGCCAGCCAACATAACTTTTGGCCTGCCGCCATCCACGATCCCGAAAATGTTCCAACTCAGGACACGGGTCACCCACACCACGGTTACACCTGCTGAGACATCTCCGTCACGTTACATCGACGCCGACACCGGCAGGATGGTTATCCATGACCGGAGGATAACTTCAGAGCCACCCTTGGACCCTTTCAGGATCCCACTAAAGAGAAAGCTGCCTGTGGACTCAGAACCTGTGCTTTGCGAATCTTTCGACTCGCCCTACCAGGACCCACTATCATTCTCTCCCACACACACCGACACGGATGCGTTGGCAGACTATATGGATGACCAAGTCCCTTACCACGGAGACATGGACCCTGATGACCAACAGGACCCTGATCAAACTTGGGGCGACCCTGCAGACCCCAGTGCACCTCTAGATGCACAGGACCCACAACTCTAGAGCGAAAACATCTCCGACAGAGGACACTGCAGCGTTCAACGCTCTTATTGAACGTGCTGCAAATAATCATGACGTGCAGCTTCACTCTGACACCGTGGAAGACGACTTCCTTATGGACACTTTCGCTTCCTCGGAAAGCCATGTAAAGACTCTGCCCATGCTGACCTCTGATCTCTGGCAAGCGAGTTGCCGCCCAGGCTGCCAACATATGGCGCATAGCCAACACTCAAGCGCTCCTCGCTCGCTACGATAGAGCGCACTGATACAATGGAGCAACTACTCCAACATCTCCCTGACCAGTTCAAAGAAGGTGCAGAAATTCTTATCAGAGAGGGACAGCTACTCACAAATGCTTCCATCAAGTGTGCACTAGATGCCGCAGACACGGCGGCCAGGGCCATAAACACAAGCGTCATGCTGAGACGACATGCCTGGTTGCGAATCTCCGGGTTCAAACCTGAGGTGCAAAATTATATACTGAACCAACCTGTCAACCCCGACTATTTATTCGGGCCGGAGGTTGACACGGCCCTTGAGAAAATAAAAAAGGACACGGACACCGCAAAATCCATGGGGGCTCTCCAGACTCAGTCCTTTCGGAGCAGCTCCTTTCGTCGCCCCGGAAATAGAGGAGCAGGTAGAGGACAGGGGTCACAGCAGACATACAACAAAGGCAATACCCAAACCACCTACGATAAAAACACCCGGGGTGGATATCGTGGCTCCAGTACAAAGGGCAGAGGACGCGGCTACGGCAACACCAGGTCCTCCCCCCAAGAACAAGCAGTGACGCCCTCTCCCTTCCTCCCGACCACATAACACCTGTCGGGGGAAGGCTACAAAGGTTCCTGTCCACGTGGAACTCCATCACCACGGACAGGTGGGTCAAAGATATTATCAAATACGGTTACTGTCTAGAACTAACCTCCACTCCACCCACAATACCTCCAAAAAACCGTCCTATGTCCTCAGAGCACTTAACGCTCTTACAGCAGGAGGTGCAAAGTATGCTTCTAAAAGGCGCAATAGAGGTCGTACCCGTCCACGAGCAAGGTACGGGGGTGTACTCCCTGTACTTTTTAATACCGAAGGACGGGTCACTCAGACCTATATTAGACCTGAGACCCCTAAACAGATACATTCTTTCCGAGCATTTTCACATGCTCACTCTACAGCAAGTCCTCCCGCTGCTCAAGCAGGGAGACTTTCTAGCAACACTGGACCTCAAGGATGCGTATTTCCACATACCCATTCACCCATCACACAAAAAATACCTCAGGTTCACTGTTCAAGGACAGCACTACCAATTCAGAGTCCTTCCCTTCGGCGTGACAACGGCACCAAGGGTGTTTACAAAGTGCCTAGCTACTGTGGCGGCACATCTACGGAGGCAGCACATACACATCTACCCTTACCTGGACGACTGGCTCGTTCAAGCAAAGTCAGCCCAACAATGTGCCAGCCACATGTCCCGCACCATTCACCTCCTTCACAGTCTGGGGTTCTCACTAAATTACCCAAAATCCCATCTACAGCCCGCACACGTACAACAGTACCTAGGTGCGACTATAGACACTCTGGCGGCCACGGCTCAGCCCAATTTGGTGAGAATCAACAGCATGCAGATGCTGATTTCAAAGTTCAAACCTCAACACTCCCTTCCGGCGCGAGTGTTCATGCAGTTGATAGGCATGATGGCCTCCTGCATCTTCATAGTCCCACAAGCGAGACTACATATGCGCCCGCTTCAGGAGTGCTTGGCACGTCAGTGGAATCAGGCTCAAGGACAATTGAAAGACCTAGTGTTGGTGAGCGGTCGGGCATACAACTCTCTGCATTGGTGGAATCCACAAAACCTTTGCAAGGGCCGACCGTTCCAAGAGCCTGTTCCACAAATAGTACTGACAGCAGACGCGTCTCTCCAGGGATGGGGAGCTCATGTACTCCACTACACAGTGCAGGGACTATGGACGACACAACAGAAGAAAATGCACATCAACCTTCTGGAACTGATGGCAATCTTCCTAGCCATGAAGGCATTCAAAGTACATCTGTGCAACAAGGTCGTGTTGATCCGGACGGACAACATGACCGCAATGTACTACATACAGAAGCAGGGAGGGACGCACTCTCCACAGTTGTCTCATCTGGCTCAGAGCATGTGGAAGTGGGCCATTCAGAGGAACATGTTCCTCATGGCGGAACACCTCCCCGGCAAGGACAACCAAATGGCGGATCTGCTCAGCAGACACAGCCACCAGATGCACGAGTGGGAGTTACACCCATCAGTACTCCAGCCGTACTTCCAGCAGTGGGGTCATCCAGAGATAGACCTGTTCGCCACAAGCAAACGCAAAATGCCAAAGCTTTGCCGCCAGGTTCCCACATCCGCAGTCGCAGGGCAATGCGATATGGATGAACTGGTCCGGCAGATTTGCGTACGCTTTTCCCCCAGCACCGTTGATACCGCTGGTGGCTCGCAAACTCAGACAACACTCCCTAACACTCGTCCTAGTTGCTCCTACGTGGGCACGCCAGCCATGGTACACCACCTTCCTCGAACTTTCCGTGGTGCCGCATCAAAGGCTGCGGATCAAACCCGCGCATTTGACGCAGAACCATGGAGAGATTCAGCACCCAGATCCGCAACAGCTGAACCTGGCGATCTGGCTCCTGAAGTCCTAGAGTTTGGCTACCTCAACCTGCCACCTGACTGTATGGACATCATCAAGGAGGCCAGAAGACCCACTACAAGAGCTTGCTATGCAGCCAAATGGAAAAGGTTTGTTATTTACTGCGGTAATAATGACATTAACCCGCTGGACGCATCCATCCAAAACATCATTTGTTACCTCCTACACCTATACCGATGCAATCTGGCGTACACCTCTATACGTGTCCATTTGACCGCAATATCAGCCTATCTGCAAACCAGGCAGCACCTCTCTCTATTCAGAGTGCCTGCCATCAAAGCATTCTTGGAAGGACTCAAACGAGTCATTCCACCAAGCCACCCACCAGCTCCAATGTGGAACCTCAACCTGGTCCTCACACGCCTGATGGGTCCACCCTTTGAACCTCTCCACTCATGCGAGATTCAATTCCTCACCTGGAAAGTAGCCTTCCTGGTAGCGATCACTTCTTTAAGAAGAGTTAGTGAACTCCAGGCACTAACAGTTCAAGAGCCATTTATTCAGGTTCATGCCAACAGGGTCGTACTACGTACCAACCCCAAATTCATGCCCAAGGTAATATCGCAGTTCCACATGAATCAAACTATTGAACTGCCCGTTTTCTTCCCAAACCCACAAACTGTCGCGGAAAGGGCACTCCACACACTAGATGTCAAAAGGGCCCTCATGTATTACATCGACAGGACCAAACCCTTTAGGAAGACAAAATAACTGTTCGTTGCCTTTGCCCCACACCACAAAGGTAACGCCATCTCCAAAGCAGGGATAGCCAGATGGATAGTTAAGTGTATCCAAATTTGTTATCAAAAGGCAAAACGCACATTAACTATTCCCCCACGAGCCCACTCAACATGTAAGTTGGGGGCCTCCATGGCTTTTCTAGGAAATATTCCCCTGCATGATATATGTAGAGCAGCCACCTGGTCCACTACACACACATTTACCAAACACTATTGTGTAGATGTGCAATCAAAACAGCAGGCAGCTGTAGGACAGGCTGTTCTCAAAACCCTTTTTCAGACCGCTGCAGCTGGCACTGGTGGCCGCCGCTAATAGAGGGCACTGCTATACATTCTATGCACAGATATGAATTCAGCAGCCCACATGCCTCGAACTGAATATGCTACTTACCAGTATGCATCTGTTCTTGGCATGTAGGGCTGCTGACATTCATATCGCCCTCCCTCCTCCCCGGCGCCTGTAGCAGCTGCAGCTCTCAATTACTGTAAGCATGGTCATCACTTTCTGTATCTACTCCATCACTGCCACAATGGCGAAAAACAATCTAAGGATGGAGAGGATGCCCATGCGCACTGTAGTCCAGGGGAGGAGTCACCTATCCAAGGATACTTCGAAGACTCTTCCAGGACAACAACGTGCAAACATCCGGACCCAACACTAGGCGGCGATATATGCACAGATATGAATGTCAGCAGCCCTACATGCCAAGAACAGATGCATACTGGTAAGTAGCATATTCATTTTGTCACTTGGCTGATTTTTGGTGAATTTTTGCAGTTTTGAAAAGTTCACACTTAGAAGATTTTTGAAGAAAAAGCCAGTCAATGTTACCCTATGAGGAAAATGAAGTTAGCGGTTTAAGGGTAAGTACTCGACTGGCAGTGTTGAAATTCCGGGCATGGACTCAGGGGTCCCCCAGTGTCAGGTAGGTACAGTTGGTTCACCCTCAGCGGTTTCAGGACGGCCGGGTGCAGAGAGAGTTAGGCCCAATGTTATCCTATGAGGGATAGGGGGGGCCTTGGTTGGTGGCTGCTGTCTGGCAAGCCACGCGGCTGTGGGAGCTGGGCTCCTGGTCACTTACTCAGGGCAAGTGGGGAAGTAGGTTAGTGTCGAGAGGGCACTGCCAGGGCCACTTGGGCGGCTGGGTGCAGGGTGCTCTTGAGCCCTCGGGCGCTCAATGGAAATCAATGGGAATGTTCCGGTTTGGAAAAAGGCTGCAGGCTCGGGGACGAGGAGGTTTCAGGTGCCACCACCACTTCGAGAGGTAAGTTGGGTAGTTGTAGGTTAGGTGGGTACCCCGGGATTGGGCACAGGGGGCCGCAGGGCGCTGGGTGCAGGGGTGCCTTTTGACGTCGGGAATCTTACCCTCTGGTTGGTCGCGGCTGGGGTGGCACTTGGTTCTGAGGCTGCAGGCTCCTTCCGGGATGTCGAGGGGGGTCCTTGGGTGCCGGACTCTGGGTCACAGTCGCCGTGGGGTTGTCCTCTGGGTCTTTGTCCACTCCGGCACTGGCCAGGCTTGGCTGGTGCAGAGTGTGTTGGGTCCCCGGTCCCGGGCTGGTGCCAGGGATAGCAAATAGGTTTCTTGAGTAGAGCCTCTACTCGTGGGAGTCCCAGGGGCTTAGAGCTAAAGGGTAGCCAGGTCCTCCGGGGTTGGTGAGGTTGCTGGCCACGAGGGAATGCCGCGCTGGTGCAGGTTCGAGAGTCGACAGGCCGGTAGGGCTGGGGCCAAAGCAGTTGGTGTCTTCTTCTCTTTTTAGCAGCTGCAGGGCAGGTCCTTGTTCTTCTTGCTCTTCTTGTAGTTTTCTATCTGGAATCTGAGGAAGGAAGGTTCAGGGTGCCCCTAAATACTAGATTTAGGGGCGTTACAGGTAGGTGAAGGCCAGGGACCAATGGGTCCTTGTCCTGGGGTGGGTACACCCCCTATCCTGCCTCTCTCCTGTGGGAGGGGGGGCAGTAGCCTAATCCTGATAGGGTAGGGCCTCCCATCTTCAAGATGGCGGGAGCCCGGAGATGTGCTTCACCTCGCCTCCCCCACCTGAGGGGTGGGGTGGGCAGGCTGGCACATCCCCTGTCCTTGTATGGGGTTTCCGGCCAAGCTTCCTGCCAGAGTGGGGGGTTGCAGTGGCCTGGGTAAACTCCAAATGGCGGCATGCCTTTGAAGCTTCCCTTTGCTCATCCTGGGGGAGGAGATTTCTCACCTCACCCAGGATGTGCATTGTTGCAGGCCCGGGAGAGCAGGGGCTCTCCCACCCAGGGGTCCAGCAACGTGTCTGCTGTGTGGCAGCCTGGGCAGCCTCAGAGCAGACGTGGATTGCAAGTTAGCTGTAAGGGGGCATCTCGAAGATGCCCTCTGGGGTGCTTAGTACATTAAATCCTACACTGGCATCAGTGTGGGTTCAATGTGCTGAGAAGTTTGATACCAAACTTCCCAGGCTTCAGTGTTGCCAATATGGTGCTGTGGAGCTCGTGTTTGACAAGCTCTCAGCACCATGTACTCTTAAATGACAGCACTGCACTTACAGTGCCCAGGAATGGACCCGGGTACTGTAGGGGCACAGGGCTCCTGCTCCTGTGCCCACACCATAGGCGTAATGCACCCAGCTAGAGGGGTGGCTGACATATGCCTTGGCAGTGTAGGTGATGGGCATGGTACACAGTGATGTGTGCCATGTCGACTCTTTGTTTTGTCCTGCACCCAGACACTCAGCCTGCAAGGGCAGTGTGTGTAAGGGTACAGGGCCTCTGAGGGTGGCACAATGAGTGCTGCAGCCCTTAGAGGCCTTCCCTGGTCACAAGGCCCTGGGTACCTAGGGTACCATTTACTAGGGGCTGACATGTGGCTAGGGTTTGCCAATTTGGAGTTTGTGTGGTTTAAGGAAGGAACATAGGCCCTGGGCACCTGATTGGCAGGAACCCAGGGTACACTCAATCGAAGTACATTCAGCAATTTAGCAAAAAGTGGGGGCATACCATGCAAGAAAGATGGCACTTTCTCACACTAAGCAGTTTTGTGTCCTTCACAACCAGCTTCCTGGGTAGACCAGTAACAAATCGCCATCGCTCGATGGATCGCACTGATACAATTCTGCCACAAACAGGCAGGGCACGAACTATAGGAAGGGGCACGGCCCACTCCACAAGGAAGAAAGGAGCAACAATTGCCTTTCTGGCTAACACACCCATTCAAGACAAATGCCTGCCGGCAACATGGGCTTCAGTGCGCACATTCACTAAGCACTACTGCGTGGATATACAAATGAACAAGGAAGCACAAGTAGGACAGAAAGTGCTTCAACGACCAACGCTCATCTTCCACCCAGCCGCCACAAAGATGACAAACCGCTACAAAGTCTATGCACAGCATAGTGAATCCAGAAAGATTCATGCTGCAAAACGAATAGTTTCTTACCTGTTGGTGTAGTTTTGCAGCTTGAAGATCTTTCAGGATTCACTAGCAAACCCACCCACCTCCGCCAGAAAGATGAGGCTGGAGCAGAAGGTGGAAAGACGGAGAATAGAAAACAAGACTTTTAGAAGCGTGTAAAAGGATCTGATTAAGGAGAAAATAATAAAATTGCCTAGGATTCAAAAAGAAAAAAGAATCCGAAAATGGCGCCACGAGGTGGGAGCTTCTGCAGGAAGTGTGCCGTCACGAGAGGTACACCATATGGTGGGATGTCGACGCCCACCTGGGCTACAAAAAAAAGACTACGATTACAGACCTAACCACCAGACTGCGGAATAATGCAAAGCATAGTGAATCCAGAAAGATCTTCAAGCTGCAAAACTACACCGACAGGTAAAGTATTCGTTCTCCTCACAGAGGCATGCAAGCTGCAAGGACAGTGGCATGGTCCCTGTGACTGGATCCCCTCTTCAGCTCCCAGGCACTAGATACCCAGGGTGCAACTTACTAGGGATTTACATGGGGGGCAGACGTACCAATTGTCTTTTTGGAAGAAGCACTGGCACATGCGACCTGGATGAAAGGACCCTGTGCACTACAATTAAAACAACATCAAAACCAGGCAAAAATAGGGGGCGAACAATGCTAAAAGGAACTTTCTTGCATTAGCCATCCTGCTTGGAGAACACAAGACCTCTGGCTGGAGTAGGCAGTGTTTCTGCCCTCAGAGCGTTGGCTCTCACCCTCAAGGGGGTGGGGGGTGTCAGTACCTAGTTAGTGATGGCAGTCAGCCTGCACAGTAGAGGTTGGTAGGTTTTCAGGGGTTACTTCTAAGGTACCCTCTGGGTGCAGGTATTAATAAATCCACTACTGGAATCCGTGTGGGTTTCTTAATACGAGATGTTTGATACCAAACAACCTTTGGTTCAGTTAAGCCATCATGTAGCTGGGGAACTCTTAATCTCCAGTGTCCAATACATATACTCAAGATAGCCAGTAAATGAGGAAGCTATGTCCAAGAATCGACATGGACATCCACAGAGCATATCTGCTTTTGCAGTCATGTCCTCCCATGTAATATAATGCACCCTGCCTTAGTGCTGTATAGGTGACTTGCATATATTGTATGCAATGTCTGCAGTCATGGCACTCAAGGTGTGCTATGTCGTGTCTTCACTTTTGTTTGCCCCTTGCAACGCAGCCTGCAAAAGTGTGGTGAGGGGTTCCCGAAGGGTAGCTGGCACAATACCTGCTCTTTAGTCTACCTGCTGTAGTTACCAGTGGTGCCAATTTACTAGGGACTTGCAGGTGTTGCTAAAGGTATTGCCTTTTGGGGAAACAATTGTATAGTAGTTGGGAAAGATCTGGCACGGGGGACCTGTATAGCAGTAATCCATTGCACGTTTGTCAAAATTGTATCAATTACCAGTCAGAAAGTTGGGGTGACCGTGTCCAAAAGGGGCACTTAGCTACATCAATGATACCACAGACTAAAGGTACCCATTGTGTGTTCCCAATAGTTGTTACCAACTATTGCCAACTAAGTATGCACATTTTTCTAGTAAGACTATTTAAAAATGGCCAACATTTCAAAAAGCATCATAGGGTCATGATGGACCCTCTAATATATGAAAGGTAGTCCGAAAAACAATTGGTGCTAATTAACTGCCATGCATCACCATTGTTGGTGGCAGTGGGGGCTCTCCAGGTTAGGAAAAACAATGGTTGGATTAGTGCAAGTTAGTCCTAATGATAGATCCCCGCGTCTCAATCAATTTTGGCAGTGGGAGCAGATAGGATATTGCCCGTAGTATATTTTCTCCTCGAGGCCCAAGCGTGCTGCCACCTACAATGCCTTCTTACCCCCGCCTGAGACCCTTCGCTTACTTCAAGACGTGCATTGCATGGGAGACCTACCACGCTGGTGTAGGAAGGTGGCTCTGTATCTACTATACCAAAGTGAGGTATAGTGTGCAGAGTGCAGTGGAACCCCAAAGGTAGGCAGAGGAAAAGTTAGATAGAAACTTGCTCTCTATTTGTGGTAGTGTGGTTGAGCAGTAAGGCAGTATCAGAGGACAGTGTTAAGCATTTGTTGTACAATCAGCAAATGAATTCACAGGTAAGTTACTTTTTGGATTTCTTTACTTACTCGGAATAGTATACCTGGATATTACTCTTGGGTATATCCTGCAAACAGATGTAAAATCGTTTTTGTTAGTGTAATTTTAAGGAATTTTTTTTAGTTTTCAAACTCCACCATGTTATCCTATGGAGGAAAATATGATTCTGTTTTGAGGCAAGTATTTGGTAGTGGGATTTGAGGTTCTGAGGGTAGACTCTGGGGCCCCCTCAGGGTCCGTGATGCACTCTCATTGCACCCTCAGCTGCACCAGGGCGGCCGGGTGCAGTGTGAGGCCCAATGTTATCCCATGGGGGATATTAGGCCTTCAGTTGGTGGCTGCTGACGAGCAGGCCACTTGGCTGTGGGAGCAAAGCTCCTGGACTTTAGCTCAGGGCAAATGGGGAAACAAGCCAGCACAAAAGGGGCAGCTGGGTGCAGAGTGCTGTTTGGGCGTCTGGTGCCCTGTTTTCAATTGGGATTTTCGGTTTTAGTTTTTAGCTGCAGGCTCGGTCCAGGAAGACTTCCGGGAGGAATAAACAGCTGGGCAGGTAAGTTGGAGGGCTCGTGTACGTAGGTGCACCTTGGGTTCCTTTCTCTAGGGCGCAGAGCGGCTGGATACAGGGGTGTCTTAAGGTCGGATTTCACCCTACTGGTCCACTCGTGGGGGTGTTTCTGTGCAAGATGGCTAGCCCTGAAGAGAGGGCTTTACCTCCTCCTCCACCTGAGGGGTGGAGTTGGCAGAGGTGGGCACTCCTTCTGGGCTGGCTAGTTTTTCCCACCTGTCTTCCCGACGAAAAGGAGGGGAGACAGGAAGAGGGCCTGCTCCTGATAGCAGGAGAGGCTGGGGGTGAGGGGTTGCATTACAAAGGCTGCCAGGCCTTTGATGCTCCCCTGCCACAGATCACTCTTCCTGGCCTGGGGGTGGTGTGAACATCTCCGCCCAAGAAAGGCCTTGTTTCTGGGCTCAGACCCTAGGTGTCCAGAAACTTGTCTCGTGGTGGCAGGCTGGTGTGTACCAGTCATGGAGCCCACCAGAGGCTGGTTGTTTTTCAGGGGGCATCTCTAAGATGCCCTCTCTGTGCATATTCATTAAATCTCACACTGGCATCAGTGTGGGTTTAATGTGCTGAGAAATTTGATTCCAAACTTCAGTTTTTTCAGTGTAGCCATTATGGTGCTGTGGAGTTCGTAATGACTAACTCCCCGCACCATATAGTGTTAATGGTGGCACTGCATTTACAATGTCTAAGAATGGACTTGGACACTGAAGAGGGACAGGGTTCATGCACCTGTACCCTCACCACTGGTATAGTGCACCCATCTAGAGGGGTGACTGATCTATGCCAAGGCAGTGGGTTGTAGGCATGGCACACAGGGATGTGTGCCATGTGGACTCTACACTTTGTTCTGCACCAAAACAAGCAGCCTGCAAAGGCAGTGTGTAGAGGTACAGGGCCTCGAAGGGTGGCACAGTAAGTGCTGCAGCAGTTAGAGTTCTTCTCTGGTCACAATGCCCTGGGTACCTGTGGTACCATTGACCAGGGGCTGACCTCTGGCCAGAGATGCCAATTGGGTTAGTTTTGGGGAAAGAACACGGACCCAGGGCACATCAGGTAAAAGTGCATCAGTAGTCTGGCAAAAGGGGGGGTGGCTTACTGCAACAGAAACCCACTTTCCTACAGCTGGGACACTTAACCACGCTCCGAGACCTAGCCGCTGGTATGTCTTACTTCCCATCTACATACTGAAATGGTAATAGTGGTGATGTGCACTTGTAGTATCCTTCAACGGATTTAATGTGCTTACACTGGCCTTGTATATATTAGTCACTTGGATATATTGCTCATAGTGACTGTAGTGATGCTGAGCCTATTGTCCTTGAGAATCGAGATGAGAATGTAAATGGTGTATTTGAGTATTAATATTGCCCAAGGGAATTTCATTATTTAATCCTGTGACATCCGTTCTGAGTGTATGAACCCAATATTCAAAATTTAACAGGTTTTGTCATATCATTGTGGAAAGGATTCAGTTTCTCAAAAACCTACCATACCAAATGTGCCCTGCCTCAATAGTGTTATAGTGGTGTTACGTTTGCAACTAATGATGATTCGATGTTCTGGAATTCTCGTCAGCGCATTTGTCACCCGTACATATTTAAAGTTGCAGGAGCATATGATAACATTTTTTTAAGTTAGTCTTAAGTTTCTGAGACCCAGGTCGATCTGTTATTTTCTTGAACACTTTTTTTTTTTTTTTTTCCGGGTGTGTTTGGCTGGTATGGACCAGAATATCTTTGTTTCTGGCTTTCTTGAATGAACCCATAGGCTTTTATTTAATTTTTTTTTTTTTTAGACTAAGGCTTCCTTCTTACAGAAGCTCCCCAGTTTGCATATATGACTTTCCGTCGCTTATTTGACCATGTGCTGTAGGTTGTGACAAGTCTGTTTTGATCGGCTATCTATGGTAGCAAAGACATGGTCCCTATTGTTGGTCATTCTCTCTTGTACATCAGTCGTGAATATTCACCGTTAAAGTAAGGCTGCTGCTTATATAATAGTTTCCAGGTTTACCACAAGGAGGTGCAAACGCCAGTCATGTTTCTTAAGGACTACGGGTAACTTAGAACTACAGATGTATTCACCAATGTACTTGTAATGTCTCTTCGGTGAATAATTTTTATTTAGTAGTATTTTAAAACTGCCTCTTTTCTTCTTAGGAGCCAATTAGGAATAAGTCTTTTCCAAGCAAAATGAAGTATGAGTACCAAGGTAAAAAAATGATGCCATTTGAAAGGATAAAAGCATATCGCATCAGAGAACACTTGGACCGGGTTGATAGACTTCGTCGTGCTGTAGAACTGAGAAGGTATGTTTCTGAACTCACATTTCTATTTTATTTTTGTCTGAGCTCTTTGTGCAGGAACTCCATTTATGGCATTCAAAATTGCCAATAATGATACTTTTGATATGCGTATTTATCACCTTGTGATTTGCCTTGTGTAAAAGTGGGTTTCTGTTGCAGTAACCCCCACACCTTTTTTTAATAGCAGATGCACTTTTCCTTGTTGTGCCCTGGGCTCCTGCCAATCAGGTGCCCAGGGTCTGTGTTCCTTCCCTAAAAACTGCCTAACAGCCAAAATCCAAATTGGCAAACCCTGGCCACATGTCAGCCCCTGGTAAATTGTACCCAGGGCCTTGTGACCAGGGAAGGCCTCTAAGGGCTGCAGCACTCATTGTGCCACCCTTAGAGGCCCTGTACCCTAACACACACACACTGCTCTTGCAGGCTGAGTGTCTGGATAGAAGACAAAACCGAGTCGACATGGCACACATCCCTGTGTGCCATGCCCACAACCTACACTGCCATACATCAGCCACCCCTCTAGCTGGGTGCCCTATGCCAGCGGTGTGGGCACAGAGGCAGGAGCCCTGTGCCCCTACAGTACCCAGGTCCATTCCTGGGTCCTGTAAGTGCAGTGCTGCCATCTAAGAGTATAAGGTGCTGGGAGCTTGTCAAACACGAACTCCACAGCACCATAATGGCAGCACTGAAGACTGAAGTTTGGTATCAAACTGTTCAGCACATTAAATCCCAGACTGGCATCAGTGTGGATTTAATGTACCAAGCACTACAGATGGCATCTTGGAGAGGCCCTCTGAAACCTAAACCTACAATCCACGTCTGTTCTGAGGCTGCCTAGGCTGCCACACAGCAGACATGTTGCTGGACCCCTGGGTAGGAGAGCCCCTGCTCTCCTGGGTCTGCAACAATGCACATCCTGGGCGAGGTGCTAAATCTCCTCCCCCAGGATGGGCAGGGGGAAGCTTCAAAGGCATGCCACCTCTGAGCTTCCCCAGGCTACTGCAACCCCCCACTCTGGCGGGAAGCTTGGCCGGAAACCCCAAATAAGGACATGGGATGTGCCAGCCTGCCAACCCCCACCCCTCAGGTGGGGGAGGCGTGGTGAAGCACATCTCCGGGCTCTTAAAGATGGGAAGCCCTGCCCAATCAGGACTAGGCTACTGTCCCCCCTCCCACAGCAGAGGCAGGATAGGGGGTGTACCCACCCCAGGACAGGGACCCATTGGTCCCTGCCCTTCACCTACCTGTAACACTCCTAAATTTAGTATTTAGGGGCACCCTGAACCTTCCTTCCCCAGATTCCAAAATCCGAAGAAGAGCTGGAAGAAAGATGACCTGCCCTGCAGCTGCTAAGAAGAGGAAGACACCCAACTGCTTTGGCCCCAGCCCTACCGGCCTGTCGACCCTTGAACCTGCTCATGCTCCAACCCGGCATCTCTTGTGGCCAGCAACCTCACAAACCCCGGAGGACCTGGCTACCTTTTGACTCAGCCCCTGGGACTCCCATGAGTAGAGGCTCTACTCAATCTACTTCTAATCCCTAGCAGCAGCCCGGAACCGCAAACCCAGCACACTCTGCACCATTCAAGCCTGGCCTGTGCCGGAGTGTACAAAGACCACGAGAACGACCCCACGGCGACTGACCCAGAGTCCGGCACCCAAGGACCTCCCTCGACACTCCTGAAGAAGCCTGCAGCCCCGGAATAAGGTGCCCCCCCAAAACACGATCAACAGAGGGTAAGATTTCCCGAGACCAAAAGGGCACCCGCGGCCCCCTGTGCCCAATCCCGGGGTACCTACCTATTCTCCAACTGCCCAACTTACCTCTCTGTGGTGGTGGCACCTGAAGAATCCTCGTCCCAGAGCTTGCAGTCTTTTTCTAAACCAGAGATTTCCCATTGAAATCAATCGAGCGCCCGAAGGCTCAAGCCACCCAGCCGCCTGAGTGGCCATGGCAGTGCAACCTCTACACCATCTACTTCCCCACTTGCCCTGAGTAAGTGACCAGGAGCCCAGCTCCCACAGCCGCGTGGCCTGCTAGTCAGCAGCCACCAACCAAGGCCCCCCCTATCCCTCGTAGGGTAACATTGGGCCTAACTCTCTCTGCACCCGGCCGCCCTAGTGCCGCTGGGGGTGAACAAACAGTACCTACCTGACTCTGGGGGATGCCTGAGTCTATGCCCAGAACCTCAACTCTACCAGTCGAGTACTTACCTTTAAACCAATAACTCAATTTTCTTCATAGGGTAACATTGACTGGCTTTTTCCTGAAATTTCTTCCAAGTGTGGACTTTTCAAAACTAAAAATATTCACCAAAAATCAGCCGAGTAACAAACAAATACTCACCTGCTCTTAGGTGAGCTCCCAGTGCTGGATCTTGGTGCCCAGCACGGACTCTGAAAACTACTTACAACTGTACTTACCCGTAACCCAATTTTCTTCCATAGAAAATCATTGACTGTTTTTCTTTGAAATTTCTTCTAAGTGTCAATTTCTGCAATCAATAATTAATCTTTAAAAATCGTATAATATCTGAAAACGTAATTACTTACCTGTTTTGGATAAAGGTCCCAGTACTGAGTATAGGCACCCAGTACTGGATTGCAAAAGTAACAAGAACATACTATACCTGCAACTTTAATTTTCTTTCATAGGGAATCATTGACTGTTTTCTATGAAATATTTTCTAAGTGCCAACTTTTAAAATCGCTAAATATTGCCTAAAAATCATACAGTAACTAAGTCGACTTTTATCACTTGTTTCTAAGTACTGACCCAGAACTGAATCTAGGATCCAGTCCTGGAATTCCAAAAGTAATCCTAAAAGTAATCTATTGCAAATAACTTGAAACTTCCCTTGAACTCAAAGCATTGTTTAAAATTGTGTTGCCTATTGCAACCACTTGTAACATTCTACAAAAGCCAATTGCATATTGCAAACGTATTCATATAAAGCATCTCATTCTGAGAAGTATATTTTAGTTCGAGGCATGTGGGCTGCTGAATTCATATCTGTGCATAGATCGCCGCCTAGTGTTGGGTCCGGATGATTGCACATTGTTGTCCTGGAAGAGTCTTCGAAGCATCCTGAGATGGGTGACTCCTCCCCTGGACCACAGTGCGCATGGGCATCCTCTCCATCCCCAGATTGTTTTTTTCCGCCATTGGGTTCGGATGCAACTATCTTAGCTCAACTTCGGAATACTTAGTTTAGGCCAAAAGGCCTATAGTTTTCGTCGGTACAGTTACCGTTCGGTGTCGACTACTAGTCCTAGTGCTCCACACCCTTTTTCAAACTTTCGATTCGACTTGGTCAAAACTTCGACGCTCCATCAACGATGGAATCGAGAACTCCGTTCAAGAGGTGTCCGTTGTGCCACGCCAAGTACCCTCACATCGACGTCCACCCGGTCTGTAACAAATGTCTCTCGCCGGATCACGACGAATCAAAATGCATGGCCGGCGCACGGTTCCGATCCAAGAACTCTACGGAACCGACGGGCAGCGAGACTCGAGGCGCAGCAGGCAGCGCCCGCACCCACCAACATATTCAGCACCGAGGACCAGGACGCCGAGAGCGTGGAAGAAATAATATCTAGCCCCGCTTCGGAGCATGGTTCCCGATCGGAGGACGATGACGGAAGAGCTCTTTCGACGTGAAGAAGCCGTGGACGAGGTAGGGGACATCGACGAAGCCTATGGGGCTGAAGAAGACAGCTCTCCCGAGGAGTTAGGCCAATCCGTCGAAACGGAGGCCGAAATTAGTCGTCGGGCTCCGGTCGAGGGATCGCCTTCGGGACTTACCCAAGACCTAATCCATGGTTCCTCGGCCCCGCCTTCCGGCCCGGCACTGAACACTATGCAAGAGCCAATATTACCCAAGACGACCGGGTTGTTAAACCCAAAAACATCCATCGCTCCAGTCCCTTCAAAATCGAAAGCGAAACTGGTGGTGGTCGGATCAATGGCGTCGAAACAGCCCGCTGGCCCGGCTCAGACGCCGAAAAAAGTCGTCCGCTCCGAACGCGTACAGAAAGACTTCGGCGCCGAGCTCACCGCAGCAGACGCGGTCGACGCTCAGAAAAGGCACGCCCTCGTGCATCACAAGGCGCCGACACCGAAGCCTGTCGCCTCTGCAGTCAAAATGGCCGCCTCGGCAACGTCGACGCCTAAAGCACCGATGCCGAAGAAGTCGTCGACTATCGATGCATCCCTTCAAGCCAGTGACCCCCTTCCGACAAAAGTCGGGGTCGGCCTCCACACCTACTACCAAGATGCCCACCAAACCACCATCTCAGTTTGCTGTGCAGCAGGTCTCTGCCTCTCTTCAACGTATCCGGGAGCAGGTAGCCCTCCACTCTACCTCGGGTCCCCACACTACCTCACCCAGTACAGTGCACTCTGAGCCCACCAACATCACCTTTGGGCTGCCACCGACATCGGCACCGAAACTTTTTCAAATTCGGACACGTGTCCTCCACACACAGTCCACCGCCTCTGGCCTAACGGAACACGACCCTTCAGGGCCACAGTTTATCGACGCCAACACTGGCAGGCTCATGCTCCACAAGCGCAAGATCACGCCAGTCAGGGAAGAGGTGCCATACAAAATTCCTCTCAAACGCAGGCTACCGGCGGAGCAGGAACCAGTGTTGCAAGAACACTTCCATCCCCTCCCACTAGCTCCGCAGTCCTTTTCTCCGACCCCTTCTGAATCGGACACAATGCAGGAATATGGTGGGGACGAAACCATCTACCCCGGGGACGCAGATCCCGATGACACACAGGATCCTGATCAGGCATGGGATGACCCCACAGACCCAAGTGTCACGCCACATGCTCAGGATGCGCCACTCTACAATATTAAAACTTCTCCTACAGAGGACACGGCCGCATTTAATGCCCTTATCGAACGGGCAGCTGCTCATCATGGGGTGGAACTGCACTCTGACGCCATTGAGGAGGACTTCCTGCTTGACACTTTCGCATCTTCGGAAAGAACTGTCAAGACTCTGCCCATGCTTAAAGGGGTTCTGAAGCCTGCCAAAGACATTTTCAAGGACACCACAAGAGCCCGTGTGTTGAACCCAAGGATTGAAAAGAAATATAAGCCTGCACCTGGTGACCCTAAATACATTAGGGGTCAGTTGCCATTAGACTCTATGGTGGTTGCCAACGCTCGCAAAAGAGCCCACTCACAGACAACTGGTGATGCTCCTCCCCCCGACAAAGAGTCAAAGGTCCTTGAAACATCGGGCAAACGTGTGGCAGCGCAAGCAGCCAATATCCTGCGCATCGCAAATACACAAGCACTCCTGGCACGTTATGACAGGTCACATTATGACACCCTAGAGTCACTGCTCCAACACCTACCAGAGGAGTATAAAGAGTCAGCAGAGCTCCTCATTAGACAAGGACAACTCCTCACTAATGCGTCCATCAAATGCGCCCTAGACGCAGCTGACACAGCGGCCAGGGCAATAAACACAAGTGTCATGTTGCGACGTTATGCCTGGTTACGCATCTCAGGCTTCAAACCCGAGATCCAAAACAATATCCTCAACTTACCGGTTAACACAACTTTTATTTGGCCCAGACGTTGACACTACCCTAGAGAAAATAAAAAAAGACACAGATACTGCCAAATCTATGGGGGCGCTACAAAGCCAACAATTTCGTAGTGGCTCCTTTCGTCGCACTGGAAATAGGGGAACGTCAAGGGGCCAGGGGTCACAACAACAGTATGCTAAAGGTAGCACACAGACCACCTACGACAAACAGGGGTGGATATCGTGGATCCAGCGCCAAGGGTAGGGGACGTGGATATGGCAACGCCAGGTCCTCCCCAAGAAACAAACAGTGACGCCCTCTCCCTACCCCTGACCACTTAACACCTGTCGGGGGACGACTCCAGCTGTTCCTGCCCGCATGGAAGAACATCACCACGGACAGGTGGGTCAGGGAAATCATTCAACATTGGTACTGTCTGGAACTAACTTCCACTCCACCCAACATACCACCAAAGCACCGTCCTATGTCAGCCGAACACTTAGATTTACTCCAGCAAGAAGTGCTTGCTATGCTCGCAAAAGGGGCCATAGAAGTAGTGCCCACAGCCCAGCAGGGCACAGGAGTGTACTCTCTGTACTTCTTGATCCCAAAAAAGGACGGCTCGCTCAGACCTATCCTAGACCTGCGACCCCCTAAACCTATATATACTGTCGGAGCATTTCCATATGCTCACCCTCCAACAGGTTCTCCCACTACTCACTCAGGGGGATTTCCTAGCTACACTAGACCTGAAGGATGCATACTTCCACATACCAATACACCTTTCACACAGGAAATACCTCAGATTCACCATTCAAGGGAATCACTATCAGTTCAAAGTTCTCCCCTTCGGAGTAACAGCACCCAGGGTCTTTACCAAGTGCCTGGCGACAGTGGCCGCACATCTGCGAAGACAAAATATTCACGTCTTCCCTTATTTGGACGACTGGCTAGTTCAGGCCAAATCAGCACAACAATGTGCCGCCCACATGTCCCACACCATTCACCTTCACGATCTGGGATTCTCACTAAATTACCCAAAGTCAAGTCTCCAACCTGCGCACGTACAACAGTACTTCTCTTCCAGGGGATCCTCATCAAAGTCATAAGCATTAGAATATTCCCGCCCATGTGCGGGATCCCGGAAACAGTATATTATATGTGCCCCACATATATATATCCATACATATATACCTATATGTATACACAAGCAATTGCAGCCCCTAAACCCTAGAGCTGAACCATGCTGTAAGTAATTTCCACTACACATAAGAAAATAGCATTATAAACATGAGAAACAACATAACTTGTTTGGAAACTGTTTTAATGCTTAGAAAACAGCAGAAATTCTTAGAAAACACTGAAAGCATAGGAAGCTCCCAGGCTGCATTGCAAATACCCAGTCTAAAAAGACTGAAAAGCTAACTCATAGCTGCATAGCAAAAAACTGACACCGTGCCTTTAAGGCACACCTGACCCCCACCTTCCCATCATGCCTCAGGGGTGGCAGTTAGGTCAGTTGTTCTTTCCGGCTGCTTCTGGAAGGATCCTGGCAACAGAGCTCCACTTTTTTCTGAGTTTGTCAGAAAATTGTGTCTGTTTTTCAACTGTTTTTTCCCTTACTTCGACGTTTTACATCTAAGTCAGTAAGAGGCTGCCTTTTTAGGCATTTTTGGGCATTTTTTCCATCTTAAAATGCCTTCTCTTTTCGATCCTTGCCCTGCCTGTGGCAAGAAGAAGGCCAGGACTGACTCTCATAGGGTCTGTATCCTGTGTCTACCGGAGGATCATGATTCCAAGACATGTACTCACTGCCAGAGCCTGTCCAAAAGAACTTTGAAGGACAGAGAGCGAATTCGCGTTTATGGCCTGGCACAACCATCCAGAGGCCGATCTCCGGTGCGGAAGGGCTCCAAGAGGCATAGAGATTCATCTAGGAGCAAGTCCTCTCGTCCTTCCGCCTCCGCGTCGGGCTCGGCGCTGAGAAAAGATGTTCTGGTAGGTCGTGTTTCGAAAAAGAGGCTTTCGACAGCGGGCTCGCCAACGAGAGCAGGTTCGACGTCGGAAGTCCAGACCGCCATCGTCAACTCTGCGACGATCGGCGTCGAGACACCACCCCTCCGCCGTCGTCAACCCGGCGACGATCGGCGTCGAGGAGCAGAGAGCCTCCGCCGTCGGCAACCCAGCGTCGTTCGGCGTCGAGGAGCAGGGACCCTCCGCCGTCGACATCTCGACGTCGATCGGCGTCGGAGCATGGACCCTCCGCCGTCGTCAACCAGGCGACGACCGGCGTCGGAGTGTCACCCCTCCGTCGTCGAGGGCACCATCCCCTCCGTCGTCGAGGCTCCATCGGTGTTCGACGTCGAGACAACAGGATCCTCCGCCGTCGTCCTCCAAGCGGCGTTCGGCGTCTAGGTTGGCATCCGTGTCGACGTCTAGAGTGGCAGCATCTCCGCCGGCGTCCCCGCGGCGTTCGGCTTCGAGGGAGAGAGGGCCTCCGTCGTCGGCTTCACATCGCCAATCGACATCGAGGCGGCATGCTTCGCCCACTGAACATGGCCGCCGGTCCACATCGAGGCGTCGTTCGACGTCGAGTCCCGGCGAGAAAGGAGACGACACCACGGATCGACGTCAAGACCGCGCTCGACGTCGAGACAGGCCTCGGACAGGTCGGTGGTCCTGGTGACCGAGTCGGCGTCTCGCCATTCCTCCTCCCACTCAGGGGCCTCTCCACGACCGGCAAATCCAGGAGAACCTGCAGTTCAACCCCGTAGGTCTTCTCCTCAGACTCAGACAATTAATCTGTCGCCCAGATGGCTGCTGCCAGCACATCATTGGCAGGACTCAGGGCCTACAAGGAGGCTGCGGGAATACATCAGTCCAGTGCATGATTCTCCGCTGCAACGGCTGGTGGCGGCTGTGGACAGAGCTAGTCCCCCCCCCCCCCCCCCCCCCCCCCCCCCAGGCCAGCGCGTCAGATCGCCGGACAACAGGCGACGCAGATCGCGCTCCCCCAGACGGGAGGTGATCATCGCCGAAAGCGGAGAAGGACTCCATCGTCCTCTTCCTCGTCCTCCAGGTCCTCCATCAGGGACTATTCACCCACGCTCTCGGGCAGCCCAGTGTCCAGGGTCTCGCCCATAGACGACATCAACACCTACCAGGAGGTGTTGCAGCGGGGAGCACAGAAGCTGGGGATTGAGATGTCAGTCCCCCAAGTCACGACGTCGGTGATTTTTGAAACACTTCACCAAAAGTCTGCCTCTCGTCCGCTGCTGCCTTTGGTCCCAGGAATCATGGAACCAGTCATGGACACCTTTCTCACCCCGGCGACCGTCAAAGCCGTTCCGGCTCGTATCCTGAAAAAATACAAGCCAGCTACCTCTGACCCCGTCTTTGTGAAGATAGACCCGCCTGCGGACTCGGTCATAGTGGCAGCTGCAAGAAAGGGTCAGACGGCGTCGGCCTCCTCTTCCGTCCCTCCAGATAAGGAGAGCAGAACCCAGGACTCATGGGTACGCAGGGCCTGCTCTTCTGCGGCGGCGGCCCTCAAAATCTCCAGCGCGGCGGCGCTTCTGGGCAGGTACGACGGGGCTCTCTGGGACTCGATGGAGCGTTTCAAGTCCAAGCTCCCCAAGGAGGACCAAAAGGACTTTGAGGAGATTGTTACTGAAGGGGCTCTGGTGGCTAATCAGTCGATTAGCACAGCGGCGGATGGTGCGCTAATCTCAGCCCACTCTTACACACACGGCGTCTGCGCCAGGAGGTCGTCCTGGTTGCGACTGACAGGGCTCAAGCCAGACGCACAGCAACGGATTTTAAACCTCCCGTTCTCTGGCAACTCCCTCTTCGGCACTCACACGGATGAGGAGATGGGGCGCATGAAAACTGAGCTGGACACCCTCAAAGCCGTGGGCTTGGAGAAGAAAAAGGAATTCAAGCGCCGTTTTCGACCCACCCAACGCAAGGGGCCTCAACAGAGGGTTCAAACCCCTCAGTGGTGTCAGAGCAAGCCCCAAGGGAAAACCCAGTTTCGAGGCGGAAAGTCTGGCAGGGGCAGAGGTGGACACCAGCAACAGTCCTCCACTACCACAAAAGGAGGAAAGTCATGAGCTGTGGCTTCCTCTACGGCCGTTGCCCACTCCAGTGGGAGGAAGTGCGTCACAACATCTAGCAGAGTGGGACAGCATCACAAAAGATCGCTGGGTGCTGAATATACTGCGTCATGGATATGCGCTACGTTTTCGAGCGCGTCCCAGAGACATCCCGCCAAAGAGGTCCCGTCCTCACCACCTAAAGCTGCTCGAGCAGGAGGTGAGGGCCCTTCTGCAAAAACAGCCCATAGAAAGGGTTCCTCCTTCGCAGGTCGGAAAAGGAGTGTACTCCCGGTACTTCCTGGTGCCCAAGAAAGATCAAGAGCACAAGTTTCGGCCGATTCTGGACCTTCGTCTCCTAAACAAAGTCATCGCCAAGGAGAAGTTCCGTATGTTGGCGCTTCACCAAATATGTCCACATCTACAAGTCGGAGATTGGATGTGTTCGGTGGACCTCCAAGATGCGTACTTTCACATTGCAATAGCGAAACCTCACCGCAGGTACCTGCGGTTTGTGGTTGGAAGCAAGCACTACCAGTACAAAGTCCTCCCATTCAGACTCAAGTCGGCTCCGCGAGTCTTCACCAAATGTATGGCAGTGGTGGCGGCCTGCCTACACAAGCAGGGTCTCTTAGTCTACCCGTACCTAGACGACTGGTTGCTGAAGGCTCCATCCCAGCAGCAGGTGAAGAAAGACTTCCAAATCTGTCTGAGACAGTTGCACGCTCTCGGCCTTCACGTCAACATGGCAAAGTCCGTGCAGCAGCCCACTCAGTCCATCCACTACCTTGGCTCCGTTCTGGACACAAGCGCGGGAAGAGCGTATCCTTCGGAGGAGAGACTGTCTTCAATGAAGAGGAAATGCAGGCTTATGCAGCAGATGCGAAGGCCGTCAGCTCGGCAGGTAGCATCTCTGCTGGGTTCCATGGCGTCCTGCATTTTTCTAATTCCCCACGCCAGACTGCGAATGAGACCTTTGCAGCAGGCTCTGGAGGACCAATGGGATCAGTCCACAGGCCGTTGGGGAGATCGAATCTCTCTCCCAGGTAGCGAAATCTTCCCTAGCATGGTGGACTCGTCAGGACAATCTGTTGGTGGGAGTCCCGTTTCACCAGCCACTTCCGGTGCAATCGGTGGTGACAGACGCATCGCTACAAGGATGGGGGGCCCACATGGGGTGCCTCCAAATACAAGGTCAGTGGTCTGCAAAAGAACAGGGCTACCACATAAATATGCTAGAGCTTCGAGCAGTCCACCTTGCTCTAAAGGCGTTCCTCCCAGCAATCGAGACAGACTCCGTCCTGGTGCAGACCGACAACACCACGACCATGTTTTACCTGAACAAACAGGGCGGGACTCGGTCACGCCCCCTCTCCCTGGAGGCGCAGGCGATCTGGCACTGGCTGCTCGCCCGGAACCTCTCGGTGGTGGCAGTACACCTTCCAGGGGAGTTGAATATCAAGGCAGACGCACTCAGCAGGCACTTCGAAGATCAGCCCGACTGGGTGCTGCACGACGACGTGGTGGCGGACCTGTTCCGTTGGTGGGGTCGTCCAGACATCGATCTGTTTGCAGACGACAAATTCAAAATGCCACGCCTTCGCGTCCAGATTCCACCGTCCAGGGACCAGGGGGAATGCTCTTTTGATGGACTGGTCAGGGACATTTGCCTACGCCTTTCCGCCCCTGCCTCTGATTCCGAAGGTGGTATCCAAGCTGCTCAGATCCGACATGAAGATGATCCTCATAGCTCCGGACTGGCCGTGCCAGTGGTGGTACCCGGACCTTCTTCATCTCTCAGTTCGACCTCACAGGCGGCTGGCTGCCTTGCAGGCCGGACTTGCTGTCCAAGATGGGCGGGAGGATTCTGCATCCCAACCTTCCCTCACTGAACTTAACAGCATGGCTCCTGAGGTCCTGCAATACGGACATTTAGGTCTACCGCCTGACTGCATGCATATTCTCAAGGAAGCGAAGCGACCCTCCACAAGAGCGTCTTATGCGTTTAAGTGGAAGAGGTTCTTCATTTGGTGTAGGGAGAATCACCATGATCCTACAAAGGGGCAGGAGGATGTCATCCTTCCGTACCTCCTTCACTTAGCTAGATCAGGCTTGAAGTATGCATCCATCAGGGTCCATTTGTCTGCCATTACAGCTTACAGGAGGTCTCCAAGTCAACCTTCTTTTTTCCAGATGCAGGTGGTCAAGGACTTCTTGCAGGGGTTGAAAAAAGTTTACCCCCCTGTTCGAAACCCTTCGCCTCCGTGGGAGTTTAACTTAGTGTAATCCAAGTTGATGGGCCCACCTTTTGAGCCGATCCACAAATCTTCTTTACAGCATCTGTCATGGAAGGTCGCTTTTCTGGTAGCCATTACATCGGCACGCAGAGTAAGCGAAATCCAGGCTCTGTGTACTAAAGAACCGTACACAGTTTTTCACCAGCACAAAGTGGTCTTAAGGGCACATCCATCCTTTCTCCCTAAGGTAGTGTCTGATTTTCATATTAATCAGTCCATTTCTCTGCCATCCTTCTTCCCGAATCCAGCGACCCCGGCTGAGCGGTCGCTCCACTCCTTAGACCTCAAGAGGGTACTTAAATTCTATCTGGCAAGTACCAGAAGCATTAGGAAGACTGATCAGCTGTTTGTCAACTATGGCGCCATGAGAACAGGCTTCCCAGCGGCTAAACGATCCATTTCCAGATGGATTGTTTCCTGCATTACCCTAGCCTACCAGCTGGCGAAAAGGCCCTTACCTTTGGCCCCTAAGGCTCATTCTACTAGGGGGAAAGCGGCCACAGTAGCTTTCTTGCATGACGTTCCAATGGCAGAGATCTGCAAGGCGGCCACTTGGAAATCGGTCCACACCTTTACCAGGCACTACTGCCTCGAATCCGATTCCAGGGCGGATGCCCAAGTAGGCCAAGCCTCCTTGAGGAACCTGTTTGGGTAGCTGAGCTATCTGAGCATACTGTTCCTTCTCTGTTTTTCTTTCCTTTGCCCGCAGGGGGATGAGGTGAGGCTCGCTATTCTATTCTAATGCTTATGACTATTGATGAGGATCCCCTGGAAGAGAAGGATTAGTTACTTACCTGTAATCCTAGTTCTCTTCCAGGGGTATCCTCATCAAAGTCATAAGCAACCCTCCTGCCTCCCCGGGCAAAGGTGTTAGTTTTCAGAGGTTATTATTTTTCTTTGTGCTATGACTTTTCAGTCTCCGCAAAGAACAACTAACCTAACTGCCACCCCTGAGGCATGATGGGAAGGTGGGGGTCAGGTGTGCCTTAAAGGCACGGTGTCAGTTTTTTGCTATGCAGCTATGAGTTAGCTTTTCAGTCTTTTTAGACTGGGTATTTGCAATGCAGCCTGGGAGCTTCCTATGCTTTGAGTGTTTTCTAAGAATTTCTGCTGTTTTCTAAGCATTAAAACCGTTTCCAAACCAGTTATAATGTTGTTTCTCATGTTTATAATGCTATTTTCTTATGTGTAGTGGAAATTACTTACAGCATGGTTCAGCTCTAGGGTTTAGGGGCTGCAATTGCTTGTGTATACATATAGGTATATATGTATGGATATATATATGTGGGGCACATATAATATACTGTTTCCGGGATCCCGCACATGGGCGGGAATATTCTAATGCTTATGACTTTGATGAGGATACCCCTGGAAGAGAACTAGGATTACAGGTAAGTAACTAATCCTTAGGCGCTACAATCAACACTCTGGCTGCCACAGCTCAGCCAACTTTAGTGAGAATCAACAGCATGCAACTGCTGATCTCAAAATTCAAACCTCAACACTCCCTGCCGGCGCGAGTGTTCATGCAGTTGATAGGCATGATGGCCTCCTGCATCTTCATAGTCCCACACGCGAGACTACATATGCGCCGGCTTCAGGAGTGCTTAGCACGTCAGTGGAATCAGGCTCACGGGCAATTAAAAGACCTAGTGTTGGTGAGCGGTCGGGCATACAACTCTCTGCATTGGTGGAATCCACAAAACCTTTGCAAGGGCCGACCGTTCCAAGAGCCTGTTCCACAAATAATACTGACAGCGGACGCGTCTCTCCAGGGATGGGGAGCTCATGTACTCAATTACACAGTGCTGGGACTATGGACTACACAACAAAAGAAGATGCACATCAACCTTCTGGAACTGATGGCAATCTTCCTGGCAATGAAAGCATTCAAAGTACACCTGTGCAACAAGGTCGTGTTGATCCGGACGGACAACATGACTGCCATGTACTACATACAGAAGCAGGCAGGAACACACTCTCCACAGTTGTCTCATCTGGCTCAGAGCATGTGGAAGTGGGCCATTCAGAGGAACATATTCCTCATGGTGGAACACCTCCCCGGCAAAGACAACCAGATGGCGGATCTGCTCAGCAGACACAGCCACCAGATGCACGAGGGGGAGTTACACCCATCAGTGCTCCAACCGTACTTTCCAGCAGTGGGGTCATCCAGAGATAGACCTATTCGCCACAAGGGAAAACGCAAAATGCCAAAGCTTTGCCGCCAGGTTCCCACATCCAGTCGCAGGGCAATGCGATATGGATGAACTGGTCCGGCAGATTTGCGTACGCTTTTCCCCCAGCGCCGTTGATACCGCTAGTGGCACGCAAACTGCGACAGCACTCACTGACACTCATCCTGGTTGCTCCAACATGGGCACGCCAGCCATGGTACACCACCTTTCTGGAACTTTCCGTGGTGCCGCATCAAAGGCTGCGGATCACACCCTCGCTTTTGACGCAGAACCATGGAGAAATTCAACACCCAGATCCGCAACAGCTGAACCTGGCAATCTGGCTGCTGAAGTCTTAGAGTTTGGCTACCTAAACCTGCCACCTGACTGTATGGAGATCATTAAGGAAGCTAGGAGACCCACTACCAGAGCTTGCTATGCAGCCAAATGGAAGAGGTTTGTCATTTATTGCAACAACAACCACATTAACCCGCTAGACGCATCTATTCAGAACATAATCTGCTATCTATTACACCTATACCGATGCAATCTGGCATACACCTCAATACGTGTCCATTTAACAGCAATAGCAGCCTACCTCAAACAGGCAGCACCTCTCTTTATTCAGAGTGCCTGCCATCAAAGCCTTCTTGGAAGGACTTAAACGGGTGATTCCCCCAAGGCACCCCCCGGCACCGGTGTGGAACCTCAACTTGGTCCTCACCAGACTAATGGGTCCACCCTTTGAACCTCTCCATTCTTGTGAGATTCAATTCCTCACCTGGAAAGTGGCTTTCCTGGTTGCCATCACTTCCTTAAGAAGAGTTAGTGAACTCCAGGCACTAACCATCAGGAGCCATTTATACAAGTTCACGCAAACCGGGTCGTACTACGTACCAACCCCAAGTTCATGCCTAAAGTAATATCGCAGTTCCACATGAACCAAACCATTGAACTGCCGGTTTTCTTCCAAAACCCACAAAATGTCGCTGAGAGGATGCTCCACACACTAGATGTCAAAAGGGCCCTCATGTACTATATTGACAGAACTAAAAACTTTAGGAAGACTAAACAACTCTTCGTTGCCTTCTCTCCACAACACAAAGGCAACGCCATTTCCAAAGCAGGTATAGCCAGATGGATCGTTAAATGTATCCAAATTTGTTATCAAAAAGCTAAACGCACATTAACGATTCCTCCACGAGCCCACTCAACACGGAAGTTAGGGGCATCCATGGCTTTCCTGGGAAACATTCCTTTACAAGAAATATGTAGAGCAGCCACATGGTCCACTATACATACATTTACCAAACACTACTGTCTAGATGTACACTCAAAACAGCAGGCTGCTGTAGGACAGGCTGTTCTCAACTCTTTTTCAGACTGCTGCAGCTGGCACGGGTGGCCGCCGCTAATAGGAGGTACTGCTGTGTATTCTATGCACAGATATGAATTCAGCAGCCCACATGCCTCGAACTGATTATGCTACTTACCAGTATGCATCTGTTCTTGGCATGTAGGGCTGCTGACATTCATATCGCCCACCCTCCTCCCCGGCGCCTGTCGCAGCTGCAGCTCTCAGAATTACTGTATAGCATGGTCAACACTTCCTGTATCTACTCCATCACTGCCACAATGGCGAAAAACAATCTGGGGATGGAGAGGATGCCCATGCGCACTGTGGTCCAGGGGAGGAGTCACCTTCGAAGACTCTTCCAGGACAACAATGTGCAATCATCCGGACCCAACACTAGGCGGCGATCTATGCACAGATATGAATGTCAGCAGCCCTACATGCCAAGAACAGATGCATACTGGTAAGTAGCATAATCAATACCTATTGTTGGTTCTAAAATAAAACAAGCATATAGTTTTTTATATATAAACCATTGGCCTAGAGTTCAGTTATTGAGTGTGTGAGACCATTTGCTGGCTGAGTGTGTGCAACAAATGCTTTACACTGTCCTCTGATACTGCCTTACTGCTCGACCAAGCTACCACTTTACAGAGTAAGGTTATGTCTAACTTTAGCCTCTGCTAATCCTCTGGGGACTGTGGACTCTACACACTACCTATTGGGGAACAGTATATTACAGAGCCACTTTCTCACACCCCACATCTGGAAAAATGGTAGAACAGGTAAGTAATTACGTTTTCACAATTTATGATTTTTAAAGAATATTTGTAGTTTGCAGAAATCGACACATAAGAAATTTCACAGAAAAACAGTCAATGGTTTCCTATGGAAGAAAATTGGGTTACTGGTAAGTACGGTTGTGAATCTTTTTCATGGTCAGTGCTGGGCACCAAGATCCAGCACTGGGAACTCACCTAATAGCAGGTGAGTATTTTTGTTTTCGTTACTCTGTTGATTTTTGGTGAATATTTGAAGTTTTGAAAAGTCAACACAAGAAATTTCAGGAAAAAAGTCAGTTACCCTAAGGAGAAAATTGAGTTATCGGCTTTAAGTTAAGTATTCGACTGGCAGAGTTAAGGTTCTGGGCATAGACTCGGGGTCTCCCAGGGTCAGGTAGGTACACTTGTTACACCCTCAGTGGCACAGGAGCAGCCGGGTGCAGAGAGAGTTAGGCCCAATGTTCTCCTATGGGAGTCAGGGGGGGCCTTGGTTGGTGGCTGCTGACTAGCAGGCCACGTGGCTGTGGGAGCTGGGCTCTTGGTCACTTGCTCAGGGCAAATGGGAAAGTAGATAGGTGTAGAGGTTACACTGCCAGGGCCACTCGGGCAGCTGGGTGCAGGGTGCTTTTGAGCCTTCGGGCGCTCAATTGATTTCAATGGGAAAGCTCCAGTTTAGAAAGACTAAGCTCGGGGACAAAGATTCTTCAGGTGCCATCACCCCTTCGAGAGGTAAGTTGGGTAGTCGGAGCATAGGTAAGTACCACAGAGTTTGGCACAGGGGGCCGTGTGGCGCCGGGTGCAGGGGTTCCTTTTGGTGTCGGGAAATCTTACCCTCTGTTGGGACGACTCCTGGTGGCCGACCGCTCTGGGGGCAGCATCGACACCCACCGACCACACTCCACCTAGGATTCATCCTCTACTCCTCCCTCTCCATGTCCAAGCAGGTCAACGCAGTCTCCTCCTGCTACAACACCCTACGCACGCTCCGCCGGATCTACAAGTGGATCCCGACTGAAACAAGAACAGTGACTCAGGCCCTCGTCAGCAGCAGACTGGACTACGGCAACGCACTCTACGCAGGAATCCCAGCCAAACACCAACGGCGGCTACAACGCATCCAAAACTCCTCTGCCCGACTGATCGTCAACGCACCCCTCCGCAGCCACATCACCCCCGCTCCAGAGACCTGCACTGGCTCCCCATCGACCAGAGGATCACCTTCAAGCCCCTCACCCACGCGCACACAGCACTCCAACGCCGGACCAGCTTACCTGAACAGCAGACTCCGCTTCTACACCCCCCACCCTCGCCCTCGCAGCTGTCCCCCGCATCCAACGTACGACCGCCGGCAGCAGCTACTTCTCCTACCTCGCCGCCAAGACCTGGATCACCCTCCCAACCCACCTACGACAGACCCAAGACCTAATCGCCTTCAGAAGACTCCTCAAGACCTGGCTCTTCGAGCAGTAGCCCCCCATCACCCCCCCCCCCCTCAACGACTTGATATCCTCACGGGAGAGTAGCCTGCTCTGATTTGATTGATCGCGGTTGGGGGGGGGGGGGGGCACCTGGTTCTGAGGCTACAGGCATCGTCCGGAGCGTCGAGGCAAGTCTTAGGGTGCCGGGCACAGTCGCCGTGGGGTCATCTTCTTGGTTCACTCCGGCCCAGGCCAGGCTTGGCGGGTGCAGTGTGTGAAGGGTTCGAGGTTCCGGGCTGATGCCAAGGATTAGAAGCAGATTTTGAGTAGGGCCTCTACTCATGGGAGACCCAGGGGCTTGGAGCGAAAAGGTAGCCAGGTCCTCTGGGGTTTGTGAGTTTGCTGGCCACAAGAGATGCCGGGTTGTAGCAGGAGCAGGCTCGAGAGTCGACAGGCCGTTAGGGCTGGGGCCAAAGCAGTTGGTGTCTTCCTCTTCTTAGCAGCTGCAGGGCAGGTCTTCTTTCTTCTTGCTCTTCTTCGTATTTCGGAATCTGTAATCTGGGGAAGGAAGGTTCAGGGTGCCCCTAAATACTAGGTTTAGGGGTGTTACACATAGGTGAAGGGCAGGGACCTAGGGGACCAAGGCCCTATCCTGCCTCTCTCCTGTGGGAGGGGGGGCAGTAGCCTAGTGCTGATTGGGTAGGGCCTCCCAACTTCAAGATGGCGAGTGCCCGGAGAGGTGCTTCACCTCTCCTCCCCCACCTGAGGGGTGGGGTTGGCAGGCTGGCACACCCCCCTGTCCTTATTTGGGTTTTCCGGCCAAGCTTCCCGCCAGAGTGGGGGTTGCAAGTGGCCTGGGGAAGCTCAGTCAGCATGCCTTTGAAGCTTCCCCCTGCCCATCCTGGGGGTGGAGATCTAGCACCTCGCCCAGGATGTGCATTGTTGCAGACCCAGGAGAGCAGGGTCTCTCCTACCCAGGGGTCCAGCAACATGTCTGCTGTGTGGCAGCCTAGGCAGCATCTCAGACCAGGCGCGGATTGTAGGTTAGGTTTCAGGGGGCCTCTCTAAGATGCCCTCTGTGGTGCTTGGTACATTAAACCCACACTGATGTCAGTGTGGGATTTAATGTGCTGAGCATTTTGATGCCAAACTTCTCAGTCTTCAGTGTTGCCATTATGGTGCTGTGGAGTTCGTGTTTGACCAGCTCTCAGCACCATGTACTCATAAATGGCAGCACTGCACTTACAGGGCCCAGAAATGGACCTGGGTACTGTAGGGGCACAGGGCTCATGCTCGTGTGCCCACACCACTGGCATAGGACACCCAGCTAGAGGGGGTGGCTGATGTATGCCAGGGCAGTGTAGGTGGTGGGCATGGCACACAGGGATGTGCCATGTCGACTGTTTCGTCTTGTACCCAGACACTCGGCCTGCAAGGGCAGTGTATTTGTGTTGGGGTACAGGGCCTCTAAGGGTGGCACAATAAGTGCTGCAGCCTTTAGAGGCCTTCCCTGGTCACAAGGCCCTGGGTACCTATGGTACCATTTACCAGGGGCTGACATGTGGCCAGGTTTTGGGTTTTTAGGGCAGGAACATGGGCCCTGGGCACCTGATAGGAAGGAGCCCAGGGCACACTCAAAGTACAGTCAGCAATTCAGCAAAAAGGGGGGGCATACCATGCAAGAAAGATGGCACTTTCTCACACGGGTGCCCTGTTGATTTCAGTGGAGATTCTCCCGGACAAAAACACTGCAGGCTCGGGGACAAGGATCTTCCAGGAGTGACGACCACTTAGAGGGGTAAGTTGGGGCTGTTGAGGGTTGGTTAGGCACCGCTGGGTTGGGCACACAAGGCCGTGGGGCGTCTGGTGCAGGGGTGCCTTGGGACGTCGGATTTTCTTACCCACTCTGGTCGCGGTAGCGGGAGTCCTGGATTGAGGCTGCAGCAGTCGGGGGTCGCCGGATCTCTGGTCAGGATCGTCGGGGGACCTCCTCTTGGTATATTTCTTCTCTGTCCGGGTTCGGCGGGTGCAGTGTGGGCTGGATTTGCGGGTCCTGGCTGGCACCAGAAGCTGCAGTTCAAACACGTCTGCTGTTCACGGAAGAAACAGCTTGGAAAGTGAAGGCAGGCAGGTCCTCCGGGATTTTTGAGTTTGCTGTCCGCTGGACACGCCGGGGCTTTGCAGGAGCAGGTTTGAGGGGGTGACAGGCCTGGGGCCAAGTCGGTGGGCGTCGTCCTCTTGTTAGCTCTGCTTGGCTTCTCGTCCTTCTCTTTTTCTTGTAGTTGCTGGATCTGAGGGAGGAAGGTTCAGGGTGCCCCTAAATAGTACATTTAGGGGTGTTACAGGTAGGTGTAGAGCAGGGACCAATGGGTCCCTTCTCTGGGGGGTGGGAGGGTGGGATGGGGTACACCCTCTATTCTGTCCCTCTCCAGTGGGAGGGGGGCAGGAGCCTGTCCCTGGTTGGCTGGGTCCGCCCATCCTCAAGATGGCAGGGACTCGAGGTTGTGCTTCACCTCGCCTCCCCCACCTTAGGGTTGGAGTTGGCAGAGGTGGGCACACATCTCTTCCTCCCTTGTTTTTCCTAACTGTTTTCCTGCCCAAAGTGGGGGGTAAAACCAGTGGGGACCAGTTGCTGAAAGCAGCAAATGGTCTTGAGAGGCTCACAAAGGCAGCATAACTTTGAAGCTTCTCCTTCGTGAACCCAGGCTTAGCACCTCGTCCCAGAATGTGCATTATTTTAGGCCCACGAGAGCAGCAAGCTCTCGACCCAGGGGTCCAGAAACATGTCTGGTGGTGTCGGCGTAGGCAGCCACTCACTGGTCAGGTCACTGGAGGTTGGTCGAATTTCAGGGGGCATCTGTAAGATGCCCTCTGGTGCCTTTTACATTAAATCCCACACTGGCATCAGTGCGGGTTTAATGTGCTGAGCAGTTTGATGCCAAACTTCCCAGTCTTCAGTGTAGCCATTATGGTGCTGTGGAGTTTGTGATGACCTCCCAGCACCATATATTCTAAATGGCAGCACTGCACTTAGTACCCAGGAACGGACTTGGGCATTGTAGGGGTACAGGACTCATGCTCCTGTACCCTCACCACTGGCATAGGGCACCCAGATAAAGGGGTGACTGATGTATGCCAGGGCAGATGTTTGTGGGCATGGCACACAGGGATGTGTGCCATGTCGACTTTTCACTTTGTTCTGTACCAAGGCACTCAGTCTGCAATGGCAGTGTGAGTGTCAGGGGACAGGGCTTCTAAGGGTGGCACAATAGGTTCTGCAGCCCTTGGTGCCTTCTCTGGTCACAGTGCCCTTGGTACCTGTGGCACCTTTTACCAGGGGCTGACCTGTGGCCAGAGATGCCAATTGGGTTTTGGCTTCGAAGCAGTTTTAGAGAAGGAACACAAGGCCTGGGCACCTGATTGGCAGGAGCCCAGGGCACACTCAAAGTGCATCAGCTATTCAGCAAAAAATGGGGGCATGCCATGCAAGAAAGAGGGCACTTTCTCTAACTGGCTGCAGTCATCAAAGACCGGATCTCCTGTGAACAGCAGTTCTGTTCAAAAGAAACTCCAAAGCAAGACTCTGAGCCTGCTGAGGACAAAAAAACTCGACACCTGGAACTACCACTGCACCCGTTGCCTATGGCCCAAGTTAGTGTCCACTGGTTCCAACGAGGTCCCTCAGCACTTGAGTCGGCGACAACCATGGGTTGACCCCTTCAGGACTCCCTGACATCACCTGCAGCCTCTGCACGGAAACCTTCCCCCCACCCGCCCTGTTCGCAAGTGGTCCGGTAGGATAAAATTCGACCTCAAGAGACTCCCCTGCATCCAGCCGCCTTGGAGAAAAGAACCAGAGGTGCACCTACTTCCCTAGCCCCACCAACTTACCTGCCCAGCTGTTGGTTCCCACCGGAAGTCTTCCTGGACCGAGCCTGCAGCTAAAAACCGAAAATCTCCATTAAAAACAGGGCACCGGGCACCAAAACAGCACTCTGCACCCGGCCGCCCCAGCAGCGCTGAGGGTGCGCCTTTTGTGCTGGGTTGTTCCCCCATTTGCCCTGAGCTAAAGTCCAGGAGCTTTGCTCCCAAAGCAGTGTGGCCTGCTATCCAGCAGCCACCAACCGGGGGCCCCCATCGGATTTCATTGGGCCTCAACATTCTGCACCCGGCCGCCTCAGTGCCTCTGACGGTGTAACAAGAGTGCATCACTGACCCTGGGGGACCCATGAGTGTAACCCAGAACATGAACTCCTACTTTCTAACTTGCCTGTGAACCGATAAAACTTTTTGGAATAAAAATGAGTCCATGTTATCCTATTGAAGAAAAGTAGTTAAGTGTGGAGTTTCAAAATCTAAAAGTTTTCTTTAAAAATCGCACAAATTACCTGTTTGCAGGAAATGTCCCAGTGCTGAATCAAGGTATCCAGCACGGAGTAAAAAAAGTACAGTTTAAAGTAACTTATCTGCAATTTACTGAAAGCCTATTCATTTCAATGTACTGTATTTGCTAAGTGTTGCATACTACTGCTCCCCTGTAAATCAAATAAAGTACAATTGCATTTTCAAACTGTTCGACGTTCAGTAACTTATTACTGTAAAGTGTTTAATGCTTGCATGTGCCAGGCTTGCTTGGTTCTAAAATAATACACAGTATATTTTTTTTTATACAAAACCATTGGCCTAGAGTTCAGTCTTGAGTGTGTGAATTCATTTGCTGACTGTGTACATCAAATGCTTAACACGGTTCCATATACTGCCTTACTGCTCGACCAAGCTACTACTTTAGAGAGTGAGGTTCTATCTAACTTTAACCTCTGCCTACCTTGGTAGTCACTTGGACCCTATACACACTATCTCATTTTGGTGTAGTATATTTAGAGCCAGTTTCTTACATCTTCTGATTAGAGATGTGGGACTACGGTTACATTTGTGTTAAATCCTTTGAAGTTTATTCTTAAAACCTCTGTTGTATCCATTTGTTTAAACCTAATATTTCTTTTAACAGGCGTAGAGAGATGGCTGAGCGAGAGCGACGTGAGCGAATGATGCGTGAGCAAGAAATCCATGCCCACTTGCAGAGAGAGAGAGAACGGTTGGAGATAGAAAGACAGAAATTGGAAAGGGAACGAATGGAACGGGAGCGCTTAGAACGAGAACGTATTCGCATTGAACAGGTATTAATCTTTTAACTTGGTTTCTAAAAACAGTACAATATCTCTGCTTGTGTATGGAGATTAGCAATCCTGAAGTGCTGCGGGGGGTAGTGTGATTGAGCAGCCTTGGTCTTAACACAGGAGTCCAACACTTGCAAATGCACACTGAGAAAATGGCGTTTTGTTGCAGTACCCTGATCCCTGCGCTTTTTGCCTGGCTTTTCATGCTACTTTGCCTGTAGAGTACTGGGTCCTCCTGTCCATGTTCCCAGTACCGGAGTTTTTTCCCTAAAAATATGTCCACAATTGGTACTACTACCCTCCGTCAAGTCCCTAGTTAGTGCTACCTTGGGTACCTAGGGCCTGGCAGCTGAAGAGGGTCCCCTGGGGCCCCCTCACTAGGACCATGCCACTGCCCATGCCCCTGTGAGATGGAAAAGTTACTAAGTCGACATTGTCAACTGCCTGTTTGCCACACCAATTAGCACTGCCCAAGATATATGCAAGTCACCACTCTAGCAGGCTTTACCAGCCCTAATGCAGGGTGCACAATAACCCAGGTGTGGGCATATATGCATGAGCAGATGTGCCCCTACAGTATTGGGGTCTATTCGTTATATTAGTTCCCAGTAAAGCCATCCTCAGTATATGGTCTGGAACCTGGATGTCATGAGTTCCCTATCACCGTAATGTCTTTACTGAATCCTGAGATGTTTGGTGTCTAACATTTCGGAGTAATAAACTGTATGAAAGTGCCCTTTTTCTGCATAGTATGCCCCACGTTTTGCTGAATTGCTGATGTTCCTTTGCTGAGTGTGCCCATGGCTCCTTCTAATCGGGTACCCAGGACCTATTTTCCTTCCATAAAACTGCATTGAAGACTTAACCTAATTGGTATCTGTGAGAAAGTGCCATCTTTCATGCATGGTACGCCCCCATTTTTTGCTCAATGTACTTTGCCTGAGTGTGCCCTGGACTCCTGCTAATCAGGTGCCCAGAGCCTATGTTCCTTCCCTAAAAACTAAATCCCAAATTGGCAAACCGTGGCCACATGTCAGCCCCTGGTAAATGGTACCCTAGGTACCCAGGGCCTTGTGACCAGGGAAAGCCTCTAAGGGCTGCAGCACTTATTGTGCCACCCTTAGTAACTTTACCCTAACACAAACACACTGCCCTTGCAGGCTGATTGACTGGGTACAGGACAAAACAGTTGACATGGCACACATCCCTGTGCGCCATCGCCACAACCTACACTGCCCTGGCATACATCAGTGGGCACCCAGCTAGAGGGGTGGCTGATGTATGCCAGGGCACTGTAGGTGGTGGGCATGGCACACAGGGATGTGGGCCATGTCGACTTTGTTTGGTCTTGTACCCAGACACGCAGCCTGCAAGGGCAGTGTGTGTGTGTGTGTGTGTGTGTGTGTGTGTGTGTAAGGTACAGGGCCTCTAAGGGTGGCACAATGAGTGCTGCAGCCCTTAGAGGCCTTCCCTGGTCACAAGGCCCTGGGTACCTAGGGTACCATTTACCAGAGGCTGACATGTGGCCAGGATTTGCCAATTTGGGTCTTGGGTTTTTAGGGAAGGAACGTAGGCCCTAGGCACCTAATTGGCAGGTGTCCAGGGCACACTCAGTAAAAGTACATTCAGCAAAAAAGTGAGGGCATACCATGGTAGAAATATGGCACTTTCTCACAATCAGCCACCCCTCTAGCTGGGTGCCCTCTCAGTGGTGTGGACACAGGAGCATGAGCCCTAAGCCCCTACAGTACCCAGGTCCATTCCTGGGCACTGTAAGTGCAGTGCTGCCATTTAAGAGTATATGGTGCTGGTAGCTCGTCAAACACTAACTCCACACCACCATGATGGCAACACTGAAGATTGAAGTTTGGTCTCAAACTTCTCAGCACATTAAATCCGCACTGATGCCAGTGTGGGATTTAATGTAGAATGCACAACAGAGGGCATCTTAGAGATGCCCCCTGAACCTAACCTACAATCCACGGCTTGTCTGAGGGGCTGCCTAGGCTGCCACACAGCAGACCTGTTGCTGGACCCCTGGGTAGAGAGCCATCCGCTCTCCTGGTCCTGCTACAATGCACACTCTGGGTGAGGTGCTAGGTCTCCTCCCCCAGGATGGGCAGGGGAAGCTTCAAAGGCATGCCGCCTTTGTGAGCTTCTCCAGGCCACTTGCCATACTCAGCAACTGGCCCCTATTGGTTCCCCCACTCTGGTGGGAAGACTGGCCGGAAACCCCAAGTAAGGACAGGGGATGTGCCAGTCTCTGCCAACCCCACCACTGGTTTTGCGAGGTGAAGCACATCTCCGGGCCTTCGCCATCTTGAAGATGGGGAGCCCTACTCAATCAGGACTAGGCCACTGCCCCCCTCCCACAGGAGAGGGGCCGGATAGGGTGTGTACCCACCGCAGGACAGGGACCCATTGGTCCCTGCCCTGTCCCTGCCCTTTACCTACCTGGAACACCCCTAAATTTAGTATTTAGTGGCACCCTGAACCTTCCTTCCTTAGATTCCAGATTCCAAAACAGCAAAGAGCAAGAAGAAAGACTTGCCGTGCAGCTGGTAAGGAAGACCCCAACTGCTTTGGCCCTATCCCTACCGGCCTGTCGACCCTCGAACCTGCTCCTGCTAAATCCTGGCACCTCCTGTGGCCAGCAACCTCACAAACCCTGGAGGACCTGGCTACCTTGTAACTCTAAGCACCTGGGACTCCCACGAGCTGTGGCTCTGCTCAAAGCAAGTATCTAACCCCTGGCATCAGCCCGGAACCGCGAACCCTGCACACACTGCACCCGCCAAGCCTTGCCTGTGCTGGAGTGGACAAAGACCCAGAGGACGTCCTCCCGGCGACTGTTACCCGAATCCGGCACCCAAGGACCCACCTCGACGCTCCTGACTACGCCTGCAGCCTCAGAACCAGGGACCCCCACTGCGATCAACAGAGGGGAAGTGTTGGAAAACGAGGCAGCATCTGCGAGGCCTGCACAAATAACATGACTACATTTGTCCTTCACTGGGAACCAAACACCCAATTGTAGCGCCTGACTCTCGGAGAGTAGTGTTGCAGAGCAGTCTGAGGCTTACTCAAGGGAGGTGGTGTGGGCTATTAATCACCATTTGCAGGTGCACAAAAATAACACTCCATGGATTGTCCAGTCTGCACTTTGTTTAATAAATGTACTCTTACGTTTATAAAGCACACACCACTCAATACTATGCACCAATTTACAAATATACAAAAGCTGTTGGAATTACTTTGTGACATTGCATAACATCTCCACCCCTCCCGCAGGGGGGGTGGGGTCTAGTACCACCACTCCCATGTATGCACATCAACTTGCCCCCAATGCAGTTAGTTGAACATAACCTGGAGCGAGGGCCCTGCGCACTGGCACCATCCCAGTGGCGACCCACCCCAGTACCTCAAGCATTAATAAGGGGTAAACCTGCCTTGGTGACACATGACCCTGACTGAGCATCTCCTACGGACCATAAAGTATGCACCTCTGTATCTTAAGGGCTAGCAGTCTGGGGTATTCACCGAAGCGCAGCAGCAAGAATCCATGTTTACGCACACTTTAGAATGACAGTACTCATCACCTTGGTTGATCATTTAAATGCATTGCAATTACAGCCCCTAAGGGCATCACAGATGAAATCACAGGATTGCGCATATACAGCCAGACACCCTAGCAGGACTGTCTGGCAACATAGCCCCACTTGGCTTATGACATCTCCTTACATATGTGACTTACAGTCCCTTCAAAAGAAGTACTCCCGGCAACTACACTTCTCCTGCAGTGCGCCTCTTCACTTTAAAAGGAATCACAGGTAAAAGCATGGGATTACGTAAATACAGCCAGATCCCCTAGCAGGAAGGTCCAGCAACATAACTCCATTTAGCTTAACATCACCTTACACAGGTACTTCACTTTACACATGTGACTTTCAGTCCACCTAAAAAGAAATAACCAATAGTAAATGCATTTCGGTGCAATTATACCACTTCACCTCCAGGGGATGCCCTTCTCCAGACATCCCCCAACTCAGCCCTTCACTCCATGATGCACTTCCTAGTGTTCGAGGCATGTGGGCTGCTGAATTCATATCTGTGCATAGATCGCCGCCTAGTGTTGGGTCCGGATGATTGCACATTGTTGTCCTGGAAGAGTCTTCGAAGTATCACGAGATAGGTGGCTCCTCCCCTGGACTACAGTGCGCATGGGCATCCTCTCCATCCTCAGATTGTTTTTTTCCGCCATTGGGTTCGGATGTGCTTATCTTAGCTCAAGTTAGGAAATCTTTCTTTAAGGCCAAAAGCCTTTAGGTATAGTCGGTATTGTTTGTGTTCGGTATCGACAGACTATTATCCTCGTTCTCGGTCTTGTTCACACTTCTTGGACCTAGTACTCGGTCCGAACATCGATCGACGTTCGAGGATGGAATCGAGGACTCCCTTCAAGAGATGTCCTTTATGTCATGCAAAATATCCACACATCGATGTCCATCTGGTGTGTAACAAATGCTTATCACCGGATCATGATGAGTCGAGGTGTATGGCCTGCGCCCGGTTCCGGTCGAAGAAGAAACTTCGGAATCGATGGGTGGCTAGATTGGAGGCCAAACAATCGGCGCCTAACCTGGTTAACATATTCAGCACCGAGGATGAGGAAGTCGAGAGCGTCGAGGAGATACTCGAGCCATGCTTCGGAGCATGAATCCCAATCTGACGACGATAAGGTGATCTTCGAGGATGAAGACGTCATCGACTAGGTAGGAGACTACGATGAGGCCCTTGGGGCCGAGGAAGATAGCTCGGGCGAGGATCTAGGCCAATCCGTCGATCCGGAGGTCAGTCTTGACAATGCTCAGGTCGAGGGATCGCCTGCGGGCCTTACCCAAGATCAGTCTGATCGTTCTACAGCCCCGCCTAAAGGCCCGGCTTCAAACATTTCAAAAGAGCCAATACTATTAAAGACTGGATTCGATTCGGTGAAACCAAAACCAGCACAGGTTGCATCGAAACCGAAAGTGCAACTGGTTCAAGTCAGATCGAAGGCATCGACGCCCTCCAATCCGTCGACCACAGAAAAGGGACATCGGAGCCGACCAAAGAAAGGACTTCGGTACCGAGAAGACCAAAAAGAGCTTCGGCACCGAGACACAGAAGGCCCTCTGTCCAGAGAAGACTCAACGGCCTATGGGACCGAAGGTTGGAGCACCGACCACCAAGGTCACGGTGGTCGATCCGACTACGTCGACACCGAAGAGTGCGGCGACTGCCAAAATATCGAATCAACCAGGCGTCTATCCCAAACTTCGGATCGAGAACACGAAAGCTGGGAAGAAACCGGAGACCGCGTCCAGGCCTGTCTCCAAAGAGCCTATCGGTTCCAAAGCACCGTCTGCATTCACATTGCAACAGGTGTCGGAGTCCCTACAGCGCATGAGGGAACGGGCAACCCTCGAACCAAGAACGGGCCACGAACCACACAGTCGCTAAAGCTCACTCGGCGCCGGCACCGATCAAGTTTGGACTGCCGCCGCCAGGGACACCGAAGATGTTCGAACTTCGGAGGAGTCTCCAACCAACACAAACAGTGCCAACAGAACACACCGATGTCGAGGACTCGCAGGACCAGTTTATCGACGCCGACACTGGTAGGCTGTTCCTCAAGCGGAGAATTGTTCCAGAGAAGGCTCTGGACTCCTACAAGATTCCACTAAAAAGGAAACTGGCATCGGGTTCAACGCCAGTGCTTGTAGAAACATTCCACACCTCTCATCAGGAACCACCATCCTTTTCTCCTACACACTCGGACCAGGATGCAGGAGAGTGCTATCTTGGGGATGATGCCACTTATCCTGTGGATAATGACCCTGATGACCAACAGCAAGACCAAGACCAAGATCAAGCATGGGGAGACCCTACTGACCAAGGTGACCCACAAGATGCTCCTGACACATCTTTACAATATCAAACCATCTCCCACTGAAGATACTGCTGCTTTTAACGCCCTCATTGAAAGGGCAGCTGCCAATCACGGAGTGGAACTCCATTCTGACTGGAGGAGGATTTCTTGGTGGACACGTTCTCCATGTCGGAAAGAACGGTCAAGACTCTACCAATGCTAAAAGGGGTTCTTAAACCTGGTAAGGACATCTTTAAAGAAACCACCGGGGCACGGGTATTGAACCCCAGAATAGAGAAGAAATTCAAACCTGCACCCGGAGACCCCATGTACATTAGGGGTCAATTGCCATTGGACTCCATGGTAGTTTCTAATGCTCGCAAAAGGGCTAACTCGCAGACTACCGGTGATGCGCCTCCTCCGGACAAGGAGTCCAAAGTGCTAGAAACATCAGGCAAAAGGGTAGCGGCACAAGCAGCGAACATCTGGCGCATTGCCAACACTCAGGCACTCTTGGCCCGATACGACGGGTCACACTACGATACACTAGAAACACTGCTAGAACACCTACCAGATGAATACAAAGATGGAGCGGAGCTCCTCATCAGAGAGGGACAACTCATTACCAATGCGTCCATCAAATACCCACTGGATGCAGCTGACACTGCAGCAAGGGCAATCAACACTAGTGTAATGTTGAGGAGACACGCATGGCTCAGGATATCAGGCTTCAAACCTGAAATTCAAAATAATATCTTGAATCAACCAGTCAATCCAGACTTTTTATTTGGCCCCGGGGTTGACACCACACTGGAAAAGATTAAAAAGGACACAAACTGCGAAATCTATGGGGGCTCTACAGTCGCAGCAGTTTCGGAGTGGCTCCTTTCATCGCCCCGGGAATAGAGGAGCAGCTAGAGGTCAGGGGTCCCAGCAGCAGTACAGTAAAGGAGGTACCCAGAGTACCTATAATAAAAACAATAGGGGTGGATATCGTGGATCCAGCACCAAAGGCAGAGGACGAGGACACTGCAACACCAGGTCCTCCGCCAATAACAAACAGTGACGTCTTGTCGCTGCCCCCCGCCCACATAACAACGGTCGGGGGGAGACTCCAACAGTTCCTGCCAGTCTGGAGATCCATCACCACAGACAGGTGGGTCAGAGAAATTGTCCAGTACGGTTATTTTCTGGAATTAACATCCAATCCACCCAACATACCACCAAGACACCGTCCTATGTCCGCAGAGCACTTGACATTATTGCAGCAAGAAGTACGACGTATGCTGCAAAAAGGAGCCATAGAGCTCGTGCCTATGGAACAGCGGGGGTCAGGGGTGTACTCTCTGTACTTCTTAATCCCAAAAAAGGACGGGTCTTTACGACCTATACTAGACCTCCGCCCACTCAACCAATGCATTCTGTCAGAGCATTTTCATATGCTCACCCTCCAGCAGGTTCTGCCGTTACTCAGTCAGGGAGACTTCCTAGCAACACTAGATTTGAAGGATGCGCATTTCCACATACCCATACACCCATCACACAAAAAATATCTCGGGTTCACTCTTCAGGATCAGCATTATCAGTTCAAAGTACTCCCTTTCGGGGTGACAACAGCACCCAGAGTTTTCACAAAGTGCCTAGCGACAGTGGCTGCACACTTAAGGAGACAGCACATTCACGTCTTCCCTTACCTGGACGACTGGCTTGTTCAGGCAAAGCCAGCCCAGCAGTTTGCCAGCCACATATCCCACACCACTCACCTTCTTCACAATCTGGGATTCTCACTAAATTATCAAGTCACATCTTCAACCCGCCCATGTACGGCAGTACCTGGGCGCGACCATAGACACTCTGGCTGCCAAAGCTCAGCCAAATTTAGCGAGAATCAACAGCATGCAACTGCTGATAAAAGTTCAGACCTCAACACTCCTTTCCAGCGCGAGTGTTCATGCAGTTGATAGGCATGATGGCCTCCTGCATCTTCATAGTCCCACACGCGAGACTACATATGCGCCCGCTTCAGGAGTGCTTGGCACGTCAATGGAATCACTCAAGGACAGTTGAAAGACCTAGTGTTGGTGAGTGGTCGGCCATACAAATCTCTGCATTGGTGGAATCCACAAAACCTTTGCAAGGGCCGACCTTTCCAAGAGCCTGTTCCACAAATAATACTGACGGCGGACGCATCACTCCAAAGATGGGGAGCTCATGTACTCAATTACACAGTGCAGGGACTATGGACGACACAGCAACAGAAGACGCACATCAACCTTCTGGAACTGATGGCTATCTTCCTGGCAATGAAGGCATTCAAAGTGCACCTGTGCAACAAAGTCGTGTTGATCCGGACGGACAACATGGCTGCCATGTACTACATACAGAAGCAGGGAGGAACACTCTCCACAGTTGTCTCACCTGGCTCAGAGCATGTGGAGGTGGGCCATTCAGAGGAACATGTTCCTCATGGCAGAGCACCTCCCAGGCAAGGACAACCAAATGGCGGATCTGCTCAGCAGACAGCCACCAAATGCACGAGTGGGAGCTACATCCATCAGTACTCCAACCGTACTTCCAGCAGTGGGGTCATCCAGAGATAGACCTATTCGCCACAAGGGAAAACGCAAAATGCCAAAGCTTTGCCGCCAGGTTTCCGCATCCACAGTCGCAGGGCAATGCGATATGGGTGAACTGGTCAGGCAGATTTGCGTACGCTTTTCCCCCAGCGCCATTAATACCGCTAGTGGCACGCAAACTAAGGCAACACTCAATGACACTAATCCTGGTTGCTCCAATGTGGGCACGCCAGCCATGGTACACCACGTTACTAGAACTTTCCGTGGTGCCGCCTCAAACTGCGGCTAACACCCAAACTTTTAACACAGAACCATGGCGAAATTCAGGACCCAGATCCGCAACAGCTGAACCTGGCAATCTGGCTCCTGAAGTCTTAGAGTTCGGCTACCTGAACCTGCCTCCAGAATGTATGAATATCAAGGAGGCCAGGAGACCCACGACCAGAGCTTGCTATGCGGCTAAATGGAAAAGATTTGTCATTTACTGTAAAAACAATGACATTAATCCGCTGGATGCATCCATTCAGAACATCATCTGTTACCTGTTACACTTATACAGATGCAATCGGGCATACAGCTCCATACACTAGATGTAAAGAGGGCCCTCGTACTATATAGACAGGACAAAGGATTTTAGGAAAACAAAACATCTGTTTGTTGCCTTTTCTCCACAACACAAGGGCAGCACCATTTCCAAAGCAGGGATAGCCAGATGGATCGTTAAATGTATTCAAATTTGCTATGAAAAAGCTAAACGCACATTAACGATTCCTCCCAGAGCCCATTCAACACGAAAGTTAGGGGCGTCCGTGGCTTTCCTAGGGAACATTCCTTTGCAGGAAATATGTAGAGCAGCCACATGGTCCACTATACATACATTTACCAAACACTACTGTGTAGATGTACACTCAAAACAGCAGGCTGCTGTAGGACAGGCTGTTCTCAAAACTCTTTTTCAGACTGCTGCAGCTGGCACGGGCAGCCGCCGCTAATGGAGGGACTGCTATATAATCTATGCACAGATATGAATTCAGCAGCCCACATGCCTCGAACTGAATATGCTACTTACCAGTATGCATCTGTTCTTGGCATGTTGGGCTGCTGACATTCATATCGCCCACCATCCTCCCCGGCGCCTGTAGCGGCTGCAGCACTCAGAATTACTGTATAGCATGGTCATCCCTTACTGCATCTACTCCATCACTGCCACAATGGCAAAAAACAATCTGAGGATGGAGAGGATGCCCATGCGCACTGTGGTCCAGGGGAGGAGCCACCTATCTCGTGATACTTAGACTCTTCCAGGACAACAATGTGCAATCATCCGGACCCAACACTAGGCGGCAATCTATGCACAGATATGAATGTCAGCAGCCCTACATGCCAAGAACAGATGCATACTGGTAAGTAGCATATTCGTACATTATTTGTACTTGTACTGATTATGCACAGAATGGGATCGATGTGGATGTTAAGGGATAAATCTGTGTTTATTATTTAATCCAGAATGGAAACCCTTTTGAGGTATGGTTATGTTAAACGTGTATTAAAAATGCACTTTGAACGTGGAGCAAATTGTGACCTCATGGACTGTCATTGTACCAAGTGAGTCGTATTCATGACTGTACTGTATTGTTTGGAAATGTTCTGTAAAATAAATTGAGAACAAAAAAATCACGAGTCTTTGAGGGTTGCAAGTTGTGTGACTGAAGGTGAGATTCCCAACTCCCCTCACATGCAGAGGACGTTCATCTCAACAAGTAGGGTTAGTGGAAGGCTTTCTTCATGTGTCACAGCAGAACACTTATATTGACACGTCGCTATCCTGCACTCCAGGACCCGTCATGGTCTGCCTCTGGAGGAGCAGGTGCTTTTCAGACAGTGTTTATGGATTCTCATCAGTCTGCTAGAAACATTATTGTAGCTTTTGTGTTCCAGTTTGTGTAATCAATTATTTGGCACCTACTGGGCACACGTAAGCCTTTAAAATGTGCAGTGCTAGGCAACTATAGAACCTGGATTTTAATTTGCCTAGCATTTTCAGTGAAGTTTATTCACTTTTGCAATTATCACCTTAAGAGATCTATATGTTAATATCAAAGCATTAAAAAGATTGACAGGTAGCTTAGCTAGCTTAGGCTTTGAAGAATCTGATAAATGTTGTTAATTTCCTGAAGGAACGACGCAAAGAAGCAGAGCGTATAGCTCGTGAACGTGCAGAACTTCGCCGTCAGCAGGAACAGCTTCGTTTTGAGCAGGCAAAGAGAAATTCTTTAAAACGTCCTCGTGATGTAGACCACAGGTATGTCACATACTTTTTGGGAGCAGTTTTGTTTATATTTTTATCTTGCTTAGTGGTGCAGTTGTTTGCATACCCATTGTTACCAATTCTTTAAAATATTCATATGACTTTGGCTTTTCCCAGAGGGGTATCACACTAACCTGTTGCCTTTGACAGCATGTAGGAAAGTGGCCCTTTTTGCATGGTTACCCCCAACATTTTTGCCAGATGCGCGATGCCAACTTGACAGGGTGTGCTGTGATCCTGCTAACTAGGCTCCAGAACCTGTGTTTTTTTCCTAAAACTGTACATTTGTACCCAAAATTGGCTCACCTCTGGGCCACCTGTAAGTCGCTTGTTAAATGTACCCCTGGTACCAAGTGACTTGTGACCAGAGAGCCCTGTGAGGGTTGCAATCATGAGGCTTGTGGCCCCCCTCTTCCATACTAGGCGGTGTAGATAACCCAGGGAAGGGACCCATTGGTCCTAACCTGCACACTCCTGTAACGCTCCTAAATCTAGTATTTGGGGCACGCCTGAACATTGCCTCTTCAGATTGGACGTGACTAGGACCGAAGAGTCGTGCTGCAGAAGAAAACTGCTTTGGCCCCAGCCCTACTAGCCTGTCTCCTGCTCTGAACCCCTGCAACCTGAACCCGGTGTCTCGCAGCCATCTGCCTCCAAGAACCCCAGGAACCTGTCCTGCCTTCCTAAAGAACTGCTATCTCCAGTGGACACCGGATTTGTCCAACAGCAACCCAGTATTCCAGTGTTCGAGGCATGTGGGCTGCTGAATTCATATCTGTGCATAGATCGCCGCCTAGTGTTGGGTCCGGATGTTTGCACGTTGTTGTCCTGGAAGAGTCTTCGAAGTATCCTGGGATAGGTGACTCCTCCCCTGGACTACAGTGCGCATGGGCATCCTCTCCATCCTCAGATTTTTTTCCGCCATTGGGTTCGGATGTGTTATCTTGACTCAAGTTAGGAAAACCTGTTTTCAGGCCAAAAGGCCTTTAGCTCGCGTCGGTACTGTTTTCTATCGGTATCGATAGTATCTTTGTTAGTTTACTAACTTCTAGAACAAACTTTCGCATCTTACCCGACCGTCGATTCGACATCAGCGATGGAATCGAGGACACCATTCAAGAGGTGTCCGGTATGCAATGCGAAATACCCCCACGTCGACGTCCATCCGGTGTGCAACAAATGCCTCTCACCGGATCACGACGAATCTACATGCATGGCCTGTGCCACATTTCGATCCAAGAAGACTCTACGGAATTGACGAGCGGCGAGACTCGAGGCGCAGCAAGCGGCACCGGCCCCGGCCGACCTCTTCAACGCCGAGACCGAAGATGTCGAAGAAGTGGAGAACCTACCCTCCAGTCCCATTTCCGAACATGACTCCGGATCGGAAGACGTCGACGAAACACTTTCACAGAGATGAAGACGACACTGAGGTAGGAGACTACAATGAGGCCTTAGGGGCCGAAGAGAGTAGCTCCGGTGACGAGCAAGGCCTACCCGTTCAGACTGAAGAAAGCCCAGTGCAACAGTCTATGGCTCCGGTCGAGGGATCGCCTTCGGGCCTTACCCAAGACCTAGCCCGCAGGTCTTCGGCCCCGGCCTCGGACATTCAGCGGCAGCCATTAATGCCCAAAGTGGCTGGTTTCCCTTCTTTAAAACCGAAAGCTGTGTTGGTTCACTTGAAACCGAAACTGGCGCTGGTCGGATCGAGGCCCTCCACACCTTCGACGCCAGCAACACACATCGGCACCGAGCGCACCAAACGAGACTTCGGTGCCGAACTCGAAGCGGCCGACGTCGGAGTCGACATAAGGAAGAAGGCCTTCGGTACCACCAAACCTGCTCGGCTCCCGGCACCGACGCAATCGACTCCGACCCCAAAGGTCAAGCAGCCTGCTGCGTCTCACACCGCTTCCACGGCGACATCTAAGCCACAATCATCGAAGAAGTCGACGGCCACTCCCGCCCCTCGGCTCGATGACCCACCGGCGCCGAAAAAATCCACGACCGCCTCCACAGAACCGGTCGGTGCGAAAGACTCGAGGGCGCTCCAAACGCGACCCATTGCTGCGCAAAGCACCAAAAAGAAAATGGTCCTCCAGGACACGTCGGGCTCCGAGCCAATTAAAGCTCCAGCAGCCTCTTCGACACCAGCCAACATTACTTTTGGCCTGCCACCATCCACGGCCCCGAAAATGTTCCAAATCAGGACACGGGTGACCCATACCACGATCACGCCTGCCGAACGCTCTGCAGAGACGTCTCCATCGCATATAATCGACGCCGACACCAGCAGGATGATTATCCACAAACGGAAAATAACTTCGGAGCCGGCTTTGGACTCCTTCAAGATTCCACTCAAAAGAAAGCTGCCTGTGGCTTCAGAACCAGTTCTTTACGAACCTTTCCACTCACCCTACCAGGATCCACAATCCTTCTCTCCCACACACTCCGACACGGATGCGTTGGGGGACTACATGGGTGACCAAGTCCCCTACCCCGGAGACATGGACCCTGACGGCCAACAGGACCCTGATCAAACTTGGGATGACCCTGTGGACCCAGGTGCACCTATGGATGCACAAGACCCGCAACTCTATGGAGCAAAAACATCCCCCACAGAGGACACAGCAGCGTTCAACGCTCTAATTGAACGTGCTGCGGCCAATCATGGGGTGCAACTTCACTCGGACACCGTCGAGGACGACTTTCTTATGGATACTTTTGCATCCTCAAAGAAATATAAAAACTCTACCCATGTTGAAGGGTGTCCTCAAACCAGCAAAGGACATCTTCAAGGAACCCACCAGGGCAAGAGTGATAAACCCCAGGATTGACAAAAAATACAGATCAGCGCCTGGGGACCCTACTTACATCAGAGGCCAATTACCTCTGGATTCCATTGTCGTTGCGAATGCTCGCAAGAGGGCACACTCACAAACAACAGGTGACGCTCCTCCCCCGGACAAAGAGTCCAAGGTGTTGGAGACCTCTGGCAAACGGGTTGCCGCCCAGGCAGCCAACATATGGCGCATTGCCAATACTCAAGCACTCCTCGCTCGCTACGATAGAGCGCACTACGACACATTAGAGCAGCTAATCCAACATCTCCCTTACCAATTCAGAGAAGGTGCAGAGATCCTCATCAGGGAGGGACAGCTCCTCACAAACTCATCCATCAAGTGCGCGCTGGATGCCGCAGACACAGCTGCCAGGGCCATAAACACTAGCGTCCTGCTGCGACGACATGCCTGGTTACGAATCTCCGGATTCAAACCTGAGGTGCAAAACAACATACTCAACCAGCCTGTCAACCCCGACTATTTATTCGGCCCGGAGGTTGACACCACCCTAGAGAAAATAAAGAAGGACACGGACACTGCAAAGTCCATGGGGGCTCTCCAAACTCAGTCCTTTCGGAGCGGCTCCTTTCGTCGCCCCGGAAATAGGGGAGCAGGTAGAGGACAGGGGTCACAGCAAACATACAACAAGAGCAATACACAAACCACCTACGATAAAAACACCCGGGGTGGATATCGTGGCTCCAGTACAAAGGGCAGAGGACGCGGCTACGGAAACACCAGGTCCTCCCCCAAGAACAAGCAGTGACGCCCTCTCCCTTCCTCCCGACCACATAACACCTGTCAGGGGAAGGCTACAAAGGTTCCTGTCCACGTGGAACTCCATCACGACGGACAGGTGGGTCAAAGATATTGTCAAATACGGTTACTGTCTAGAACTAACCTCCACTCCACCCACAATACCTCCAAAAAACCGTCCTATGTCCTCAGAGCACTTAACGCTCTTGCAGCAGGAGGTGCAAAGCATGCTTCTAAAAGGCGCAATAGAGGTCGTACCCGTCCACGAGCAAGGTACGGGGGTGTACTCCCTGTACTTTTTAATACCGAAGAAGGACGGGTCACACAGACCTATATTAGACCTGAGACCCCTAAACAGATACATTCTTTCCGAGCATTTTCACATGCTCACTCTCCAGCAAGTCCTCCCGCTGCTCAAGCAGGGAGACTTTCTAGCCACACTGGACCTCAAGGATGCGTATTTCCACATACCCCTTCACCCATCACACAAAAAATACCTCCGGTTCACTGTTCAAGGACAGCACTACCAATTCAGAGTCCTTCCCTTCGGCGTGACAACGGCACCAAGGGTGTTTACAAAGTGCCTAGCTACTGTGGCGGCACATCTACGGAGGCAGCACATACACGTCTACCCTTACCTGGACGACTGGCTCGTTCAAGCGAAGTCAGCCCATCAATGTGCCAGCCACATCTCCCGCACCATTCACCTCCTTCACAGTCTGGGGTTCTCACTAAATTACCCAAAATCCCATCTGCAGCCCGCACACGTACAACAGTACCTAGGTGCGACTATAGACACTGGCGGCCACAGCTCAGCCAAATTTAGTGAGACTCAACAGCATGCAAATGCTGATTTCCAAGTTCAAACCACAACACTCCCTGCCCGCGCGAGTGTTCATGCAGTTGATAGGCATGATGGCCTCCTGCATCTTCATAGTCCCACACGCGAGACTACATATGCGCCCGCTTCAGGAGTGCTTAGCACGTCAGTGGAATCACTTTCAAGGACAGTTGAAAGACCTAGTGTTGGTGAGCGGTCGGGCATACAACTCTCTGCATTGGTGGAATCCACAAAACCTTTGCAAGGGCCGACCGCTCCAAGAGCCTGTCCCACAGATAATACTGACGGCGGGCGCGTCTCTCCAGGGATGGGGAGCTCATGTACTCCATTACACAGTGCAGGGACTATGGACACAACAACAAAAGAAGATGCACATCAACCTTCTAGAGCTAATGGCGATCTTCCTCGCTATGAAAGCATTCAAAGTACACTTGTGCAACAAAGTTGTGTTGATCCGGACGGACAACATGACTGCCATGTACTACATACAGAAGCAGGGAGGAACACACTCTCCACAGTTGTCTCATCTGGCTCAGAGCATGTGGAAGTGGGCCATTCAGAGGAACATATTCCTCATGGCGGAACACCTCCCCGGCAAAGACAACCAGATGGCAGATCTGCTCAGCAGACAGTCACCAGATGCACGAGTGGGAGCTACATCCGTCAGTACTCCAACTGTACTTCCAACAGTGGGGTCATCCAGAGATAGACCTATTCGCCACAAGGGAAAACGCAAAATGCCAAAACTTTGCCGCCAGGTTCCCACATCCGCAGTCACAGGGCAATTCGATATGGATGAACTGGTCCGGCAGATTTGCGTACGCTTTTCCCCCAGCGCCATTAATACCGCTAGTGGCAAGCAAACTGCGACAGCACTCACTGACACTCATCCTAGCTGCTCCCACATGGGCACGCCAACCATGGTACACCACCTTTCTAGAACTTTCCGTGGTGCCGCATCAAAAGCTGCGGATCAAACCCGCACTTTTAACGCAGAACCATGGCGAAATTCAGCACCCAGATCCGCAACAGCTGAACCTGGCAATCTGACTCCTGAAGTCTTAGTTTGGCTACCTAAACCTGCCACCTGAATGTATGGATATCAAGGAGGCCAGAAGACCCACTACCAGAGCTTGCTATGCAGCTAAATGGAAGAGGTTTGTCATTTACTGCAACAACAATGACATTAACCCGCTGGACGCATCCATTCAAAACATCTGTTATCTCTTACACTTGTACCGATGCAATCTGGCATACAACTCCATACGTATCCATTTAACCGCGATAGCAGCCTATCTTCAAAACTGGCAGCACCTCTTTATTCAGAGTGCCTGCCATCAAAGCGTTCTTAGAGGGACTCATTCCCCCAAGACACCCACCGGCACCAGTGTGGAACCTCAATGTGGTCCTCACCAGATTAATGGGTCCACCTTTTGAACCTCTCCATTCATGTGAGATTCAATTCCTCACCTGGAAAGTAGCTTTCTTAGTGGCAATCACTTCGTTAAGAAGAGTTAGTGAACTCCAGGCACTAACCATTCAAGAGCCATTCATACAGGTTCATGCAAACAGAGTTGTACTACGTACCAACGTTTCAAACAGAGAGAGGGACCCCTGTACCAAGGGAGAGGGGTGCCAAGCAAGACCGTTAGTCAGAAAAAGGAAGATCTCCCTTGGATCTATATATGCCAACAATCATTCAAACACACAAAACTTTAAACAAATGGCAGGGTAAGAATCGGCATCAATGAAACAAGCTACAAAATAGTTAATTTATTAAAATAAGTCACAATGATATCCCACACAGCAAGCAGTTGTACACATCAGTTAAACAGTTGAAAAACAATGTTCGAGGCATATGAGCTGCAGATTGTACACTTAGCATAGATCGCCATCTGGTGTTGGGCCCGGATGTTTGCAGTTTGTTTTTCTTCTTGGACAGTCTTTGGAAGTCACGAGTTTGGTGACTCCTCCTTCGGTCCGTACTGCGCATGGGCTTCGGCTCCATCCTCAGATTGTTTTTTTCCGCCATCGGGCTCGGATGTGATACTTCGTGCTCCGGCTACGAACTTCTACGGTTCCAGTCTCGACGGAAAATCCTCGTTTCTTCGAGTTTCTTCATCATCTTCATCTCTCGAAGCGGCACTTTTCTCCATCCCGTACATCGGCACCGGCCTTCGGGCCCTCCTCGACTCCGGTCCCGGCCGATGGAAAGGACTCCGTTCAAAAAGTGCCCAAAATGTGGGTCTAAATTTCCCCACACCGACCTCCATCAGGTGTGTAATCTTTGCCTCTCGCCGAAAACTCCTTCGACGCCGAAAAAACCGGAGGCCCCAAAAAAGCATGGCGCACACAAACCATCGAAGCCCTCGGTTACGAAATCACCGGTGCCGACGGACGATTCGGCGCCATTGGCTCTGTTTACACCAGACCCTTTACAAAAGACTCTGTCCAAAGATCCAAAGACTGGGCTATTGACTTTAATTATCAAGAAAAGACGCCTTGATACTCCGGCTCCTCCTCCACCACCCAAACGGAAGGACTCTGCTACTTCTCCCCTCAGAGTGCCCTCCCCACTACCGCCTCCCCTACCTCCTCCACCCCCTCCCAGGTCTCCGCCACCTTTACCTCACTACTCTCCGACCCCGTCCCCAGATCCGGATGACTGGGACCCGGACAATTATCCGGCGGACGCCCCAATGGATCCCACTCCACCAGGGACCCCAGACCCATGGGAGGATTACAATAACCCTGATGTACCCGATATTCCTCAGGACGACCTATACCCATCCAGGCCGTCTCCTCCAGAGGACTCCTTAGGGTTCCATCATTTAGTGCAGAGAGCAGCACACTACCATGGGGTGGACATGCACACTGAACCAGTGGAAGACGACTTCTTTCTGGATACATTTGACATACAGGACAAATCCACTTCTATCTTACCCATGCTTAAGGGTGTCACCAAGCATGCCGCAGAGGTGTTCAAAGACCCTGTCAGGGCCAGGGTACTAAACCCTAGAATAGAGAAAAAGTATAAGGCGGCACCCACAGACCCTGCATACATTAAGGGCCCTGCTCCCTTAGATTCCCTAGTTGTGTCCACAGCTAGAAAGCGGGCTAACTCCCAGTCCTCAGGAGAAGCCCCACCGCCAGACAAGGAATCCAAACTCCTAGACGCGTCTGGCAAGCGCACCGCCTCTCAAGCTGCAAACATGTGGCGCATTGCAAACACACAAGCGCTACTTGCGCGCTATGACAGAGCACACTACGACGAACTTGAGGCTCTTATGCAGCACCTTCCCGAGAAACACAAGCGTAGGGCTCATGAGCTAATACAGGAGGGTAAACTCATTACAAACACCTCCATTAAGTGTGCCCTCGATGCAGCCGACACTGCTTCTAGAGCCATAAATACCAGTGTCCTGCTTCGTCGCCATGCCTGGCTCAGGATCTCAGGGTTTAAGCCTGAAGTCCAGGCGTCCATACTCAATCACCCCTTTGACAAACAAACTCTCTTTGGGCCCAAGGTAGACGAAGCGTTGGAAAAGATGAAAAAGGACACAGACACAGCAAAGTCTATGGGGGCACTCCAAACGCAAGCCTCTAAACGTTCCTTTCGACGCTCCTCCTTTCGTGGCACAGGCAGAGGCTTCTCCACCGATAGCACCTCTACCTCCTACAAAACCCCTCCTCAAAATACCTTTTCAAAGGGCAACCAAAGGGGTGGTTACAGAGGCAACAACAATAAGGGCAGGGGCAAAACTAACTACACCCGTTCTGCCACCCTGCCCACACAATGACTTCCCTCCGCTCCCCCCAGACCATTCCACTCCGGTCGGGGGCAGACTACAAAACTTTATCCACGCATGGGAGTCCATAACATCGGACAAATGGGTGACCCAAATCATTCGGTCAGGGTACTGTCTCGAGCTAACATCTACCCCACCCAATATCCCACCAAGGCACCGCCCAATGTCTCAAGAACATTCCACACTGCTCAAACAGGAGGTACTCTCCCTCCTCCAAAAACACGCTATAGAGCAGGTCCCCATCAATCAGCAAAATCTAGGGGTTTACTCCCTATATTTCCTAATACCAAAGAAAGACGGGACCCTTAGGCCCATTCTGGACCTCCGGCCTCTAAATGCCTACATACATTCAGACCATTTCCATATGGTCACCCTACAACAAGTCCTCCCGCTCCTCTGTCAGGGAGACTTTCTCACAACCTTGGATCTGAAAGACGCATACTTTCACATTCCAATACACCCCTCTCACAGGAAATACCTCGGGTTCGTGGTGGACGGGCAACATTACCAATTCACGGTTCTCCCCTTCGGGGTCACCACCGCACCACGGGTGTTTACCAAATGCCTAGCGGTAGTAGCAGCACACCTCAGACGTCAACACATTCACGTCTTCCCTTACTTAGACGACTGGCTGATAAAAGCCGCGTCTTACCACCAATGCGTGCAGCATACAAACAGCACCATCCAACTGCTCCACCAGCTAGGCTTCACGGTGAACTACCAAAAGTCCCACCTCATACCATCTCACACAAAGCAATATCTCGGGGCCACTATAGACACCTCCAAAGGTATTGCCTATCCAAACTCAGCCAGAATCACAAGCATTCAAGCCTTACGCAAAACATTCCTTCCCCAACACTCTCTTCCAGCAAGTGTTCATGAAGCTCCTAGGAATGATGGCGTCTTGCATCTTTATAGTGCCCCATGCAAGACTACACATGCGTCCACTTCAAGAGTGCCTAGCACAACAGTGGAACCAGGCCCAGGGTCAGCTGACGGATCTGGTGTTGGTGGACGGCCGCACACATCACTCTCTGCAGTGGTGGAACACCACAAACCTTTCCAAAGGGCGGCCGTTCCTGGACCCGGTTCCTCAGGTGATTCTAACAGCGGACGCATCGCTCTCCGGCTGGGGAGCGCACCTCCTACACCTCACAATGCAAGGTCTATGGACGCCACAGCAAAAATTGCTCCACATCAACCATCTGGAGCTCTTGGCGATCTTTCTAGCCCTAAAATCTTTCCAAAAACAGATTTGGGGCAAAGCAGTCCTCATTCGCACAGACAACATGACTGCAATGTATTATATCCAAAAACAGGGGGGGGACACTCTCCCCAGCTCTCCCGCTTAGCCCAGAGCATATGGAGATGGGCAATTCCCCAAAACATCTTTCTCCTGGCACAACACGTTCCAGGCGTACAAAACACCATGGCAGATCTGCTCAGCAGACAAACGCAACAACTACACGAATGGGAACTGCATCCACAAGTTCTTCAGCCATTCTTCCAACAGTGGGGGCATCCTCAGATAGACCTCTTCGCCACCCACAAACAAAAAATGCCCAAGCTTCGCCGCCAGATACCCACACCCATTGTCCAAGGGCAATGCGATATGGATGAACTGGTCAGGCAGATTTGCATACGCCTTTCCACCTCTCCCACTAATTCCATTAGTGGTCAGGAAGCTACAACAGCACTCCCTCACACTCATTCTGGTAGCTCCGACGTGGGCCAGGCAGCCGTGGTACACCACGCTACTACAACTATCAGTGGTACCACATCACTGCACCTATCCCCATGCCTCCTAACCCAGAACCATGGAGAAATCAGGCACCCGGACCCAGCTCAGCTCAACCTGGCGATCTGGCTCCTGAAATCCTAGAATTCGGATACCTTAATGTGAGAAAGTGGGTTTCTGTTGCAGTAACCCCCCCCCTTTTTTGCCTAATAGCTGATGCACTTTTCCTTGTTGTGCCCTGGGCTCCTGCCAATCAGGTGCCCAGGGCCTATGTTCCTTCCTTAAAACACACAAACTCCCAATTGGCAAACCCTGGCCACATGTCAGCCCCTGGTAAATGGTACCCTAGGTACCCAGGGCCTTGTGACCAGGGAAGGCCTCTAAGGGCTGCAGCACTCCTTGTGCCACCCTTAGAGGCCCTGTACCCTTACACACACACACTGCCTTTGCAGGCTGAGTGTCTGGGTGCAGGACAAAACAAAGAGTCGACATGGCACGCATCTCTGTGTGCCATGCCCATTACCTATACTGCCAAGGCATATGTCAGCCACCCCTCTGGCTGGGTGCCTTATGCCTATGGTGTGGGCACAGGAGCAGGAGCCCTGTGCCCCTACAGTACCCAGGTCCATTCCTGGGCACTGTAAGTACAGTGCTGCCTTTTACAAGTACATGGTGCTGAGAGCTCGTCAAACACGAACTCCACAGCACCATAATGGCAACACTGAAGACTGGGAAGTTTGGTATCAAACTTCTCAGCACATTAAACCCACACTGATGCCAGTGTGGGATTTAATGTACTAAGCACCCCAGAGGGCATCTTAGAGATGCCCCCTTACAGCTAACCTACAATCCACGTCTGCTCTGAGGCTGCCCAGGCTGCCACACAGCAGACACGTTGCTGGACCCCTGGGTGGGAGAGCCCCTGCTCTCCCGGGCCTGCAACAATGCACATCCTGGGTGAGGTGAGAAATCTCCTCCCCCAGGATGAGCAAAGGGAAGCTTCAAAGGCATGCCGCCAGTTGGAGTTTCCCCAGGCCACTGCAACCCCCCACTCTGGCAGGAAGCTTGGCCGGAAACCCCATACAAGGACAGGGGATGTGCCAGCCTGCCCACCCCACCCCTCAGGTGGGGGAGGCGAGGTGAAGCACATCTCCGGGCTCTCGCCATCTTGAAGATGGGAGGCCCTACCCTATCAGGATTAGGCTACTGCCCTCCTCCCACAGGAGAGAGGCAGGATAGGGGGTGTACCCACCCCAGGACAAGGACCCATTGGTCCCTGGCCTTCACCTACCTGTAACGCCCCTAAATCTAGTATTTAGGGGCCCCCTGAACCTTCCTTCCCCAGATTCCAGATAGAAACCTACAAGAAGAGCAAGAAGAAAAAAGACCTGCCCTGCAGCTGCTAAAAAGAGGAAGACACCAACTGCTTTGGCCCCAGCCCTACCGGCCTGTCGACCCTCGAACCTGCTCCTGCTCCAGCGCGGCATCTCTTGTGGCCAGCAACCTCAAAAACCCCGGAGGACCTGGCTACCTTTGACCTCTGATTCCCTGGGACTCCCATGAGTAGAGGCTCTACTCGAGAAACCTATTCCTAACTCCTGGCAGCAGCCCGGAACCGCGGACCCAACACACTCTGCACCAGCCAAGCCTGGCCAGTGCCGGAGTGGACAAAGACCCTGAGGACGACCCCACGGCGACTGTGACCCCGAGTCCGGCACCCAAGGACCCCCCTCGACATCCTGGACGAAGCCTGCAGCCTCAGAACCGAGTGCCACCCCAGCCGCGATCAACCAGAGGGTAAGATTCCCGACGTCAAAAGGCACCCCTGCACCCGGCGCCCTGCGGCCCCCTGTGCCCAATCCCGGGGTACCCACCTAACCTACAACTACCCAACTTACCCCTCGAAGTGGTGGTGGCACCGGAAACATCCTCGTCCCCGAGCCTGCAGCCTTTTTCCAAACCGGAACATTCCCATTGATTTCCATTGAGCGCCCGAAGGCTCAAAAGCACCCTGCACCCAGCCGCCCGAGTGGCCCTGGCAGTGCACTCTCTACACTAACTTACTTCCCCACTTGCCCTGAGTAAGTGACCAGGAGCCCAGCTCCCACAGACGCGTGGCTTGCCAGACAGCAGCCACCAACTAAGGCCCCCCTATCCCTCATAGGATAACATTGGGCCTAACTCACTCTGCACCCGGCCGTCCTGAAACCGCTGAGGGTGAACCAACTGTACCTACCTGACACTGGGGGACCCCTGAGTCTATGCCCGGAATTTCAACTCTGCCAGTCGAGTACTTACCCTTAAACCGCTAACTTCATTTTCCTCATAGGGTAACATTGACTGGCTTTTTCTTCAAAAATCTTCTAAGTGTGAACTTTTCAAAACTGTAAAAATTCACCAAAAATCAGCCAAGTGACAAAAACGAATTTACTCACCTGTTCCTGGGTGAGCTCCCAGTGCTGGATCTTGGTGCCCAGCCCTGACCCTGAAAAGTACTCACAACTATACTTACCTCTAACTCATTTTTCTCCCATAGGAAACCATTGTCTGCTTTTCTGTGAAAATTCTTCTAAGTGTCTATTTTTGCAAATTTGAAATATTCTTTTAAAATCGTACCATTTCTGCAAACAAAATTACTTACCTGTTTTTGATAAGGACCCCAGTCCTGGGTCTAGGCACCCAGTCCTGGATTACTAAAGTAACGATAAAGTACTCTACCTGCAATTTGAATTTCTTGCCATAGAGATCCATTGAATGTTTTCTGTGAAATATTTTCTAAGTGCTAACTTTTGAAATAGCTAAATATTATTTAAAAATCATTACAGTTATTAAGTCGACTTTCATCACTTGATTCTGAATACTGACCCCAGGCTGGTTCTAGGATCCAGACCTGGAATTCCAAAAGTAATCTGAAAAGTAATTTATTACAAATAACCTGAATTTACCATTGAGCTCAATGCATTGTTATGTTTAGGAGATAGGATTGTTTATTGCAACCAACTGTGACTGTTTACACAAATTTATTGCTTGAAACAAAAGTATTTATATTCAACCTCTCATTCTGAGAAAGTATATTTTTACCCCCTTTGTGGTTCTAAAAATAAAACAAGCATATATTTTATATATACAAACCATTGGCCTAGAGTTCAGTTATTGAGTGTGTGAAACCATTTGCTGACTGAGTGTGTACAATAAATGCTTTACACTGTCCTCTGGTACTGCCTTACTGCTCGACCAAGCTACCACTTTTGAGAGTAAGGTCATACCTAACTTTGACCTCTATCAGCCTCTGGGGGACTGTGGACTCTGTACACCCTGTACCTATTAGGGAACAGTATATACAGAGCCACTTTCTCACACTTAACCTTCCCCCTGATTGCATGAACATCATCATGGAAGCCAGACGTCCTACCACTAGAGCATGTTATGCCGCAAAGTGGAAAAGATTTGTTATTTACTGCCGTAACAATACAATCAACCCTTTAGATGCATCCATACAGCACATCATATGCTATCTGCTCCATCTTCACAGGTGTAACCTGGCATATTCATCCATACGCCTACACCTAGCAGCGATCGCTGCTTATCTACAAAACAGACAGCATTTATCACTCTTCAGAGTGCCCGCTATTAAAGCCTTCATGGAAGGCCTTAAACGAGTAATTCCTCCCAGGGCACCACCTTCCCCTGTATGGAATCTAAATTTAGTTCTTACACGACTAATGGGTCCGCCCTTCGAACCAATGTATAAATGCGAGCTACAGTTTCTCACCTGGAAAACAGCTTTTCTCGTAGCTATCACTTCCCTTAGAAGGGTTGGTGAAATACAAGCGTTCACTATACAGGAACCCTTCATACAAATACATCACAGCAAGGTCATACTTCGCACAAATCCGAAGTTCCTGTCCAAGGTCGTTTCCCCCTTCCATCTCAATCAATCGGTGGAATTACCGGTCTTCTTCTCGCAACCTCAATCTGTTGCAGAAAGGGCCTTACACACACTCGATGTAAAAAGGGCCTTGCTATACTACATACAAAGAACGCAACCCTTCAGGAAGACTAAACAATTGTTCGTCTCCTTCTCTCCACCACATAAAGGCAACCCCATTTCTAAATCAGGGATAGCTAGGTGGATTGTAAAATGCATACAGATTTGCTACCAAAAGGCAAAAAGAACATTATCTGTTCCGCCTAAAGCCCATTCTACAAGAAAGTTAGGGGCTTCTATGGCCTTTCTAGGGAATATACCCTTAGATGACATCTGCAAAGCAGCCACATGGTCTACACCGCACACCTTTACAAAACATTACTGTGTAGATGTGCATTCCAAGCAGCAAGCTAGAGTGGGCCAGGCTGTACTAAAGACACTATTTCAAACCACTGCAACGGATACCGGTGGTCGCCGCTAGGGTTGGGTACTGCTATATAATCTATGCTAAGTGTACAATCTGCAGCTCATATGCCTCGAACGGAATATGCTACTTACCAGTATGCATCTGTTCTTGGCATGTAGAGCTGCAGAGTTGTACACGCCCACCCGCCTCCCCGGCTACCTGTATCCGGTCCAGTACATCTTATTTAGATACTACACACATGGGTTTCTCACTGTGATTACCAAGCTCCATCATTTCCCTGTTGGCGAAAAGCAATCTGAGGATGGAGCCGAAGCCCATGCGCAGTACGGACCGAAGGAGGAGTCACCAAACTCGTGACTTCCAAAGACTGTCCAAGAAGAAAAACAAACTGCAAACATCCGGGCCCAACACCAGATGGCGATCTATGCTAAGTGTACAACTCTGCAGCTCTACATGCCAAGAACAGATGCATACTGGTAAGTAGCATATTCCTTCTCAAACATGTAAAATTAAAATCAATGGGAATTTTACATATGAAAAAGTGGCACACAATGTAACAAAGCGCCAACAGTAATAATCACTGTCAATACATAATTGAATAATTCATAAACAAAGAAATTGGGAAAAAGAGGGAAATTATTCCTACTCAACGAAGAAAATCGCTTAATCAAAGATTCATCGGTTGTGATCCCAATCGAAATATGATTACATTACATATATGACACAACCCATATTGTCATAGATTTTATCCGATTTTCTTTTTTTTGTTAAAGCATCGACGCGTTTCGGTAGGCCACAGGTTAAAGCCAACACCTTCCTCAGGATATTTTGCTGATCCCAATTTAGGTCTGAAAAATATGTACAACAAACTAGCATAAGTGTCTCCCCTTATTGTGATATAATTCGACATGCTTCAATGACCCCGACTCTGCCCATGCTCTAGACGTTTTAGGATAAACACACGTATACTCATTCATACAACAATCTACACATATACTGTGTTTTTTTTAAACGTACCAACCCCAAATTCATGCCTAAAGTGATATCGCAGTTCCACATGAATCAGACAATTGAACTGCCTGTTTTCTTTCCAAGTCCACAAAATGTCGCAGAGAGAATGCTCCATACACTAGATGTAAAGAGGGCCCTCATGTACTATATAGACCGGACAAAGGATTTTAGGAAAACAAAACCGCTTTTCGTTGCCTTTTCTCCACAACACAAGGGCAACGCCATTTCCAAAGCAGGGATAGCCAGATGGATCGTTAAATGTATTCAAATTTGCTATCAAAAAGCTAAACGCACATTAACGATTCCCCCACGAGCCCACTCAACACGAAAGTTAGGGGCGTCCATGGCTTTCCTGGGAAACATTCCTTTGCAGGAAATATGTAGAGCAGCCACATGGTCCACTATGCATACATTTACCAAACACTACTGTGTAGATGTACACTCAAAACAGCAGGCAGCTGTAGGACCGGCTGTTCTCAAAACTCTTTTTCAGACTGCTGCAGCGGGCACGTGCAGCAGCCGCTAATGGAGGGACTGCTATATAATCTATGCACAGATATGAATTCAGCAGCCCACATGCCTCAAACTGAATATGCTACTTACCAGTATGCATCTGTTCTTGGCATGTAGGGCTGCTGACATTCATATCGCCCACCCTCCTCCCCGGCGCCTGTAGCGGCTGCAGCACTCAGAATTACTGTATAGCATGGTCATCACTTACTGTATCTACTCCATCACTGCCACAATGGCGAAAAACAATCTAAGGATGCAGAGGATGCCCATGCGCACTGTAGTCCAGGGGAGGAGCCACCTATCTCGTGTTACTTCGAAGACTCTTCCAGGACAACAATGTGCAATCATCCGGACCCAACACTGCATACCCCTACTTGGACAATTGGTTAGTAAGAGCAAACTTTGTGTATGCAAACAGCATATACAACAGGTGATCATCCGGACCCAACACTAGGCGGCTATCTATGCACAGATATGAATGTCAGCATCCCTACATGCCAAGAACAGATGCATACTGCACATGGGCGGGGATTATTCATAGATTATGACTATAACAGAGATACCCCTACTACATAACTGGTGTTACAGGTAAACTACTCCATATTCAATTTTTATACAAGCCAATTCGCCTAGAGTTCAGTTCTTGTGTGTGAGACCATTTGCTGACTGAGTGTACAACAAATGCTTTACACTGTCCTGATACTGCCTTACTGTACGACCAAGCTACTACTTTAGAGAGTAAGGTTCTATCTAACTTCCACCTCTGCCAAGCCTCTGGAGACCCTTGGACTCTATACACACTGTACCTCACTTTGGTGCAGTAGCTAGAGCCAGTTTCTTAAAGTGATGAACTGTTTGGAAGTGTAGTTGATGACAAACTCAAATCAATTAAACAACGAAACACCTGGGTCCATGTGTGCTCTCCAATTCAGAGGCATGCATAGAGGCACCCCCCTCAAGGGGAACCAACAGGTAGAGGTACACAGCAACCTGCTCCTCACATCAAACTTTCCGGCAGACATAGCAAGGAGCTAGCCAGGGACAGCAGCAGAACTGACCAGATCAACAAGGAAGGCAATCCTTCCAAGGATGTCCCCGTGGTAGAGGACAGCCACCAAGAGGCAGACAACAGACTACTACTAAGTGACTGCATTCCAACGAAGATACACTCTCGAACAGGGGGTGTACACACAGGAGAAACAAATACCTGTCAGTTTACAGTTCCTCCAGCATGCCACACAAGTAGGAGGCAGACTAAATGGAAAGACATAACATCAGACAATTGGATTTTATACCTAATACAGTACGGATACTGCATTGAGCTAACAAATCAACCTCCAAAGAGACCAAAACAAAAAATGCGTTCAAAAGCAGAACTAACTCAGCTACCTCAAAGAGGTTCAGGAACTTAAAGGGAAGCCTGCAATAGAGCACTTGCCACATCAGGAAAAGAATGGAGTATGTTCTATATACTTCCTAATTCCAAAGATTGACGGAACATTACGCCCAACATTAGACCTATGGTTTCTAAACAAATTTATAAAGGCACAAAGATTCAAGATGACAACACTGCAAGAGGTGATACCTCAATTGCATGATGATGACATGGCTACCATAGACTTAAAGAATGCATAATTACACATCCCTATGAACAAAAAACACGAGGCTGTTAACATTTGTGGTCAACAAAAGACACTACCAATTCAAAGTACTGGCTTTCGGTCTAAAATCTGCACCAAGAGTTTTCACAAAGTACCTAGCAGCACATCTCAGAAGGAAGGGGAATTCACGTTTACCCCTACTTGGACAATTGGTTAGTAAGAGCAAACTTTGTGTATGCAAACAGCATATACAACAGGTGATACTCTAATTCAACTGGGTTTCTCCATACATTGGGAAAAATCATCGCCAGAATTCCTAAAGGTGTTAAGGGCAGAAATAAATACAATATTAGGGAGAGTCTTCCCAAGCGAAAAGAGATCAGATTTATTGAAGGGGCAACATCTGACCCTGAACAGGGTGAAATTTACTGGAAAAGAGCCTCATGCATTCATTTAATTCCCAACATTCGACTACACAGACTATTTCAAGAATGGTTCCAGACACCATTGCCACGGGCAACGGAGTTGGGAGGATCTAGTGGTTGTCACAGTTCATCAGATGGCATGGTGGAACAAAAACAAACCTATCACAGGGAAGACTTTTCACCCCCCCCTTCTTCCCCCACTCACAGTAACCATAACTGATGCGTCCCTAATGGGATGGGGAGCACACATGAACCTCAGTGAGGGGATTGTGGTCACAGCAGGATGCAGTGAAGCACCTCAATATCTTGGAGTCAAACCGTATTCTTCACCTTCAAAGCATTTCAGAAAGAGCTCTACAGGAAAAAGGTGATGGTCAACACAACCACTGTTTTACATAAACGAGCAAGGAGGAACTCAGTCCGTAGCACTCTCGACCCTAGCCCAAGAGATTTGGAGATGGGCAATCACAAGAATAATGGACATGTTGGCATTACACCTCCCAGAAAAGGACAATATAGAAGTAGACTGAGCAGACAAACCTCCCATGAGTGGGAACTAAATCAAGCAGAACTCAAGAGTTTCAGGAAATGGGGGACACCACAAATATACCTATTTGCAACTCCTCACAATGTAAAAGGCAAAAACGTACGCATCCAGGCGACCTTGCAATCAGTCCCTAGGGAATGCGCTATGGATAGACTGGTCAGGGATATTTGCTTACGCTTTTCCCCCAATGCCATTACTGAACAAGGTGATCAGCAAATGGAAGATCTGCCAAATGACAATTGTCGATACACCACAGTGGGTCAGACAAACTTGGTTCTCCAAATAATGGAGATGTTTCAAGGGACAGTGCACAAATTGCCAAAAAGATTTGCGAACTATGCAAAACAGAAAAATACTTCACCCCGAAGCAGAGAGCGAAGGCCTAGTGGCATGGCTCCTGAGGACTTGAAATTCGCACATCTCAAACTACCAGAAAGCACAATGGCTGTTCCAAGAGAAGCTAGGAAACCAATAACAAGAAAATGTTATACGGCGAAATGGAAGAGATATATCCAATTGTGTTTTAAGTGCTTCAAGGAAAATTACAAAGGATAGAACCGTGCTAAAGTACTTGACACATTTACTAGAACGTAAATTATGCTATTCATAAAACGTACACTTGGCAGCTATTGTAGTGTATACCAGAGGTGAAACGGGGAACATTTTCTTCACATGTGGTCAAAAGGTTCCTAGAAGGAGCAAAAAGCATTACACCTCCAAAAATGGTGCCAGCACCCACATGGAACCTTAACATAGTTCTAGCACAAATGATGAAAGCACCATTCGAACCAATGCACAAAGCAACCCCACAAATGCTCACACTAAATGTGAGAAAGTGGCTCTGTATATACTGTTCCCTAATGGGTACAGGGTGTACAGAGTCCACAGTCCCCCAGAGGCTGATAGAGGTCAAAGTTAGGTATGACCTTACTCTCAAAAGTGGTAGCTTGGTCGAGCAGTAAGGCAGTACCTGAGGACAGTGTAAAGCATTTATTGTACACACTGTCAGCAAATGGTTTCACACACTCAATAACTGAACTCTAGGCCAATGGTTTATATATATATATATATATATATATATATATATATATATAAAATATATGCTTGTTTTATTTTTAGAACCACAAAGGGAATAAAAATATACTTTTCTCAGAATGAGAGATTGAATATAAATACTTTTGCAATAAGCAATGGATTTTTGTAAACAGTCACAGTTGGTTGCAATAAACAATCCTATTTCCTAAACATAACCATGCATTGAGCTCAATGGTAATATTTAGGTTATCTTGTAATAAATTACTTTTCAGATTACTTTCGGAATTCCAGGTCTGGCTCCTAGATCCAGCTCTGGGGCAGTACTCAGAATCAAGTGATGAAAGTCGACTTAATAACTGTAATGATTTTTAAATAATATTTAGCTATTTCAAAAGTTAGCACTTAGAAAATATTTCAAAGAAAACATTCAATGGATCTCTATGGCAAGAAATTCAAATTGCAGGTAGAGTACTTTATCTTTACTTTAGTAATCCAGGACTGGGTACCTAGACCCAGGACTGGGGTCCTTATCAGAAACAGGTAAGTAATTTCGTTTGCAGAAATTGTACGATTTTAAAAGAATATTTCAATTTTGCAAAAATAGACACTTAGAAGAAATTTCACAGAAAAGCAGACAATGGTTTCCTATGGAAGAAAAATGAGTTAGAGGTAAGTACAGTTGTGGACACTTTTCAGAGTCAGGGCTGGGCACCAAGATCCAGCACTGGGAGCTCACCTAAGAGCAGGTGAGTAAATTCGTTTTTGTCACTTGGCTGATTTTTAGTGAATATTTGCAGTTTTGAAAAGTTCACACTTAGAAGATTTTTCAAGAAAAAGCCAGTCAATGTTACCCTATGAGGAAAATGAAGTTGGCGGTTTAAGGGTAAGTACCCGACTGGCAGAGTTGAAATTCCGGGCATAGACTCAGGGGTCCCCCAGTGTCAGGTAGGTACAGTTGGTTCACCCTCAGCGGTTTCAGGACGGCCGGGTGCAGAGAGAGTTAGGCCCAATGTTATCCTATGAGGGATAGGGGGGGCCTTGGTTGGTGGCTGCTGTCTGGCAAGCCACGCGGCTGTGGGAGCTGGGCTCCTGGTCACTTACTCAGGGCAAGTGGGGACGTAGGTTAGTGTAGAGAGTGCACTACCAGGGCCACTCGGGCGGCTGGGTGCAGGGTGCTTTTGAGCCTTCGGGCGCTCAATGGAAGTCAATGGGAATGTTCCGGTTTGGAAAGGCTGCAAGCTCGGGGACGAGGATGCTTCAGATGCCACCACCACTTCGAGAGGTAAGTTGGGTAGTTGTAGGTTAGGTGGGTACCCCGGGATTGGGCACAGGGGGCCGCAGGGCGCCGGGTGCAGGGGTGCCTTTTGATGTCGGGAATCTTACCCTCTTGTTGATCGCGGTTGGGGTGGCACTCTGTTCTGAGGCTGCAGACTTCTTCTGGAATGTCGAGGGGGGTCCTTGGGTGCCGGACTCGGGGTCACAGTCGCCGTGGGGTCGTCCTCAGGGTCTTTGTTCACTCCGGCACTGGCCAGGCTTGGCTGGTGCTGGGTTTGTGGTTCCGGGCTGCTGCCAGGGGTTAGAGATAGGTTTCTGAGTAGAGCCTCTACTCATGGGAGTCCCAGGGGCTTTAGAGTTCAAAGGTAGCCAGGTCCTCCGGGGTTTTTGAGGTTGCTGGCCACAAGAGATGCCGCGCTGGAGCAGGAGCAGGTTCGAGGGTCGACAGGCCGGTAGGGCTGGGGCCAAAGCAGTTGGTGTCTTCCTCTTTTTAGCAGCTGCAGGGCAGGTCTTTGTTCTTCTTGCTCTTCTTGTAGTTTCGGATCTGGGGAAGGAAGGTTCAGGGGGCCCCTAAATACTAGATTTAGGGGCGTTACAGGTAGGTGAAGGCCAGGGACCAATGGGTCCTTGTCCTGGGGTGGGTACACCCCCTATCCTGCCTCTCTCCTGTGGGAGTGGGGCAGTAGCCTAATCCTGATAGGGTAGGGCCTCCCATCTTCAAGATGGCGGGAGCCCGGAGATGTGCTTCACCTCGCCTTCCCCACCTGAGGGGTGGGGTGGGCAGGCTGGCACATCCCCTGTCCTTGTATAGGTTTTCCGGCCAAGCTTCCTGCCAGAGTGGGGGGTTGCAGTGGCCTGGGGAAACTCCAACTGGCGGCATGCCTTTGAAGCTTCCCTTTGCTCATCCTGGGGGAGGAGATTTCTCACCTCACCCAGGATGTGCATTGTTGCAGGCCCGGGAGAGCAGGGGCTCTCCCACCCAGGGGTCCAGCAACGTATCTGCTGTGTGGCAGCCTGGGCAGCCTCAGAGCAGACGTGGATTGTAGGTTTGCTGTAAGGGGGCATCTCTAAGATGCCCTCTGGGGTGCTTAGTACATTAAATCCCACACTGGCATCAGTGTGGGTTTAATGTGCTGAGAAGTTTGATACCAAACTTCCCAGTCTTCAGTGTTGCCATTATGGTGCTGTGGAGTTCGTGTTTGACGAGCTCTCAGCACCATGTACTTGTAAAAGGCAGCACTGTACTTACAGTGCCCAGGAATGGACCTGGGTACTGTAGGGGCACAGGGCTCCTGCGCCCACACCATAGGCATAAGGCACCCAGCGGGGTGGCTGACATATGCCTTGGCAGTGTAGGTGATGGGCATGGCACACAGATGTGTGCCATGTCGACTCTTTGTTTTGTCCTGCACCCAGACACTCAGCCTGCAAAGGCAGTGTGTGTGTAAGGGTTCAGGGCCTCTAAGGGTGGCACAATGAGTGCTGCAGCCCTTAGAGGCCTTCCCTGGTCACAAGGCCCTGGGTACCTAGGGTACCATTTACCAGGGGCTGACATGTGGCCAGGGTTTGCCAATTGGGAGTTTGTGTGTTTTAAGGAAGGAACATAGGCCCTGGGCACCTGATTGGCAGGAGCCTAGGGCACAACAAGGAAAAGTGCATCAGCTATTAGGCAAAAAAAGGGGGGGTTACTGCAACAGAAACTCACTTTCTCACACTAAAGACTGCCTTTTTAGTGGCAATAACATCCTTACGCGGTTAGTATACTACAGGCACTAACAATATAGGAACCTTACTTCAGATACATAACAGGATTGTCATGAGAACAGATCCTCAATTCATACCAAAGGTGGTATCAAGGTTTTGGTTTAGTGTGTGTGTGTGTGTGTATGGCGGTGGTCCCCGCATGTGGGCGTGACTATTCAGTGCTTATGACCCAAGTCTACCCCTGGAAGAGAACCAGGATTGCAGGTAAGTAACTTAACAATCATCATCCTCCAGTAATTGGTTCCCTTCTTTGTAGGAATCTAGCTCTGTATATACACCAAACTAAGGTATAGTGTGCAGAGTCCAGTGGATCCCCAAAGGCTTGGAGTTAAAAGGAGATACCTTACTCTATTTATGGTAGTGTGGGCGAGCAGTAAGGCTTTGTCAGAGGGTAGTGTTAAGCATTCATTGGACAGTCAGGCAAAATATTTCACATACTCAGACCAGTCTCGAGTAAAAATATTCGAGCCATGTGTGCTGTAGATACACATGCTTTGCATAATCCTGCAATCCTGTTGGGTCCAGATGTTTGCAAGTTGTTTTTCTTCGAAGTCTTTTCCAGTCATGAGGTAAGGTGACTCCTCCTTTCGGTGATAGTGTGTATGGGCATAGACTCCATTGTTGGACTGTTTTGTTTCTGCCATCTGGTTCGGGCGTGTATTGCTGCACTCTGGTTTGAAACAGTCCTTCGGGTTCCCCTCGGTGCGCAGTCCGCTATATCCTCGACTGTATTATAGTACGTGTTTTCCTATTCTCCTGGTATCTACTTAATCTGGAAACGTTCCATCTTCGGTCAAACCTCGTGGGCGGCCTACGGGCCTAGCTGCGTCGCTCTAGCCTTCTGCCGATGGGAAGGACTGTTTAAATGTCCTCTGTGCCACTTAAAGTACCCTCGCATTAACTTGCATCGTCTGTAACTTGTGCCTCTCTCCGGAGCACAATGAAGAACATTGTGAGGCTTGTTGATCGTTCCGGTCGGAAGACTCTACGGAGTTGTCTGGCTTGTTGAAAAGAAATGCAGCAACAAAGCATTCAAACTACTCGGATATCTTCGGAGAAGAATCCAAACATGAAGAGGTTGAAGCATAAGCAGCTGAAGAGGAAGAAGCCGCCTTTCTCCCAGATTCCGATTCTGAGTTGGAGTCCAAGCGCGCCACCGGTACTGCATCTTGTCAAGTATTATCTGATAGACTACTAGCCGCACATTCCTGCACGTAGAATTATCCCCAGGCGTGAGACTGGATCCGGAAACCTTTTGCCACAGCATCCCTGCGGGGCTGGGTGACACAACACGACTCCGCCCAGGCGTCGTCCGCGTACGTGACGTCAGCGAGGTCACAAGACCCACCCCAGCACGCCCACGTCAGTTTTTTTCCTTTTCCGCATGCAATGCGGATCCGATCCTTCCTTTTTTTAGTGGAACAGTGTGCGAATGCCTTCGGTCTTTAAGACTTGCACATCTTGTGGGCATCTTATGTCGGCGACGGACCCTCCCCTCATTTGTATGTGGTGTTTGGGGGAGGATCACGGCACCACAGACTGTACGCAGTGTCAACAGTTAAAGCCGAAGTCGCGGCGGGAGCGCCGGATGAAACTTCTCTCTGCGCGTCTCCAGGTCGATGTCCTCCCCTCTGTCTGCTTCGACAGACTGCTTCAGACTCTGCCGTGGTCGTCGTCCTCTCCTTTCTCTGATGTCACGTGAGCGTCGCTCCCCGGTGGTTAAGTGTTGCAGTTTGTCCCCGGGGGCGTGAACTCTCCGCAGGTGATGCGGCCCCGTGTGTCCTATCCATTTCCCAGTGTTGGGGTGTCGAGTCCAAATGGAGACTTATGCAGTTGCTTTGCAGGCCTCGCTGGTGTCTCCTCCTTCCCCTCCTGGGGCGTCGGCAGATCCTTCGCTCTGCGAAGGGCTGTCTGCGGCGGCGCCAGTGGCTCCGGCCCCAACTGGTTCGGATCCAGGCTTGGAGGATGTGGTACTGTTGGGGTGCGGCTCCTCTTTGGCACCTCCTTCAGGCCACGGCATCCCTGTCTTGCCACAAACTCCAGCGGGGGGTCCCTGTGGTGTCGCGGGAGGTCTCCAGGGCTCAGGTCGCATCCCCGAGCCCCTCTCGGTCCTTTGACAGGGTGGTCCTGTGTAAGGCCAAGGTTACGCCGCTACGGCACCAGCAGCAGCTGGACCGTGCAGAGCCACGAAGGTCGGTGGACCCTCCTCGTCCCGCTCTGGGTCTGGGCCGAGGGGAGACCCCTCGTCCTTCTCCAGGCCCCTCTCGTCCCTCCACACAGGTGGCTGCCTCGTCGGAGGGCTAGTCTGAGGTTGAATCGTCCCTGGCGCCGCTGCATGGTTTGCCAAGCGATCTTAGTCTCATTCTGGGCTGCGGCTGTCTGAGTCCTTCGTGCCACTCCCCAGGGCCGTCTCGATCCCCTGCACAGGTGGCTGCCTCGGCAGGAGTTGGCGTCACTCCAGCACCGCCCCTCGGCCGGTGCGGCTCCGGCTCTACTCCGGTCTCCACTCCGGTCCCTGGTGCGGGGTGACTTGGAGGTCCCTTGTCCGGCGATGCCGGCTGGTGCCGATGTCCTACCTCAGGCAGCGGATTCTACGGCTCTGTGCAGGGGTCGTACCGCGGATTCGTCTTGGGACACTCGTTCTTCTCCAGAGGCGTGCATATTGGTGTCGTCCTCCCTGGAGACTGGTCGCCGTGTGGTGTCCTGGGGCAGAGGTGTTTGTCGGAAGAGTGGAGGTCCCTCATTCTTCGGCCTCTTCTGACTTCCAGGTCTGGCCCTTGCCTGCCCTGCTTGGCCTCAGGGATGGCCGGCTTAGTTTGCGGCCATTGCCCACGGAGGAGCTGATGTCCGCTGCGGGGCCCTACGGAGGAGGGTGCGGCCTTAGCTCACGTGGTGTGCACGGCTGTGGGCATCCTGCGCATGGGTGATCCGGTGGCTCGTTTTCTGGCAGACCATCTATTGGAGGTCCTCCACCAGGGCTCTGGTGGGAGGGAAATCTTACTTCCCTTTGAAGGTACCTCCTTTCTTCCCCGACGAGGGCTTGTAAGCGTCCTTCCTCGGGGGACCCGGTGCCTCAGCATCTTCTGCACCGGCGCCGCGTGACCCAGCGTGTCTTTCCCTTCAGCTGCCAGCTCCCTTTTGTGGACTGCTTGTCCCTCCCTGCCGCCGCTGTTGACTCCGCCGTCCCGAGAGGCCCCCTGGCTGGACTCTTGGACGCAACATGTTCGCCTCGACCAGCGCGGCCCTGTGGGCTCTTAACACCTTGTGTGTGCTGGCTAGGGCCTCCTGTTTGTGGGACTCGGCGGAGTCTCTGGGATCTGTAGCATCCCAGGAGTCTGGCCTGGTGGACTTGCGGCATCACGCTTTGGATGGCCGGGAGCTTGCGGCGTTTACTCTTCGCTCCGCTCTGGACCTGTTGGAGGTGCTGGGCTGTGCCATGGTTTCCTCTGTCGCTCTCCGTCGCCATGCTTGGCTTCGCAACGGAGTATTCCCTGAGAATATTCGGGAGCGACTCATCGACATTCAGTTTGATGGCAGCCTGTTCCATGCCCAAGCAGATACCGCCATCCAAAGGCTCTTGGCAGGGTCCTCCCCCCTTCTCAGTGACTTCTCAGTTGGGTTGATTCTGGGCCTTCTTAGGCCGGCTGTTCTCACTGTGCAGTGTGTTTTTCTAGCCGTTTACGTCCTTCCTTGTTGGCTGCTGGACGGCCCTTGTGTTGATTGTGTGTGGTTCTGCTGGAGTTAAGCGCAGACTTTGCTCTAAGATTAGGTCTTCTGCTTTGTTTGGGCTGCTTGTCAAGCCTTCAGCGAGGGGGGTGGGGGGATGGGGGTTCTTTTCCCCATGGCTCTTTTGTTTTTTCCTCTGCGGCTGAAGTTCTTCAAAAGAGGTTTCCCATTTCTTGGGACTTAACTACCCTATGTGGGGTAGTGGTAGCTGTCGTATAGTTTGCGCTCTGCTAGAGGGTTCTGGTCGCCTTCGGGTGCCTGTTCTCCATGGCGTATAGGTAGGTTGCTTTTTGCTTCCTGAGGTCGTGTGTGCGGCCACTCGTAGTGGTGGCCCAGGCATCTCCTCCTCTCCCTGCTCCTGTCCTGATGTCTGGGATGATCCTGTGTTTTCCCTTAATAGGCGTCGCCTACTCTGCCTTCCTGGGGCCTCGGGCTGTTGTTCTTGCTTCTGGCTTTGACTGACGGCACTGTTCTGGCTGGGCAGGCTGCTTTCCATCTGGAGTGGGTTCACCTTCTTTTCCCTATTTTCCTTGGGTCCTCTAGGCTTCTTCTGCTTTCCTGTCTTGGCATTGGGCGGAAGCGGTGTTGCCTTGTGCGGGGAGTGGGGTGCTTCGGCCTCAGTCCTTGCCCTTGGTTCATCTGCTGTGAGGGTTTGGGCCTCTTCAGCCTTCTTTCCCTCCTACATCTCCTTGGGGTCGGTGGGTTTCTGCTTGTGGGGTTTCCCTTGGCCTGGCAGAGGTGAGGTTCTACCTGGTCCACAGCTCTGGTCCCCTGTGGGGCCCTGTGTTCTGCTTTGGCTGGTGGGGTCCTTTTGTAGACACACCTTCCCAGGGGGTATTGCTAGGGTATCTATTCTACGTGAAGGAATCTGCGGCTAGTAGTCTCGATCGGATGTTCGAGTTACTTACCTTCGGTAACGATGTATCTGGTAGAGACGATTCTAGCTGCAGATTCCTTCACGGGCCGCCCTTCCTCCCCTATTCTGCGAGGACCCTTGGGTTCGTCTTCGGTACTTGCCTCCCGGTGGGGGGCTGTGTCTCTTGTGAGTGCCTTCCTTGTTCTTGCGTTTGACTCAGTCTGGGGGCGGTTCATTCCTCCTTTGATCTTTGGAGGATGCGGTTCTGGTGTTCCGATGCCCTGCTACTCTGGCTACTCTGGGTTTTGGGGGGATTGCTTTCTATCCCGGTCTCCCCTCCCTTCCATTGCTATCCTGTGATTAATGGTCATCTGGCCTTGTCTTGCCCTTGTGGGTGGTTGCCCTCTAGGTTGGGGTGGCTTAGAGGTTTGTTGTCCCGGTCTGTCTTGGGACTGGTCCAATTCCTTGCTCTGGATGAGGGGGGTGGGCTTCCTACGTGTACCATGACTTTTACGCCTTTTCTTGCCTCCGGGGCATAGGGATGGGAAGTTGTCTGTGCGGGCAGGGTGACTGCGCAGGTTTCTGCATGTTTGTTCTTCTTTCCCTGCCCTTGAGTTCTGCGGTGTTAGCACTACCCTGGTGGTGGGGTTAGTCACAGTTTCTTTCCAATTTTTCTGCTCTTCGCACACTTTCCATGCTCCCACAGTTTATCTGGTGGTTCCGCGTTGTGGTGCGGAAAGGTTCTCCGAAGTAAACTGACGTGGATGCACCAGGGCGAGTCTTGTGACATCGCTGACGTTAAGTATGCGGACGACGCCTGGGTGGAGTCGCGTGGTGTCGCCCCGGCGTGCAGGGATACTGTGGCAAAAGGTTTCCGGATTCAGTCTTGCGCCTGGGGATAATTATACGTGAAGGAATCTGCAGCTAGAATAGTCTCTACCAGATGCATCGTTACCGAAGGTAAGTAACTCGTACATTGCGATGCTTGAAACTGTTACTTAACTGCTACTGAGTCCCTCTTGGTTCTAAAATAATTCAGTCTTTGAGGGTCATCATTTCTTGCCCGAGTGTGTACAACAAAACTGCTCAACCACACTACCACAAATGGTGCTTTTAGCCTTATCTACTTAAGGCTCTGGTGATCCACTAGACTCTGTGCTCTGTACTTTAGTATAGTATATACAGAACCAGCTTCCTACACCTTGGCCCTACTTGCCTTAAGTCCAGAACAGTTCTCTAATCTCTTGTAAGTGACCCTGTGCACTGAATGTTCCTCCCATAGGATAACGTTCCTGAGTTCAAGGCTCATGCCTCAAATCTAACGGCTGTTATTTTCTACTGTAAAATTTGATAATGTTAAAGTACTTACCCAATTATGAAGATCTTGGTCTCTAAAAATCTGTAAAAAAGAAAAAAAATTCTATAATTGTCGAGAGTTTTTTGAGTCTCATTTATGGACTCGTGAGTACAACAAATGCTTAACACTAGCATCTGATCAGCCTAAACTGCTTGTCCACACTACCACAAGAGCATTTGGGATTAATTTAAGCCCTGTAAGTAAATAAGGGTTGTCTGTACTTTCTACTTACTGTACCTCATTCTGGTACACTACATAAAAAGGCAGTCCTACAGACATTAAGTGAAGAAAAAAAGTTACTGTTTACTACTGAGGATTCCCATCGGAATGGGTTATTTCAATGATGTGAATGAAAGATGCCAGTGTTGCAAAACAATATGTTTGTGGCATATGAGCTGCAGAATTCACACTCTGTGCATAGATCGCCGTCTGGTGTTGAGCTCTGATGCTTGCGCCTTGTTCTGGTCTTGGTAGGAATCTTTTGTAGTCACAAGATAGGTGACTCCTCCCTTGGATGATAGTGCGCATGGGCATCGACTCCATCCTCAAGATTGTTTTTTTTTGCCTTTGGGTTCGGATGTAACTTTGGCGCTCTGGTATTGTTATCTGTGAGAAAGTGCCATCTTTCTTGCATGGTATGCCCCCATTTTTTGCTCCATGTACTTTGCCTGAGTGTGCCCTGGACTCCTGCCAATTGGGTGCCCAGGGCCTATGATACTTCCCTAAAACACAAAATCCAAATTGGCAAACCCTGGCCACATGTCAGCCCCTGGTAAATGGTACCCCAGGGCCTTGTAACCAGGGAAGGCCGCTAAGGGCTGCAGCACTCATTGCGCCACCCTTAGAGCGCACCCCCCCCCTCTTGCAGGCTGCGTGTCTGGGTACATGACAAAACCAAGAGTCGACATGGCTTCAGTACCACCTCCACCTTCGGGTCCAGGTGCACACAGACACTGCTTCCCATGCCCCGCGTTCCGGCCCGGTAAAAAAGCCTTTAGGCGACTCGGGCTCGAGGCAGCCTACCCTCGGTACCGGCAAGCCAACTCCAGCACCAAAGAAAAAGCCATCTTCGACCTCATCCACGCCGACAGCTGCTCCCATATCACAGCACTCTGCGTTGAAGGCTAGCACCAGCTCTTCGGCACCGCAACACCTTCGGAGCCAACTAAAAGCCGCCCACCGAAAGGCCCCGATACTTCCAAACCCAAGACCTCTAAACCGAAAAAACGGCACCCGGCCCCAACTCCAAAAGACACTTAAAAAATACACGGTTCCAAGCCTAGAACCGCTACCGAGGCGATGCCCAAAAAACTTAAGGCACTGAAGCCCTCTGCATCGACGGATCTCTCCCACAGATGAAGTGTTTCGACCAGATCCTACACAAGACTCTAATGAAGGACCCTAAGACTGGTCATTTAATGCTTCGTATCAAAAAAAGACCACTACACATGCCTTCACCTGGTCCACCACCAAAGAGGAGAAACTTTGCCACCTCTCCATTGAGGATTCCTTCTCCTCTTCCTGCTCCCCCACCACACCACTCTTCCCACACTATCACTTACCCCAATAGATAACACATCAGATGATGCAGGGGTAGGTGCGGACGATCAACCCCTTGGGGACCCTACCCCTACTGGCTCCCCTGACCCCTGGGATGATTATAGTGTCCCAGATGTCCCTTACACCGCACAAGATATTCATCCCTCCAGGCCTCCCCCCCGCCCCCCCCCCCCCCCCACCCCAGCAGTAGTGGCAGCACATCTAAGAAGACAAAACATACATGTCTTCCCAGACCTAGACGACTGGCTCATAAGAGCCAAATCATACAATCGGTGTGTACAACACACTCGCACCATTATTCAAATAATTCACAACCTGGGATTCACAATAAATCACGCCAAGTCCCAGCTTCAACCGTCCCACATGCAACAATACATCTGTGCCACCATAAACACCTCCACCTCCACAGCGGACGCAGCATCCCTCACAGGCTGGGGAGCCCATCTCCTAAACCACACAACTCGGGTCAAGTGGACCACTCAACTAATAGTTGCTCCACATCAATCACCTAGGATTACTAGCAATATTTCTACCGTTAGTAATTCCAAGTACATCTCCTCCACAAAACTATCCGCACCGACAATGACCACAATGTATTGCATACAAAAACAAGGAGGAACACATTTGTTGCAGCTGTCAACTGGCGCAAAGCTTATGGAAATGGGCCATTCCACAAAACCTATATCTTCTGGCAGAACATCTTCAAAGAGTGAACAATCAGATTGCGGAACTGAGTCGTCAGACTCAGCACATGTGGGGCCACCCAGACATAGATCTGTTCGTCGCAAACGCAAAATGCCTAACCTTTGCCGCCAGATACCCACACACGTTGTCCAAGGGCAATGCCATATGGATGAACTGATCAGGCAGATTTGCGTACGCTTCTCCTCCACTCCCACTCATTCTGCTAGTAGTACGCAAGCTCAAACGGCAGTCGCTCAAGATGATCCTGGTTGCTCCCACATGGGCACGGCAACCATGGTTCACAACACTTCTTGAACTCTCAGTAGTTCCACACCAAAAACTACATCTCTCCCCAAGACTGCTCACGCAGAAGCATGGAGAGATGAGGCACCCAGAGCCAGCACAACTGAATCTAGCGATCTGGCTCCTGAAATCCTAGATTTCGGTTACCTCAACCTTCCACCCGACTGTATGAACATTATTAAAGAAGCCAGACGCCCCACTACAAGAGCTTGCTATGCAGCTAAATGGGAAAGATTTGTCATTTACTGCAATAACAAAAAATGGACCCGCTAGATGCTTCAGTTCAAAACATCATTTGGTATTTGCTGCATCTACAAAGATGCAATCTGGCATACTAATCTACAAGACATTTGGCTGCCCTTGCCGCCTATCTACAAAACAGACATTTGTAAATGTTTAGAGTACCTGCTATCAAAGCCTTTGTTAGGCCTTAAAAGGATAATTCCACCCAGACTGCCACCCTCTCCCGTGTGAGACCAAACATTGTTCTTACTAGACTCATGGGTCGCCCATTTGAGCCATTACACAAATGCGAATTACAATTACTTGCATGGAAAGTAGCTTTCCTTGTCGCAATTGCCTCTCTCGGAGTAAGTGAGATCCAGGCTTTAACCATACAAGAGCCATTCTTACAAATACATCGTAACAAGGTGGTTCTTAGGACAAATTCAAAATTCCCTCCCAAAGTAATCTCTGCTTTCCATCTTAATCAGTTACCAGTATTTTTCCAAAACCCTGATTCGGTAGCGGAAAGAGCTCTTTACACGCTTGACGTCAAGAGCTTTATTACATAGACAGGACTAAAGCCTTCAGAAAGACGAAATAACTGTTTGTAGCTTTCTCTCCACCTCATAAGGGCAATCCCATCTCCAAAGCTGGAATTGCAAGGTGGATAGTCAAATGCATTCAAATATGCTACCAAAAGCAAAACTTACATTTACAATTCCCCCTAGGGCGCATTCAACTCGTAAACTAGGTGTTTTTTAATGGCATTCTTAGGGAACATTACCCTAGAAGAAATTTGTAAGGCAGCAACATGGTCTACTACACACACCTTCACCATACACTATTGTGTAGATGTGCAGGCGAAGCAACAAGCTTCTGTAGGCCAGGCTGTTACGACACTTTTTCAAACTTTTGCAACCTATACAGGTTACCACCGATAGGGGAGACACTGCTGTACAGTCTATGCACAATGTGAATTCTGCAGCTCCTATGCCTTGAATGGAAAATGCTATTTACCAATCTGCATCTGTTACTGGCATGTATAGCTGCAGAGATTCACTTGCCCACCCACCTCCCCGGAACCTGTATCTGTTTCAGTGTTATCTTAGTCACATGGACGTCTTATGTTTCTTACAAACGCCATAATTTCCTATTGTTCGAAAAACAATCTGAGGATGGAGTCAATGCCCATGCGCACTATCGTCCAAGGGAGGAGTCTCCTTTCTTGTGGCTGTTAAAGACTTCTTCCAAGACCACAACAAGGTGCAAGCATCCGAGCCCAACACCAGATGGCGATCTATGCAGTGTGAATCTCTGCAGCTCTACATGCCAAAAACAGATGCATGCTAGTAAGTAGCATTTTCCTTATAAATTATTTTTATTATAGAAGCCAGTCTGCTAAACGATTGTCGTAACAAATCCTACCTGCCCTTCACGTTGACCTTTATTTTCAACTTCTAAATTTCTCTCATTGCGTTATTTTTAAAGGCGTGAGGAACCATTCTGGGGTGAAAACAAGAAAGCAGCCCTCGATGCGGATGCCCGCTTCAGCCGCAACTCTGACTTCAGCAGTCAACAAAATAGATTTAGTGATTTTGATCACAGAGGAGAGAGGGTCAGGTATCCAGATGCACCCTCTGTGCCAACCTCTTTTGAAAGGTGAATACATTTCTTTATTCTCATTACAGTTGTATGGTATTTATGTAGTCATACTTGTCCCTAAAGTGCTCTCTGGGGTTATGAGGTAAGACTTTATTTCTGTGTCTGGCAGAATGATAGTTTGGCATTTATGGGTATTGTCATGCTTGAGAGTTGGAGAGATTGTTCAGTCTTTTCCTTGGCAACTTAATGTCTCTACATATGTAGATACAGAATAGCGCTCAGTCAGGGTTGTGACTGTAGATGCGTCTCATATCCAAAATGAATGATGTGATTTGTATAGCACAAACAGCTACTCCGAACTGTGTGGTGGGGCTGCCAACATTAGTAACATGGTGTGGAAGACCGAGCTACGGTGAATGATTGCCTTTTGTAAAGCCCAGACATTTACCTGTTCAGCCAGATTCATATTCTGTGCTTCTGAGCTGAAGGATGAGGCTGTTCCTTCGCAGTATGCACTGCCCGGATCTGGAGGTCCCATCGCGCTTGGATTTTTTAAAACTGAGGATTGCTATGGGAGCCTTGCTGGAATGTAGATTTCTGCTAGTTTGATAGTCTTTGATTCTTTTGTTCAGAACTGGGGTCCAACACTGTGCAAGGCTCTATGTGCTTGGGTGAGAGCCTTTAAAGTAATCCTATTGCTAATCAGGTTCTCATTACCTGTGCTTTCCCAAAACTGTACCTTTTGTTTTAAAGTTCGAGGCATGTGGGCTGCTGAATTCATATCTGTGCATAGATCGCCGCCTAGTGTTGGGTCCGGATGTTTGCACGTTGTTGTCCTGGAAGAGTCTTCGAGGTATCCTGGGATAGGTGACTCCTCCCCTGGACTACAGTGCGCATGGGCATCCTCTCCATCCTCAGATTGTTTTTTTCCGCCATTGGGTTCGGATGTGCTATCTTAGCTCAAGTTAGGAAAAACTTTATCGAGGCCAAAAGGCCTTTAGTTCGCGTCGGTACTGTTTTCTCGATCGGTTTCGATACTCCTTTGTTAGTTTGACAACTTTCAGCACCGACTTTTCGCTTCTTACCTGCCCATCGACAACATCGACGATGGAATCTAGGACACCGTTCAAGAGATGTCCGGTATGCAATGCGAAATATCCCCACATTGACGTCCATCCGGTGTGCAACAAATGCCTTTCGCCGGATCACGACGAATCGACATGCATGGCCTGTGCCCGGTTCCGTTCCAAGAAGACTCTACGGAATCGACGAGCGGCAAGACTCGAAGCGCAGCACGCGGCACCGGCACCGGCAGACATCTTCAACGCCGAGACCGAAGATGTCGAAGAATTGGAGATCCTACCCTCCAGTCCTGTTTCCGAACATGACTCCGGATCGAACGACGTCGACGAATCACTCTTTCGCAGAGATGAAGACGACACCGAGGTAGGAGACTACGATGAGGCCTTAGGGGCCGAAGAGAGTAGCTCCAATGACGAGCAAGGCCTACCCGTTAAGACTGAAGAGAGCCCAGTGCCACAGTCTATGGCTCCGGTCGAGGGATCGCCTTCGGGCCTTACCCGAGACCTATCCCGCAGTTCTTCGGGCCCGGCCTCGGACGTTCAGCGGCAGCCATTATTACCTAAACCGGCTGGTTTCCCTTCTTCCAAACCGAAACCTGCACTGGTTCAATCGAAACCAAAAGTGGCGCTGGTCGGATCGAGGCCTTCCACACCTTCGCCAGCGAAGCGCGTCGGCACCGAGCGCACCAAGCCAGACTTCGGTGCCGAACTTGAAGCGGCCGACGTCGGAGTCTGCATACGGAAGAAGGCCTTCGGTGCCAATAAAAGCTCCAGCAGCCTCTTCGGCGCCAGCCAACATTACTTTTGGCCTGCCTCCGTCCACGATCCCAAAAATATTCCAACTCAGGACACGGGTCACCCACTCCACAACTACACCTGCTGAGGCGTCTCCGCCACATGTCATCGACGCCAACACCGGCAGGATGGTTATCCACGAACGGAGGATAACTTCGGAGCCACCTTTGGACCCTTTCCGGATCCCACTAAAAAGGAAGCTGCCTGTGGACTCAGAACCTCTCCTAAGCGAATCTTACCACTCTCCCTACCTGGATCCACAATCATTCTCTCCCACACACTCCGACACGGATGTGTTGGAGGACTACATGGGTGACCAAGTCCCCTACCGCGGAGACATAGACCCGGATTACCAACAGGACCCTGATCAAACTTGGGGCGACCCTGTAGATCCAGGTGCAACTCTAGATGCACAGGACCCACAACTCTATGGGGCGAAAACATCTCCCACAGAGTACACTGCAGCATTCAACGCTCTTATCGAACGTGCCGCAAATAATCATGGAGTGCAGCTTCACTCTGACACCATCGAGGACGACTTTCTTATGGACACCTTCGCATCCTCAGAAAGACATGTAAAAACTCTGCCCATGTTGAAAGGGGTCCTCAAACCAGCCAAGGACATCTTCAAAGAACCCACCAGGGCACGAGTGATAAACCCCAGGATCGATCAGAAATACAGATCGGCGCCTGGGGACCCTACTTACATCAGAGGCCAATTACCACTAGACTCCATTGTCATAGCGAATGCTCGCAAGAGGGCACACTCGCAGACGACAGGTGACGCTCCTCCCCCGGACAAAGAGTCCAAGGTGCTATAGACCTCCGGCAAGCGAGTTGCCGCCCAGGCTGCCAACATATGGCGCATAGCCAACACTCAAGCGCTGCTCGCTCGCTACGATAGAGCGCACTATGACACATTGGAACAACTACTCCCAACATCTCCCTGACCAGTACAAAGAAGGTGCAGAAATTCTTATCAGAGAGGGACAGCTACTCACAAATGCTTCCATCAAGTGTGCACTAGATGCCGCAGACACGGCTGCCAGGGCCATTAACACAAGCGTCATGCTGCGACGACATGCCTGGTTGCGAATCTCCGGATTCAAACCGGAGGTGCAAAATAATATACTCAACCAGCCTGTCAACCCCGACTATTTATTCGGACCGGAGGTTGACACCACCCTTGAGAAAATAAAAAAGGACACGGACACCGCAAAGTCCATGGGGGCTCTCCAGACTCAGTCCTTTCGGAACAGCTCCCTTCGTCGCCCCGGAAATAGAGGAGCAAGTAGAGGACAGGGGTCACAGCAGACCTACAACAAGGGCAATACACAAACCACCTACGATAAAAACACCCGGGGTGGATATCGTGGCTCCAGTACAAAGGGAAGAGGACGCGGCTACGGCAACACCAGGTCCTCCCCCAAGAACAAGCAGTGACGCCCTCTCCCTTCCTCCCGACCACATAACACCTGTCGGGGGAAGGCTACAAAGGTTCCTGTCCACGTGGAACTCCATCACGACGGACAGGTGGGTCAAAGATATTGTCAAATACGGTTACTGTCTAGAGCTAACCTCCACTCCACCCACAATTCCTCCAAGAAACCGTCCTATGTCCTCAGAGCACTTAACGCTCTTACAGCAGGAGGTGCAAAGCATGCTTCTAAAAGGCGCAATAGAGGTCGTACCCGTCCACGAGCAAGGTACGGGGGTGTACTCCCTGTACTTTTTAATACCGAAGGACGGGTCACTCAGGCCTATATTAGACCTGAGACCCCTAAACAGATACATTCTTTCCGAGCATTTTCACATGCTCACTCTCCAGCAAGTCCTCCCGCTGCTCAAGCAGGGAGACTTTCTAGCAACACTGGACCTCAAGGATGCGTATTTCCACATACCCATTCACCCATCACACAAAAAATACCTCCGGTTCACTGTTCAAGGACAGCACTACCAATTCAGAGTCCTTCCCTTCGGCGTGACAACGGCACCAAGGGTGTTTACAAAGTGCCTAGCTACTGTGGCGGCACATCTACGGAGGCAGCACATACACGTCTACCCTTACCTGGACGACTGGCTCGTTCAAGCGAAGTCAGCCCAGCAATGTGCCAGCCACATGTCCCGCACCATTCACCTCCTTCACAGTCTGGGGTTCTCACTAAATTACCCAAAATCCCATCTCCAGCCCGCACACGTACAACAGTAGCTAGGTGCGACTATAGACACTCTGGCGGCCACAGCTCAGCCAAATTTAGTGAGGATCAACAGCATGCAAATGCTGATCTCCAGGTTCAAACCCCAACACTCACTTCCAGCACGAGTGTTCATGCAGTTGATAGGCATGATGGCCTCCTGCATTTTCATAGTCCCACACGCGAGATTACATATGCGCCCGCTTCAGGACTGCTTAGCACGTCAGTGGAATCAGGCTCAAGGACAGTTGAAAGACCTAGTGTTGGTGAGCGGTCGGGCATACAACTCTCTGCATTGGTGGAATCCTCAAAACCTTTGCAAGGGCCGACCGTTCCAAGAGCCTGTTCCACAAATAGTACTGACAGCGGACGCGTCTCTCCAGGGATGGGGAGCTCATGTACTCCACTACACAGTGCAGGGACTATGGACGACACAACAGAAAAAGATGCACATCAACCTTCTGGAACTGATGGCAATCTTCCTGGCCATGAAGGCATTCAAAGTACATCTGTGCAACAGTCGTGTTGATCCGGACGGACAACATGACTGCCATGTACTACATACAGAAGCAGGGAGGAACGCACTCTCCACAGTTGTCTCATCTGGCTCAGAGCATGTGTAAGTGGGCCATTCAGAGGAACATGTTCCTCATGGCGGAACACCTCCCCGGCAAGGACAACCAGATGGCGGATCTGCTCAGCAGACACAGCCACCAAATGCACGAGTGGGAGCTACACCCGTCAGTACTCCAGCCGTACTTCCAACAGTGGGGTCATCCAGAGATAGACCTATTCGCCACAAGCGAAAACGCAAAATGCCAAAGCTTTGCCGCCAGGTTCCCACATCCACAGTCGCAGGGCAATGCGATATGGATGAACTGGTCCGGCAGATTTGCCTACGCTTTTCCCCCAGCGCCGTTGATACCGCTGGTGGCACGCAAACTGCGACAGCACTCACTGTCACTCATCCTGGTTGCTCCAACATGGGCACGCCAGCCATGGTACACCACCTTTCTGGAACTTTCTGTGGTGCCGCATCAAAGGCTGCGGATCAAACCCGCGCTTTTGACGCAGAACCATGGAGAAATTCAGCACCCAGATCCGCAACAGCTGAACCTGGCAATCTGGCTCCTGAAGTCCTAGAGTTTGGCTACCTAAACCTGCCACCTGACTGTATGGAGATCATTAAGGAAGCTAGGAGACCCACTACCAGAGCTTGCTATGCAGCCAAATGGAAGAGGTTTGTCATTTATTGCAACAACAATGACATTAACCCGCTAGACGCATCCACTCAAAACATAATCTGTTACCTCTTACACCTATACCGATGCAATCTGGCATATACCTCAATACGTATCCATTTGACCGCAATAGCAGCCTATCTCCAAAACAGGCAGCACCTCTCTTTATTCCGGGTGCCTGCCATCAAAGCTTTCTTGGAGGGACTTAAACGAGTGATTCCCCCAAGACACCCACCAGCACCGGTGTGGAACCTCAACTTGGTACTCACCCGACTGATGGGTCCACCCTTCGAACCTCTCCACTCATGTGAGATTCAATTCCTCACCTGGAAAGTAGCTGTTCGAGGCATATGAGCTGCAGATTGTACACTTAGCATAGATCGCCATCTGGTGTTGGGCCCGGATGTTTGCAGTTTGTTTTTGTTGTTTGGACAGTCTTTGGAAGTCACGAGTTCGGTGACTCCTCCTTCGGTCCGTACTGCGCATGGGCTTCGGCTCCATCCTCAGATTGTTTTTTTCCGCCATCGGGCTCGGATGTGATACTTCGTGCTCCGGCTTCGAACTTCTACGGTTCCAGCCTCGACGGAAAATCCTCGTTCTTAGAGTTTCTTCATCATATCTTCATCTCTCGAAGCAGCACTTTTCTCCATTCCGTACATTGGCACCGGCCTTCGGGCCCTCCTCGACTCCGGTCCCGGCCGATGGAAAGGACTCCGTTCAAAAAGTGCCCAAAATGTGGGTCTAAATTTCCCCACACCGACCTCCATCAGGTGTGTAACCTTTGCCTCTCTCCAGAACACGAGGCCAGAGACTGCCCCGCCTGTAAGTCTTTTCGATCAAAAAAGACCATCCGGGATCGAAGAGCTCGACGCACCATGGCGCACTCATCGACCGCAGCTCCACCGGACATCTTCGGAGACGACGCCGAAGCTTCGGGGCAACTACACACCGAGCAGGAGGACGACGTCGTCAGCGCTTCCGAGGCCGACGACTCCGACGTGGAGGGCATCACACCGGCGCAGCGGGTCGTGAGTACTGTACCCCCTCCCACCCCCGCGCCCAAAACCAAAGAGACTCCGGTTACACCCTCGCCTGCAGGCCTGGGTAAAACCAAGCACACAGCTTCTATCACCCCACCTTCGGGCCCGGTGTCGAAGCCTCAAGTCTCACGGCAGCTCGAGCCAGCCGACGCCTGGTGCTGAAAAACACCATCCGGCACCGAAGAAAGTGATACCCAGCTAGACTCCGAAGCCACCGGTGCCGAAGCCTGGACTCTCGGTGCCGACCAAACAAAAATCTGTCGGCACCGACGCTCCGGCGCCGAAAGCTCCTTAGACGCCGAAAAAACCAGAGGCTCCAAAAAAGCATGGCGCACAGAAACCATCGAAACCATCGGCGCCAGCGGACGATTCGGCGCCACTGGATCTGTTTACACCAGACCCTTTGCAAAAGACTCTATTTAAAGATCCAAAGACTGGGCTATTGACTTTAATTATCAAAAAAAGACGTCTTGATACTCCGGCTCCTCCTCCACCACCCAAGCGGAAGGACTCTGCTACTTCTCCTCTCAGAGTGCCTTCCCCACTACCTCCTCCGCCTCCTCCACCCCCTCCCCCTCCCAGGTCTCCGCCACCCTTACCTCATCACTCCCCGACCCCAGATCCGGATTACGGGGATCCAGATTATGACCCGGCGGACGCCCCAATGGACCCCACTCTACCGGGGACCCCAGACCCATGGGAAGACTACCAAAACCCTGACATACCGGATGTGCCTCAGGACGACCTATACCCATCCAGGCCGTCTCCTCCAGAGGACTCCTTAGGGTTTCACCACTTGGTGCAGAGAGCAGCACACTACCATGGGGTGGAAATGCATAGTGAACCAGTGGAAGACGACTTCCTACTGGATACATTTGACATTCAGGACAAGTCCACATCTATTTTGCCCATGCTTAAAGGTGTCACCAAGCATGCTGCAGAGATGTTCAAAGACCCTGTCAGGGCCAGGGTATTGAACCCTAGAATAGAAAAAAAGTACAAGGCGGCACCCACAGACCCTGCATACATTAAGGGCCCTGCTCCCTTAGATTCCCTAGTTGTGTCCACAGCTAGAAAGCGGGCTAACTCCCAATCCTCAGGAGAAGCCCCACCGCCAGATAAAGAATCCAAACTTCTAGACGCGTCTGGCAAACGCACCGCCTCCCAAGCTGCAAACATGTGGCGCATTGCAAATACACAAGCGCTACTTGCGCGCTATGACAGAGCACACTACGACGAGCTTGAGGCTCTTATGCAGCACATCCCCGAAAAACGCAAAGCTCATGAACTAATACAGGAGGGCAAACTAATTACTAACACCTCCATTAAGTGTGCCCTCGATGCAGCTGACACTGCTTCTAGAGCCATAAATACTAGTGTCCTGCTTCGTCGTCATGCCTGGCTCAGGATCTCAGGGTTCAAGCCTGAAGTCCAGGCGTCCATACTAAATCACCCCTTTGACCAACAAACTCTCTTTGGGCCAAAGGTGGACGAAGCGTTAGAAAAGATGAAAAAGGACACAGACACAGCAAAGTCTATGGGGGCACTACAATCACAGGCCCCTAAACGCTCCTTTCGACGCTCATCCTTTCATGGCACAGGCAGAGGCTACTCCACCGATAGCGCCTCTACCTCCTACAAGTCCCCTTCTCCAAAATACCTTTTCAAAGGGCTACCAAAGGGGTGGTTACAGAGGCAACAACAATAAGGGCAGGGGCAAAACTAACACCACCCGTTCTGCCACCCCGCCCGCACAATGACTCCCCTTCCCTCCCCCCCAGACCATCCCACTCCGGTCGGGAGCAGACTGCAAAACTTTATCCACGCATGGGAGTCCATAACATCGGACAAATGGGTGACCCAAATTATTCAGTCAGGGTACTGTCTCGAGCTAACATCTACCCCACCCAATATCCCACCAAGGCACCGTCCAATGTCTCAAGAACATTCCACACTACTCAAACAGGAGGTGCTCTCCCTCCTCCAAAAACACGCTATAGAGCAGGTCCCCGTCAATCAGCAAAATCTAGGGGTCTACTCTCTGTATTTCTTAATACCAAAGAAAGACTGGACCCTGAGGCCCATTCTAGACCTCCGGCCTCTAAATGCCTACATACATTCAGACCACTTTCACATGGTCACCCTACAACAAGTCCTACCGCTCCTCTGTCAGGGAGACTTTCTCACTACCTTGGATCTGAAAGACTCATACTTTCACATTCCAATCCACCCTTCTCACAGGAAGTACGTCAGGTTCGTGGTGGACGGTCAGCATTACCAGTTCACGGTTTTCCCCTTCAGGGTCACCATCGCACCACGGGTGTTTACCAAATGCCTAGCGGTAGTAGCAGCACACCTCAGACGTCAACAGATTCACGTCTTCCCCTACTTAGACGACTGGCTGATAAAAGCTGCGTCCTACCACCAATGTGTGCAACATCCAACTGCTCCACCAGCTAGGCTTCACGGTGAACTACCAAAAGTCCCACCTCATACCATCTCACACAAAGCAATATCTCGGGGCCACTACAGACACCTCCAAAGGTATTGCCTATCCAAACTCAGCCAGAATCGCAAGCATACAAGCCTTGCGCAAAACATTCCTTCCTCAACACTCTCTTCCAGCAAGAGTGTTTATGAAGCTCATAGGAATGATGGCGTCTTGCATCTTTATAGTGCCCCATGCAAGACTCCACATGCGTCCACTTCAAGAGTGCCTAGCACAACAGTGGAACCAGGCCCAGGGTCAGCTGACGGATCTGGTGTTGGTGGACGGCCGCACCCATCACTCTCTGCAGTGGTGGAACACCACAAACCTTTCCAAAGGGCGGCCGTTCCTGGACCCGGTTCCTCAGGTGATTCTAACAGCGGACGCATCGCTATCCGGCTGGGGAGCGCACCTCTTACACCTCACAATGCAAGGTCTATGGACGCCACAGCAAAAGTCGCTCCACATCAACCATCTGGAGCTCTTGGCGATCTTTCTAGCCCTAAAATCTTTTCAAAAACAGATTTGGGGCAAAGCAGTCCTCATTCGCACAGACAACATGACTGCAATGTATTATATCCAAAAACAGGGGGGGGGGGGGGGGCACACTCTCCCCAGCTCTCCCGCTTAGCCCAGAGCATATGGAGATGGGCAATTCCCCAAAACATCTTTCTCCTGGCACAGCACGTTCCAGGCGTACAAAACACCGTGGCAGATCTGCTCAGCAGACAAACACAACTACACGAATGGGAACTGCATCCACGTTCTTCACCCATTCTTCCAAAAGTGGCGGCATCCTCAGATAGACCTCTTCGCCACCCACGAAAACAAAAAAATGCCCAAGCTTCGCCGCCAGATACCCACACCCATTGTCCAAGGGCAATGCGATATGGATGAACTGGTCAGGCAGATTTGCATACGCCTTTCCACCTCTCCCACTAATTCCGTTAGTGGTAAGGAAGCTACAACAGCACTCCCTCACACTCATTCTGGTAGCCCCAACATGGGCCAGGCAGCCTTGGTACACCACACTACTACAGCTATCAGTGGTGCCACATCAAAAACTGCACCTGTCCCCATGCCTCCTAACCCAGAACCATGGAGAAATCAGGCACCCGGACCCAGCTCAGCTCAACCTTGCGATCTGGCTCCTGAAATCTTAGAATTTGGATACCTTAACCTTCCCCCTGATTGCATGAACATTATCATGGAAGCCAGACGTCCTACCACTAAAGCATGCTATGCCGCAAAGTGGAAAAGATTTGTAATTTACTGCCGTAACAATACAATCAACCCTTTAGATGCATCCATACAGCACATCATATGCTATCTGCTCCATCTTCACAGGTGTAACCTGGCCTATTCATCCATACGTCTACACCTAGCAGCGATTGCTGCTTATCTACAAAACAGACAGCATTTATCACTGTTCAGAGTGCCCGCTATTAAAGCCTTTATGGAAGGCCTTAAACGAGTAATTCCTCCCAGGGCACCACCTTCCCCTGTGTGGAATCTAAATGTAGTTCTTACACGGCTAATGGGTCCACCCTTCGAACCAATGCATAAATGTGAGCTACAGTTCCTCACCTGGAAAACGGCTTTCCTCGTAGCTATCACTTCCCTCACAACCTCAATCTGTTGCAGAAAGGGCCTTACACACACTGGATGTTAAGAGGGCTTTGCTGTACTACATACAAAGAACGCAACCTTTCAGGAAGACTAAACAATTGTTTGTTTCCTTCTCTCCACCACATAAAGGCAACCCCATCTCTCAATCAGGGATAGCTAGGTGGATTGTAAAGTGCATACAAATTTGCTATCAAAAGGCAAAAAGAACATTATCTGTTCCACCTAAAGCCCACTCTACTAGAAAGTTAGGGGCTTCTATGGCCTTTCTAGGGAATATACCCTTAGATGACATCTGCAAAGCAGCCACATGGTCAACACCGCACACTTTCACAAAACATTACTGTGTAGATGTGCATTCCAAGCAGCAAGCTAGTGTGGGCCAGGCTGTACTAAAGACACTTTTTCAAACCGCTGCAACGGATACCGGTGGTCGCCGCTAGGGTTGGGTACTGCTATATAATCTATGCTAAGTGTACAATCTGCAGCTCATATGCCTCGAACGGAATATGCTACTTACCAGTATGCATCTGTCCTTGGCATGTAGAGCTGCAGAGTTGTACACGCCCACCCGCCTCCCCGGCTACCTGTATCCGTTCCAGTCCATCTTATTTAGATACAACACACATGGGTTTCTCACTGTTATTACTACGCTCCATCATTTCCCTGTTGGCGAAAAACAATCTGAGGATGGAGCCGAAGCCCATGCGCAGTACGGACCGAAGGAGGAGTCACCGAACTCGTGACTTCCAAAGACTGTCCAAACAACAAAAACAAACTGCAAACATCCGGGCCCAACACCAGATGGCGATCTATGCTAAGTGTACAACTCTGCAGCTCTACATGCCAAGAACAGATGCATACTGGTAAGTAGCATATTCCTTCCTAGTGGCAATCACTTCGTTAAGAAGAGTTGGTGAACTCCAGGCACAAACCATTCAAGAGCCGTTCATACAGGTTCACGCAAACAGGGTTGTTCTACGCACCAACCCCAAATTCATGCCTAAAGTAATATCGCGGTTCCACGTGAATCAAACTATTGAACTGCCTGTTTTCTTTCAGAGTCCGACAAATGTCGCTGAAAGAATGCTCCATACACTAGATGTCAAAAGAGCCCTCATGTACTATATAGACAGAACTAAACACTTTAGGAAGACCAAACAACTTTTCGTTGCCTTTTCTCCACAACACAAAGGCAATGCCATCTCCAAAGCAGGTATAGCCAGATGGATCGTTAAATGTATTCAAATTTGCTATCAAAAGGCTAAACGCACATTAACGATTCCCCCACGAGCCCACTCAACACGTAAGTTAGGGGCCTCCATGGCTTTCCTGGGAAACATTCCTTTACAGGATATATGTAGAGCAGCCACATGGTCCACTATACATACATTTACCAAACACTATTGTGTAGATGTGCAATCAAAATAGCAGGCAGCTCTAGGACAGGCTGTTCTCAAAACTCTTTTTCAGACCGCTGCAGCTGGCACTGGTGGCCGCCGCTAATGGGAGGTACTGCTATGTATTCTATGCACAGATCTGAATTCAGCAGCCCACATGCCTCGAACTGAATATGTTACTTATCAGTATGCTTATGTTCTTGGCATGTAGGGCTGCTGACATTCATATCGCCCACCCTCCTCCCCGGCGCCTGTAGCAGCTGCAGATCTCAGAATTACTGTATAGCATGGCCATCATTTTCTGTATCTACTCCATCACTGCCACAATGGCGATAAACAATCTGAGGATGGAGAGAATGCCCATGCGCACTGTGGTCCAGGGGAGGAGTCGCCTATCTCAGGATACTTCGAAGATTCTTCCAGGACAACAACGTGCAAACATCTGGACCCAACACTAGGCGGCGATCTATGCTCAGATATGAATGTCAGCAGCCCTACATGCCAAGAACAGATGCATACTGGTAAGTAGCATATTCAATACCCACACTGATACCAGTGTTAAATTAATTATTATAAATGGTTAAAGGGCATCTTGGAGATGCCCACTGGAAAAAAAGTGTGCTGACTGGACTCTGCCAGCTGGCTGTAGCAAACTGGGTTTCTGTTGCAGTAAACACCCCCCAATTACTACTACTCAATTTGACAGATTTCTAGCGCACTTTTGACGATGTGCCCGAGTCCCTGCCAATCAGGTTCTCAGGGCATGTCTTCTTCCCCAAAACTGTACCTTGTACCCCCAGTTGGCACATCTCTGGCCACATGTAAGTCCATTGTAAAAGGTACCATGGGTACCAATGGCACTGTGACCAGGGGAGGCCCTTAGAGGTCCTGTATTGACACTCACACACACTCTCATTGCAGGCTGCATGTTTTGGTGCAGAGAAAGGTGAAGAGTGGATATGGCACACATACCTGGGTGCCATGCCTGCAACCCACTGCCTGTTATAAGTAAGACACCCCCTCTAGCTGGGTGCACTATGCTACTGGTGAGGATACAGGTACATGAGCCCTGTACCCCTACGGTGTCCAAGTCCATTCTTAGACATTGTAAGTGCAATAAAGCCATAACAAGTATATGGTCTCCACCGCACCATAATGGCTTTAGTGAAATCTGGATAGCCTGGTATCCAACTTCTCAGCATAATAAACCCATACTGAGGCCAGTGTACGATTTGTTATACAATGCAGTCTTGGAAACTAGTAAGTTGTTTTAGTTTGTTGTGATTTTTAAGCAATATTTTGCTATTTTAAAAGTTGACAGTTGAAACTTTTTCTCATCAAATTACCAATGTTATCCTATGGAAGGAAATTCACTTAGCAGGTAAGTGGGGTTATGGTTACTTTTTCTAGGTCAGGGTTGGATCCTAGATCCAGCACTAGTGTACCACCTGTAAGCAGTTGAGAAACTGTCTTTAAGTTGGCTAAGCGATTTTTAAGGAATATTTCTAAGTTTGCAAAGTCGACACTTGGAAGAAATTTCACAGAAAAACAGTCAATGGTTTCCTATGGGAGAAAATTGAATTAGTGGCAAGTACGGTCGTAAGTACTTTTCAGGGTCCGTGCTGGGCACCAAGATCCAGCACTTGGATCTCTCCTAATAGCGGGTGAGTATTTCCGTTTTCGTTACTCGGTTGATTTTAGGTGAATATTTTAAAGTTTAGAAACTCCACACTTTGAAGAAATTTCAAGAAAAAGCAGTCAATGTTACCCTATGGAAGAAAAGAGTTATCGGCTTTTGGGTAAGTACTCGACTGGTAGAGTTAAGGTTCTGGGCATAGACTCTGGTGTCACCCAGGGTCAGATAAGTACAGTTGTTGCACCCTCAGCGGCACTGGGGCGGCCGGGTGCACAGTGAGTTAGGCCCAGTGTTATCCTATGGGAGGCAGGGGGCCCTTGGTTGGTGGCTGCTGACTAGCAGGCCATGCGTCTGTGGGAGCTGCACTGCTGGTCAGTTGCTCAGGGCAAATGGGAAAGGCCACTCGGGCGGCTGGTGCAGGGTGCTTTTGAGCCTTTGGGTGCTCAATGGATTGCTATGGAAAAGTTCAAGGACGAACAAAGGATGCAAGCTCGGACGAAGATTCTTCATGTGTGACCACCACTTCGAGAGGTAAGTTGGGTAGTTGGAGGGTAGGTAGTTACCCAGGAGTTGGGCACAGGGGGCCGCAGGGCGCCGGGTGCAGGGGTGCCTTTTGGTGTCGGGAAATCTTACCCTCTGTTGGATGCGGTTGTTGGGGGAGGGGGGCCCTGGTTCTGAGGCTTCAGGCGTCGAGGTGGGTCCTTGGGTGCCGGATTTGGGGTCAGTCGCCGGGGGGACGTCCTTGGGGTCTTTGTCCACTCCAGCACAGGCCAGGCTTGGCAGGTGCAGTGTGCGCAGGGTTCACGGTTCTGGGCTGATGCCAGGGGTTAGATACTTGCTTTCAGCAGAGCCACTGCTCATGGGAGTCCCAGGTGCTCAGTCACAAGGTAGCCAGGTCCTCCGTGGTTTGTGAGGTTGCTGGCCAAAAGAGGTGCCGGAATTTAGCAGGAGCAGGGTCGACAGGCTAGTAGGGCTGGGGCCAAAGCAGTTGGTGTCTTCCTCTTCTTAGCAGCTGCACGGCAGGTCGTCTTTCTTCTTGCTGCTCTCTGCTGTTTTGGAATCTGGAATCTCAGGAAGGAAGGTTCAGGGTGCCCATAAATACTAAATTTAGGGGCGTTACAGGTAGGTAAAGGGCAGGGTCCACTGGGTCCCTGCCCTGGGGTGGGAACACCCCCTATCCTGTCTCCCTCCTGTAGGAGGGGGGGCAGTGGCCTAGTCCTGATTGGGCAGGGCTCCCCATCTTCAAGATGGCAAGAGCCCAGGGACGTGCTTCACCGCGCCTACCCCACCTGAGGGGTGGGGTTGGCAGAGGCTGGCACACACCCTGTCCTTCCTTGGGGTTTCCGGGCAGTCTTCCCGCCAGAGTGGGGGTTGAGGCCCGGTAGGGGCCAGTTGCTGGGTACAGCAAGTGGCCTGGAGAAGCTCACAAAGGCGGCATGCCTTTGAAGCTTCCCCTTGCCCATCCCAGGATGTGCGTCCAAGAGCGAATGGCTCTCTACCCACTTGTCCAGCAACATGTCTGCTGTGTGGCAGCCTAGGCAGCCCCTCAGACCAGACGTGGATTGTAGGTTAGGTTCAGGGGGCATCTCTAAGATGCCCTCTGTCGTGCATTGTATATTAAATCCTGCACTGGCATCAGTGCGGGTTTAATGTGCTGAGGAGCTTGATACCAAACTCCTCAGTTTTCAGTGAAGCCATCATGTGCTGTGGAGTTCGTGTTGACGATCTCCCAGCACCATATACTCTTAAATGGCAGCACTGCACTTACAGTGCCCAGGAATGGACCTGGGTACTTTAGGGGCACAGAGCTCATGCACCTGTGCCCACACCACTGACATAGGGCACCCCGCTAGAGGGGTGGCTGATGTATGCCAGGGCAGTGTATGTTGTGGGCATGGCACACAGGGATGTGTGCTATGTCGACTGTTTTGTCCTGTACCCAGACACTCTGCCTGCAAGGGCAGTGTATTTGTGTTAGGGTACAGGGCCTCTAAGGGTGGCACAATGAGTGCTGCAGCCCTTAGAAGCCTTCCCTGTTCACAAGGCCCTGGGTACCTAGGGTACCATTTACCAGGGGCTGGCATGTTCGCAGGGTTTGCCAATTTGGGTTTTAGGGAAGGAACATAGGCTCTGGGCACCTGATTGGCAGGAGTCCAGGGCACACTTAAAGTACGTTCAGCAAAAAGAGGGGGCATACCATGCAAGAAAGATGACCCTTTTCACACCTGTGTCTCCGACTGGTTCCCCTTCCTTGTTTTTGGTTGGGGTTGTGGTCCTGTTGCATGTTATCGTGACATTTTTACATATGTCCCTTGTCTCCGGGGAGGGGGGGTGGGGGGCTGTCTCTGTACTGGCAGGGTTGCTGCTCTGTTCTTTATTCTTTCCCTGCCTTTGGGTACTACAGTGCCAGGCACTGCCCTTTTTGGTGTTCCTCACCATTCCTTTTTTCTGTTTTCGCACACTGTTCCTATACTTTGTTTTGTCTGCTGGTTCCGCGTTGTGGCGCAGAAAAGTTCTCAGAAGAAAGCTGACGTAGGCACGCCGGGGTGGGACTTATGTGACCTCCCTGACGTCACGTGCGCGGAGTCACGTGATGCAGTCACGTGATGCAGTCTCCCCGGCTTGCAGGGATTCTGGGCATAAACGTTTTCCGGGTCCAGACTCGCGCCTGGGGATAATTCTACGTGAAAGGAATCTGCGGCTAGAATCGTCTCTACCAGATACACCATTACCGAAGGTAAGTAACTCGTACTTTGATACCTATTGTTGGTTTTAAAATAAAACAAGCATATATTTTTTTATATATATATAAACCATTGGCCTAGAGTTCAGTTATTGAGTGTGTGAGACCATTTGCTGACTGATTGTGTACAACAAATGCTTTACACTGTCCTCTGATACTGCCTTACTGCTCGACCAAGCTACCACTTTAGAGAGTAAGGTTATATCTAACTTTAGCCTCTGCCAAACCTCTGGGGACTCCTTGAACACTGTACCTATTTTTGGGAACAGTATATACAGAGTCACTTTCTTACAGATGGTCCTTCTGTTGGTGCGTCTGAAGGTTTCCTGATCGGTGCCAGAGTCTTGGCGCAGTCATCGATACTTTGCCTGAAGTATCGGGCGACTGTGTTGGGGGTCGGTAGGTGGGGCTCGCTTGTTGTATAGTGTACCCTGCCATAATGCTGTGAGGGGGTAGGTGGGAGGGGGTGGGAGAGAGGCACCGCCAACTGGGGTGCACGGGATCTAATCCAGAAGCTAGGAGCAGGTTTAGCTAAAGAATAATTAAGGCATCCTGTGAGTAGGGTAAAGGTCAATCGATCAGCGTTGTGTGGTGGACTTCTGGTATCAGTAGTTCATAGCAGTATGGGAGCGGCGTCATGAGTAGGACTTCCGGGGACTTGTGAATACGTCTAGGTAGAGACCTGTAGTGAGTAGAGGTCCAACTGGAGAGCGGTTTCTTTGTGGGAGAGCACACGGCATGACTCTGAACCAAAGTTTTCTTGTAGATATTATCACTATTGTTTTTCCTACACTGTTCTTTGCTGTTCCACTTGTCACTTTTGCCATTCACTTTGTTTTTCATGAGCACATATGTATACAAGTCTTGTATGGGTTACATTCACATTTAATGTAAATAGTGCTGTTACTGCATTTTTCTATTTGTTCTAAATAGACTGCTCCTTGCTTTGTTCTAGCAACCATTCAAGCCTCCCTGTCTTTCCTTTTTTGCAACTATTGTGCAGGTTTTATATAAAGATCTTTCAAATATTACCTGTTGCGAAGTTGTCATTTGTTTTATACACTTATCACCCAGGTCTCAACTTGGTATACAGGTAACATCTGATCTGGTTTGGATACCTATATCTTAAGCAGTGCTGTTTGGCATGGCACACAGGCAGTGTGCCATGTCAACTTTGTCGTTTTTCAATGCACCAAGGCATGCAAGCTGCAGTAGCGTGGCCTTTGAGAGGGATCGCTAGGGGACTCTTCCGCCCCTGTAAGTCCATAGTATATGGTACCTCAGTACGTAGCGCATGGGAACTGAAGTTTGCAATAGTGGTACAGTTTTCGGAAAACACTGGTACTGGGTACCTGGTTAGCAAGGACCCAGTAAACTTCAAAGTTGTGGAGTACTGCAACAAGAACCCAGTTTCCTACAACCATGTTGCAGGAAAGTACATTTTCTTGCTTAATACGTCTTCACAACGGTTCTTTTAAATTGAGGAATGTATGCTGTACTAACTCAATTTCTTTATTGTACCATGTTTGAACCCTAATAGACACGAACGTTTTGTTGCTCAAAATGAGCCCAAGAAAACACTTTCGAGTGCCAGAAGAGAAGAGGCTGGATTTGAGCGATATACCAAAGCCTTCACGGATTCAAGAAGGAATGATGGTGCACCTCAGAGAAATGATATTCGTGACACTGACAGAAGAGAAGTGAGAGACAAAGATGAAAGGAGAACAGTGGTGCTTGATCGACCTGTTGTGACTAGAAGTGACAATAGAATAAACAGCGCCGGTATTCATGGAAGACATCCCAGGGATACAGGCTCATCTCAACAGCGAGGAAAAAGTTGGAAGACTGAAGCTGGCATTTCTGTAGAGAAGCGAGACCTCAGGTAAATTTTGGCTTCTGATATGCATTTCATGTGGCTGACCGCTCTTCAAACCCCTAGCTCGATTGACCATGAAACCACATGCACTATTTTTAGATCTGGCTAAAGCAAAGTTAAAGCTAAGTTAAAACAAGACACGTGAAAGTGAGCACTAAGCTACCACTAGACTTTAAATTGATGATCGAGTGTTTGTGAAATGGGTCTGTTTTGTTTGATCAGTTGGTCACTTATTTTATTTAATCATGTATTTTGCAGAGGAGAGAGGACTGAGCGATCAGGAAGAGATGTTAATGCAAGCAACATGAGGTCTGTTCCTATTAGCCGTAGCAGCGCATCTGCATTTGGGAGCAGAGATGTGGAACGAGGTGTAATGGTGATAGATCGAGGAAGTGGTAATCAGGTAAGGTACTTTCCCTTACCTGCATTTTATCCTTTGGCCGTTTCAATTCCACCCGCAGAACTTAATTGATAGTCCTAAAATCCAAATAGTTTTGACTGTTTGAGGTCCTAGAATGCTTAACAGATACCATTTCTGAACCATTACTTACATTTGTGTATGCTGATTAGCCATTTAGGCCTCGCCTTTTGTTCCTCATTTTCCACCTCTTGGTGTTGGCTGTCAAGCTCTTCGCTCGGTCATTTCGCTGACTCTTGAATAGAAATCACACTCGTCGAGCTGTCATTTTGATTTCGACCCCTCCTGTTTCGCCACAGAAGCTTTTCATCCTCTACCGTCCTTGGACGTCTTGGATCTTTCAGGGGTCTGTACTGCTGCGGTGTCCTTTACGAGGGATATGAGGGTGTCCTTCTTTAGACTTGCTTGCGGTTGCAGAGGGTTTTGATACTACTAATCTTTGAGGAAAAGAGCCTTACAACTCAGTTTTCGAAGTCGTCTTGCACTTCTAATCGGCGTCTAAGATTTAGACCTCTGCTTCGACATCCGCTTCTGGCCCCTGTGCGACGTTCTCCTCTTCTCTAGACCATCCTAAATGTCGCAGGGATGGTGTATGTTGGCCCTGCGTGGTTTGGTGGGACACTGTTGCTGTCTTTCTCCCAGGGACTTTGACGCAAAAACTGCGCAGGTGTTACAATCGTTGCTGCAATGATCCACCAGTAGATTGCAGACTGGGTGTTTCGCCTTTGCGAACTTGTGATGGCAGTTCTTGCAGAGCTGTAATGGTATCTTATCCATCACAAAGTACAGGGTGCCCCCCTGCACTCACATTTTCCATGTTCATCAATGAAAATACTTTGTTCTGCTCCCGGAACTACTCATGGTAGAGTCCCTCTAACTCCTTCTCTCAATCGTAAATTTCAGCCTTAAAGAAAAAAAACCTGAAGATGGCGTCTAAAGGCGGCAGCTTCTTGTGAAGTACGTCTACAATACATCTACAAGGTGCACCAAATAGAGGTACGTCGATACCCACCAACAAACACAAATAGTAGGACGCAAGCTTTTAGAGAAGATTCCGGACCCACCACTAGGAGGTATAATGCACAGGATATGAATCCAAAAATTCTTCAAGCTGCAAAATACACCGACTGGTAAACTATACGTTTTCCTTAAAATTGCTGTGCACTTACAAGATTTGTTCCAAAAGCGATCCTTTGGACGAGAATAATATGAAGGAATGAAAGTCAGGCTTTGTGATGCTGTTAATTCACATTAAATTGAAGCATCATCTCCTAGTTAACTCCAATACTGGTGGCAGATATCTTTAGATCTGATCTAAAGCAGTCTGCCACCATCCTGCAATGAACCTATGTTACAGGACACAGGTTTCTTTTGCAGCATGGATCTCTAACTTCACATGCTGTGCACCCATTGTGTAGGTGTTAACAGATTATCTAGCAGATGTGGAGGAAGAGAAAGATGGGATGTAACCAGTAGTTAGACTGTCCCACTTTTGGTGTCTCTTGATTGGACTTGCCAAATGCTTACTGAAGGTGCGATGATTGATACTGCTCTACACATGTCCCTTTTTAACTTGTGCAGGGTGGTGACCATGCGAGTGGATTTTTCGAGCACAGCTCCAGAACCGGAACAAGAAAAGATCTTCCGGGGGCAAGACTAAATACTATAAACGGGGAAACCTTTCCTGAGCGGGACGTGTAAAGGCGCTCCTGAAGGAGACCCAACTCTACCAGAAAGAGCAAGCTCTGACAGTGGGGAAGCTGGTGGGAAGGATGGCTTCCTGTTAATACTGTACACAAGGCTGTATATGAGACCACTTTGCAGAATCAATGGTCAGTCAACAGGGAGTTGGGAAGATCTAGTGGTTGTCATGCAGAAAATAGAGATAGCGTGGTGGAAAAAGACATATATTACTAGTATACAGCCAACTCATACAGTGACCATAACAGTCTCCTCACAGAAGGCGGGGGAGTGCGCACACAGGCAACCTCAAGGTTCAGGGGGTCTGGAAGGACCAGGATGCCGTTCAACGCAACTTCCTTGAACTAAAGGCCGTATTCCTAGCCTTAGAAGCCTTTCAAAGAGCTCTGGGTAAATCCATATTGATCAGAACAGTTTACACAACCACTGTTTTATATCCACAAACCAGGATGGACAGTCAATACCTCTGTCGAAACTAGCACAAGAAATCTGGATCTGGGCCATCCAAAGGAAGATAAACTTGGTAGCAACCCTCCTTCCAGGGAAAGACAACGGAGGCAGACTAAGCCAACAAGCTTCATGGTTTCACGAGTGGAAACTGAACCAATCGGTACTCTGATCTTTCACAAATGGGGAACTCCAGAAATGGACGTCTTCGCAAATCCCCGGAACGCAAAATGCCAACTCTTTGCCAACAGACAAGTGCCACCAATCACTCAGTAATGCACTTTCGATAAACTGGTCAGTGTAGTTTGCATCCCCCCACCCAACCCCTACTCCACAAGGTGATCAGCAAATGCAGGAGCAGCAACTACACTTACCCTAATTGCTCCACAGTGGGCAAGACCGACTTTGTTCTCGGAATTCATAAACATGGCTCAGGGCAGGTTTTACAGACTAACATTCAGACAAGTCCTATTGTCAGTGCAGGAAGGAAAGGTATTCCATCCAGAACCAGATTGCTTATTTGTCACAGCATGGCTCCTGAAGACGTAAAGTTTGGCTATTTAAAGCTACCCAAAATAGTGACCATCCTCAAATGAGCGATAAAACCTAAAACTATAAAATGTTGGTCAGCAAAATGGAAGAGATTCTCTGTGGTGAAGGAAGGATTCCTGATAACCTTTTACAGGGGAAAAACTATCTTAAGTTACTTACCACACCGGCTAGAAGGTAAACTAACCTATTCATCACTAAAGCTACACATGGCATCAATCGTTCACCGCACGTCTTGTGGAAGGGAGTCTCCCTGAGTGCCTACTCACTTCTACACCATCTCTTCAGGATGTCTGACAAGAAAGCTCTCTTTAAACCCTGCAGGACTTGTGATAAGAGGGTCCATGTTGATGACCAGCATAAGACCTGCATTTACTGTCTTTATCCTAAGCATGTTGAGAAGGATTGTAGGATCTGCTGTACTTTCCCTACTAAGACTTGGGGCTAGAGAGGCAAGACTGCTTTTATGGCTTAAATCTTCCTCGGCTGAGGATGACAGCCTCAACTTCTAGCAAAAGAGCTAGATCCCATGACAGCTCTTCAAGTGAGGGAAGAAAATATCAAACTTCCCATGGTGTTTCTGACCCTTCAGAGGTCACCTAAGCTTTCCTCTGCGTCAACGTTGTCTCCACCCACTACAGCGGTCAAGGAATCTAGAGGCTCTCTACTTCAAAAACCTGAGTAAAAGCCAGGTTAAATCTCACGTTGATTCCATCATCTATGATTTCTGTGACTTCTGCCCAATCGTCGACTGCTACTGTCTCGACGGCCATTACTTCGCCTGTTGTGTCTACTAGGATTTCTATCGCAACTAAGAAGCCTGTTCTTGAAGAATCGTCTGAGGAAATAATCAGTCTCCGTCGAGCCCATCAACGAAGGTTCCGTCAACGCCTCCACTGTCGACAAAGGTACTATTATCTATGAAGTTTACGTCAACGTCTGCCTTGTCGACTGTCATGGTCTACGACTGCATCAGTAAAGAGCCCGTCAGCGACAGTCCGAAATTTACCAACTCAATCTCAAGTATCAACAATCGTGCTTTTGCCTTCATAATCAACACCCATATCATCTGCAAGGATTAAAGTAAAATATATCCACTTTATCCGTCTCACATTTTGGAAACTTATGTTGACTATGAGGAATATGAGGACGAAGACCATGAGGGACAATTTGGCACAGCTCACCATCCTTGTGAGCTTAACATCAAGTGTCAAGACAATGACGACGAAGAATACAAGGAACACTATTATCAAGAAGAACTTGTGGTTATAGATTTCCTTTAAGGGAGTCGCACCAGAAGGAAATGAGTCGCCTCCCTCCAACGCTCATACAGGATCTCCAGGCCATGCGAGCGGATTACTGTCAAAGGTTTCCCCCACAACAGGCTGTCCCAGAAAATCCACCTCCACCAGCGGGGATTACTGATTCGTTACCTCAGTCTGAGGTTCCTGTTTCGCCGGCTCATCCTTCAGGTCCATCTGAACAGGTGCACCATGACGCTACATCCTCTGAAGAGGGTGAGTTAACGGACCATACTAATGTTACGGATCCCTAAAGTACCGTCTCAATTTCACTTAAATGAACCGGTAAGGTTAAGAACTTTCTTTCCGGATCCATCCACTCCAGCTGAAAGAGCATTACACTCTGGATGTTAAGTGCTGTTTAAAATTATACCTACAGAAAACTAAAGACCTCAGACGATCGAACCAACTGTTTGTGGCCTATGGTCAAGCGACACTTGGGACTGCAGTGACAAAGGCAGCAATAGCCAGATGGCTGGCTTCTACGATTAATTTCTGCCATGACCAGGCCAACAAGCCTTTACAGAGGAAAGCCAGAGTTCATTCTACGAGGCCTGTGGCAGCTTCTACAGCATTGTTTGCTGGAGTGACTCTGGAAAAGGTCGTGCTGCGACATGGAAAAATGTCCACACATTCACAAAACATTACAGTCTTCAATCTGCTCAACAAGATGATGCAGCTGTTGGACAGGCGGTCATACGCCATCTTTTATTAAGGTCAGATTCAGGTATGTGAATCTATGAAAGATAACCCAATACTGGATAAGAAAACAAGTTACTTACCTGTAACTACAGGTTCGAGGCATATGAGCTGCAGATTACAGTGTGCATAGATCGCCATCTGGTGTTGGGCCTGGATGTTAACTGTTGTTTTTCCTCTTGGAAAGTCTTTGGAAGTCACAAGGTATGTGACTCCTCCTTTGGATCGTATTGCACATGGGCTTCGGCTCAATCCTCAGATTGTTTTTTCCGCTATCTGGCTCGGATGTGTTCTTCACACTCCGGTTCCGAACAGTTTCCAGTTCTTCTGATCAGCGCGCAATCCTCCCCTTTTTGCGGTATTTTCGATCGCGACCTCCACATTTGACGCGACTCATCGTTCGAAGGCTTCGATTCCGGTCGTCGACTAAGGCCTTCGGGCCTACCTAAGCTCCAGTCCTGGCTGATGGAAAGGACTCCATTCAAGAAGTGTCCTCTATGTGGGTCCAAATTTCCCCACACCGATCTCCATGAGGTGTGCAACCTCTGCCTCTCCCCTGAACACGAGGCTCAAGACTGTCCGGCGTGCAAATCCTTCTGGTCCAAAAAGACCATTCGAGACCGAAGGGCGAGGAGAACCATGGCACACGTCAACAGTGATCCCCGACGACCTCTTTGGAGAAGGCGTCTATGTTCCAGAACAGCACACCGAAGAGGGCATAGTCAGCGCCTCCGAAGCAGACATCCACCCCCTCCCTCTACGGCATCGAAAAAGGCTTCGGTCACGCCTTCGCCCTCTGGCCTAGGCACCACCACAGACCTTGATTCCCACACCTCGCCTTCAGGCCCGGTTAAGAAGCCTTTTGGTGGCTCGAGCCAGCCTGCCGTCGGTGCCGAGAAGCACTCCTCCGCACAAAGCACTTGACGCCGAAGACCAGCAACAGCTCCTCTGTGCCGACCCCGGAGCTGAGCAAAAAAACCCAAAGCCATCGACACCCACACCTCGAAGCCGAAAGTCCTCTCGGAGCCGAGGAAACCACCAGCTATCTCGAAGCCGCACAGTTCAAAACAACGAACAGATGCTGACTCCAAGCCCAAAAAACCCACGACTCCGACTCCTTCGGCGCCGACGGATCGGCCACTCACTTTACTATTTCGGCCTGATCCACTACAAAAAACACTGGTCCAAGACCCGAAAACTGGACATTTGATGCTCGGCATCAAAAAGAGACCGCTTAACAAGCCTGCCCCAGCTCTACCTCCAAAGAGGAAAGACTTTGCTACCTCTCATTTGAGAATACCTTCACCTTCACCTCCTCCTCCCCCACTTCATCATTCCCCCACACCCTCTCCAGATGAGGATGATGACAATGTCTACGATGACACAGGGGACGAGCCCCATGATCAACCCACAGGGGACCCCACTCCTACAGGCTCTCCAGACCCATCAGACTACGATCATTCCAGACATCCCTAACGTCCCGCAGGACGACCGTTACCCTTTAAGATCCCCCCCCCGAAACCTCCCCCGGAAGACACAATGGGGTTTAACCAACTACTCCCTAGGGCTGCACACTACCACGGAGTTGATCTCCATACAGACCCCGTTGAGGAGGGCAGGTGGACAGCTCAACAAAAGTTACTCCACATCAACCATCTGGAGTTGCTAGCCATATTCTTAGCCCTAAAGGCTCAGGCAAGGCCGTCGTAGTCCGCACGGACAACATGACAGCCATGTACTATATACAAAAACAAGGCGGCACACTCTCCGCAGCTCTCAGCTAGCACAGAGCATATGAAAATGGGCCATACCGCAAAACATCTTTCTCCTAGCCCAACATGTCCCAGGAGTCCAAAACACTATGGCCGATCTGCTGAGCAGACAAACACAACAGATCCACGAGTGGGAACTCCATCCACAAGTTCTTCACCCCCACTTTCAAATGTAGGGGCATCCACAGATAGACCTCTTCGCCACCTGCAAATGCACAAACTTCGCCGCCAGGTGTCCAAAGGCAATGCAATATGGATGAACTGGTCAGGCAGATTTGCGTATGCCTTTCCGCCTTTCCCACTCATTCCACTAGTGGTGCGCAGCAACACTCCCTCACTCTCATCCTAGTAGCTCCAACTTGGGTCAGACAGCTGTGCTACACCACACTGCTGGAACGATCTGTAGTACCGCACCAAAAGCTACACCTCTCTCCACGCCTCTTAACCCTGAACCATGGAGAGATCAGGCACCCGGAACCAGCTCAGCTCAACCTTGCAATCTGTCTCCTGAAATCCTAGAATTCGGTTATCTTAAACTTCCCTCCTGACTGTATGAACGTCATTAGAGAAGCTAGACGACCTACTACTAAAGCGGTCTACGCAGCCAAGTGGAAACGTTTCGTGACCTATTGTCACAACAATAACTTCAATCCCCTAGATGTGTCCATTCAACACATCATAGGCTATTTACTACACCTACAAAGATGCAACCTAGCCTACGCGTCTATTAGACTGCACCTTGCGGCCATAGCAGCTTATTTACAAAACCGCCAACATCTATCACGATTTAGAGTACCTGCCATAAAAGACTTCATGGAAGGCCTCAAAAGAATAATTCCCCCCAGAGTGCCACCCTCACCTGTGTGGAACCTAAACATCGTTCTCACAAGACTAATGGGGCCTCCCTTTGAACCTCTACACAAATGTGAACTTCAATTCCTAACCTGGAAAACTGCCTTTCTTGTAGCCATTATTTCCCTCAGAAGGGTCAGTTAGATACAAGCACTCACCATTAAAGAACCCTTTCTACAAATGCACCGTAACAAGGTTGTTCTCCACACTAATCCAAAATTCCTCCCTAAAGTCATTTCTCCCTTTCACCTAACCCAATCTGTAGAACTGCCCGTATTCTTCTCGCAGCCACAGACCATCGCAGAAAGAGCTCTCCACACACTAGATGTAAAACGAGCCTTACTCTACTACTTTGAGAGAACACAGCCCTTTCATAAGACCAAACCGCTGTTTGTGTCTTTCTCACCACCACACACAGGCAACCCCATCTCTAAATCTGGGATAGCTAGGTGGATTGTTAAATGCATACAGATTTGCTACCACAAAGCAAAACTAACGCTATCTGTTCCCCCTAAAGCCCACTCTACACGTAAGATAGGGGCTTCCATGGCATTTTTAGGGAACATCCCCTTGGATGATATCTGCAAAGCAGCTACATGGTCTACACCGCACACTTTCACTAAACACTATTGTGTAGATGTGCAAACTAAGCAACAAGCTAGTGTGGGCCAGGCTGTACTCAAAACATTGTTTCAAACCACAGATACTGATGGTCGCCGCTAGGGATGGGTACTGTTATACAATCTATGCTCAGTGTGTAATCTGCAGCTCATATGCCTAGAACGGCAAATGCTACTTTTCAGTATGCATCTGTTCTTGGCATGAAGCGCTGCAGATCTACACACGCCCACCCGCCTCTCCGGCTACCTTTATCTGTTCCAGTTTATCTTATTTAGATACAGCATGTGAGAAAGTGGCTCTGTATATACTGTTCCTGTTGGAAACCGCCCACTCCCACTCCGCAGGGTGGTGGTGGACTCCCCGAACACACTGTGGTAGCTTGGCTGGAGTGGTCAGGAAACAGGCGCAGTGCTAAGCATACAATATACCCATACAATAACCATGCGTGCATCCGTTCCAAAAACGACTCTACACCGTAAAAATTATGAAAATATTCTTTCTTTATCTTTTTCTCTTAGTTGCTGATTGGAAAAATAAATAGGTCAATCACAATATAAAAGTTTCAATTAGTGCAGGTCAAATAAATATTGGCTGTTTGATGAAATAAATAGGGGTGATCATAAATAACAGGGCATAAATACAAGTGCAATATATACAGGCAATTAAATACTTTGAGGCAATAAATACTGTACCAATAAATATCGTACACCATCCAGTCCTGTGGACCTATAAATATAGTGCAGCAATAAATAGGTAAAAACTCAATAAATACAGTACCCCCAATAAATAATTAAAAGTATACAGCAACCCTCATATAATCAGATGACACTTCAATTCTTATGGGCTGGTTTGGCCCAGGCACAGCTTGTAGGGTTGTGGAAGGCTTGAGGGGGGCAACTCCCTGGCTGGGACAAGGCTGAGGCCTAAACTGAGGTAGATCAAAGGGGGGAATACCAATGCCCTGGCTTTCCTTCTCCCCACAACCTCTCTAGGTTAGTCCCAGTTCACCCCAGGCACAGTCAGGTGGGTTTCAGCACCTCCCTAGCCCTTTAGAGCAGTCTCTCAGGTCTCCACAGGGCCTTAGGCGCCCTCTACTCCACTTACTGCCCTTTTTCTGATGTTCCGACGCCGCTGGAGTCGTGTCGACGCCGTGAGGCGGTTCCGGTTCGGTCTCGGCGGCCTCGGCACAATGTCAGTTCTTTGACGACGCCGGTAGGCGGTTCCGGTCCGATGTCGGCGGCCTCGGTTCGATCTCTACCTCCGATTCAACGGCGTCGGGCAGTCTCTTCACGATGTCGACTTCGGGCGGCTCCGGTCCGATGGCGCTCTCGGCTCCGATGACGTCGGCCGGCCTGGCCTCGATGTCGACTTCCGGCGACTCCGGGGTGCGATCCTCACCCCCGACCTCCGGTGCTCCTCCTCTCAGGATCCGGGCGACTCCGGAGTGCGATCCTCACTCCCGACCTCCGGTTCACCTCTACCTCGGTCTCCGACGACTCCGGAGGGCGGACTTCACTCCTCCGATGACGCCGCTCGCTCGACCTCGGTTCACTTCCTCCTAGACCTCTGGTATTCCTCACGACCTCTGTCGGCGCCCTCTCACGACCTCGGGCGGCTCCGGGTACGACGTCTGCTACTTCAGTCAGCGCCGCTTCTCCACCTCTGGCTCCAGGTCTCAGGCTACTCGACGCCGGACTCCAGGGAAACCAGTTTCCAGGTCAGGATCTTGCTGCTTTCTGCTTCTAAGGCCTGTTCCTGCTGTTCAGGTCCTTAGGATGAGTTTTTCTGTCTTCTTCCCACACAGGGCTACAGGCTGGGATCCATCAGTAGGGACAAGTATCAAGGGTGGGTTTATGGACCCCACTCCAGGCACAAGTTTCCACCCCTGCTGCTTCACTCCTTCCTCCTTCACTGTTGTGCTGCTCTCTCTTCACCAGTCAGGTGCCAACTGCCAGCTCCAACTGCCAACTCACTCTCTTAACCTCCCAACATTCTAAACCGCCTCCAACGGTCACAGGGTTCTGGAATCTCCTGGAATGTTCTGGAAGGTGCTGGTAGGTTCCAGTGGAGGCTGGTGATGTCACAGGTGGCCACCATTTTGTGCTCCAGGCCCTCAGACAGAAGTTTCAGGGGTAGCTAAAATGGCTCCCTGAATCTGCAGCAACACGAAAAAGTCTGGTGGTTCCCAAAAAGGAAAAATTCAAACAGGGTTTGAGGCAAAAGTGGGACAAAATAAATAATGATGAGGAGGGACCACCCAAAGGGCTGACAGGTCTAACACGCGTCCCCCCGAGCTGAAAGTGGGGAGAGCTACCCAACCCCTTGGGAGTTCTCATTACTAAGGCGGAAATACCTTGAGAGACCGTCTGCATTGGCGTGGTCCACTCCAGGCCGATGTTCCACCTGAAAGTCCATCCCCTGTAGGGAAATAGACCACCTCAACAACTTGGGATTCTCCCCCTTCATTTGCATCAGCCAACGAAGGGGTCTGTGGTCGGTCTGAACCAGGAAGTGCGAGCCAAACAGGTATGGCCGCAACTTCTTCAGAGCCCATACCACTGCAAAGGCTTCACGCTCTATTGCACTCCACTTCTGTTCCCTGGGAAGTAGTCTCCGGGATAGGAAGACCACGGGTTGATCCAGACCCTCTTCGTTGAGTTGCGATAACACTGCCCCAATGCCATGTTCTGATGCATCTGTCTGGACAATGAACTCCTTGGAAAAGTCTGGGGCCCTTAAGACCGGGGCCTCGCACATGGCTTTCTTCAATCTCTCAAAGGCTTGCTGACAAGCCTCCGTCCAGACTACCCGTCGAGGTTGTTTCTTGGACGTGAGCTCCGTGAGGGGGGCTACGATGGTACCGTACCCCTTCACGAAGCGGCGGTAATATCCCGTGAGGCCCAAAAATGCTCGGACCTCAGTCTGTGTCTTGGGGGGGGTTCCCAGGCCATGATGGCCTCGATCTTCGCCTGGAGGGGTTGCACCACTCCCCTACCCACCAAGTGTCCAAGGTACACTACCGACCCCTGCCCGATCTGGCACTTGCTGGCCTTGATCGTCAATCCAGCTTGTCTCAGGGCCTGGAGAACAGCTTGCAGGTGACGCAAGTGATCCTCCCAGCTGTTACTGAAGACGGCTATGTCATCCAGATAAGCAGCAGAGAAACTCTCCATTCCGGTGAGGATCTGGTTTACCAGGCGCTGAAACGTGGCAGGTGCGTTCTTGAGCCCAAAGGGCATCACACAGAACTGGTAGTGGCCATTGGGCGTGGAGAAGGCTGACCTTTCCCTTGCTCCATCAGTCAACGAGATCTGCCAGTACCCTGAAGTAAGGTCAAAGGTACTTAGATATTGGGCAGCTCCCAGCCGGTCAATCAATTCATCCGCCCTAGGGATCGGATGAGCGTCAGTTTTTGTCACTGAATTCAGTCCCCGGTAGTCCACACAGAACCTCAGTTCTGGTTGGGCACCCGGTGGTGCAGCTTTCGGTACTAACACCACCGGACTAGACCAGGGGCTGCTAGAAGGTTCAATCACTCCTAGCTCCAGCATCTTAGTGACTTCACTATGAATGCTGGCCTTCACCTTGTCTGACATCCGGTAGATCTTGGACTTCACAGGTGGGCTGTCTCCTGTGTCCACGTCATGGACGCACAGGTGAGTCCTACCCGGGACAAGGGAGAACAACGAGGAGTACTGCCCCAGGACCTGGCGACAGTCCTCCTGCTGTTCAGGAGTTAGAGATGGGGAGAGAATCACTCCCTCCACCGACCCATCCTTTTCTTGAGACGCAAACAGATCGGGGAGAGGCTCGCTATCCACGTCCTCTCCTCCGTCAGTCACCATCATCAAGATGACTTCGGGCCTCTCGTGGTGGGGTTTGAGGCGGTTGGCATGCAGCACCCGCAGGGGCTGACGAGGGGTCTTCAGGTCCACCAAGTAGGTAGCCTTACCCTTCTTCTCCAACACCTCAAAGGGTCCTGACCAGCGATCCTGGAGGGCACTAAGCTCTCCGGGTTCGATCACCCACACCTTCTGGCCAGGCTCCAACTCCACCGGGTAAGCGTTGTGGTCATACCACGCCTTCATCACTGCTTGGCTGGCTTCCAAGTTGTCAGAAGCTTGCTTCCACAACTTAGCCATTTGGCTCCGGAAGGCCAGCATGTAGCTCACCACATCCTGGGGGAGCTTTCTGGGAGTTCTTTCCCATCCGTCTCTCACCAGGTTAAGAGGTCCACGTACAGGGTGCCCATACAGAAGCTCGAAGGGGCTGAAGCCCACTCCCTTCTGTGGCACTTCCCTGTAAGAAAAAAGTAAACAGGGTAGGAGGACGTCCCATTTCCTCCGCAGGCTTTCAGGCAGACTTCTGATCATGCCTTTCAAGGTTTTGTTAAACCTCTCCACCAGACCATTGGTCTGGGGGTGGTAAGGAGTTGTGAACCGGTAGGTCACTCCACACTCCTTCCACATCGCCCGCATATACGCTGACATGAAGTTGGTCCCCCTGTCGGACACAACTTCCTTGGGAAAACCCACTCGGGTAAAGATTCCCATCAGGGCCCTTGCCACAACAGGTGCTGTTATGGTCCTCAGAGGTATTGCCTCTGGGTACCGTGTGGCATGATCCACCAGAACCAGGATAAACCTGTGACCAGCTGTAGTTGGCGGATCTAATGGACCCACAATGTCGATGCCCACCCTTTCAAAGGGGGTGCTAACGACAGGAAGTGGTTCCAGGGGAGCTTTCAGCTTCACCCCTGTTTTCCCACTGGCTTGGCAAGACACACATGTCCGGCAGTAGGTATCGGACGACACTTTCATCTGAGGCCAATAAAAGTGTGGGACAAGACGGGCGAAGGTCTTGTCTTGCCCCAGGTGTCCTGCCAATGGTATCTCGTGAGCCAACTCTAAAAGGAAGGCTCGATAACGTTGAGGGACTACCAAGGCTCGTGACGATCCATGTAGGGGTGCCTTGGGTTCACTGTAGAGGAGGCCATCCTCCCAGTAAACACTGTAGTTCCCTTCAACGTTCCCTGCTGCCTGGGCTTCGGCCTGTCGCTTCAGCCCCTCAAGGGTAGGGCACTCCCTCTGGCCCTGGCAGAATTCCTCCCTGGACGGGCCTCCCTCCACGTGCCACTCGGCCGGGATGGGTAGGTCCTCCAGGTTGGTAACGTCCCCCTCCGCAGACTCCTGGTCCGCCACCTCCGGTGGCCTATCCGTCCTACGGGGTGGAGACGCCGAGGCAGGCTCCTCCTGTCCTCGGTTCTTCCCTTGACTGGCAGCTGGCTGGGCCTTTGTTCCAGGCTCCAGCCGAAATGAACTCCCTCTTCGGGTAGTCGCGGACCTTGTGCTAACACAGGCCCAGTCAGGTGTACCCAGCATCTCGGTGTGAGTCCGGTATTCCACCTCCTTCCAAGCGTTGTGCTCCATGTCATTGCCCAGCAGACAATCGACTGGCACGGCAGGGCTTACGGCAACTCGAAGTGAACCTGCAACCCCCCCCCCCATTCAAAGGGAACCTCGGCCACTGGATAGTGACCTGTTCTGCCGTCAGCCATCGCGGCTGGGTGGAGTACATCGGGAATTACCTGCTCTGGAGACACCAGTTGACTACGCACCATAGTCATACTGGCTCCTGTGTCTCTCAGAGCCTCCCCTCTTTGGCCGTTGATGGTGACCCACTGCCCATACTTTGCGGTATTTGCGGGCACCTGGATCTTAGGAACCATCTCCCGTTCTCCCAGGGACACTAAAGTGACACCCGCCCACTCCCTTCCCTTAGTTAAGGGCATCTCCTCCCCGAGCACTACACTAGCTACTCCGGGGGTCTTTCCTCCAGTGGGAGGGGGTGATCGTTTCTGACACTTCGGATCTCCTTTATAGTGTCCAACGCCACCGCACTCGTAGCAATGGACAACCCTTGGCTGCTGACTCTGGCCAGGATTAGGGTTTCTGGGTGGGTTAGCCTTAGAGGTGAATCCTGTTCCCTTCCCTTGGAAGTTATTTTGGGGGCCTTTGGAGAACTCCTTTTTCTTTTCCCCTCCCTCTTTCTTCTGGGGGGCGCCCTGTCCGGCCTTTTGAGTATCCCCTCCAGTCCCCCTTGTGGACACCCGGGTACTAGCCCAAATGTCCGCCTCCTCAGCAAGCTTCCGGGGACTGGTCAGCTTGCTATCCACCAGGTGTTGCCGCAGTTCAGGGAAACATTTCTCGAGTAGGTGTTCCTTCAGTACTAGGTCGAACAACTCCTCGTAGCTCCTTACTTCACTGCCCTGAATCCAACCTTCCATTGCCTTCTTTGCATAGTCCAGGAAGTCCACCCAATTCTGTGTGCCCAGTTTGTGACTACCCCTGAACTTCTGTCTGTACTTTTCAGGTGTTAGTCCAAACTTTCTGATGAGCGCCAGTTTCATGGTGGGTTAGTGGGTCTGCTCATCCTCTTCGAGGGCCAATAAAGCATCCCTACCAGCTGGAGGCATGTACTTATACAATCCCCCTCCCCAATACTTCACCGGAACCCCATGGGCCCTCAACGAGACCTCATAGGCTGCTAGCCACTTGGCGATGTCGTCACCCGCCCCATAGCTAGCTACTATGTCCTTTGGCAGGTAGGGTTTGGATTCCCTGGTGATTTCTTGGTTTTGGCTGCCACCATTAGGAACAGTTGGTGCCCCAATTCTTAGGATCTGAAGCTCTATCTCTTTCAGTCTTATCTCATGAGCCATCCTCTCTTTCTCCGTCTCATGAGCCAACCTCTGTTCCTCCTTCTCCTTCTCCAGCTTTGCTAAATCCCATGTGAGCTGTCTTTTCTCTCTCCGATCTGCTAACTCCACGCTGGATAAGCCCCCGCTAGAGACAGTGCTGCCCTTCCTAGAAAGTGTCCTGGGCCCTGCTGACAGGTTCCCCACCTCAGGTTGGTACATCTCAGCCCCCTCGGGGTTAGGCTCTCCATCCCTGTCTTCCTCCTCAGCCTTGCTTTCTCGGCGTGCCTCCCCCCAAGCCCTTAAGCTGGTTTGGAGTGCACCCTTCTTTGCTCCTGGGGGACAGTACACCCCCTCCCGCTGGCAAAACTCCCTGAGTTGGGCCACAGTGTACGTTTCTAAATCTTCCAGTACAAACTCCATCTTGCCCACTCAGGTTAGAGGACAGGTTTTGTGCAGTAACAATGCAGGGGGGTACCTTATGTAATACCTCCTCCCACCACCAGAGTAAATTTGGAAAAAAACAAAAACCCACAATCTGGAAGGCCGCTGTGAGAACTCCCGGTGTAGGCCTATGGACTACCCACAGTTATTGTTGAGTATATGTAGGCACAGCTCTATCCCACCACTGAACACCAATTTATGTTGGAAACCGCCCACTCCCACTCCGCAGGGTGGTGGTGGACTCCCCGAACACACTGTGGTAGCTTGGCTCGAGTGGTCAGGAAACAGGCGCAGTGCTAAGCATACAATATACCCATACAATAACCATGCGTGCATCCGTTCCAAAAACGACTCTACACCGTAAAAATTATGAAAATATTCTTTCTTTTTCTCTTAGTTGCTGATTGGAAAAATAAATAGGTCAATCACAATATAAAAGTTTCAATTAGTGCAGGTCAAATAAATATTGGCTGTTTGATGAAATAAATAGGGGTGATCATAAATAACAGGGCATAAATACAAGTGCAATATATACAGGCAATTAAATACTTTGAGGCAATAAATACTGTACCAATAAATATCGTACACCATCCAGTCCTGTGGACCTATAAATATAGTGCAGCAATAAATAGGTAAAAACTCAATAAATACAGTACCCCCAATAAATAATTAAAAGTATACAGCAACCCTCATATAATCAGATGACACTTCAATTCTTATGGGCTGGTTTGGCCCAGGCACAGCTTGTAGGGTTGTGGAAGGCTTGAGGGGGGCAACTCCCTGCCTGGGACAAGGCTGAGGCCTAAACTGAGGTAGATCAAAGGGGGGAATACCAATGCCCTGGCTTTCCTTCTCCCCACAACCTCTCTAGGTTAGTCCCAGTTCACCCCAGGCACAGTCAGGTGGGTTTCAGCACCTCCCTAGCCCCTTAGAGCAGTCTCTCAGGTCTCCACAGGGCCTTAGGCGCCCTCTACTCCACTTACTGCCCTTTTTCTGATGTTCCGACGCCGCTGGAGTCGTGTCGACGCCGTGAGGCGGTTCCGGTTCGGTCTCGGCGGCCTCGGCACAATGTCAGTTCTTTGACGACGCCGGTAGGCGGTTCCGGTCCGATGTCGGCGGCCTCGGTTCGATCTCTACCTCCGATTCGACGGCGTCGGGCAGTCTCTTCACGATGTCGACTTCGGGCGGCTCCGGTCCGATGGCGCTCTCGGCTCCGATGACGTCGGCCGGCCTGGCCTCGATGTCGACTTCCGGCGACTCCGGGGTGCGATCCTCACCCCCGACCTCCGGTGCTCCTCCTCTCAGGTTCCGGGCGACTCCGGAGTGCGATCCTCACTCCCGACCTCCGGTTCACCTCTACCTCGGTCTCCGACGACTCCGGAGGGCGGACTTCACTCCTCCGATGACGCCGCTCGCTCGACCTCGGTTCACTTCCTCCTCGACCTCTGGTATTCCTCACGACCTCTGTCGGCGCCCTCTCACGACCTCGGGCGGCTCCGGGTACGACGTCTGCTACTTCAGTCAGCGCCGCTTCTCCACCTCGGGCTCCAGGTCTCAGGCTACTCGACGCCGGACTCCAGGGAAACCAGTTTCCAGGTCAGGATCTTGCTGCTTTCTGCTTCTAAGGCCTGTTCCTGCTGTTCAGGTCCTTAGGATGAGTTTTTCTGTCTTCTTCCCACACAGGGCTACAGGCTGGGATCCATCAGTAGGGACAAGTATCAAGGGTGGGTTTATGGACCCCACTCCAGGCACAAGTTTCCACCCCTGCTGCTTCACTCCTTCCTCCTTCACTGTTGTGCTGCTCTCTCTTCACCAGTCAGGTGCCAACTGCCAGCTCCAACTGCCAACTCACTCTCTTAACCTCCCAACATTCTAAACCGCCTCCAACGGTCACAGGGTTCTGGAATCTCCTGGAATGTTCTGGAAGGTGCTGGTAGGTTCCAGTGGAGGCTGGTGATGTCACAGGTGGCCACCATTTTGTGCTCCAGGCCCTCAGACAGAAGTTTCAGGGGTAGCTAAAATGGCTCCCTGAATCTGCAGCAACACGAAAAAGTCTGGTGGTTCCCAAAAAGGAAAAATTCAAACCGGGTTTGAGGCAAAAGTGGGACAAAATAAATAATGATGAGGAGGGACCACCCAAAGGGCTGACAGGTCTAACAGTTCCCAAATAGGTACAGGGTGTACAGAGTCCACAGTCCCCAGAGGTTTGGCAGAGGCTAAAGTTTGATATAACCTTACTCTGTAAAGTGGTAGCTTGGTCGAGCAGTAAGGCAGTATCAGAGGACAGTGTAAAGCACTTGTTGCACACTCAGTCAGCAAATGGTCTCACACACTCAATAACTGAACTCTAGGCAATGGTTTATATATATATATATATATATATATATATATATATAACCTACTGGCGGTCGCCAGTAGGTAGTTATAGTTAGGACCCCTTTTCCATAGGAAATCCGCAACATTCTATTTTGAATAACTTTGGCGCCGGTCGATGAATCCTCGCGAATTTCTCAAAATAGGTGGGGCGCTACGCTCCGCTCCTACCCTGAAAGTCTCGGGGGGGATTCGTCAAGGGGGGGCTGAGATAAAAGGGGGGTCCCAAAACGCGTTTTTCCCATGCATTTTTCCATAGGACCTTTAGACAGAGCTACAGCCCGAACGGCTGAACAGAATTACTAGAAATTTGGCAGAGAGGTAGTCCCTATGTCAAGGAAGTGCCTTTTGTAGGTTTGGTGTAAATCTGTTCAGTAGATTCTGAGAAAATAGCCTTTAAATCAATATATATATCTGAGCCTGCTTACGGTACGCTTACCGTACGCGTACGGTGGCGTGCGCGAGCGCGATTCTGATTGGCTCTTAGATCTTAGTAAACATTCGAATCGGCCGAAACCAGGAAGCGGCGTCCGCCATTTTGTCTCTCGCACTGAGTGTTATTTATCAAACATGATGCCAAAAAACATGTTACGGGGCTGTTTTGACAACTCCCTCCCACATAGTCATGTTGAGGGAGTCCCCAAACATCCCCCAAGAGCAAAAACTGTTTTATTTTTTTTTTCGGCAATTTCGCCAAGTACGCTTACCGTACGCTTACCGTAAGCGTACGGTAAAGAATAGAAATAAAAAAAACACTATCCACACTTACCCCACCCCCTGTGCTTTTGGAGGCCGTAGGCCTACAAATGTACAGGGCTTATTACATCAGTAAAAAAACTATTTTGGCAACATGAAATTATAAAATCGAAATAAAAAAAACACTATCCACATTGACCCCACCCCCTGTGCTTTTGGTGGCCGAAGGCCACCAAATGTACAGGGCTTATTAAAGTTGATAAAAACCGTGCACGGAACGCACTGCGTTAAGTGGGCGTGCACGCCACGAATGGCGTAAAGTAACTTAGCATTTAAAAAACCGTACAAATTCACTGAAAAAACCATAGGTTTCACACACGTTATAGTTGGGAATTAGCATTTAAAAAACCTTGCAAATTCACTGAAAAAACCATAGGTTTCACACATGTTATAGTTAGCGGAAATTTTACTGATAAAAAACCAATGAAATTGCCCCGTTATAGTTAGTGCTGGCAACTATAACTCACGCGACCGCAATCTTCTGCTGATGACATATGTGTCTTTATAAAAAAAAATATTTGTAATATATGTATAGCTAAAAATGTATGGAAGAAGACATGGGCAAATAAGTGTCTAAATACAGTATTAGCATCAGCAGAGGATTGCGGTCGCGTGAGTTATAGTTGCCAGCACTAACTATAACGGGGCAATTTCATTGGTTTTTTATCAGTAAAATTTCCGCTAACTATAACATGTGTGAAACCTATGGTTTTTTCAGTGTATGTGTATATATATATATATATATATATATATATATATATATTATGCTTGTTTTATTTTAGAACCAGCAATAGGTATTAAAGTATATACTTTCTCAGAATGAGATGCTTTATATAAATACTTTTTCAAGATACAATTGACTTTTGTAGAAAGTTACAAGTGGTTGCAATAGGCAACACTATTTTAAACAATGCATTGAGTTCAATGGAAGTTTCAAGTTATTTGTAATAGATTACTTATAGGATTACTTTTGTGATTCCAGGACTGGATCCTAGATTCAGTCCTGGGTCAGTACTTGGAAACAAGTGATAAAAGTCGACTTTGTTACTGTTATGATTTTTAGACAATATTTAGCTATTTTAAAAGTTGACACTTAGACAATATTTCCTAGAAAACAGTCAGTGATTCCCTATGGAAGAAAATTCAAGTTGCAGGTATAGTATGTTCTCGTTACTTTTGTAATCCAGTACTGGGTAACTAGACTCAGTACTGGGACCTTTATCCAAAACAGGTAAGTAATTATGTTTTCACAATTTATACGATTTTTAAAGAATATTTAAAGTTTGCAGAAATCGACACTTAGAAGAAATTTCACAGAAAAAGTCATTGGTTTCCTATGGAAGAAAATTGGGTTACTGAGTCAGTGCTGGGTACCAAGATCCAGCACTGGGAGCTCACCCAATTGCAGGCGAGTATTTTCGTTTTCGTTACTCTGCTGATTTTTGGTGAATATTTTAAGATTTGAAAAGTCCACACTTCGAAGAAATTTCCGGAAAAGCCAGTCAATGTTACCCTATGGAGAAAATTATCGGTTTAAAGGTAAGTACTCAACTGGCAGAGTTAAGGTTCTGGGCATAGACTCAGGGGTCTCCCAGGGTCAGATAGGTATAGTTGTTACGCCCTCAGCGGCACAGGGGCAGCTGGGTGCAGAGAGAGTTGGGCCTAATGTTCTCCTATGGGAGGCAGGTGGGCCTTGGATGGTGGCTGCTGACTAGCAGGCCACGTGGCTGTGGGAGCTGGGCTCCTGGTCACTTGCTCAGGGCAAATGGGGAAGTAGATAGGTGTAGAGGTTACACTGCCAGGGCCACTCGGGCGGCTGGGTGCAGGGTACGTTTGAGCCTTCGGGCGCTCAATTGATTTCAGTGGGAAAGCTCCGGTTTAGAAAATGACTGCAAGCTCGGGGACGAAGAGGCTTCAGGTGCCACCACCACTTCAAAAAGTAAGTTGGGTAGTTGCAGGATAGGTAGGTACCCCGGGGTTGAGCACAGGGGGCCGCGAGGCGCCGGGTGCAAGGGTGCCTTTTGGTTTTGGGAAATCTTACTCTCTGTTGATCGCGGTTGGTGGGGGGGGGGCACCTGGTTCTGAGGCTGCAGGTGTCTTCAGGAGCGTCGAGGGAAGTCCTTGGGTGCTGGACTCGGGGTCACTGTCGCCGTGGGGTTGTCCTCATGGTCTTTGTTCACGCCGGCACAGGCCAGGCATGGCGGGTGCAGAGTGTGAAGGGTTCGTGGTCCCGGGCTGATGCCAGGAATTAGAAGTAGATTTTGAGTAGAACCTCTACTCATGGGAGTCCCAGGGGCTTAGAGCAAAAAGGTAGCCAGGTTCTCCGGGGTTTGTGAGGTTGCTGGCCACAAGAGATGCCGGGTTGGAGCAGGTTCGAGGGTCGACAGGGCGGTAGGGCTGAGGCCAAGGCAGTTGGTGTCTTCCTCTTCTTAGCAGCTGCAGGGCAGGTCTTCTGTCTTCTTGCTCTTCTCTGTATTTCGGAATCTGGGGAAGGAAGGTTCAGGGTGCCCCTAAATACTAGATTTAGGGGTGTTACAGGTAGGTGAAGGGCAGGGACCAATGGGTCCCTGTCCTCGGGTGGGTACACCCCCCTATCCTGCCTCTTTCCTGTGGGAGGGGGCAGGAGCCTAGTCTTGATTGGGCAGGGCTTCCCATCTTCAAGATGGCAAGAGCCCAGAGATGTACATCCCCTCGCCTCCCCTACCTGAGGGGTGGGGTTAGCAGGCTGGCACATCCCATGTCCTTATTTGGGGTTTCCGGCCAAGCTTCCCGCCAGAGTGGGGGGTTGCAGTGGCCTGGGGAAGCTCACAGAGGCGGAATGCCTTTGAAGCTTCCCCCTGCCCATCCTGGGGGAGGAGATTTAGCACCTCGCCCAGGATGTGCTTTGTTGCAGGCCCAGGAGAGCAGGGGCTCTCCTACCCAGGGGTCCAGCAACATGTCTGCTGCGTGGCAGCCTAGGCAGTCTCAGAACAGACGTGGATTGAAGGTTAGGTTTTAGGGGACCTCTCTAAGATTCCCTCTGGGGTGCTTGGTACATTAAATGGTACAAAATGGGGTGGTGATGGACGGAGCATCAGAACCAATCAAACATTCACATCCAGTCAACAGATCTGGTTTTGAGCCATCACTGTTCTTTAGCCCACTCTGCCACCCCAGTTCAGACATGGCCATATGCAAATCAGTCTGACCCTGTGCCTCATGGGAACAGTCCAGCCCGAACTGCCAAGCCATTGCTTCCCTGGACCGGAAACAAGCTTCCTAGGACCGGTTTCTGGCATTTCAGCCGTCTTCAGCCAGGCTTGCTTGAATCCAGTGGCAAAGTGAGTAAGGGACTCAAGTCTGAGCATACCCTGCCAACTTATGGCGAACAAAGCGGTACAAAAGGGGGAGGCACAGGGTCAGACTGATTTTCATATGGACATGTCTGAACTGGGGTGGCAGAGTGGGCTAAAGAACGGTGGTGGATTAAACCCAGATCAGTTGACTGGGGGTGAGTGCTTGCAATGTTCAACACTCCGTCCATCATTTCCTTTGGTTTTGCTTGGTACATTAAATCCCACACTGGCATCAGTGTGGGTTTAATGTGCTGAGAAGTTTGATACCAAACTTCTCAGTCTTCAGTGTTGCCATTATGGTGCTGTGGAGTTTGTGTTTGACGAGCTCTCAGCACCATGTACTCTTAATGGCAGCACTGCACTTAGTACCCAGGAATGGACCTGGGTACTGTAGGGGCACAGGGCTCCTGTGTCCATACCACTGGCATAGGGCACCCAGCTAGAGGGGTGGCTGATGTATGCCATGGCAGTGTAGGTGGTGGGCATGGCACACAGGGATGTGTGCCATGTCGACTTTGTTTTGTCTTGTACCCAGACACCCAGCCTGCAAGGGGGGTGTGTGTGTGTGTGTGTGTGTGTGTGTGTGTGTGTGTGTCGCCTCTAAGGGCGGCATAATGAGTGCTGCATCCCTTAGGTCACAAGGCCCTGATTACCTATGGTACCATTTACCAGGTCCTGGGTTTGCCAATTTGTGTTTTAGGGAAGGAACATAGGCTACCTTTTGACTCGAAGCCCACTGGGGACTCCTATGAGTGGAGGCTCTACTCAAAATCTACTTCTAATCCCTGGCAGCAGCCCGGAACCGCGAACCCAGCCCACTCTGCACCTGCCAAGCCTGGCTTGTGCCGGAGTGAACAAAGAGCACGAAGATGACCCCACAGCGACTGTGACCCCAAGTCCGGCACCCAAGGACCTCCCTCTACACTCCCGAAGAAGCCTGCAGCCTCAGAACCAGGTGCCCCCCCCCCCTCCCCCCTCAACCGCGATCAACAGAGGGTAAGATTTCCCGACACCAAAAGGCGCCCCGCGGCCCCCTGTGCCCAATCCCGGGGTACCTACCTATCCTCCAACTACCTAACTTACCTCTCGAAGTGGTGGTGGCACCTGAAGAATCTTCGTCCCCAAGCTTGCTGTCTTTTTCTAAACCGGAGATTTCCCATTGAAATCAATTGAGCGCCCGAAGGCTCAAAAGCACCCAGCCGCCCGAGTAGCCCTGGCAGTGTAACCTCTACACCTATCTACTTCCCCACTTGCACTTAGTAAGTGACCAGGAGCCCAGCTCCCACAGCCGCGTGACCTGCTAGTCAGAAGCCACCAACCAAGGCCCCCCTACCTCTCATAGGATAACATTGGGCCTAACTCTCTCTGCCCTTGTGCCGCTGAGGGTGAACCAACTGACTACCTGACCCTGGGAGACCCCTGAGTCTATGCCCAGAACCTTAACTCTGCCAGTCGAGTACTTTCCTTTAAACCGATAACTCAATTTTCTCCATAGGGTAACATTGACTGGCTTTTCCTGAAATTTCCTCTAAGTGTGGACTTTTCAAAACTTAAAATATTCACCAAAAATGAGCCGAGTAACAAACGAAAATCTCACCTGCTCTTAGGTGAGCTCCCAGTGCTGGATCTTGGTGCCCAGCACAGACTCTGAAAAATACTTACAACTGTACTTACCAGTAACCCAATTTTCTCCCATAGGAAATCATTGACTGTTTTTCTGTGAAATTTCTTGTCAGTTTCTGCAAACTTTAAACATTCTTTAAAAATCGTATAATATCTGGAAACGTAATTATTTGCCTGTTTTGGATAAAGGTCCCAGTACTGAGTCTAGGCACCCAGTACTGGATTACAAAAGTAACGAACATACTATACCTGCAACATGAATTTTCTGCCATAGGGAATCATTGACTGTTTTCTATAAAATATTTTCTAAGTGTCAACTTATAAAATGGCAAAATATTGTCTAAAAATCACAGTAATTAAGTCGACTTTTATCACTTGATTTCAAGTACTGACCCAGGACTGAATCTAGGATTCAGTCCTGGAATTCCAAAACTAATCCTAAAAGTAATCTGTGGCAAATAACTTGAAACGTCCATTGAACTTAATGCATTATTGTGTTTAGAATTGTTGCCCATTGCAATCACTTCTAACTTTCTACAAAAGTCAATTGCATATTGCAAAAGTATTTATATAAAGCATATCATTCTGAGAAAATATTTTAACACCTATTTTTGGTTCTAAAATAAAACATGTATTTTTTTATGTATATAAACCATTTGCCTAGAGTTCAGTTATTGAGTGTGAGACCATTTGCTGGCTGAGTGTGTGCAACAAATGCTTTACACTGTCATCTGATACTGCCTTACTGCTCGACTAAGCTACCACTTTAGAGAGTAAGGTTATATCTAACTTTAGCCTCTGCCAAACCTCTGGGGCACTGTGGACTCTGTACTCCCTGTACCTATTTGGGAACAGTATATACAGAGCCACTTTCTCTCACACAGGGCTCCTGTTCCTGTGCCCACACCACTGGCAAAGGGCACCCAGCTAGAAGGGTGGCTGATGTATGGCAGGGCAGTGTAGGTGGGCATGGCACACAGGGATGTGTGCCATGTCGACTTTGTTTTGTCTTGTACCCAGACACTCAGCCTGCAAGGGCAGTGTGTGTTAGGGTACAGGGCCTCTAAGGGTGGCACAATGAGTGCTGCAGCCCTTAGAGGCCTTCCCTGGTCACAAGGCCCTGGGTTCCTAGGGTACCATTTACTAGGGGCTGACATGTGGCCAGGGTTTGCCAATTTGGGTTTTAGGTTTTTAGGGAAGGAACATAGGCCCTGGACACCTGATTGTCAGGTGTCCAGGGCACACTCAAAGTACATTCAGCAAAATGTGGGGGCATACCATGCAAGAAAGATGGCACTTTCTCACACAGCACACATGGGCATCTTCACTGCTTATTACTACAATCCATCTTTCCCTGCTGGCGAAAAACAATCTGAGGATGGCGCCGAAGCCCATGCGCAATACGATCCAAAGGAGGAGTCACATACCTCGTGACTTCCAAAGACTTTCCAAGGGGAAAAACAGCTGCAAACATCCGGGCCCAACACCAGATGGCGATCTATGCGCAGTGTGTAGATCTGCAGCTCTACATGCCAAGAACAGATGCATACTGGTAAGTAGCATTTGCCTTCTCTCTGACTGTGTCCCTAAATTTTGAAAAACTTGGTTTTCTGAATAGTTTGATGTGAAAGAAAACCAGTTGCTTACCTGTAACTAGTTATCCAGTATTGGTATCTTTAATTGATTGACATGCACCCACCCTCCTCCCCGGCGAGTCAGTTCTTTATGATTTGGTAATCTTACTTCCCACTTGTGCTAAGAAAATCTGAGGAGAACTGACTCTGCGGAGTGTTGTAGAGGGTGCTGGTAGCTGAATTGTGGGTCTTTTTACTATAATGATGTAGATAGGCTGCTAAGATTTAGGCCTTAGGCCTTTTTCTTTTAGCCTACTACTGTTTACTTATGGCACTACTTTTGTAATTTGCCATGGGACTCCCGCCTTGGCGACGGGGAATGATTCTGACATGTGAATCTATGAAAGATACCAATACTGGATAACATTACACACCTTTGAAGCAAGATGAGCAGTAATGTACTAAATTGAGGACAAAGCAGCGTAGAAAGACAAAGCAACTTGGGTCTTCCCAGAAAACGGTTTGCAAATGACACCATCACAAAGGGAACAGGCGGGTGTGACACATTGAGTCTTGGTGCACACCTGGCCAGAAAGAAGGGAGCCACTCTAGCTTTCCTAGCTAACACCTTGCTGCTAGACATTTGTATAGCAGCAACATGGTGTTTGAGGCATATGAGCTGCAGATCACACACTAAGGATAAGATCGCCGTCTGGTGTTGGGCTCGGATGATTGCAGGTTGTTGTCGTCTTCGGAAGAAGTCTTTGGTCACGAGATTGGTGACTCCTCCCCTGGACAACAGTGCTCATGGGCATACACTCCATCCTCAGATTGTTTTTTTTTTTTTTCCGCCATTTGGTTCGGATGAACTTTTTTCCGCTCCAGCAGAGAACTTATAGCAATCACTACAACTCTCAAAATTTGAAAACTCTACGTCGAAATCCATATCAGACAGACTCGGGACGCGGCTGATGGAAAGGACACCTTTTAAAAAATGCCCCCAATGTGGAGCAAAGTTTCCTCATAGCGATCACCACGAGGTCTGTAATTTGTGCCTTTCACCAGACCACAACGAATCCAGCTGTCCAGCCTGCGCCGCATTCCGTTCAAAGAAAACTATCCGGGACCGAATAGCTCAACGCCATATCATGGCCAAGCCGGTTCCGGAACCAGAAGGTATCTTTGCACAGGATGTCCCTGATGACGACTCAGAAGATCTCCAGATCGTGTCCGAGGCCGACGATTCTGATACGGGGCAGCCTGTGAGTACCAGCCCCCCTACCCCAACACCACCCAAAAAGACATTGGTCAATACCCTGCCAGTTGGGCCCAGTCGCGATACAAAAACATCTTCAGAAGCCCCGCACTCGGCCCGGCTCCGAAGAAAAGTAAGCCTGCAGGTGGCTCGGGCAAACCTCATGTCATTGTGCCTATAATACATTCGGCACCGAAGCAGGCTCCGAGACCGACCTCCATCGGCCCCGAAACGTTCTTCGGCGCCGAGGTCTCCACCGACACCGAAAGGCTCGTCTGCACCGAAAGGTTCTCCGGCACTGAAAAATCCACCGGAACCGAAAAGTTCTTCGGCACCAAAAACATCCTCGGTGCCAAAACAAGTCCATAAAGAAAAAAAATCAAAATCAGAAACAAAGTCGGCGCCAAAGCCGCCTTCGGAGAGTGAGGAACTCTTTCGGCCTGATCCAAAGCAAAAACTGATTTACATAAATCCGAAAACTGGACATGTCACAGCGGTGCCCTACAAGAAAAGGAAGCTGGACACAACACCTCGTCCAGCACCTCCAAAGAAGGACTGTGCCACTTCACCCATACGTCCTTCCTCTCCTACATTACCTCCTTTTCCATCCCCCCCACTGCCTTCACCTCTACCATCTCCTTCTCACACACCACCTCCACAGGATGATGATGATTTAGGGGGAGGGGGAGACCCAGATTTCTTTACTTATCCCACTGATCCTACTGATCCCTTTACACTCCCGGACACAGCACCAGTAGATGACTGGACTTACCCTATGCCTGACATCCCTGACCCCACCCCATACCCCTCAAAACCCTCCCCTCCTGATGACCATTTAGGGTTTGGTCAGCTTATAAACAGAGCAGCATCGTTTCATGGCGTCACCATGCACACCGACACTCCTGAGGAGGATTTTCTACTTGACACTTTTGAGCAGTCGCAGAAGACAGTTCACATTCTACCCATGATTAAGGGAGTGATAAAGCATGCCAATGAGGTTTTTAAAGACCCTGTCAGGGCCAGGGTTCTCAACCCCAGAATAGAAAAATATATAGACCGGCGCCACAAGATCCTGCGTACATCAAGGCGCAACTCCCCCTAGACTCGCTAGTCGTATCAAATGCCAGAAAGCGGGCGAACTCCCAAACAACCGGAGACACACCGCCCCCAGACAAAGTCTAAACTCTTGGAGGCTTCCGGCAAAAGGGTTGCCGCACAAGCTGCTAACCACTGGCGTATTGCCAACACACAGGCCCTATTGGCTCGTTATGATAGAGCCCATTATGATCAACTAGAGGATCTCTTGCAACACTTGCCTGAACCATACAAAACACAGGCCACTGACCTCATCCAAGAGGGCAAACTAATATCCAATGCCACCATTAAATGTGCATTAGACGCAGCGGACACCGCCTCTAGGGCAGTCAACACAAGTGTTGCTTGGACGCCACGCATGACTGCGTATTTCCGGCTTCAAGCCGGAAGTCCAAACCACCATTCTTGCTCAACCCTTTAATCAGGAGCAACTATTCGGGCCTGCAGTAGACACTGCCCTAGAAAAAAGAAAGAAAGATAAGATAATGAGACTGCAAAATCTATAGGAGCATTGCAGTCTACTCAACCCAGAGGCTCCTTTCGTCACTCCTTTTATAGAGGAGCTTCCAAAAATGTGGGAACAGACAACTCTTCCACCTTCAATGCATCAGGTCAAACATCCCCTAACAGAGGATATTTTAGAGGTGGTTATCGGGGAAACAATACTAAAGGCCGAGGACGGGGCAACAACACCCGCACCTCTCCAGCCACCAAACAGTGACTTGCCACCACTCCCCCCAGACCATTCCACTCCGGTCGGGGGAAGACTTCAACAGTTCCTACCTGTCTGGAATACCATCACTACAGACAGGTGGGTAAGACAAATTATCCAATCTGGCTACTGCCTCGAACTCGTAAACCCACCCCAAACATACCACCCAGGCACTGTCCCATGACGTCTCACCACCTCGCGCTCCTCAAACAAGAAATACAGTTTTTGCTTCAAAAACACGCAATAGAACCTGTCCCACTACAACATCAGGGCACAGGAGTATATTCCCTATACTTCCTCATTCCCAAAAAGGACAAAACCTTAAGACCTTTACTGGACCTCAGACTACTAAACCAGTACATACAATCGGATCATTTCCACATGATCACTCTCCAACAGGTCCTTCCATTACTTCAACAAGGAGACTTCCTTGCCACATTAGACCTCAAGGACGCATATTTTCACATCCCTATGCATCCCGCTCACAAAGTATCTACGATTCGTGGTAGACGGTCAGCACTATCAGTTTACAGTTCTCCCATTCGGAGTAACAACTGCACCCAGGGTATTCACCAAATGCTTGGCAGTTGTGGTAGCATATCTCAGGAGACAAGAAATCCATGTCTTCCCCTATCTGGACGATTGGCTCATAAAAGCCAATACTCTAGACAAATGCGTTCTCCACACTCACCGCACTATTCAAACCCTACACAACTTGGGATTTACCATCAACTATCCCAAATCTCAACTACAACCCTCCCAAGTACAACAATACCTGGGAGCCACCATAGACACATCCAAAGCAGTAGCTTATCCCAGCACAGCCAGGATAGCCAACATACAAACTCATCAAAAAATTTCAAACACAACACTCTCTCCCCACAAGAGTGTTCATGCAACTCTTAGGCATGATGGCGTCATGCATCTCCATAGTACCCTACGCACGCCTTCAAATGCGTCCCTTACAGGAATGTCTAGCACAACAGTGGAACCAGGCCCACGGACAACTTACCGATCTGTTGTTGGTGGACAGCCGCTCACTTCGCTCGCTGAAGTGGTGGAACACCATCAACCTGTCCAAAGGGCGGCCGTTCTTAGAGCCTCTTCCACAAGTTGTGCTGACCACCGACGCATCTCTCACGGGGTGGGGAGCCCACCTCTTTCAACACACCACTCTGGGAAGGTGGACCACTCAACAAAAACAGCTCCACATCAATCACCTAGAACTTCTGGCGGTGTTCCTAGCACTGAAATCCTTCCAAGTGCATCTACAAAACAAGACTGTCCTCATCCGCACGGACAACATAACCACAATGTTTTCAATACAGAAACAAGGAGGGACACATTCTCTACAACTGTCCCACCTGGCGCAACAAATCTGGAGATGGGCAATTCCCCAAAACATCTACCTGCTAGCAGAACACCTCCCAGGGGTTCAGAACCAGGTGGCCGACCTCTTAAGTCGCCACACACAGCAGATACACGAATGGGAACTACACCCCAGAGTCTTACTCCCATTCTTCCAAAAGTGGGGACGACCAGACAGACCTGTTCGCCACACAAGAAAACGCAAAATGCCCAACCTTCGCTGCCAGGTTCCCACACCCACGGTCAAAGGGCAATGCAATATGGATGAACTGGTCAGGCAGATTTGCGTACGCTTTTCCGCCTCTCCCACTCATTCCATTTGTGTTATGCAAACAAACAGTCGCTGACCCTCATCCTAGTGGCTCCCACTTGGGCACGTCAACCCTGGTTCACCACACTTTTGGAACTATCACTAGTTCCACATCAAAAACTGCATCTCTCCCCGGATCTTTTTAACCCAGAACCATGGAGAAATAAGACACCCAGATCCTCAAACACTGAACTAGGCAATCTGGCTCCTGAAGTCTTAGAGTTCGGCTACCTCAACATTCCTCCAGACTGTATGAATATCATTAAAGAAGCCAGAAGACCTACTACTAGGGCATGCATGCTGCAAAATTGAAACGATTTGCCATTTACTGTGCTAACAATGACATACATCCACTGGATGCTTCCATCCAAAACATCATTTGCTATTTACTACACTTGCAAAGATGCAATTTAGCGTATTCCTCTATACGTCTACATCTAGCGGCATTAGCAGCCTATTTGCAAAATAGACAACACCTGTCCCTCTTTAAGGTACCAGCCATTAAAGCATTTATGGAGGGTCTTAAAAGAATTATTCCTCCAAGGTTACCACCTTCCCCGGTGTGGAACCTTAATATTCTAACAAGGCTCATAGGTCCCCCATTTGAACCAATACACAAATGCGAACTGCAGTTCCTAACATGGAAAGTGGCTTTCCTCATCGCAATCACATCCCTGCGAAGAGTAAGTGAAATACAAGCCTTAACTCTCGAAGAACCCTTCCTACAACTACATCGGAACAAAGTGGTTCTTAGGACGAATCCAAAATTCCTCCCAAAAGTCATTTCCCCTTTCCATCTAAACCAGTCAGTCGAACTGCCAGTCTTCTTCCCTAATCCAGACTCCGTAGCTGAGAGGGCACTTCATACCTTAAATGTTAAGAGTGCCTTGCTGTATTACATCGACAGAACCAAATCTTTTCGGAAAACCAAGCAACTGTTTGTTGCTTTCGCTCCACCACTTAAAGGCAACCCTATTTCCAAATCTGTATCGCCAGGTGGATAGTGAAATGTATCCAAATATGTTGCCAAAAAGCTAAACGTACTCTTACCGTTCCCCCTAGGGCGCACTCCACGCGTAAAATAGGGGCTTCTATGGCATTCTTAGGGAACATCCCCTTAGACATTTGCAAAGCAGCCACATGGTCTACTACACACACCTTCACTAAGCATTACTGTGTTGATGTGCAATCCAAACAACAAGCTTCAGTAGGCCAAGCTGTCCTAAAAACTCTATTCCAAACTGCTGCAACTGATACAGGTGACCACCGCTAGGGGAGACACTGCTATATAGTCTATCCTTAGTGTGTGATCTGCAGCTCATATGCCTCGAACGGAATATGCTACTTACCAGTATGCATCTGTTCTTGGCATGTAGAGCTGCAGAGCCACACACGCCCACCCGCCTCCCCGGGACCTGTATCCGTTCCAGCATTGTCTTAATTAGACACTACACATGGACATCCTTTTCTCTTTACTTCTACACTCCATTTCCCATCATGGCGAAAAACAATCTGAGGATGGAGTGGATGCCCATGTGCACTGTTGTCCAGGGGAGGAGTCACCAATCTCGTGACCAAAGACTTCTTCCGAAGACGACAACCTGCAATCATCCGAGCCCAACACCAGATGGCGATCTTATCCTTAGTGTGTGGCTCTGCAGCTCTACATGCCAAGAACAGATGCATACTGGTAAGTAGCATATTCCTTTCAGTGCACATATTTACAAAACACTACTGTGGCCTTTCAGATGAACACAGAAGAACAAGTAGGACAAAGGGTCTTACAATATATATTTGCGAAATAAAGCTCTTCTTCAACCCAACCATCACTGTATTAAAAACTGCTACAAAATCAATGCAAGGTTTGTGAATCCAGAAAAGATTCACGCTGCAAAACGTATAGTTTATTACCTAATGGTGTAGTTTTGCCACATGAATTTCTGGATTCATATGCAAACCCACCCTCCAAAGATTAGGAAGAGGGAGGAAACCATCTGAAAATGGCGACTAAAGGTGAGTTTCTGGCGGAAGCAAGAATACGTCGCAAGGTGAGCCAATTGGAGGTACGTCTACTCCCACCAACAAACACATTGCATTTGCAATGCAATAGGTCTCGCATTTGCGAGAGTTTAAGCTTTTGACATTGTAAATGACAATGCCTTTTATCTGTTATGATGATTAACACTTAAATAAAAAGCATTGACATTTACAATGCCAATAGCTCAAACTCTTGTAAATGCCAGACCTAATTCTTTTCAAAGAAGCGGCTGCCATTGTCCAGAGCTGCTTGGAAAGTGAGAGCACGCATTGCGTGAGGAATGTTGCAGGGAAGCACGTCATGCCTGCAGTAGGAGAAACTCATAAAAGAAAATAGTGCTTACAGACTAAATTCGAGATGCTGTGTATCTACAGAAGTAAAGGGGCCAGTTCTCATGGGAGGTTACAAATGAAGACCAGGCGGTACTAAGGAGGGACTAACAAGACTATTAATGAATCGGAAGCCAGCATTTATGAAGGACAATGACAGAAACCAATGACCAATATGGGCGGAGAGTGGGTGGGCCTTCAAGTCAATACTCTAATACGGCATGCCTCGCAGAGCAGCAAATGCTTCCCAGGCTCAACTGAAAAATAGTAGGAAACTTTTTTTTTCTCGAATTCTGGACCCAACAACTAGATAAGTGAATGATTCACATGTGAATCCGGAAACTCTAAGATGCAAAACTACACTGAAAGGTAAACTATACGTTTTGCAGCTTGAAGGCTTTCTGGGTTCACATGTGACCCTCCTGCCTCTGCTGAGAAACAAGTGTAGTGTTTTGCAACTGAGACAGTTCATGAGGGCACAAGGGAACATACATCCATGAGTATGCCGGATAAAAAGCTGAAGAGGGTGACCATGCAGTGGTGCTTCCTGGTGGTGTAAGTCTGTCACGGAGGGATAAATCACCATATGGTCAACGCCCACTCAAGAAAGAGAGCGACTTATAATTCAGGATGGAAACATTGGATGGCAGAATGATTCACAGAATATGAATAGTCTTCATGCTACTAAACTACTCCAACAGGTAAGAAGCCACTTAAATGATAAGGCAACTCCTCTAGTCCACTGCCAGAGCAGCGCATGCTCTCCCCAGGCTGGACTGAAAAATACTAGGACTAAAGTTTTTAGAAAAGCCACGTCGCCGAGGGACTATTCACCAAATGGTCAACACCCTCTCAAAGATAACTTCTAGTTCTAGAACAAACTACTGGATGTTGGAATATTGCACAGCACAAGAGATTCAAGCAGCAAAACCATTAAAGATGAGCAACTTATTTCTTATACATCGGAGATTGCAGGCACACAGCCTATCCATGGTTTTATTAGAAGCATTGCAGGGGATTTGGCAATCTTTACAGGTGAGTACTTGACAAACTATTTGATATACTGTTAAGTTCAGCTGCTGTTCTACTGTGAAGTCATGCAGCAATAATATAGCTGAAATGTTTGCAGTGATCGCCCTAAAAGCATTCCCATGGTAGGACTTGGTCATAAAGCACTTTTAACAGGTCCCTGCTTGGTGTCAGTAGGCTGGGATTTGGTAGCTGTGCTGAGAGCAAACCCTCGTCTTACAGTACATGGTAGTGCCAGCATGTGCCTGCTGTGTGAAAGACTGAGGAACAGATGTGGAAGCACTGGAAAATGGCGTACCAAGGAGTTGTAAAGACTAATGCAATAGCGTGAAATAAGTTGTCATTCTGTTTTCACTTTACTGCTTTAAAGAGGTCGTCAAACTTCAGTAACCTATCTGCAATAAGAATTGCGAAGGAGACGCAAATAGATCTATTTTCTGGCTACTAGCAAACACAAGAATGTATGCATGTACTATTTGTATAGAGTGAACTAGCCAGAAGCCAACAGAGCACTGCATGGGGTCAGATACAGTCCACATGTGATTAAAGGGATAGACTATTGCTCCATCAAGAGGTAATTACTTCAGCTCACTCCTAATTTGGGGTAAGATTCGAGCAGCAATTTTGGGAAGAGTTAGCAGACACATTTCAAAGTGACATATGGAGGAATGTTAAAGTATTTGCCTTAGAATGACAAGAAGTTGGAGGGGGTGGGTGCCACACGGCTCTGACCTGACGTCTACGGACATGACTTCAGCGGAGCCATATATGCCCCTCCCGGCGCACTGACGTCGGTTTTCTTCTTTTCCGCGTCCGAGCATGGATCCTGGAAAATCAGCAGTTTCTTGGCCTGGTTTTTGGGCCTCCTCTGTCGTGGGAACAGTGGGCAATGCCTTCCGGCTTTAAGGCTTGTGAAGCCTGTGCGCGTCAGATGTCTGGCACTGACCTGCACCTCTTCTGTCTGTGGTGCCTCGGCGTTCACGACTCCAAGGAGTGCGACGCCTGTCAGAAGATGAAGCCCAAGTCCCAGAGGAAGCCTCGTGTATAACTACTGGCCGCGCGGTTGTCTGGTCCAGGCTCTTCGCATCACTGCTGTCCGTCAGGATCGGGCTGTGAGAAAGTGCCATCTTTCTTGCATGGTATGCCCCCACTTTTTTGCTGAATTGCTGAATGTACTTTGACTGAGTGTGCCCTGGACTCCTGCCAATCAGGTGCTCAGGGCCTATGTTCCTTCTCTAAAAACCTCAAACCCAAATTGGCAAACCCTGGCCACATGTCAGCCCCTGGTAAATGGTACCCTAGATACCCAGGGCCTTGTGACGAGGGAAGGCCTCTAAGGGCTGCAGCACTTATTGTCACCCTTAGAGGCCCTGTACCCCAACACAAACACACTGCCCTTGCAGGCTGAGTGTCTGGGTACAAGACGAAACAGTCGACATGGCACACATCCCTGTGTGCCATGCCCACAACCTACACTGCCCTGGCATACATCAGCCAACCCTCTAGCTGGGTGCCCTATGCCAGTGGTGTGGGCACAGGAGCATGTGCCCTGTGCCCTTCCAGTACCCAGGTCCATTTCTGGGCACGAAGTGCAGTGCTGCCATTTAAGAGTATATGGTGCTGGGAGCTCGTCAAACACGAACTCCACAGCACCATAATGGCAACACTGAAGACTGAGGTTTGGTATCTAACTTCTCAGCACATTAAACCCGCACTGATGCCAGTGTGGGATTTAATGTACAAAGCACTACAGAGGGCATCTTAGAGATGCCCCCTGAAACCTAACCTACAATCCACGTCTGGTCTGGGAGGCTGCCTAGGCTGCCACACAGCAGACATGTTGCTGGACCCTTGAGTGGAGAGCCCTCGCTCTCCTGGGCCTGCAACAATGCACATCCTGGTCAAGGTGCTAGGTCTCCTCCCCCAGGATGGATAGGGGGAAGCTTCAAAGGTGCCTCTGAGCTTCTCCAGGCCACTTGCTGTACCCAGCAAACTAGCCCCACCGGTTCTAACCCCTACTCTGGCGGGAAGCTTGGCCGGAAACCCCAAATAAGGACAGGGGATGTGCTAGCCTGGCAACCCCACCCCTCAGGTGGGGGAGGCGAGGTGAAGCACATCTCCGGGCGCTTGCCATCTTGAAGATGGGAGGCCCTACCCAATCAGGACTAGGCTACTGCCCCCTCCCACAGGAGAGTGGCAGGATAGGGTGTAGACCCACCCCAGGGCAGGGACCCATTGGCCTCTGCCCTTTACCTAGCTGTAATGGCTCTAAATCTAGTATTTAGAGGCACCCTGAACCTTCCTCCTCCAGATTCCGATAAAGCAAAGAGCAAGAAGAGACCTGCCATACAGCTGCTAAGAAGAGGAAGACACCAACTGCTTTGGCCCCAGCCCTACCAGCCTGTCGACCCTCTAACCTGCTCCTGCTACATCCCAGCACCTCTTGTGGCTAGCAACCTCACAAACCCCGGAGCCCCTGGCTACCTTGCGACTGAGCATCTGGGACTCCCATGAGCAGTGGCTCTGCTCAAAGCAAGTTCTAACCCCTGGCATCAGCCCAGAACCGCAAACCCTGCACACTCTGCACCCGCCAAGCCTGGCCTGTGCCGGAGTGAACAAAGACCCCGAGGACGTTCCCCCGGCGACTGTGACCCCGAATCCGTCACCCAAGGACTCACCTTGACGCTCCTGACGCCTGCAGCCTCAGAACCAGGTACCCCCCAACCGCGATCAACAGAGGGTAACATTTCCCGACACCAAAAGGTCCCCCGGCAGTCCCCTGTGCCCAACTCCTGGCTACCTACCTATCCTACAACTACACAGCTTACCTCTCGAAGTGGTGGTGGCACCTGAAGAATCTTCGTCCCCGAGCTTGCAGCCTTTGTTCATCCTGGAGCTTTCCCATTGAACTCAATTGAGCGCCCGAATGCTCAAAAGCACCCAGCCGCCCGAGTGGCCCTGGCAGTGTAAACTCTACCCCTACCTACTTCCCCATTTGCCCGGAGCAAGTGACTAGGAGCCCAGCTCCCACAGCCGTGTGGCCTGCTAGTCAGCAGCCACCAACCAAGGCCCCCCTGCTTCCCATAGGATAACATTGGGCCAACTCACTCTGCACACGGCTGCCCCTGTGGCGCTGAGGGTGTAACAACTGTACTTACCTGACCCTGGGAGACCTCAGTCTGTTCCCAGAACCTTAACTCTGCCAGTCTAGTACTTACCCAAAAGCCGATGAGCCAATTTTCCTCCCTAGGGTAACATTGACTGGTTTCTTCTGAAATTTGTAAGTGTGGAGTTTCTAAACTTTAAAATATTCACCTAAAATCAACCGAGTAACATACGAAAATACTCACCTGCTATTAGGAGTGATCCCAGTGCTGGATCTTGGTGCCCAGCACCGACCCTGAAAAGTAATTACAACCGTTACCATTAACCCAATTTTCTTCCATAGGAAACCATTGACTGTTTTTCTGTGAAATTTCTTCTAAGTGTCGATTTTTGTAGACTACAAATATTCTTTAAGAATCGTACCAACTGTGAAAACTTAATTACTTGCCTGTTTTAGATGTGCCCGTGCTGCACCTTGGAGCCCAGCACTGGATTACAAAAGTAACGAGAACATACTTTACCGGTACCTTGAATTTCCTTCCATAAGATAACATTGCCTGGCTTTTGCTGAAATAGTTTCTAAGTGTCGATTTTTCAAACTTACAAATATACGTTAATCGCCTGTATAACCAAAACACATTCTTCCAACTGTTTACAGGTGATGCCCCAGTGCTGGATCCAGGATCAAACACTGAGTTAGAAAAAGTAACGATAACCCCATGTTCGAGGCATATGAGCTGCAGATTATACACTGTGCATAGATCGCCATCTGGTGTTGGGCCCGGATGTGTGCAGTTTGTTTTTCCTCTTGGAAAGTCTTTGGAAGTCACGAGGTCGGTGACTCCTCCTTTGGTTCGTATTGCGCATGGGCTTCGGCTCCATCCTCAGATTGTATTTTTCCGCCATCGGGCTCGGATGTAGTACTTCACGCTCCGGTTCTGAACTTTTCCAGTTCAACGATCGACGCAAAATCCTCGCTCATCGAGATTCTTCAGATAGATAAATAAATAATCTTAATCACCTTCCCTTAGGCACTTCTTTGATTCCGGTCGTCGACGGTGGCTTTCGGGCCTATCCCGGCTCCGGTCTCGGCTGATGGAAAGAACTCCCTTCAAGAAGTGCCCTCGATGTGGGTCCAAATTCCCCCACACCGATCTTCATGAGGTGTGCAACCTCTGCCTCTCCCCTGAACACGAGGCTCGAGACTGTCCCGCCTGCAAGTCTTTTAGATCGAAAAAGACTATTTGAGATCGAAGGGCCCGACGCAACATGGCGCACTCCTCTACCTCCGCACCAGTCGACCTCTTCGGGGACGACGTCGAAGCTCCGGGACAGCAGAACATCAAAGAAGATAACGACGATCTCGTCAGTGCTTCCGAGGCCGACTAATCAGATGTGGAGGACATCACCCCGGCGCAGAGGGTCGTGAGTACTATACCACCTCCCCCCACCCACGCCGATACCCAAAAAGGCTTCGGTCACGTCTTCGCCTTTGAGCCAAGGCAAGACCAAGGACACTGCTTCTAACACCCCACCTTCGGGCCCGGTAAAGAAGCCTATTAAGCCTTCCAGCAGCTCGGGCTCGAGCCAGCCTGCCAGCGGTGCCGAAAAACACCCTTCGGCACCGAAGAAAAAATCAGCCTCCACCCCGAGCCCAGCAAAGCCCTCTGTGTCGACCAAACATAAGGTCCTCGGCACCGACACTCCCGTGCCGAAGCCTCTCTCGGCACCGAACAAAAAATCAAAGGCCCCGAAAAAGCACAGCACAGACAAGCCTAAAAAACCGTCGGCGCCGACCGAACAACCAGTGTCACAAGAACGTTTTACACCGGATCCTCTACAATAGACACTTACCAAGGATCCGAAAACTGGACATTATACACTGTCTTCAAAAAAGACATTTGGACAAACCAGCTCCACCTCCAAAGAGGGAGGACACTACTACCTCCCCTTTCAGAGTGCCTTCCCCACCCCCACCACCCTCCGCCTCATCGCTCTCCTACCCTGTCTCCAGACCATGATGATCAAGGGGACCCTTACTATTATCCATCAGATGTGCCACAAGACCCCAACCCTAATGGATCCCCAGACCCATGGAATGACTATAACAATCCAGACATCCCAGATGTCCCACGGGATGACCTTTATCCATCTAGGCCATCCCCACCAGAAGACTCGTTAGGTTTTCACCACCTACTACAGAGGGCAGCACATTATCACGGGGTAGAGCTACATACTGACCCAGTGGAGGAAGATTTTCTCCTAGACACCTTCGATTCTGCACGTAGGTCCACTGCAATACTACCTATGCTAAAAGGAGTAATCAAACATGCACCAGAAGTTTTTAAAGACCCAGTCAGGGCTAGGGTCCTAAACCCTCGGAATAGAGAAATGTAAAGCCGCCCCCACAGAGCCTTCATACATTAAAGGCCCTGCACCACTGGATTCCTTGGTGGTATCTACAGCTAGGAAGCGTTCAAATTCTCAGGCATCAGGCGAAGCACCACCACCTGACAGAGTCCAAGCTCCTAGACGCGTCAGGGAAGCGCACTGCGTCACAAGCCGCCAATATATGGCGTATCGCCAACACTCAAGCGCTATTGGCCAGATACGACAGAGCGCATTATGAGGAGTTAGAGGCCATCATGCACCATCTCCCTGAAAAATACAAAAATAGGGCTAATGAATTGATCCAAGAGGGAAAAACTATAACTAATACCTCTATACGCTGTGCCCTAGATGCGGCAGATACAGCCTCCAGGGCCATAAACACCAGTGTCCTCCGTCGCCACGCCTGGCTAAGAGTTTCAGGTTTTAAACCTGAGGTGCAAGCCTCCATATTAAACCACCATTCGATCAACAACATTTATTTGGTCCAAAAGTTGATGAAGCCCTCAAAGATGAAAAAAGATACTGATACGGCGAAATCCATGGGAGCCCTACAGTCACACACTCCTAGGCGCTCCTTTCGCCGCTCTTCCTTACGGGGCACCGGTAGAGGCTACTCCTCAGAGCATCCACGTCCTATAAATCCCCTCCTCAGTCTACCTTCACAAGGGGTTATCAAAGAGGCGGCTACAGAGGCAATAATAATAAAGGCAGAGGCAAGACAAATACCGCCCGCTCTGCCACACCGCCTACCCAATGACTCTTCCCCCCTGCTCCCTCCAGACCATTCCACTCCGGTCGGGGGCAGAATACAAGATTTTTGCAGCGTGAATCTTTCTGGATTCACTATGCTGTGCATTATTCCGCGATCTTGTGGTTGGGTCCGGATTCGTAGTCTTTTCTTTGGTTTTTTTTTTGTTTTTTGTTTTTTTGTTTTTTTGTAGCCCAGGTGGGCGGCGACGACCACCATTTGGTGCACCTTCCGTGACGTCGTCGTGCTTCCTGCGGAAGTCCCACCTTTGGGTCGCCATCTTCAGATTCTTTTTTCCGCCGTTGGGTCTGGATCGTCATCGAGAAGCTCCAGAGTTACAACCGAAGAAAGAAGAAAGAAAAGCGAGTTTCGTCGACAAATACATCGGAGTTTCACAGGAAAGGAGGTTATTTCATCAGCAGCGCGAAGAAAGGAGGTTCAGCGCCCTTTTTTCTTCGACCTGGGAGAATGCGCACTCAGAGGCCCTGAGCGCAATGGACAAGACGCCATTCAAGTTCTGCCCAAACTGCCACCACAAATTCGCGCATAAGGACCAGCATCCGGTCTGCAACCTCTGCCTACCGGTCGAACACCAGAGTAAGGACTGCAACGCCTGCTCAGCCTTCGCGCCGAAGACGCTCAGAGTGAGAGATCGGCAGAGAAGAGCCAACGCCAGCATGGATGGCACGGGTAAGGCCCCGTCGCTCTACGATCTGGGCCTCTCCTCGGACGACGAGGACACCGTCGCCGGGACAGCCGAAAACTTCACGGTCGTAGAGACCGACAAGAAAAAAGACGAGGTAAGAGAATCGTCGAGCGAAAAACAGAAAGTACCTCAAACACGAGGGTGACTCGAAAAAATCTGAGTCTAAGTCCACGAAGGGAGCCCAGGCGCCGAAAATTTCGACGACCAAAGGGGGAACCATGGACAAGAGGCCGAGCGGATCCTTAGAGAAGGACTCCCTGGTGCCGAAAGACTCCGAAAGGCAAGGGTCGTCGAAGACAACCCAGGGAGCGGCCCGATCGACGCTGAAAGAACGGTCGACGTCGACGCAAGTTTCGACGAAAAGATCCGCGGTCGACGCCGAAAGCATCTCCAAGATGGAGAAAAAGAAAAGGCGGCTCGAGGCCGAAATGGAGAACATCCTTCAAAGGAAGGAGGAGTTTGACGCCAAGATGAAGGAATTCAAGATTCCAACGATTTCATCGGCGGACGTCGTCGAGGTCGAGGAAGAATTCGACACCGAGGGACTGATGAGGGATCTCGAAGAGGAAGACGAGACCTATTATGAAGAGGAAGCCGAGGAAGAAGACCAACAGTCGGTCTACGGCTCTGCACCATCGACCAGCCACGAGATGGAATGGCAGGATCTCGACACCGAGAACCCGGAGGAGTCCGTGGACACGTACCCTTCGAGGCCTTCGCCACCCGACGACATCGGGGTGTACAACATGGTGGTCAGGAGCGCAGCGACAGCCTTCGGCGTCAAACTCGACGAAGAGAGGCCGAAAGCCGATTTCCTCGTCGAGACCCTGCTCCCCATCCAGACAAGGAGCCAGTTCCTCCCCATGCTTCAAAGCGTGATGAATCAGGGGAGAGAAGCCTTCAAGGAACCAGCGACCTGCCGGTCGATCACTCCGAGGACTGAGAAGAAGTATAAGCACTCTTCCCTCGACCCCCCCTTACATCAAAGGTAGCGTGACCGTAGACTCCATCATAGCGTCCACGGCCAGGAGAAGGGCCAACGTACCAGCAACCTCGGGCCCACCACCTGATAAAGAGAGCAGGAGGATAGACCTCACAGGAAGAAAGGTCGAGAGGAACGCCGCTATGCACTGGCGCATGGCGAATTCCAATGCTCTCCTCAATAGACACCAGTACCAGCACTGGGACGAGATGGGAGAGCTAATAAAGCATCTCCCCGAAGAATACCGCCAGAGAGCCTCACACCTAGTTGATGAAGGCAAAAACATCGCCAACTCCTGCATAAAGACGGCGTTGGACGGGGCAGAGACTTCAGCAAGACTCATGGCCATAGGGGTCACCGAGAGAAGGCATGCATGGTTAAGAATCTCGGGATTCAAACCGGAGGTGCAGAACATCCTTAGCACCCCCTTCAACGGAGAGACACTGTTCGGAGCAACAGTTGACGAGAAGCTCACCCAGCTAAAAAGAGATAACGAAACGGCGAGGTCCATGGGGGCCCTACAGCACAGGGGAATGAGGCGAGGCAACCCCTCAAGGAGACCCTACGGTAGGGGAGGAAACCAGCAGGGCCCGTCGCACCAGACGTTCCAGCAGGGTGAAGGTCACGGACAGGGTCAGCAGAAGCAAAATTGGCAGTACCAGCCCCGGGGCCAGTCCTTTCGCGGGAGAGGGAACGGACGTGGCCAGAGAAGGAGAGGGGGGGAGCAGCCCTCATCAAAGTGACTCTGCACGCAGGAGGACGCCTACCCTCGACATGCCCCCAAGGGTGAGGCGCGAAACAGTAACATCGAGGGGGAGAGAAGGATCAGAAGCCTACGAGCATACAACACCAGTAGGCGGAAGGCTGAGACTCTACCTTCACGAGTGGCAGCGTATAACCACAGACCAGTGGATACTGAACATCATGCAGTACGGGTACTGCGTAGATTTGGAAAGGAAACCGCCAAATAGAAAGCCAAGGGGAAGGCAAAGATCGGACCAAGAACTGACCCTACTCAGAGAAGAAACACGGAAGCTTCTACAAAAGGGAGCCATAGAGCCAGTGCCGTTCAGAGAACGCAACAAGGGGGTCTACTCAAACTACTTCGTGGTCCCGAAGGTAGACGGGAGCCTCAGACCCATCCTAGACCTGCGATACTTAAACAAGTTCGTCAGAACGCAAAGGTTCAAGATGACTTCGCTGCAGGAGGTGCTGCCCCAAATAAGACACGGAGACTTCATGGTCACCGTGGACCTCAAAGATGCCTACCTGCACATCCCAGTAAACAGAAGACACAAGGGACTTCTAAGGTTCAACATCGACCAGGAACACTACCAGTTCACAACCCTGGCATTCGGATTAAAATCAGCACCAAGGGTTTTTACAAAATGCCTGTCGGCGGTCGCGGCCCACCTACGAAAGCAGGGGATACACGTCTACCCCTACCTAGACGACTGGCTGGTCAAGGCAAACTCGCGCGAAAAGTGCGCAGCGCACGCAAAACGCGTAACAGACACACTCACAAACCTGGGGTTCTCAATCCACTGGGGGAAGTCGTCGATGGAACTGGAGCAGGTGAAGATTTTCCTGGGGGCAAAAATCAACTCCCTGAGCGGCACCGTGGTGCCCAGCGACAGGAGGACAGATGCCCTACTGAAGGAGACGCGGCTCTACCAGAAGGGGCGAGCTCTGACAGTGAGGGCGGTGAGCAAATTGATGGGGATGGCGTCGTGTATCCAGCTAGTGCCGAATGTACGCTTGCACATGAGACCATTCCAGGAATGGCTACAACAGCAATGGTCACAAGCAAACGGAAGTTGGTAGGATCTAGTGGTTGTTACGCACGCAGTGCAGGAGGAGATAACTTGGTGGAACAGAGACAACATGACAGCAGGGAGAAGCCTGACACCACCAAACCCAACAATGACCATTACCACGGACGCATCGCAAAAGGGATGGGGGGCACACATGGACAACCTCAGAGTGAGGGGTCTGTGGGCTCCAGCAGATGCGGTTCGCCATATCAATTACCTCGAGTTGAAGACAATCCTACTAGCCCTGAAGGCATTCCAGAGGCATCTGTACAACCAGAGGGTGTTGGTTCAAACAGACAACACCACGGCAATGTTCTACATCAACAAGCAGGGGGGGACACAGTCGTTCCCTCTCTCCTCTCTGGCTCAGGAGATTTGGAGATGGGCCATACCTCTCAGGATAGATCTACTGGCAATTCACCTACCGGGAAAGGACAATGTGGAGGCAGACTGGCTAAGCAGGCAGACCTCTGCATCTCCCGAGTGGGAGTTCAATGGCCAGGAAACAAAGAAGCTTTTCCGGAGATGGGGAACTCCCACAATAGACCTATTTGCAACACGCCAAAATGCAAAATGCCAAAGCTTCGCGTCCAGGGAACCAGATCAGCAATCCCAGGGGAATGCCCTATGGATAAGCTGGTCGAGGACATTTGCCTACGCCTTTCCACCGATACCCCTGTTGCACACAGTGCTCAACAAGTGCAGGACCAGCAACATGACTCTAATCCTAGTGGCCCCGCAGTGGGCGAGGCAGACATGATTCTCACAAATTCAAGAAATGGCGCAAGGCAATCCGTACAGGTTCGAGAGGAGAAAAGACCTGCTCTCAATGCAAAACGGGCAGGTACTGCACCCAGAGCCAGAGACCCTCAACCTGGCAGCATGGCTCCTGAAGACCTAGAGTTCGCACACCTAAGGTTGCCTCAGAGCACTATGCGAGTGCTACGGGAGGCAAGGAAACCAACTACAAGAAAATGCTACAGCGCAAAATGGAAAAGATTCACGGTGTGGTGCAGGAAAAAAGGCCTGCAAAACAGAATGACAAGAGACTCAACTGTGCTGAGGTACCTCACACACCTTCTAAAGAGTAACCTCTGCTCGAGCTCCCTAAGGGTACACCTAGCAGCGATCGTTGCCTACACCAGAGGTGAGAAGGGTACAAGTTTCTTCACCTCGCAGGTGGTGAAGAGATTCATGGAGGGAGCCAAAAGAATGGCCCCCCCGAAAAGGTTGCCGCCGCCGGCATGGAATTTAAACGTGGTTCTGACGGAGCTCATGAAGGCGCCGTTTGAACCCATTCACAAGGCCACTCTGCAAATGTTGACGATGAAAACTGCCTTTCTAGTGGCCATAACCTCACTACGCAGGGTGAGCGAGCTTCAGGCACTAACGCTACAGGAACCCTACATTCAAATTCACAAAGACAGGGTAGTCCTGAGGACGGACCCACACTTCATGCCCAAGGTAGTGTCGGCGTTCCACATGAATCAGAGTATCCAGATACCAAGTTTCTTCCAAAACCAGACTACAAACGCAGAAAGGGCACTGCACACCCTCGATGCCAGAAGAGCGGTGATGCACTACATTGAAAGAACCAAGGAACTCAGGAAGTCGAAGCAGCTGTTTGTGTCCTTTGCTGCTAGCTTCATGGGTAGACCAGTGACCAAGGGCACCATCGCTAGGTGGATTGCCCTCACTATTCAATTCTGTCACAAACAGGCTGGACAGGAGCTAGCGGAGGGGCCCCAGGCACACTCCACAAGGAAGAAGGGGGCCACCGTTGCCTTCCTGGCAAACACGCCCATACAAGACATTTGTCTCGCTGCAACTTGGGCATCTGTGCACACGTTCACAAAACACTACTGCGTGGACATTCAGATGAATAAGGAAGCACAGGTCGGACAGAAGGTGCTACAACACATTTTCAACGACCAACGCTCATCTTCCACCCAGCCACCACAAAATTAGGAAAACCGCTACAAAGTCTATGCACAGCATAGTGAATCCAGAAAGATTCACGCTGCAAAACGAAAAGTTTCTTACCTGTCGGTGTAGTTTTGCAGCTTAAAGATCTTTCTGGATTCACTAGCGAACCCACCCACCTCCGCCAGGAAGATGAGGCTGGAGGAAGAGGGGGTGAAATGGAAAAGATCAAGAAATGGAAACGTTCAGAAAATGGACAAAAGGATTAAGCAATCGCCTAGGGTAAAAAAAAAAAGGGGGGGAAAAAAAGAACCCGAAGATGGCGCCCCAAAGGTGGGACTTCCGCAGGAAGCACGACGTCACGGAAGGTGCACCAAATGGTGGTCGTCGCCGCCCACCTGGGCTACAAAAAAAAAAAAGAAAAGACTACGAATCCGGACCCAACCACAAGATCGCGGAATAATGCACAGCATAGTGAATCCAGAAAGATCTTCAAGCTGCAAAACTACACCGACAGGTAAACTTTTCGTTCCTTCACGTCTGGGAGACCATCACCTCAGACAGATGGGTGACCCAAATTATTCATTCAAGGTACTGCCTAGAATTAACATCTATTCCCCCCCCCCCCCCCCCCCCCCCCCAAACATTCCACCCAGGCAACGCCCAATGTCTCAAAAACATGCCACGTTACTAAAACAGGAGGTAATCTCCCTCCTGCAAAAACAAGCCATAGAGCAAGTCCCCATCAATCAACAAAATTTAGGGGTCTACTCCCTGTACTTTCTGATTCCAAAAAGAGACGAGACTCTACGACCTATTCTAGATCTAAGACCTCTAAACACTTGCATACATTCAGACCATTTTCACATGGTAACCCTTCAACAGGTTCTTCCACTCCTCTCCCAGAACGACTTTCTCACCACACTGGAGTTAAAAGACGCATACTTTCACATCCCAGTACACCATGCTCAGAGTACCTCAGATTTGTAGTGGACGGGCAACACTACCAGTTCAAGGTGCTCCCGTTCGGGGTCACAACAGCACCAAGGGTATTCACCAAGTGCCTAGCAATAGGGGCGGCACACCTCAGAAGACAGCACATTCACGTCTTCCCATATTTGGACGACCAAAAGCCACGTCTTGCGACCAATGTGTGCGCCATACCGCCGCTACAATCCAACTGCTTCACCAGCTAGGTTTCACGGTGAACCACCAAAAGTCCCACCTGGTACCATCACACACAACAATACCTCGGTGCCACCATAGACACCTCAAAAGCCATAGCCTATCCCAATCCTGCCAGGATTGCAAACATACAGGCTCTGCGTCAAAAATTCATACTTCAACACTCTACCAGCTAGGGTGTTTATTCAACTGATAGGGATGATGGCCTCTTGCATTTTCATAGTGCCTCACGCAAGACTCCAGATGCGTCCACTCCAAGAGTGTTTAGCGCGCCAGTGGAACCAGGGTCAACTGACAGATCTGGTGTTGGTGTACGGTCGCACCCATCGCTCTCTGCAGTGGTGGAACACCACAAACCTTTCCAAAGGTCGACCGTTCCTGGACCCGGTTCCACAGATCATCCTAACAGACGCATCGCTCTCCGGCTGGGGACCTCATCTGTTACATCTCACAGTACAGGGCACATGGACGCCGCAACAAAAGCTACTCCACATCAACCATTTGGAGTTACTGGCAATCTTCCTAGCCCTAAAATCCTTCCAGACGCAGATTTCAGGCAAGGCAGTCCTCATTCGCACAGACAACATGACTGCCATGTACTACATTCAAAAACAGGGGGGCACACCCTCTCCACAGCTCTCTCAATTAGCACAGAGCATATGGAGATGCGCAATTCCGCAGAAAATCTTTCTCATGGCCCAACACGTCCCAGGAGTCCAAAACACCGTGGCAGATCTGCTCAGCAGGCAAACGCAACAGATTCACGAATGGGAACTTCACCCACAGGTTCTTCACCCGTTCTTCCAGAAGTGGGGGCATCCACAGATAGACCTATTCGCCACCCACAAAAAATGACCAAGCTTCGCCGCCAGATATCCACACCCATTGTCCAAAGGCAATGTGATATGAACTGGTCAAACAAATTTGCATACACTTTTCCACCTCTCCCACTAATTCCATTAGTGGTGCGAAAGCTACAACAACATTCCCTCACACTAATCCTAGTAGCTCCAACATGGGCCAGACAACCGTGGTACACCACACTGCTGGAACTCTCGGTAGTACCACACCAAAAGCTGCACCTCTCACCATGCCTCCTAACCCAGAACCATGGAGAGATCAGGCACCCGGACCCAGCTCAGCTCAACCTTGCGATCTGGCTCCTGAGGTCCTAGAATTCGGATACCTTAACCTTCCCCCTGATTGCATGAATATAATCAGGGAAGCTAGACGCCCTACTACTAGGGCATGCTATGCTGCAAAGTGGAAAAGATTTGTTGTTTACTGCCACAACAACACAATCAACCCTCTAGACGCATCCATACAGCACATCATATGTTACTTGCTCCATCTACAAAGGTGTAACCTAGCATATACATCCATCCGGTTACACCTCGCAGCAATTGCTGCTTACTTACAAAACGGGCAGCACCTATAACTTTTCAGGGTGCCTGCCATCAAAGCCTTTATGGAAGGCCTAAAAGAGTAATTCCACCCAGAGTACCACCCTCACCTGTCTGGAACTTAAATATAGTTCTCACAAGGCTAATGGGACCCCCTTTCGAACCATTGCATACATGTGAGCTGCAATTCCTCACATGGAAAACAGCTTTTCTAGTTGCCATCACTTCCCTTAGAAGGGTTAGTGAAATACAAGCACTCACTATACAGGAACCTTCTCTTCAAATGCATCAGAACAAGGTTGTACTCCGCACCAATCCAAAATCTCTACCCAAAGTCATTTCTCCCTTCCATCTAAACCAGTCGGTAGAATTACCAGTCTTTTTCTCACAACCTCAAACTGTTGCGGAAAGGGCTTTACACACACTGGATGTTAAAAGGGCCTTACTTTACTACATCCAAAGAACACAACCTTTCAGAAAAACCAAACCGCTATTTGTCTCCTTCTCTCCACCACATAAAGGCAACCCTATTTCTAAATCAGGGATAGCTAGGTGGATTGTAAAATGCATACAGATTTGCTACCACAAAGCAAAACGAACGCTATCTGTTCCCCACCTAAAGCCCACTCTACAAGGAATATAGGGGCTTCTATGGCTTTTCTAGGGAACATACCACTAGATGACATCTGCAAAGCAGCGACATGGTCAACACCGCACACTTTCACAAAACATTACTGTGTAGATGTGCAAACCAAGCAACAAGCTAGTGTGGGCCAGGCTGTACTAAAAACACTGTTCCAAACTGTTCTTGGCATGTAGAGCTGCAGATCTATACACGCCTCCCCAGCTACCTGTATCTGTTCCAGTCTTATCTTATTTAGATACAATACACATGGGTTTCTTTACTGTTACTACTACGCTCCATCTTTCCCTGCTGGCGAAAAGCAATCTGAGGATGGAGCCGAAGCCCATGCGCAATACGAACCAAAGGAGGAGTCACCGACCTCGTGACTTCCAAAGACTTTCCAAGAGGAAAAACAAACTGCAAACATCCGGGCCCAACACCAGATGGCGCTCTATGCACAGTGTATAGATCTGCAGCTCTACATGCCAAGAACAGATGCATACTGGTAAGTAGCATATTCCTTACCTGCTAAGTGAAATTCCTCCCATAGGATAACCTTGGTGATTCTGTGAGAAAAAGTTTCTAAGTGTCAACTTTTAAAATACCAAAATATTGCTTAAGAATTACTACTGTAACCAAAATGCTTTTACTCAACTGTTTACAGGAACTGTCCCAGGACTGAATCTAGGATCCAGTCTTGTGGTAAGAAAAGTAATCCGAAAAGTAATCCAAAAAGTAATCTATTGCATTTTACTAGGAATTCCCATTGAGCTCAATGTATAATTGTTTGAAATGGTTGCCTATTGCAACAACTGCTTCTGTAGTAGGGGATCTGTGTATAGTCATAATCTAGTGAATAGTCCCGCCCATGTGCGTGGACCCCGGAGCAATAAAAAATCTCTAAAGGTGACAAATCATGCAGACCTGCATACACCTTTAAGAGAGAATTTAATTTAAAGACAGATAATGCAGCCTATACCCACAGGCTACACTGTCCAGAACTTCAACTAGAATTCCACCAACATCCACAAACAGCACTGCCTGTCCAGCTTTTCTCCACATAGGACAAAACCCTGCCTCTACCAGCAAAAGCCTCTGGAATGATAGAGAGGAAGGAGTGGACAGACAAGCCCCATAGGCTGCCATTATGTGGCTTAGAGCAGGATACTGTGCCTTTAAGAAAAGGCACAGATTTCCAGAACTTTCCCCAGTATCCCAGAATGCCCAGCAGGTCCCCTTTACTGTCAGTTCTTTTTGAAGGCGTAGCACGCCAGACCTGTAGCATTCTTCATATGAATAATTATCTCTCCACCGGGGAGGAGGGCGGGCGCTTATGACTATAACAGATGCCCCTACTACAGAACTGGAGTTACAGAAAAGAAACTACTGCTTCTGTAGTAGGGGATCTCTGTGTATAGTCATAATCTAGTGAATAGAATGGCAAGCCCATCCCCACACAACAACAGCGGTGGAGAACAAACAAGACAAAACCACTACAGTGCGAACAAATTTCGCAGCGAAGCCTGCCCAACCTGAGCATCTGCCCTGGCATCCGAGTCCAGACAGTAATGCGCAGCAAAGGTATGGACCGACTTCCAAGTGGCCGCCTTGCAGATATCCGCAATAGGAACATTACGCAGCAAAGCCGTCGTGGCAGCTTTGCCCCTGGTGGAATGAGCCTTAGGTTTACCCCCTAAGGTCTTAATAGCCTTTTGATAACACAATTGTATGCAGGACACAATCCACCGAGAAATGGACTGCTTAGAGGTCGCAAGACCAGTCCTGACTGATCCATAATTAACAAACAATTGGTCAGACCTACGAATATCCTTGGTCTTATCCAGATAAAATTTCAACACCCTCGCAACATCCAGGGAATGGAGAGACCTTTCCGCTGGCGAAGAGGGATTCTGAAAGAACGTAGGTAAAGTTATGGTCTGGTTGACATGAAAATCAGAGATAACCTTAGGAAGAAATTTAGGGTGAGAACGCCTACGAGCATGCAACACCAGTAGGCGTAAGACTGGGACTTTACTTCAACAATGGCAAAAAATAACCTCAGACAAATGGATACTCAACGTCATACAGTACGGATACTGCATAGAGTTGGAAAAAAGACCTCCAAACAAACCAAAGAGAAGACAACACTCTGGTCAAGAGCTTGCTCAACTCCGAGAAGAGACGCTACAACTACTCCAAAAGGAGGCCATAGAACCAGTGCCATGCAGAGAAAGGAACAAGGGAGTGTACTCAAAGTACTTCCTGGTCCCAAAGGTGGACGAAACACTAAGACCCATCCTGGATCTACGATTCCTAAACAAATTCATAAAGACGCAAAAATTCAAAATGACATCGCTACAAGAAGTTCTACCTCCAATACGAGGCGGAGACTTCATGCCCACCGTGTATCTCAAAGATGCCTACCTGCACATCCTGATGAACAGGCGCCTCAAAAACCTGTTAAGGTTTAACATCAACCAGGATCATTACCAATTCACAACCCTGGCATTCGGTCTAAAGTCCGCCCCAAGGGTTTTCACAAAATGCCTTGCAGCAGTAGCAGCGTACCTACGGAGGGAAGGGATTCATGTGTATCCTTACCTAGACGACTGGCTAATCAGAGCAAGTACTCACGACAAGTGCGAGGAACACGCAGAGCGGGTGACAAGAACACTAACAAGCCTGGGGTTCTCGATACACTGGGGGAAGTCATCAATGGAACCAGAACAGGTGAAGATCTTCCTGGGGCGCAGATCAACACCATAGACAAAACGGTCATGCCCAGCGACAGGAGAACAATAGCCCTGCTGAAGGAGACGCGTCTCTACCAGAATGGGCGAGCTCTGACAGTGAGAACAGCGAGCAAGATCATGGGTATGATGGCGTCAAGCATTCACCTAGTCCCCAATGTACGCCTACACATGAGACCATTCCAAGAATGGCTGCAACAGCAATGGTCACAAGCAAACGGAAGTTGGGAGGATCTAGTGATTGTAACGCACGCTGTGCAAGAAGAGATAACATAGTGGAACAGGGACAACATAACTATAGGGAAGCCCTTGACACCTCCAAGCCCAACTGTGACCATTACCACAGACACATCCCAGATAGGATGTGGAGCACACATGAGCAAGCTCAGAGTGAGGGGTCTGTGGACTCCAGCGGATGCGGTCAAACACATCAACTACCTGGAATTGAAAACCGTACTGCTAGCCCTGAAGGCCTTCCAGAGGAAGCTGTACAATCAAAGTGTTGATACAAACGGACAACACCACAGCAATGTTTTACATCAACAAGCAGGGAGGAACACAATAGTTTCCCCTATCCAACCTGGCCCAGGAGATCTGGAAATGGGCCATCCCACTCAAAATAGACCTGCTGGCCATACACCTACCAGGAAAGGACAATGTGGAAGCAGACTGGCTCAGCAGGCAGACTTCAGCATCCCACGAGTGGGAGCTCAATGGGCAGGAAATGCAAAAACTATTCAGAAGGTGGGGAACACCGACAATAGATCTATTTGCAACACACCCGAATGCAAAATGCCAAAACTTCGCATCCAGACAACCAGAAAAACCATCCCAGGGGAATGCCCTATGGATCAGCTGGTCAAAAACATTTGCCTACGCTTTTCCACCAATACCACTGATACACAGGGTACTCAACAAATGCAGGACCAGCAACATGACGCTGATCCTAGTGGCACCACAGTGGGCAAGACAGACCTGGTACTCGCAAATAGTGGAAATGGCGCAGGGGCCCCCACACAAATTCGCAAGAATAAAAGATTTACTCACCATGCAGAACGGAGAGGTTCTACACCCAGAGCCAGAGAGCCTCAGCCTACCGGCTTGGCTCCTGAGGACTGAGGTAGCTTAAGGTGTGCGAACTCAAAGCACTATGCGAGTGCTACGGGAGGCAAGGAGGCCAACAACACAGAAATGCTATGGGGATAAATGGAAAAGGTTTACAATTTGGTGCAGCAGAAATAAGATGCAAAATAAAATTACCAGGGAATCAACGGTGCTTAGATACCTCACACACCTACTAAAGGCTAATCTATGCTTGTCGTCGCTAAGAGTCCACCGATCGGCGATCGTAGCTTACACACGCGGTGAGACGGGGGGGGGGGGGGGAGGGGAGGGGGTACGAGTTTCTTTACCTCTCGGGTAGTGTAGAGATTCCTCGAAGGGGCAAAAAGATTAGCGCCACCTGAAAGAATGCCGCCACCAGCATGGAACCTCAACGTAGTCCTTACAGAACTTATGAAGGTGCCCTTTAAGCCCATACACAAGGCCTCTCTACAAATGCTGACCATGAAAACAGCCATTCTGGTGGCAATAACCTCGCTACGCAGAGTAAGCGAACTGCAAGCGCTAACACTACAGGAGCCCTACATCCAAATACACAAGGACAGTCGTCATGAGGACGGACCCACACTTCATGCCAAAGGTGGTGTCCGCATTCCATATGAACCAGGCAATTCAAATACCAAATTTCTTTCAAAACCCAGCAGGCGCTGAAAGGTAACTACACACTCTAGACGCTAGAAGGGCGGTGATGCACTACATCGAAAGAACAAAGGAGCACAGGAAAACAAAGCAGTTTTTGTGTCATTCCCAACCAGCTTCCTGGGTAGACCAGTGTCTAAGGGCACCATCGCAAGATGGATCGCACGAACGATACAGTTCTGCCACAATCAGGCAGGACAAGAACTATTGGAGGGGGACAGGCACACTTCACAAGGATAAAAGGGGCAACAATTGCCTTTCTGGCAAACACGCCCATTCAAGACATATGCCTGGCGGCAACTTGGGCTTCAGTGCACACGTTCACTAAGCACTACTGCGTGGCCATGCAGATGAACAAGGAAGCACAAGTTAGGACAAAAGGTGCTTCAACATATATTCAACGACCAACGCTCATCTTCCACCCAGCCGCCACAAAGATAACCGCTACAAAATCTATGCACAGCATAGTGAATCCAGAAAGATTCACGCTGCAAAACGAATAGTTTCTTACCTGTCGGTGTAGTTTTGCAGCTTGAAGATCTTTCTGGATTCACTAGCGAACCCACCCACCTCCGCCAGAAAGATGAGGCAGGAGAAAGTGGAAGGACAAACAATAAAAAGAACAAGGAGATACGGAGAGAAATATTGAAATGGGAATTACTATAACGCCTAGGGTTAAAAAAAAAAAAAATACAGAGGGGAAAAAAGAACCCGAAGATGGCGCACCAAGGTGGGACTTTCGCAGGAAGCACGACGACGTCAAGAGGTACACCAAATGGTGGGACGTCGACGCCCACCTGGGCTACAAAAAAACAAAAAAAAAGGCAAAACTACGAATCCGGACCCAACCACTAGATTGCGGAATAATGCACAGCATAGTGAATCCAGAAAGATCTTCAAGCTGCAAAACTACACCGACAGGTAAACTATTCGTTAATGACTTTTCAGATTACTTTTGTATCCACAGGACTGGATCCTAGATTCAGCCCTAGGACATTTCCTGAAAACAGGTGAGTAAATACATTTTGGTTAAAGGTGCGATTGTTAAGGAATATTATTGCATTTCAAAAGTTGACACTTAGTTTTACTAGTTTAATCGATCATTGGATTGATAGCCCTACTATTGAAATTGGTGACCATTGGTTTGGTGGGAATGTTGATGTGACTAGGAAAGAGTAATTATTAGGTCTCTGCTAGCTGGGCTTCATCACTAACATGGCACCCTCTATACTTTATAATGCACAGCGCTGCGCATAATCTTGGCGCCCGCTCAATGTAGTTATGGGTGCCATGCTTAATCACGGCGCCCACTTAATTTAATATGCATCACGGCGCCCGCTTAATTTAATATGCACAGGCGCCGTGCATGAAGTTGTAGCACAGCGCTCATTTGGTCATTATTGGTTTTTTGGGAAAGGCATCAAAGCCGGACCTCCCAGTGCCCCGTACAACACTCACGGGCCTCTACTCTTGAGCAATGGCAGCCACTTGTGTTTTTTATATTCTAGACTACTGTTCACCCTTCATTTAAGGCTCCGCTGCAAGCAGACCAGCCGGGTCCACAGTCCCCAGAGGTTTGGCAGAGGCTAAAGTTTGATATAACCTTACTCTCTAAAGTGGTAGCTTGGTCGAGCAGTAAGGCAGTATTAGAGGACAGTGTGAAGCATTTGTTGACACACTCAGTCAGCAAATGGCCTCACACACTCAATAACTGGACTCTATGCCAATGGTTTATATATAAAAAATATATGCTTGTTTTAGTTGAGGACCAACAATTGGATTTAAAATATGCTTTCTCAGAATGAGATGCTTTATATAAATACTTTTGCAATATGCAATTTGACTTTTGTAAACCGTTACAAGTGGTTGCAATAGGCAACTCTATTTTAAACACAACAATGCATTGAGCTCAATGGAAATTTCAAGTTATTTGCTACAGATTACTTTTAGGATTACTTTTGGAATTCCAGGACTGGATGCTAGATTCAGTCCTGGGTCAGTACTCAAGTGATGAAAGTCGACTTAATTACTGCAATGATTTTTTTCAACGATATTTAGCTATTTTAAAAGTTGACACTTTGAAAATATTTCAAAGAAAACAGTCAATGATTCCCTATGGAAGAAAATTCAAGTTACAGGTATAGTATGTTCTCGTTACTTTTGTAATCCAGTACTGGGTGCCTAGACTCAGTACTGGGACCTTTATCCAAAACAGGTAAGTAATTACGTGTTCGAGGCATATGAGCTGCAGATTGTACACTTAGCATAGGTCGCCATCTGGTGTTGGGCCCGGATGTTTGCAGTTTGTTTTTCTTCTTGGACCGTCTTTGGAAGTCACGAGTTTGGTGACTCCTCCTTCGGTCCGTACTGCGCATGGGCTTCGGCTCCATCCTCAGATTGTTTTTTTCCGCCATCGGGCTCGGATGTGATACTTCGTACTCCGGCTTCGAACTTCTACGGTTCCAGCCTCGACGGAAAATCCTCGATTCTTCGAGTTCCTTCATCATCTTCATCTCTCGAAGCGGCACTTTTTCCATCCCGTACATCGACACCGGCCTTCGGGCCCTCCGCGACTCCGGTCCCGGCCGATGGAAAGGACTCCGTTTAAAAAGTGCCCAAAATGTGGGTCTAAATTTCCCCACACCGACCTCCATCAGGTGTGTAACCTTTGCCTCTCTCCGGAACACGAGGCTCGAGACTGCCCCGCCTGCAAGTCTTTTCGATCGAAGAAAACGATCCGAGATCGAAGGGCTCGACGCACCATGGCGCACTCATCCTCGACAGCTCCACCGGACATCTTCGGAGACGACGCCGAAGCTTCGGGGCAGACACACACCGAACTGGGAGAAGACATCGTCAGCGCTTCCGAGGCCGACGACTCCGACCTGGAGGACGTAACACCAGGACAGCGGGCCGTGAGTACAATGCCCCCTCCCAGCCCCGCACCGAAAACCAAAGAGACTCCGGTTACTCCCTCGCCTGCCGGCCTGGGCAAAACCAAAACCAAAGCCTCGATCACCCCACCTTCGGGCCCGGTGTCGAAGCACTCAAAGTCTCACGGCAGCTCGGGATCGAGCCAGCCGACGCCCGGTGCCGATAAACACCACTCGGCACCGAAGCCTGCAAAATCCAGCTCGACTCCGAAACCACCGGTGCCGAAGCCTGGACACTCGGCGCCGACCAAACACAAACAGAAATCGGTCGGCACCGACGCTCCGGCGCCGAAACAGCATTCGACGCCGAAACACACGGAGACCTCCAAAAAGCAGGGCGTACACAGAACATCGAAACCTCCGGTTCCGAAATCGCCGGTGCCGACAGACGACTCGGCGCCATTGGCTCTGTTTACACCAGACCCTTTACAAAAGACTTTGTCCAGAGATCCAAAGACTGGCCTTTTGACTGTGATTACTAAGAAGCGTCGCCTTGAGGCTCCGGCTCCTCCTCCTCCACCCAAAAAGAGGGACTCAGCTACTTCTCCCCTTAGAGTACCCTCCCCACTGCCACCCCCCCTCCCACCACCACCCCCTCCACCTTTACCTCACTACGATCCGGCCCCATCCCCAGACCCGGATGACGGGGACCCGGACAATGACCCAGGGGACGCCCCAATGGATCCCACTCCACCAGGGACCCCAGATCCATGGGAGGATTATAATAACCCTGATGTACCCAATGTACCTCAAGACGACCTATACCCATCAAGGCCGTCTCCTCCAGAGGACTCTTTAGGGTTTCACCATTTAGTGCAGAGAGCAGCACACTACCATGGGGTGGACATGCACACGGAACCAGTGGAAGAAGACTTCCTACTGGATACATTTGATTTACAAGATCGTTCCACTGCTATTTTACCCATGCTTAAGGGTGTCACCAAGCACGCTACAGAGGTATTCAAAGACCCTGTCAGAGCCAGAGTACTAAACCCTAGAATAGAGAAGAAGTACAAGGCGGCACCCACAGACCCTGCATACATCAAGGGCCCTGCTCCTCTAGATTCCCTAGTTGTCTCCACAGCTAGAAAGCGGGCTAACTCCCAATCCTCAGGAGATGCCCCACCACCAGACAAGGAATCTAAACTTCTGGACGCGTCTGGTAAACGCACCGCCTACCAGGCTGCAAACATGTGGCGCATTGCAAATACACAAGCACTGCTTGCGCGATATGATAGAGCACACTATGATGAATTAGAGGCTCTTATGCAGCACCTTCCAGAGAAATACAAACGCCAAGCTCATGACCTGATACAGGAGGGCAAACTAATCACAAACACCTCCATTAAGTGTGCCCTCGATGCAGCAGACACTGCTTCTAGAGCCATAAACACCAGTGTCCTGCTTCGCCGCCATGCCTGGCTCAGGATATCAGGGTTCAAGCCTGAGGTCCAGACATCAATACTTAATCACACCTTTGACCAGCAAACACTCTTTGGCCCAAAGGTAGACGAAGCGCTCGAAAAAATGAAGAAAGATACAGACACAGCGAAGTCTATGGGAGCGCTCCAGACCCAAGCCTCTAAGCGTTCCTTTCGACGCTCGTCCTTTCGTGGCACAGGTAGAGGCTCCTCCACCGATAATGCCTCTACCTCCTACAAATCCCCTCCTCAAAATACCTTTTCAAAGGGCAACCAAAGAGGTGGTTACAGAGGCAACAACAATAAGGGCAGGGGCAAAACCAACAATACCCGTTCTGCCACCCCACCCGCACAATGACTCCCCTTCGCTCCCCCCAGACCATTCCACTCCGGTCGGGGGCAGACTACAAGATTTTATCCACGTATGGGAGTCCATAACATCGGACAAATGGGTGACCCAAATCATTCGGTCAGGGTACTGCCTCGAGCTAACATCTACCCCACCCAATATCCCACCAAGGCACCGTCCAATGTCCCAAGAGCATTCCACACTGCTCAAACAAGAGGTACTCTCGCTCCTCCAGAAACACGCCATAGAGCAGGTACCCGGCAATCAACGAAATCTAGGGGTCTACTCCCTATATTTCTTAATCCCAAAGAAAGACGAGACCCTCAGACCCATTCTGGATCTCCGGCCTCTAAATGCCTACATACATTCAGACCACTTTCACATGGTCACCTTACAACAAGTCCTCCCACTCCTCTGCCAGGGAGACTTTCTCACAACACTGGATCTGAAAGACGCGTACTTTCACATTCCAATACACCCCTCTCTCAGAAAATACCTCAGGTTCGTGGTGGACGGGCAACATTACCAATTCAAGGTTCTCCCCTTCGGGGTCACCACTGCACCACGGGTGTTTACCAAATGCCTAGCAGTAGTAGCAGCACACCTCAGACGTCAACATGTTCACGTCTTCCCTTACTTAGACGACTGGCTCATAAAAGCCGCGTCCTACCACCAATGCGTGCAACATACAAACAGCACCATCCAACTGCTTCATCAGCTAGGCTTCACGGTGAACTACCAAAAGTCCCACCTCATACCATCTCACACAAAGCAATATCTCGGGGCCACCATAGACACCTCAAGAGGTATTGCCTATCCAAACTCAGCCAGAATCACAAGCATTCTAGCCTTACGCAAAATATTCCTTCCTCAACACTCTCTACCAGCAAGAGTGTTTATGAAGCTCATAGGGATTATGGCGTCTTGCATCTTCATAGTGCCCCATGCAAGACTCCACATGCGTCCACTTCAGGAGTGCCTAGCACAACAGTGGAACCAGGCCCAGGGTCAGCTGACGGATCTGGTGTTGGTGGACGGCCGCACACATCACTCTCTGCAGTGGTGGAACACCACAAACCTTTCCAAGGGACGGCCGTTCCTGGACCCGGTTCCCCAAGTGACTCTAACAGCGGACGCATCGCTCTCCGGCTGGGGAGCGCACCTCTTACACCTCACAATGCAAGGTCTATGGACGCCACAGCAAAAAACGCTCCACATCAACCATCTGGAGCTTTTGGCGATCTTTCTAGCCCTAAAATCTTTCCAAAAGCAGATTTCAGGCAAAGCAGTCCTCATTCGCACAGACAACATGACTGCGATGTATTATATACAGAAACAGGGGGGGACACACTCTCCCCAGCTCTCCCGCTTAGCCCAGAGCATATGGAGATGGGCAATTCCCCAAAACATTTTTCTCCTGGCACAACATGTTCCAGGCGTACAAAACACCATAGCAGATCTGCTCAGCAGACAGACTCAACAACTACACGAATGGGAACTGCATCCACAAGTTCTTCACCCATTCTTCCGACAGTGGGGGCATCCTCAAATAGACCTCTTCGCCACCCACGAAAACAAAAAATGCCCAAGCTTCGCCGCCAGATACCCACACCCATTGTCCAAGGGCAATGCGATATGGATGAACTGGTCAGGCAGATTTGCATACGCCTTTCCACCTCTCCCACTAATTCCATTAGTGGTCAGGAAACTACAACAGCACTCCCTCACACTCATTCTGGTAGCTCCGACGTGGGCCAGACAGCCGTGGTACACCACGCTACTACAACTATCAGTGGTACCACATCAAAAACTGCACCTTTCCCCATGCCTCCTAACCCAGAACCATGGAGAAATCAGGCACCCGGACCCAGCTCAGCTCAACCTGGCGATCTGGCTCCTGAAATCTTAGAATTCGGGTACCTTAACCTTCCCCCTGATTGCATGAACATCATCATGGAAGCCAGACGTCCTACCACTAGAGCATGCTATGCCGCAAAGTGGAAAAGATTTGTAATGTACTGCCGTAACAATACAATCAACCCTCTAGATGCATCCATACAACACATCATATGCTATCTGCTCCATCTTCACAGGTGTAACCTGGCGTATTCATCCATACGCCTACACCTAGCAGCGATCGCTGCCTATCTACAAAACAGACAGCATTTGTCACTCTTCAGAGTGCCCGCTATTAAAGCCTTCATGGAAGGCCTCAAACGAGTAATTCCTCCCAGGGCACCACCCTCCCCTGTATGGAATCTAAATTTGGTCCTTACACGACTAATGGGTCCGCCCTTCGAACCAATGCACAAATGTGAGCTACAATTTCTCACCTGGAAAACAGCTTTCCTTGTAGCTATCACTTCCCTTAGAAGGGTTGGTGAAATACAAGCGTTCACCATACAGGAACCTTACATACAAATGCATCACAGCAAGGTCATACTTCGAACTAATCCGAAGTTCCTGCCCAAAGTCATTACCCCCTTCCACCTCAATCAATCAGTGGAATTACCTGTCTTCTTTTCGCAACCCCAATCTGTTGCGGAAAGGGCCTTACACACACTAGATGTGAAAAGAGCGTTGCTATATTACATACAAAGAACGCAACCCTTCAGGAAGACCAAACAGTTGTTCGTTTCCTTTTCTCCACCACATAAAGGCAACCCCATCTCAAAATCAGGGATAGCTAGGTGGATTGTAAAATGCATACAAATTTGCTATCAGAAGGCAAAGAGAACATTATCTGTTCCCCCTAAAGCCCACTCTACAAGAAAGTTAGGGGCTTCTATGGCTTTTCTAGGGAATATACCCTTAGATGACATATGCAAGGCAGCCACATGGTCTACACCGCACACATTCACAAAACACTACTGTGTAGATGTGCATTCCCAGCAGCAAGCTAGGGTGGGCCAGGCTGTACTAAAAACACTCTTTCAAACCGCTGCAACGGATACCGGTGGTCGCCGCTAAGGTTGGGTACTGCTATATAATCTATGCTAAGTGTACAATCTGCAGCTCATATGCCTCGAACGGAATATGCTACTTACCAGTATGCATCTGTTCTTGGCATGTAGAGCTGCAGAGTTGTACACGCCCACCCGCCTCCCCGGCTACCTGTATCCGTTCCAGTCCATCTTATTTAGATACAACACACATGGGTTTCTCACTGTTATTACTACGCTCCATCATTTCCCTGTTGGCGAAAAACAATCTGAGGATGGAGCCGAAGCCCATGCGCAGTACGGACCGAAGGAGGAGTCACCAAACTCGTGACTTCCAAAGACGGTCCAAGAAGAAAAACAAACTGCAAACATCCGGGCCCAACACCAGATGGCGACCTATGCTAAGTGTACAACTCTGCAGCTCTACATGCCAAGAACAGATGCATACTGGTAAGTAGCATATTCCTTTCAGATATTATACGATTTTTAAAGAATATTTAAAGATTGCAGAAATTGACAGAAGAAATTTCACAGAAAAACAGAATGATTTCGTATGGAAGAAAATTGGGTTACGGTTAAGTACAGTTGTAAGTATTTTTCAGAGTCAGTGCTGGGCACTAAGATCCAGCACTGGGAGCTCACCTAAGAGCAGGTGAGTAATTTCGTTTTCGTTACTCGGCTGATTTTTGGTGAATATTTTAAGATTTGAAAAGTCCACAGGAAAAAGCCAGTCAATGTTACCCTATGAGGAAAATAGAGTTATCGGTTTAAGGGTAAGTACTCGACTGGCAGAGTTGAGGTTCTGGGCATACTCTCAGGGGTCCCCCAGGGTCAGGTAGGTACAGTTGGTTCACCCTCAGCGACTCTAGGGCGGCCGGGTGCAGAGAGTTATCCTACGAGGGATAGGGGGGCCTTGGTTGGTGGCTGCTGACTGGCAAGCCACGCGGCTGTGGGAGCTGGGCTCCTGGTCACTTACTCAGGGCAAGTGGGGAAGTAGGTAGGTGTAGAGGTTTCACTGCCAGGGCCACTCGGGCGGCTGGGTGCAGGGTGCTTTTGAGCCTTCGGGCGTTTAATTGATTTCAATGGGAAATCTCCGGTTTAGATAAAGACTGCAAGCTCGGCGACGAGGATTCTTCAGGTGCCACCACCACTTCGAGAGGTAAGTTGGGTAGTTGGAGGATAGGTAGGTACCCCGGGATTGGGCACAGCGGGGCGCCGCGTGCAGTGGTGCATTTTGGTGTCGGGAAATCTTACCGTCTGTTGATCGCGGTAGGGGGGCACCTTATTCTGAGGCTGCAGGCTTCTTCAGGAGGGTCGAGGGAGGTCCTTGGGTGCCGGACTCGGGGTCACAGTTGCCGTGGGGTCGTCCTCTTGTCCTTTGTTCACTCCGGCACTGGCCAGGCTTGGCTGGTGCAGAGTGTGCTGGGTTCGCGGTTCCGGGCTGCTGCCAGGGATTAGAGGTAGGTTTTGAGTAGAGCCTCTACTCATGGGAGTCCCAGGGGCTTCGAGCCAAAAGGTAGCCAGGTCCTCCGGGGTTTGTGAGGGTGCTGGCCACAAGAGATGCCGGGTTGGAGCAGGAGCAGGTTCGAGGCTCGACAGGCCGGTAGGGCTGGGGCCAAAGCAGGTACAGTATGTTCTCGTGCTCAATTTCAAACTTTCACAAATACTTCAACAGTACATGGCACCACATGGCTTCAATTACCAGATAATGGTTTAAATACATTTGAAATTGTTCCGACCATGGGCCCCCAATATATTTTTTGCCCAGGCCCCCAACATTTCTAGAGGCACACTGCTACACCCTGTGTTTATTTCCAAACAACTGGGTTAAAGTCGGCCTGCATACAATACTCTGAGCCTGGCTATCTTGTGCCACTTTGCCCTCCTCGGACTAACCCCTCCATGTCGCAAAAGATTCGGGTTGGGGCAGGTGCCGCTCAAGGTACACCCTCAGGCTGTCCCTCTGGGTTCCTTATTCAGAAATCCATGACTGGGTGGTCAACCTGCATGAAAACGCTGACCCTTGCTTCGGTACGGGAGTACCGTCCTCAGGGTGCACGCTCGTCAGGGCTGTGGAAGGCCTGTCTGCATGTCAAACTGGGTGGCCAACCTGCAGGATTACACAGAGCCTAGCTTCGGACGGTGCAGGACACTTCCCTAGGGCGCCCATGCGCCTGGGCTCTGGCAGGCCTGTCTGCATAGGTACCCCGAACCTGTCTCAGGTTTTAAGGACTGGACCCTCAGGATACACCCTCGGTGCCCGGTGAAAGCCTGGGCTGACTTTCAGGGCACCATTTCGGTGTCGGAGGGCAGCCTGTACGTGTTACCCTGAGCCTGGCCCCGGTGTTCCCGACTGCCCCTATCTGAAAGAAACACGTTAGTTAGATTACTCACCTTAGAATATCCCAAGGCGTCGGGCTGGATCCGGAAAGTTTTTCGTCAGCAATAACCCTGCGCATCGCTAGGCTTAGTCTGCAGCCCCTTGTCCGTCGTCGTGCACCGGGATGACGTCGTCGGAGTACTTAGACGCCGCACTGACGTGAGTTCTTCTTTTTTTTTTTTTTTGCGCCAGACCGTGCCGATCCGGTTAGAGCGTACCCCTTAGTCATTTTTTGACTAAACTTTTTTGACTCTTTTGGTCTCTTGTCGACTCGACTCAAACCCTGCAACTCCTGTCACTAACTGATGTCGGTTACGGACCATCCTTGCCGGTGCCTGTTCTGCTTGGGGGCAGACCACGATCCTGAGTCGTGCCTCGACTGCCGGGCCCTTACTTCGAAGGAGTGGTCCCGCAAGCTCCTGGAGTACCGGCAGTCTGCCTTTCACAGTCCCGGTTGTGGAGCCGCAGTCACCACCACTCGTCCGGTTCTAAGTCTTCGGGTAAGTCGAAACATGGTAAGATGTCCACGAGGCGACCTCGCTATTTGGGCTCCCCTCACCGGTCGCGGGACTCCGCTGAGGGCTCAGGTGGTATCACCCACGCGGCTTTGTCGGAGCCGCAGGAGTCGCGTCCGTCCCCATACCCGCCGGTCCCTGGGACCGACACGACTCCGGCGGAGATCAGCGCCTTCCTCTCGGCCATGAGAGGCCTGGCTCCGCCGTCGACGCCTGCTGGTGTGCCCTCGGGCCCCGTGGGCTCGACTGGGGGGGGGGGGGGGGGCCTAGCGGACCGGCGGCTACAGCCCCGGTGCCGTCGTCTACTCCGGTCCCGACGCTGCAGGTCTTTGCGGGATCCCGGCCTGGATCCCCGGCGACGCCGGTCGACCTCACGACCCCTCCGCCGGCGTCTCCTCCAGTACCACCTCGGGCGCCGCCTTCGTACAACGCCGCACCCCGGTTCAGGTCCGGGCCTGGCGTCGGAGTGGCACAGCGTCCGACGTCGATGGGTGCCACTCATCTTTCGCCCAGCTCCGATCATTTCACTGGTCTACCAGTAATCTGATGACGCTGACTACTGGGAGGGGAATGAAGACCCTCTGGCCTTGCAGGCCAACTTATCACAAGGCTGGGCAGATGAGCTGGGGGATGCCAGTGGTCTGGACACCTCCCCTGACACTGGCTGCATCTCTCCTCTGACTGGCTTCGGAGGAGGGTGCTGCATTTTCCGTAGTGCTGCGCAAGGCGGCCAATGCCCTTGGGCTGGAGTTGCCTGCTGTGGCCGTGAGGACTAACCTCCTCACTGAAGTGCTCAAACCGTCAGTAAGCTCCTCGGAGCCTCTGCTGCAGTTTGAGGCACTCGTGGACGTTCTGCAGGGCACTTCGTCCAAGCCCTCCACAGTACCTCCTGTGGATCGGAATGTGGCCAGATGTTGCCCGGCGCCACTGCCCTGCTCCGGGCGACCCCATCTTTCTGTCCCAACACCCCACGCCCGAGAGCCTGGTTATCCAGGCCTCTACTTCCCAGTCCTCCTACCCGTCCGCACCCCCGGATCGGGAATCCAAGAGGCTTGAACAGTTCGGGAAGAAGCTGTTCTCTTCCCTTAGTTTGGGGCTGTGGTCTTTAAATACAGCTCGCCTCTTGGACAGTTACTCTCCCTTCCTGTGGGATACGGTGGTGGACGTGCTGCCCCAGTGTCCGGAGGAGGCCTGGACACTACTCGCCCAGGCTCTTGCCAACGGGCGGTTTTCAGCGCGACATGCTATCCAATGTGGACGAGACACTACGGACTCGGTGGGTAGGGCAATGTCAACCACGGTGGCTCTTCGCCGCCACGCCTGGCTGCGATACAGGTCTTTCTCAGGGGATGTCCAGACCACCCTCATGGATATCTCCTTTTTGGCGAAAAGGCCGATAGTGCGCTTCAAGGACTCCCGGGCTACGGCTAAGTCCTTGGTCCTCTCGGCCCGCACCCGCAAACTTCTGCTTTTCGTCCCTTTCGTGGCCAAAGAAGGGGCGCACCCTCACGTCCGCCTAGCCACTGGCCGCAGACCCAAACTGTACGCGGTCGCGGATTCCGCCGAGGCGGTACAGGGGGGGGGGGGTCAACGTGCCAGTCATTCTACATCTACCCCGGCAGCATCCGCCTCAAAGCCCTCCTAGTACGTGCTTTCAGGCCCGTTCCATGCCAGTGGGAGGCAGAGTTCGCCATCACCTGCTCCACTGTTGTTCCATCACGTCGGACAGGTGGGTGCTGCACATCGTCCGGAGGGGCTACTCCCTCCCCTTCGAGACGACCCCTCCAGCCATGCCACCGCAGCACCACCATGTCGGGGGGGGGGGGGGTCACTTGAATCTTCTGCGGGAGGAAGTTACGACCCTCTTGGCCAAGGGGGCCATCGAGCGCGTACCTGGTCCAGAAGTATGTCGTGGTTGCTATTCCCACTACTTTCTGGTTCCAAAGAAGGGCAAAGGGGGCCTGCGCCCTATCTTGGACCTCAGGAGCGTCACGGTTCAAGATGCTCACTTTAGCTCAGGTTCTGGCTGCCCTCGACCCTGGCGACTGGATGGTAGCGTTGGACTTGCAGGACGCTTATTTTCACATTCCCGTCCTGCCGTCCCACCGTCATTACCTGCGGTTCACAGTGGGCCAGGAGCACTTTCAGTTTACCGTGCTCCTCTTTGGCCTCACCAGTGCCCCTCGGGTGTTCACTTAAGTGATGGCGGTGGTCGCAGCTCATCTGCGCAGATTAGGGGTTCCAGTCTTCCCCCATCTCGACGACTGGTTGTTGAAGGCGGGCTCGCCCCAGGCAGTCGTCTCCCACCTCCAGACTACAGCCGACCTCCTGCATTCGCTTGGGTTCACCATCAATGTGCCGAAGTCGCATATGAGTCCCTCTCAGAAGCTCCTCTTCATCGGAGCGGTTCTGGACTCTGAGCAGTTCCGGCTTATCCTCCGGAACAGCAGGTCCGGGATATTCAGGCCCTGACTCCCATCTTCCGACCTCTATCCTGGGTTTCGGTCAGGTTGGTGCTGCGGCTTCTGGGTCTGATGGCCTCCTGCATCCTGCTGGTACATCAAGCCAGGTGGCGGATGCGGGCACTGCAGTGGGACCCGAAGTTTCAGTGGGCCCAGCATCGGGGCAACCTGTCCGACCGCGTCTTGATCTCGGAGGGCACTTTAAAGCAGCTGCAGTGGTGGCTCACAGACCGCGATTGGGTCAGTTGCAGATCCCTCTCCCTACCCCAACCGGAGAACGTAGTAGTGACTGATGCGTCCCTCCTGGGATGGGGGGGCCACATGGGAGAGGCGGAGATCAGAGGCCTCTGGTCTCCGGCGGAGTCCTGACTCCATATCAACCTATTGGAGCTGCGGGCGATCCGGCTTGCACTGAAGGCATTCCTTCCCTCTTTTCGGGGAAGTGTAGTGCAGGTGTTCACGGACAACACCACCGCCATGTGGTATTTCAACAAACAGGGCGGGGTGGGGTGTGGACCCTTTGTCAGGAGGCTCTGCGCCTCTGGACATGGCTGGAACATCAGGGCATCCCAATGGTTGTTCAACATCTGACGGGCTCTCTGAACGCCAGAGCAGACTAACTCAGCCGCCGGTGCATGATGGAGCACGAGTGGCGTCTCAACTCTGACGTGGCGCAAGGCCTCTTTCGTCAGTGGGGAGAGCCTTGATTAGATCTATTTGCCGCCGAAGAGAACGTGCAATGTCAGCAGTTCTGCGCGTTGGCGTTTCCAAGGCGGCACTCGCTCGGACGCCTTTCGTCGCGAGTGGAGTTGCGGTCTGTTGTGCGCCTTTCCGGCTATACCACTTCTGCCCAGAGTGCTGAAGATCAGGCGCGACCGGGCCCAGGTCATCCTTGTGGCCCGGATTGGGCAAGAAGGTACTGGTATCCCGAGCTACTTGGGCTACTTCATGCCATTTGACTTGCCTCCTGAAGTCTGTGATGTTGTTCTGGCAGTCAGGCGTCCCTCCACAAAATCGGTATACGCCTGCCGGTGGAACAAATTTGTGGCATGGTGCACAGCAAAGGCTGTGGATCCCCTTTCCGCCCCTCTTTCTGAGGTTCTCCTCTTCCTTCTTTCTTTGGCCCAGCAGGGCTCTGCTCTGGGCACTCTTAAAGGTTATCTTTCTGCTATCTCTGCCTTCCTTCGGCTTCCTGATCAGCCTTCTCTCTTCAAATCCCCTGTTTCTCATTTCCTTCAGGGCATTACTCACATGTTTCCTCCTGTCCCTTTAATGCCTCAGTGGGGTTTGAATCTTGTTTTGACATATCTGATGTGCGCTCCCTTTGAGCCACTTCATAATTGTCCTCTTCGTCTCTTGACGCTTAAGAGTGCTTTCCTGGTAGCTATCACCTCTGCTAGAAGGGTGAGTGAGCTCCAGGCTCTCTTCTAAGCTTCCTTTCCATTCTGTTCATCTGGACAAGGTTGTGCTCCGCACTCGCCCTTCCTTCCTAAGGTTGTGACTGCCTTTCGCATCGGGCAGTCTGTTACGCTGCCCACCTTCTTTCTGCCTCCGCATCCCTCGAAAGAGGAAGAGCGGCTCCACCGTCTGGTCCCAAAATGGGCGCTGTCCTATTTGGATCGCACCAAGCAGTTCCGGGTGGACGACCAACTCTTTGTAGGCTACGTGGGCGCTAAGAAGGGACGAGCGGTGCACAAACGGACCATCTCTTGGTGGGTCGTTTTGTGTATCAAGGCATGTTACTCCTTAGCTAAAAAGGAACCTCCTGTAGGGCTGAGAGCCCATTCTACTCTGGCCACTGCACTGGGACGGGGAGTCCCCTTGCACGACATCTGTCAGGCGGCAACGTGGGCATCGCTGCACACATTTGCTAAGCATTATTGCTTGGACAGCCAAGTCCGAGAGACGGCTTCCTTGGCTGTTCTGTTCTCCAGGACTTTCTGGTGTGATCTTGGTTCGGAGACCCACCACCGGGGTTGGTATTGCTGGGGTATCTATTCTAAGGTGAGGAATCTAACTAACGTGTTTCTTTCAGATGAACAAGTTACTTGCCTTCGGTAACGATGCATCTGTAAGAAACAGTTATATTCCTCACCGACCCACCCATCCTCCCCGTTCTGCGAACCGACATCTAGGGTTGAGGTTATCCCTTTCAGGGCCCTAGAATGTTTTGGCACCTGTGTCGGTCTCTTGCATGGCTCTGCGTTCCTGGCGCGGAAAGCTATGTACAAGAACTGACGTCAGCGTGCGAGGGCGGCGTCTTAAGTACTCCGACGTCATCCCGGCCGACGACTGACGCAGAGCCGCAGACTACGCCTAGCTACGCGCAGGGGTATTGCTGACAAAACTTTCCGGATCCAGCATGACGCCTGGGGATATTCTAAGGTGAGGAATCTAATGTTTCTTACAGATACATCGTTACCGAAGGTAAGTAACTTGTTCATCAGGGTACACCATTAGTGCCCGGAGAACACCTGGGCTGAGGCAGGTGAAATCCCCCGAGAAGGCTCGTATGCGACAGCCTGCCAAATACAGGTCACACTATCCATGTCAGCCTGCATGTCAAACCTAGAGCCTGACTATGGCGTTGCAAACTGTGCCCTTCTAAGGGTACACTTTGTGTCAGAGGGTGAGGGGCTGATATCCTGAGAGGGCTCCTGTATAATGGCTGCCCTGCTCGATGCCCGGAGAAGACTAGGGCTGAAGTGAGCCTGCACATCATACCCCGAGGCAATCCTCATGAAATGCCCCGAGATGGCCTGTCCATCTCGGCTCGCTTTCGGTGTCAGAGGGCAGTCTGCATATGTTACCCCGAGCCGTACTACCTCAATCAGGGTACACGCTCAGTGCCCAGAGAACACCTGGGCTGAGGCCACCCTGCGTGACGTGCCCTGACAGGGCTCCGGGGTGATGACCTGCCCCTCTCAGGCACAGTTTCCATGTCAGAGGGCCGAGGATGAAGGCAGCCTGCATGGGATAAGTACACTGTCTGTTTCCTGTAATATTCACACGCTGTAAATCACATTTCCTACATGAAAAGAGCCCCACTTTGTCTTTGGTTTATCTAAGGGCACCGCCTCGCGGGATTTACGGGTGCTCAGAAGTAGTGTTTTTTTTTTTTTTTTTTTTGTTTTCCGGCGGCAAATGTTGAAAGCACTAACTGGTTTGACAGCTGCGTCCGTGCGGAGGGACAGTATGTAGAAAGCTGCCTTGGTGAGGGAGACCACGGGGAGAGTCCACTGGTAAGATCCTACATGGACCTGGGTGAGGGGGGAGTTTTTCAGCGTGAATCTTTCTGGATTCACTATGCTGTGCATTATTCCGCCATCTAGTGGTTGGGTCCGGAATTGTAGTATTACTACTTTTCTTTTTTTTTTTTTTCATGGCCCAGGTGGGCGTTGACATACCACCATTTGGTGTCCTTCGTGACGTCGACGCGCTTCCTCCGGAATTTCCCACCTTTGTTCACCATCTTCAGATTCTTTTTTCCACCGTTGGGTCTTGATCAACAGTGAAGGAGCTCCAAGAACTTTGGAGAGAAGAATCGACGAAAAGAGAAGAGAATTTTAGAATATAACACCAGGGAAGACCCCTGAGATCAAGTAAGGAAGGTCGACGACAGAACAGAGAACATCGAAGAATTCGACGTTTCAAAGGAGAATGCGCATACAGGGGGCTCCCTGGGCGCGGTGATGGACAAAACTCAGTTTAAATTCTGCGCGAACTGCCACCACAAGTACGCGCAAAAGGACCAACACCCGGTCTGCAATCTCTGCTTGCCGCTCTACCATTGAAGCGAGGACCGCAACGCCTGTGCAGGGTTCACCCCGAAGACCCTCAGAGTAAGGGAGAGACAGAGGAGCAAACTACAACATGCAGGGGCAGTGGACGCCCCATCGCTCTGAGATTTGGGACTCTCCAGCGGAGAGGAAGACAACATAACAGAGGTACCAGAAGATGTCTTGGTCGAAAAGAAAACATCGAAGGAGTTAAGTCGTTTAACCCTAAACACTCCACTGATACTCGCAAAATCGAGCCAAAGTCTCGGAAAGGAGCAGGGCCGTCAAAGCACTCTACGTCTACTACTGCATCCAGGGACAAGCCGACCGTCCGATCCTCTGAGAAGTCCACTGGTAAGATCCTACATGGACCTGGGTGAGAGGGGAGTTATGCCCTAGCTGACAGAGGCTTTCGGCAGCGATTATCAGATCTGTGTGCGCAAGAGCATCTATGGTGGGCATTGGGTAACATAAATATTGAGCAAAACACGAAAACACAGGAATAAAACAGGAAAATACATAAAATAAAAACAATACAAACTGTGCGCTCACAGACATGCACACGCGTGCCTACACGCATACATATGAAACATTTGGAGGTATATTACAAGCTGTGAGACCTTGGAAACATCATTTTATTACTTATAACCTTATCCCCTTTAGTGTTAATATTTGCATAGCGCAGACCTCACTGAATGGACAAAGTAGGGCTTCATGTTTGACCAGTCACCACAACACATTACAACAAGCATTAAACATGCAATATGTCTTGCCTTTCATGAAGTTAAAGCCATTTGCTTTGCTATACAATACCAAAAGCAAATGGCTTTGACTTAATCAAAGGCGAGACCTATTGCATTTTCAATGCCTGTTATTCTATAGTGCCCATGTTAAATGATGTGCAGATGCGGACTGTTTGCTTGCTTATTCAAGGTAGAGCTTTTAACTGTCTTGGCTTCTTTTTGTCTTGCACTATAGTCCAAATCACGCTGCTTTGGTACAGTTTAGGGCAAGCCCTGGACTGTAGGTCGCGAGTATTATCCATTCATAACAATTATTGCATTTGTACCAGGTGTACTGCTTTGTATTGCTTTGTATTTTGTTTACCAGCTTTTTCAGTGGTAAATATTAAGAATATTTATTTGTTTAAGTATGCTGACTAGTTTCTTCAAAGAATAGCCTCATTGGCATAGTTATGCGTGTGAATGCATGAAATACAGTATCCAGCTTTGTTTTTTGGGAATATTATTGAGCTGGGAATCTGCAATAATTGCGTTTTGTCTTCACAGCATTTTGATGCTAGACATGTAGTTGAGCGCCATGCTCAGGAAGTTGTTGGTCCAAGAAAGGAATGGCATGCACCAACAGTACAGGCAGTTTTTTCTGATGCAAGGAGAATGGGAGATGGTCGTGGTGGTGTGATGCCTCAACATGCAAGGTACAGTAGTTTCAAGATTTCGAGACATGCCTATAATTATAAGCTATTATCCTGGTGTTTCAATTTTTGTCTAGCATGAAGTAAAATTTGCTGTGACTGGCCTCAATAAAAGTCCTTCAGCAGCTGAACTTTATATCCTTGCGTAATTCTTTACCATACTTGTATACAGTTGAGAAACTACTTAACTGATTTTCTGGATTCACATGCTCTGCATTATTCCACCATGTAGTGGTTGGGTCTGGAATAGTCTGTTTTTTTTCTTCTGTTTCTCAGCGTCGACCACCATTTGGTGCCAGGTATGTCCCCTGAGTGATGTCAGATGGTGCCCTGTAGGTTGTTGTGCGTAGTAGCCATCTCCAGATTCATTTTCCGCGGTTGGGTGTGGAAGCCAAAGGGGACGCTCTGAAAATTTGCAGAAAATCCCTGAAATAATTGAGATTTCGTCTAAAAAAAAAATCTACAGAACTTCAAACTCTCAACCGGAGTACACAACTTGCCAATGGAGTTGACCTCTTCAAAACCGAACACCTCTTAAACGCACACGGTTGGACAAATGGCGAGGTAGGGGCCATGGATAATACCCCTTTCAAATTCTGCCCAGTGTGTGCCACCACAAATTGCACAACGCAATACACCACGTGTGACGTCTGCCTGCCCAAGGACTGTGAGGTGTTCCTGCCAAAGACCCCCAGGGCATGCCGAAAGCCGAGGCCCACTACGCAACAATGTCCCAAGCGCAGAACAAACCTTCCTTTAAGAACCTAGGTCTCCAGCAGACTTGGTGCAAAAAAGAAACCGACGTCGAAATTCTGAAGGACTACACAAAAATCCATGCCCAGAAAAAGATGGCAAAGGATACAAGACTGACCAGGTAAGACACTATCCGTCGGAATCGAAGGGCCACGATGAGGCACAGCTTAAGGCATCCCTGAAGAAAAAGGCAATCAAAGGCCAGCCGCGATCCAAAGAACTTCACGAAACCCTACCAAGTGACGCCAACTAGGGAAGATCGCTCAAGGTACCAAAACAGAGGGTTCAGAACAAACCCCCGAAAGGAGTTACACCACCCTCTAAGACAGAGGCCAGTACTCCGAAGAAGAGAATCTTCAGTCTCCGACAGAGCCCTCCAGGTCGAAAAAACACCTAGAGCCAGAAATGGGGGCAGTTAAAGGGATTCCATATCCCCACGATTCCCATCAGACAAAGGCAATCGCGCTGAAGTGACTGAGCATGCCGAAGAGATCCTAGAATTACCTCCAGCCCGAATCATGCGATGACTACCTTAAAGTAAATCGACGCACCAAAAACAGCATCTGAACCCTTCAAGGATCAATGGAACGACCTAGACACAAAGCCCAGAGAAGATGCGATGTTTTGCAGCGTGAATCTGTCTGGATTCACTATTCTGTGCATTATTCCGCCATCTAGTGGTTGGGTCCAGAATTGTAGTCCTTTTTGTTTTTTGGTGACCTTTGTTCGCCATCTTCAGATTCTTCTTTTTTTTCCGCCGTTTGGGCTGGATCGTTGCGAAGAGTTCCAGAGTTTTGGGAAGAGGAATCAAGAAAAATCATAGAAAATCGACGAAAAACAAGTTTTCAGCTACACCGGACTACAGGTCAGCTAACCGGGACGACGTGGGAGAAGGTTTACGACCAAGAACTAGACGTTCGATGGAGAATGCGCTTGCAGGGGGCTCCTTGAGCGCGGGGATGGACAAAACACAGTTCAAGTTTTGCACCAATTGCCGCCACCACAAATACGCCCAGAAGGACCAGCATCCAGTCTGCAACCTCTGCTTGCCGCTTGACCACAGCAGCGAAGACTTCAACACGTGCTCGGCATTTACACCCAAGACACTCAGAGTAAGGGAGAGGCAGAGAAGGGCGAACCACTGCATGCAGGGGCAGGGACCACCTCCATCGCTCCGAGACCTGGGCCTGTCCATAAGGAGACATCGAAGGAGGTAAAGGAGTAGTCTACCCCCAAGCACATGAGCGACACTCAAAAGGGTGAAGCTAAAGCCCCGAGCGACACTCATAGAAGTGAAGCGAAGTCCTCAAAGGGAGCACTGTCGCCGAAACACTTGACAAAGGCAACAGCAACCAAGGACAGTCAGCCGAGCGGATCCATCGAAAAGGACTCCCAATCGTTAAAAGCCCTAAAAAAAAAAAAACCTAGGTAGTCAGAAGGTTGCCCTCAAAGGACACCTCAGCGTCGAAAGGAAGGGCTGACGTCGAGGGCCCCGAAAAGAGGCGCACAAACCTTCAACGCTGAACATGCCGCAGAGATTGGGAGGCTCGAGGCCGAAATGGCGAGCATCCTGCAGCGGAAAAAGGACTTCGACAAGATGAGCCAAGACACCATCCCGCCGAAACCCGCGCTCTAAGTCGAAAGACGACGCCGAACACCCAAAACAATCGAGTAACATGGGGACGAAGACTATTCAGGGAGAAGGCGGATAGGATCTGCAATCCTTCCGGGACTTGACGTCCTCGGAGGCACAAGACCTAGAATGGCAAGATCTTGACACCGAATCGCCCGAAGAAGGGGTAGACACTTGCACTTCGAGGTCCTCACCGCCAGACGACATTGGGGTCTAAAACATGGTCGTCCAAAAGGCTGCACAAACGTATCTAGTCAAAATGGAAGAGAAACCCAAGGCATGCTTTCTCCTGGAAACTCTACTGCCTCAACAAACTAGGAGCCAATTCCTGCTTATGCTCTCTAGTGTGCTGGATCAAGGAAGAGGTGTGAGAAAGTGGCTCTGCATATACTGTTCCCTAATAGGTACAGGGTGTACAGAGTCCACAGTCCCCCAGAGGCTGATGGAGGTCAAAGTTAGGTATGACCTTACTCTCAAAAGTGGTAGCTTGGTCGAGCAGTAAGGCAGTACCAGAGGACAGTGTAAAGCATTTATTGTACACACTCAGTCAGCAAATGGTTTCACACACTCAATAACTGAACTCTAGGCCAATGGTTTATATATATATAAAATATATGCTTGTTTTATTTTTAGAACCACAAAGGGGGTAAAAATATACTTTCTCAGAATGAGAGGTTGAATATAAATACTTTTGTCTTAAGCAATAAATTTGTGTAAACAGTCAGTTGGTTGCAATAAACAATCCTATTTCCTAAACATAACAAGGCATTGAGCTCAATGGTAAATTCAGGTTATTTGTAATAAATTACTTTTCAGATTACTTTCGGAATTCCAGGTCTGGCTCCTAGAACCAGCCTTGGGTCAGTATTCAGAATCAAGTGATGAAAGTAGACTTAATAACTGTAATGATTTTTAAATAATATTTAGCTATTTCAAAAGTTAGCACTTAGAAAATATTTCAAGGAAAACATTCAATGGATCTCTATGGCAAGAAATTCAAATTGCAGGTAGAGTACTTTATCGTTACTTTAGTGACCCAGGACTGGGGTCCTTATCAAAAACAGGTAAGTAATTTCGTTTGCAGAAATGGTACGATTTTAAAAGAATATTTCAAATTTGCAAAAATAGACACTTAGAAGAAATTTCACAGAATAGCAGACAATGGTTTCCTATGGGAGAAAAATGAGTTAGAGGTAAGTATAGTTGTGAACACTTTTCAGGGTCAGGGCTGGGCACCAAGATCCAGCACTGGGAGCTAACCTAGGAGCAGGTGAGTAAATTAGTTTTTGTCACTTGGCTGATTTTTGGTGAATTTTTGCAGTTTTGCAAAGTTCACACTTAGAAGATTTTTGAAGAAAAAGCCAGTCAATGTAACCCTATGAGGAAAATGAAGTTAGCGGTTTAAGGGTAAGTACTTGACTGGCAGAGTTGAAATTCCGGGCTGCTGCCAGGGGTTAAAAATATGTTTCTTGAGTAGAGCCTCTACTCATGGGAGTCCCAGGGGCTTAGAGCCAAAAGGGTAGCCAGGTCCTCCGGGGTTGGTGAGGTTGCTGGCCACGAGAGATGCCACGCTGGTGCAGGTTCGAGAGTCGACAGGCCGGTAGGGCTGGGGCCAAAGCAGTTGGTGTCTTCTCTTTTTAGCAGCTGCAGGGCAGGTCCTTCTTCTTCTTGCTCTTCTTGTAGTTTTCTATCTGGAATCTGAGGAAGGAAGGTTCAGGGTGCCCCTAAATACTAGATTTAGGGGCGTTACAGGTAGGTGAAGGACAGGGACCAATGGGTCCTTGTCCTGGGGTGGGTACACCCCCTATCCTTCCTCTCTCCTGAGGGAGGGGGGCAGTAGCCTAATCCTGATAGGGTAGGGCCTCCCATCTTCAAGATGGCGAGAGCCCGGAGATGTGCTTCACCTCGCCTCCCCCACCTGAGGGGTGGGGTGGGCAGGCTGGCACATCCCCTGTCCTTGTATCGGTTTTCCGGCCAAGCTTCCCGCCAGAGTGGGGGGGTTGCAGTGGCCTGGGGAAACTCCAAATGGCGGCCTGCCTTTGAAGCTTCCCTTTGCTCATCCTGGGGGAGGAGATTTCTCACCTCACCCAGGATGTGCATTGTTGCAGGCCCGGGAGAGCAGGGGCTCTCCCACCCAGGGGTCCAGCAACGTGTCTGCTGTGTGGCAGCCTGGCAGCCTCAGAGCAGACGTGGATTGTAAGTTAGCTGTAAGGGGGCATCTCTAAGATGCCCTCTGGGGTGCTTAGTACATTAAATCCTACACTGGCATCAGTGTGGGTTCAATGTGCTGAGAAGTTTGATACCAAACTTCCCAGGCTTCAGTGTTGCCAATATGGTGCTGTGGAGCTCGTGTTTGACAAGCTCAGCACCATGTAGTCTTAAATGACAGCACTGCACTTAGTGCCCAGGAATGGACCCGGGTACTGTAGGGGCACAGGGCTCCTGCTCCTGTGCCCACACCATAGGCGCAATGCACCCAGCTAGAGGGGTGGCTGACATATGCCTTGGCAGTGTAGGTGATGGGCATGGTACACAGTGATGTGTGCCATGTCGACTTTGTTTTGTCCTGCACCCAGACACTCAGCCTGCAAGGGCAGTGTGTGTGTGTAAGGGTACAGGGCCTCTGAGGGTGGCACAATGAGTGCTGCAGCCCTTAGAGGCCTTCCCTGGCCACAAGGCCCTGGGTACCTAGGGTACCATTTACTAGGGGCTGACATGTGGCTAGGGTTTGCCAATTTGGAGTTTGTGTGGTTTAAGGAAGGAACATAGGCCCTGGGCACCTGATTGGCAGGAACCCAGGGTACACTCAATCGAAGTACATTCAGCAATTTAGCAAAAAGTGGGGGCATACCATGCAAGAAAGATGGCACTTTCTCACAAGAGGCCTTTAAGGAACCAGCAGTATGCGAGGCTTGACTCCCAAGAACTGAGAAGTATAAACATTCTTCAAAGGACCCTGCATACATCCAAGGGTCAGTACCAGCCGACTCCATAATTGCAGCAACGGCTAGGAAGAGGGCAAATGTGCCCACTAATGCCAGACCACCTCCAGACAAGGAGAGTTTGAGGATGTATCTCACATGGACAAAGGTGGAGAGAAAAGCAGCAATCCATAGGCGCATCGCAAACTCCAAAGTCCTGATCAACAGGCATGCTTACCAACACTGGGATGAAGTGGGGCAGCTCCTAAAACATCTACCAAATCCATACCAACAAAGAGTAGCTCACCTGGTAGAAGGCAAAAGCATGGCGAAAACATGCCTAAAATCTGCATTGGATGCTGCAGAAACATCGAGCAGACTAATGATAGGAGTGACTGAAGACACGCATGGCTCAATTTCAGGATTCAAGCTAGAGGTGCAAAGCAACATCCTGAATACACCGTTTAACAGAGAGCAACAGTTCAGCACACCAGTTGACGAAGCTCAAGGATGAGACAGCATGGTCCAGGGGAGCGCTACAGTTCAGAGGGATGAGAAGGGGCACACCCACGAGAAGGCCAGGTGGTAGAGGAGTCAACATGCCTACCACATCGCACCAGACTTTCCAGCAAGGCTACCAAGGAAACAACAAAGGCCAGCAGCAGCAGGGACAGCAGCAGAACTGGCAGTACCAGCCCCGGGGACCGTTCTTTCAAGAGCGAGGAAATGGACGAGGACAAACATGAAGGGTAGGCTAACAGCACTCATCCAAGTGACTTCACCAGGAAACAACCCCACCCTAGTAACACCTCTGGGTGGGCAGAAAAATATAAAGGAAAATTGCAGTCGAACGTTCAACAACAAACAGTACCTCGAACACTCAACACCAGTAGGGGGAAGAATTAGAAACTTCATCAAGGAATGGTGGAAGGTCACATCGGAATATTGGATACTAAACTTCATACAATACGGCTACTGTATAGTTAAAAAGACAACCTCCGACAAGAAAACCAAGAAAAGCACACTCAAATGAGCTCTCGCTCTTGCAACTGGAGGCGCAAGAACTGCTCAGAAAGGAGGCAATAGAGGTGGCGCCGCAAAACCAAAGCAACAAAGGGATTTACTCAACTTACTTCCTGGTGCCAAAGGTGGACGAAACACTAAGACCTATCCTTGATCTAAGGTTTCTGAACAAATTCATAAAAAAACAGATTAAAGATGACTTCCCTACAAGAGATAATACCACAACTACAAGGACACTTCATGGCTACTATAGATTTGAAGGATGCATACATCGCAATCAACCACAAACACAAGTGCCTGCTAAGGTTTGTAATCAACCAAAGCCACTACCAGTTCATAGTACTGGCATTCGCGCCTAAAATCCGCACCAAGGGTGTTTACAAAATGCCTAGCAGCTGTCGTGGCACACCTACAAAGGCATGGAATACACGTATACCCCCAACTCGACGACTGGCTCGTAAAAACAAGTTTGTACAGCCAATGCAAACTACACATCCAGCAGGTCATACTAACGCTGACACGACTGGGTTTCTCTATCCATTGGGAGAAATCGTTAACAGAACCAGAGCAAATAAAGATATTCTTAGGAGCATATAGACACCAGGCAGGCCAATGTGCGCCCCAGCTGGAAGAGAACATTGGCGATACCGAAGGAAACAAGTCTGTGCCGCAAGGGGCAAGTTCTGACAGTGAGGACTGTGACCAAGCTGATGGGAATCATGGCGTTGTGCATTCACCTAGTCCAAAATAATAGACTACACATGAGGTCATTCCAGGAATGGATACAGCAGCAATGGTCACAGGCAACTGGGAGTTGGGAGGATGTAGTGGGTGTCACACACGCAGTGCATCAGGAAATAGCGTGGCGGAACAAAAAAAACATATCCCAGGGAATACCATGCACACAACCAACTCCAATAGTGACCATCACGACTGACTCCTCCCAGCTGGGGTGGGGCGCACACATGAACAAGCTCAAGGTGAGGGGGCTATGCTCGCAACAGGATGTGTTCACGCACATCAATTACCTGGAACTAAAGTGTTCCTAGCCTTAAAAGCTTTTCAAAAGGAGCTCTACGGAAACCGGGTGTTGATCCAAACGGACAACACCACAACCATGTTCTACATCATCAAACAAGGAGGAACACAGAAGCGCTATCAGGGCTAGCACAGGAGCCTAGTCCTGATTGGGCAGGGCCTCCCATCTTCAAGATGGCGAGCGCCCGGAGATGTGCTTCACCTCGCCTCCCCCACCTGAGGGGTGGGGTTGGCAGGCTGGCACATCCCCTCCTTATTTGGGGTTTCCGGCCAGTCTTCCTGCCAGAGTGGTGGTTAGAACCAATGGGGGCCAGTTTGCTAGGTACAGCAAGTAGCCTGGGGAAGCTCAGAGGCAGCATCCCTTTGAAGCTTCCCCCTGTCCATCCTGGGGAGGAGACCTAGCACCTCGCCCAGGATGTGCATTGTTGCAGGCCCAGGAGAGCGGGGGTCTCCTACCCAGGGGTCCAGCAACATGTCTGCTGTGTAGCAGCCTCCCAGACCAGACATGGATTGTAGGTTAGGTTTCAGGGGGCATCTCTAAGATGCCCTCTGTGGTGCTTGGTACATTAAATCCCACACTGGCATCAGTGCGGGTTTAATGTGCTGAGAAGTTTGATACCAAACTTCTCAGTGTTGCCATTATGGTGCTGTGGAGTTCGTGTTTGACGAGCTCTCAGCACCATGTATTCTTAAATGGCAGCACTGCACTTAGTGCCCAGGAATGGACCTGGGTACTGTAGGGGCAGCTACTGTGCCCACACCACTGGCATAGGGCACCCAGCTAGAGGGGTGGCGTATGTGTGCCAGGACAGTGTAGGTTGCGGGCATGGTACACAGAAATGTGTGCCATGTCAACTTTGTTTCGTCTTGTACCCAGACACTCAGCCTGCAAGGGCAGTGTGTTTGTGTTGGGGTACAGGGCCGCTAAGGGTGGCAAAATAAGTGCTGCAGCCCTTAGAGGCCTTCCCTGGTCACAAGGCCCTGGGTACCTAGGGTACCATTTACCTGATTGGCAGGAGTCCAGGGCACTCAAAGAACATTCAGCAAAAAGTGGGGGCATACCGTGCAAGAAAGGTGGCACTTTCTCACACCATGGTGGAGCTTGGCAAATGTCTTGAATCGGTGTCTTGGCCAGAAACGCAATGGTTGCTCCCTTCTTTGAGTGCGCATGAGCTGCTCCTTGGAACAGTTGCCCAGCTTGTTTGTGGCATAGTTGTATGGTTTGTGCAATCCATTGGGTAATGTTTTTTTTGGTAACTGGCAGTCCCAAAAAACTGCTTGCGAAGGAAAGAGTTGCTTTGTCTTTTCTATATAGTGCATCACTGCCCTCCTGGCGTCCAGTGTGTGCAGTGCTCCATGCTGGTGGTTGGTTTTTGGAAAAAAACTAGGCGTTTGGATTGTTTGGTTGATGTGGAACCGAGACACCACCTTTGCATAAGTAAGTGAGTAATGCTTTATTGTACATGGTTATTTAAAAACTTTACAATGTAGAAAAGGGTTCAATTAATAAAACAAAGGTAAAGTTCATACATATTAAAACAATAGAACCAACAGTAAAAAGCATACTGAAATAGCAGCCTCAAAGTTAAAATTAAATAGTACAGTTCGACAGCCTTTTTTGCGGTCTAAGATGTGCAGGAGGTTGATCCTTGTTACCAGCAAGATGAAAATGTAGTAAAGTGCCTGTGCAACAAGAGCATTTAAAAAAAGTGCCACTTCAGTTTAAACATATTCAAGTCAAGTCAAAAGAACTTTATTTCGGAGAAAATCTCCATAAAAGGTACATAAAATTGAGTATAAAAACATTTAAAACCATACATTAAGTAAAAAGTAGTAGTTAAAAGAATTGCAACATTAATGCACCAGGACAGCTAGATGTCTGCTAATTACATAGAGTCATGTACCATTTAACACAGTGCAAGATTAATCATGTTAGCATTTTCAAATACCGTTTTCGCTTATGCCATAAAGCCCCCAGAAATTTGGCCACAGCAAACACAATGTGGACAGCCATTTCACTCTTGAGAATTCTGAAGGCTTCATGACACCTGGTAAAACCCAAATTCCTACAGACGGGAATGATCAATTTTCTGCGCGCCTCGGTATAGCCCGGACAAAAAAATATAATATGCAGCTCAGTTTCATCGCTTACTCTGCATGCCGGGCAAATACTGGGTGTCGACACAGACCAGTGGCTAGTAAGTGCACGAATTGGCAAAGACCCGTGCCTCCATTGCAAATAGAGCTTCCTAATTATTACAGGATAAACATTGTCCAGGATTGATTCAAAGCTGTAGGTATTTTTAATGTAAAGGAATTGGTGCGTTAAAGACCCTGGAGATTTTGAAGGTCGGAATGCGGGAGCCTTAGAATTATAATACAATTTGGTTAGAGCTTTTTTAGAAAGCCTGGGGCAAGCATCCAGGGGGTCGTTCCAAAGTGCATCAAGGCCTAAGCCCACCAGACTGTTCCTTACAAATTTAAGCCAGGCAATGTTCCCCGAGTTTGGAAAACTAAGGACTTCCTGCAAGCCCTGTCTGTAATGAATCAATTCGGGCACCGCCCACAATCTACGCCAATAGATCACAGGGCGAAGTGCCAATTCTTCTTCCAGGGGTCTAATGCCTAGGTCAAGTCTTAAAGGCACTAAGGGTGTACTTGGAGGAAGGGCTACTAGACACCTAAGAAACCTGTTCTCCTCTTTTGACAGACTAGCCAAGACTTTATGACCCCATAATTCACTACCATATATGACGGCTCCTCTGGCTTGCACCCTGTAAATGTGGAGGGGAGGGCCTATGGGTTTGAGGGTCGACCTATTCTTCCCCACCATCCTTAGTATCCCACCCACATGTTGCACTAGTTTCATCTTTACTTTCTCCTGGTGCGGACCCCACCCCAATTCCTCATTGAGGGTAACACCAAGATATTCAAAGGTGTTGACTCGAGTGTGTTGTTCCCTATGCGTGGGATGCGGTGGAACCTGGGTGGCGGATTGAAGGCCATAAATTTTGTCTTTAGGGTGTTTATCTCTAATCCATGCTCTCTACAAAAGTCCCCGAATCCATCCAACACACGCTGGATTCCCATCGGCGACTTGGAGAGAAGGAGGGTATCGTCCGCAAACATAATTGCCGGAACCCTCCTTCCCGCCAGCTTTGGGACGTCGGAATCGGGGACCCTGTTGAGGTGATCAATAACACCGTTGACAAAGAGGCAGACTAGGGTTGGTGCGAGTACACACCCCTGTCTTACCCCTCTGTCAACGGGAAACTTATTTGATAGAGCACCCTGCCTACCACACCTCACTCGAGCATAGGTGTTGGTGTGGAGGCGGATGATCATTGTCAAAAGATCAGCTGGCACCCCAGCTTTCGCCAGCACTTCCCAGAGCTTACCGCGTGGAACCAGGTCGAAGGCTGCCCTTAAGTCCACAAATACAGTATAGAGACTGCCACCCTCCAGCTGTATTGTTTTCCAGTATAAAAGGGACAGCCTAAAGACCTGGTCTATGGTGGAGGTCTTTTGGCGAAACCCGGCCTGAAGGGGGCTCAAAATGTCCCTGTCTTCGATCCAGTCCAAGAGACGATCCAGCAGAAGCCTCGCGAAGAGCTTCTGAGGGACGTCTATCAGACTGATTGGTCTGTAATTAGCAGGGAGTAAAGGTGAGCCCCTTTTAAAAATAGGCACAATCTCCGCCCCGAGCCAAGTTGGAGGGACCGCCATACCGTGGGTGATGGCATTAAACCGTACCAAGAGGTAGGGTGCCCAAATTCTGACCTCATGCTTTAGGAGATCACCTGGGAGCTTGTCAAGACCTGGTGCTTTTCCTGAGGAAAGGCGAATGATTGCCATTTCCAGTTCCTCCAAATTGAAATCTTCCATCTCAAAAGAGTTATCAGTGGTTAGGGCAGCTAGTGCCCCAGCCTGAGTTCCTAGTTGGTCCAGCCCAGCCGCACTGTAGAGCAATGAAAAATGTTCCTCCCATACTTCAGGGGCAATATTTCCCTCTATAGCCATAACAGGCTCAGCTGAGCCATGTTTGACTATTTGCCAAAATTTCCTTGGATCTCTAGTTTTAAGTGCAGTTGTCATTTCTGCCCAGTTCTCCCAGTCGATTTTGGCATTTTCAAGGAGGAGCTTGTAGGCGACCCGCTTTTCCCTAATTACCGAGGAGGCCTCCTTATTTTTAAATGCCCGGAGAAGGTCTTTCTTAGCTTTCCTGCAGCTGGCATTGAACCATGAGGCTCTTTCTCTCCTCACTTTCCTGTCCCAGACCACAGGGTTCAATACCTCGGCGAGATTATTGCAGAGGGTCTGGTGGATGTCCCCAAGGGAGAGGCACCCATCAGACGAGGGCAGTTGTGGGAGAAGTCTTCCCACTTTTTCAAGGGCTAATGCCACTAGCTCATAGATGGTCCTTATGCAGTTCGGTTTCTCTAAGAGTTTGTCCCACCTTATTCTTCGCCTATTGCTAGATAAGGTAAGACTTGGGGGACATACTCTTATTTCCTGGAACAGCAGCATTAAAAAATCCGTCAGCAGCTAGTGAGAGGATTAGGGCATTGTGGTCGCTGTCGAACCTGGGGGCTATTTTAAAATCTAGGACCAGTTTCCAGTCCTGAAGTTTGATCATTATGTAATCTATCCGGGACTCCTGGCCTGGTCTGTTAAAGGTTGGTTGCGGAGGTATGTCCCCTTGGAACCTGCCATTGCAAGCTCTAAGTGAGTTTGCAAGGGTCATTGTTATAACGAAGTAGGAGTGGTGTTGATGACCTAACTGGCGGACCCGCAATACTTGGGATATCCCAGAGATCATCCTCCTCACTACTAAGCCCATCTAGGTGGATCGGGAATGGTTCATACTGGATGTTGAAGTCGCCTCCAACCAGGAGTGTTCCTGAACCAGAGAGGGAATCAAGGAATATCACTAAGTCCTCCATTGTCCCTGAAGTGCCTGCGACTCCGACCGGTCTGGAATATGCATTTACCAAGGTCGGGCCCATCCCAGTGGGCCAACGTAGGACCACACACAGGATGTCAAATGAGTTTGTTTCTACCATCTCGGCCATACAGCCAAGATGGGAGCCAATCCATATTGATAAACCACCAGACGGACGTCCCTTCCTTCCCCATCTGGCTGGGACGTTAAAAGTTGCAAACCCAGGGTAACAATGGTTTTCTCTGGCCCACGTCTCTTGAAACATGCATATATCATATTCCTTAATGAAAGTTTCCCATTCACTACAATCTAGCTTATTAGGCAACCCAGCAACGTTCCACGATAGGATTTCTAGTGACCTCAGAACCCTATCTGTGGTCATAGCAATCTCGTCCGGAGTGCTTTGTGCTGGCCCCAAAGGGGCGCAACCCCCTATATCATAGCGTTCCTTGGCTGATAAAACCTGTGTCGAATGAATCTGTCTTGGCAAACAGCCACCCTGCGCCTTTTTCCTCTCCGCCCTAGATACGGGACGGTAGGGATTTGTAGCTAATTCTTCTGCAAACACAAACGTGTTCATAGGGCGCTGTGTGGGTGTCAGATGGAGGCAGAGCTAGCCCAGGAGTGGTGGAATGTTGCGGGGAAAAAATCTGCGGTGGAGGAGTCAGATCAATGTCCACAGCCTGGTGCTCCAAGGTACTGGGCCCATTGTTGGAGGGACTCCTCTGTCAATCTCAGTCATCGTCTCCTGATATTTGCGTTACAAAAAAGAAAAAAATATGATTAGTCCTTTTGACAATTCGGGTCTCCCTGTGGTGTGGTCAATGTTGTTCAGTATAGTTCAAAGTGGCAGATTGCTTTCAGCACTGTCCTCCACGAGTGAAAATCAAGGCTTGGCAAAGGGTGACATAAAGGATGGGGAAAATTAAGAGAACTGGGGTTTTGGCGCATCAGATTGAATTGGGCCACAAGATGCAGCATGTTCTTCCTCACCAAATGACTGGAGCAGGGCCTGAGCTGTATAGAAGCAATCGTTGGTTGGAACAGGCTAGAACTTCGTGCAAGCACGCTTTGAATCTCAATACTAAAGAGGCTGATGTGATTGGGTGCGGTGTTCCTGGGCGTTCTCAGCAGATGGTTTGGTCGAGTCTGCATGATACTTATCCAGTATTGGGGTATCTTTCATAGATTCACATGTCTGAATCATTCCCCGTTGCCGAGGCAGGAGTCCCGGTAAATAAACAGTTGTGCCAAAAGTGTTAGTAGTAGGTCCAAAGAAAAGGCCTAAAGCCTAGATCTTAGCAGCCTATCTACCTCATTATGCAAAAGAACCAAGAATTTGGTAACAACCAATCAGACACCAGGACCCTTCTAGAACCCTCTCAGCAGAGCCAGTTGTCAGATTTTCACCACACGTCGTGTGGAAGGGAGTCTCCCCGTATGCCACTTAGTTTTCAACTTTCTTCAGCATGTCTGACAAGAAGGCCTTGTTCAAGTCCTGCAGAACCTGCGCCAGGAAGAGAGTCCATGTTGATGATCAACATTTGGATTGCATCTACTGCCTCTACCCCAAACATGAGGCAAAAGATTGCAAAATTTGCCGCACCTTCCCTACCAAGACTCTTGGGGATAGGGAGGCGAGAGTGCTATTGTGGCCTAAATCCTCTTCGGCTGAGGAGGATGACAGAGCCTCTACTTCTAGCAAGAGAGCTAGATCGCATGACAGCTCTTCCAGTGAAGGGAAGAAACGCCATAAATCTTCCCATTCTACTTCTGATTCTGTTCAGAGGAGTTCCATCATTTCCTCTGAATCAGCGCACTCTCCTCAGGATTCTGCGCTGTGAGTAAAAGCCTTTCAAAGTCTCTGGCTTTCTCTCAGTCAACTATTTGTCACTTCTTCTACTCCTTAATTGACGGAAACCATCTCGACGACGTCCATTACCTCTCCTATTCTGCCGACGAGGATTACTATCCTGTCAAAAAAGCCCGTCGTCGAGGGATCGTCGACTAGGTCATCGTCAAACCATATCAACGACTATGCCGTCGATGAAGCTGTCGTCGAAGAGATGTGTCAACGAAGATCTCGTCATCGAAGGTCCCGTTGACGATTCCGCCAGCGAAGAACCGGTCGACGTCGAACCCGTCGGCGAAGATCCCGTCTGACGATCCCATCGACGATGGCCTAGTCAACGATGGACACTAAAAGCCTGTTGACATCAAAAGTAGCCACTGAGAGCCCATCGACGATGTCAGGAGATTTGCCTGTTCCGTCTACGACATCTACAATGGCGCCCTCTCATTCCACTCCTATTTCCGCCAGGAGTTTTCCACTAAAGACTTTTCAGAGGCACGACTGTAGCGCTATATCACCGCTTACTCCCTCACATCTCTTTGAAACATATGTGCAGGGCGAGGATGATGACTGAGGATGACTAGGAGGAAGGGCCCTTTGGAATTGCTCGCCATCCTTCTGAACTGCACATCGAATGTCAAGATGAGGAAGAGGACAATTATCAAGAGGACATTATCGTCCCGCATCATAAACCCTACTATAAACAACCTCGTCAGAGCGATTTGTCACATCTGTTTAACTCTGATTCAAGACCTGCAAGCCATGCTTGCAGATTATATACTGCGTTTTCCACCGCAGCCTGTCATTCCGCAGGTTCCGCTAACTGCGCCGCTTCCGGACCCTTTACCTGTGCCTGAGGATCCAGTCCCAACGCCTCAACTTCCTGATCCTCCACAGGATCCGCGTCAAGCTCAAGATTCAAGCTGAGGAAGAAGTCGAAGAGGGTGAACTACCAGATCCAGCAGATCCTTGGGATTCATATATAATACATATGCCTTCGCCACCCACCCCTCTACCATCTGATTGCCCCAGAGGATATAGGGGGGTTTCATAATCTTATGCAGCGGGCTGCGACCAGGTTCCACTTGCCGGTTACCATTGAACAGGCTGGCTGCTTGCAGATTATATACCGCGTTTTCCACCGCAGCCTGTCATTCCGCAGGTTCCACTAACTGCGCCGCTTCCGGACCCTTCCGGAGGATATAGGGGGGTTTCATAATCTTATGCAGCGGGCCGCGACCAGGTTCCACTTGCCGGTTACCATTGAACAGGCTGACTGTTTTCTCCATGATTTTAAGGAGTCAAGGGAGGTCACCAGAGCTATCCCAATCATCGACTAAATTTGGATGGAAGGAATAAAAATTATGAAAAATCCTGCATCTGTGCCAGCGGTGCTTCCGCGGATAGACAAAAAATACCGTGCTCCGGCCAATAGTCCTTCCTGTCTCATTGGCCATCCTCGGCCAGATTCGGTAATCTCACAGGCAGCCCAACAAAAATCTACGAATCCGGCAGCACCTATTACTACACCCCCGGATAGGGAGGAGCGACGCCTGGATTTAATTGGCAAGAAATTTTCCACAATGGCAGCTGCATCCATCAGAGCGGCCAACTCGCTAGCGATAATAGGGTGTTATGACTGGCAGATGTGGTCAGAAATGGCAAGCTTTGAGCTCATTCCGGAGGACAACAGACAAGGACGCTCAGAAGGTTTTGTTGGAGGGTGAGCGTGCAGCGTCCGAGACTATCGACTGCGCTTTGGATATAATACTAATTTCCTGTTCCTCTCCAGGTTCAGGTGTGTTCGGCGCTTGGAAGTCCGATGCCCCCTTCTGTTTCGGGCGTAGTCTTCGGCATGCTGTAGAATTTTAGCTTTCCGTCGAAGTCTTTCTTGCGTTGCAAGATGTTAGATATTTCGGCCTCAAGCCTCTTTCATTTCCATCTCTGCCGCGTGATCAGCTTCGAGGGCCTCGACCTTCCTCTTCGCGGTTGTCGACGTTTAAGTCAAACTGTCTCGGGCCTTCGCCTTTCGACAGAGGCCTCTTTTTCTTGGCTGCTCTTCGGCGCCTTTCCCTTGTCTTGGGATTTCGCCGTCTGGGGCCCTTCTCAGAGGATCCGACGGTCTGCTTGTCCTTGGATGCAGTAGTCTACGTCGAGTGCTTCGACGGACCTGCTCCTTGCGAGGACTTTGCCTCACTTTTGCGAGTATCAGTGGAGTGTTTAGGGTTCGACGACTCTTACCTCCTTTGATGTTTTCTTTTTGACCTCGACGACCACGACGTCTTCTGGTCCTTCTGCTACGTTGTCTTCCTCTCCGCTGGAGAGTTCCAAATCTCGGAGCGATGGGGGCGTCCCCTGCCCCTGCATGTTGTAGTTTGCTCTTCTCGGTCTCTCCCTTACTCAGTCTTCGGGGTGAACGCTGCAGGGGGGGGGGGGTGGGGGAAAGCGTATGCAAATGTCTTTGACCAACTTGTCCATAGCGCATTACCTTGTGACGAATGGTCTGGTTGTCTGGATGCGAAGTGTTGGCATTTTGGTGTGTTGCAAATAAGTATTTGCTGTGTACCCCACTTCCAGAATACTTTCAGTAAATCCTGATGGCTGACGTCTCCCTGCTGAGCCAGTCTGCTTCCACATGTCCTTTCCTGGGAGAGATGTATTGCTAGTAGGTCTATTCTCCGTGCAATGGCCCATCTCCATATCTCCTGTGCTAGCCCTGATAGCGCTTCGGACTGTGTTCCTCCTTGTTTGATGTAGAACATGGTCGTGGTGTTGTCCGTTTCGATCAACACCATGTTTCCGTACAGCTCCTTTTGAAAAGCTTTGAAGGCTTTGAAGGCTAGGATGTGAGAAAGTGGGTTTCTGTTGCAGTAACCCCCCCTTTTTTTTGCCTAATAGCTGATGCACTTTTCCTTGTTGTGCCCTGGGCTCCTGCCAATCAGGTGCCCAGGGCCTATGTTCCTTCCTTAAAACACACAAACTCCCAATTGGCAAACCCTGGCCACATGTCAGCCCCTGGTAAATGGTACCCTAGGTACCCAGGGCCTTGTGACCAGGGAAGGCCTCTAAGGGCTGCAGCACTCATTGTGCCACCCTTAGAGGCCCTGTACCCTTACACACACACACTGCCTTTGCAGGCTGAGTGTCTGGGTGCAGGACAAAACAAAGAGTCGACATGGCACACATCTCTGTGTGCCATGCCCATTACCTATACTGCCAAGGCATATGTCAGCCACCCCTCTGGCTGGGTGCCTTATGCCTATGGTGTGGGCACAGGAGCAGGAGCCCTGTGCCCCTACAGTACCCAGGTCCATTCCTGGGCACTGTAAGTACAGTGCTGCCTTTTACAAGTACATGGTGCTGAGAGCTCGTCAAACACGAACTCCACAGTACCATAATGGCAACACTGAAGACTGGGAAGTTTGGTATCAAACTTCTCAGCACATTAAACCCACACTGATGCCAGTGTGGGATTTAATGTACTAAGCACCCCAGAGGGCATCTTAGAGATGCCCCCTTACAGCTAACCTACAATCCACGTCTGCTCTGAGGCTGCCCAGGCTGCCACACAGCAGACACGTTGCTGGACCCCTGGGTGGGAGAGCCCCTGCTCTCCCGGGCCTGCAACAATGCACATCCTGGGTGAGGTGAGAAATCTCCTCCCCCAGGATGAGCAAAGGGAAGCTTCAAAGGCATGCCGCCAGTTGGAGTTTCCCCAGGCCACTGCAACCCCCCACTCTGGCAGGAAGCTTGGCCGGAAACCCCATACAAGGACAGGGGATGTGCCAGCCTGCCCACCCCACCCCTCAGGTGGGGGAGGCGAGGTGAAGCACATCTCCGGGCTCTCGCCATCTTGAAGATGGGAGGCCCTACCCTATCAGGATTAGGCTACTGCCCTCCTCCCACAGGAGAGAGGCAGGATAGGGGGTGTACCCACCCCAGGACAAGGACCCATTGGTCCCTGGCCTTCACCTACCTGTAACGCCCCTAAATCTAGTATTTAGGGGCCCCCTGAACCTTCCTTCCCCAGATCCCAGATTCGAAACTACAAGAAGAGCAAGAAGAACAAAGACCTGCCCTGCAGCTGCTAAAAAGAGGAAGACACCAACTGCTTTGGCCCCAGCCCTACCGGCCTGTCGACCCTCGAACCTGCTCCTGCTCCAGCGCGGCATCTCTTGTGGCCAGCAACCTCAAAAACCCCAGAGGACCTGGCTACCTTTGAACTCTAAGGCCCCTGGGACTCCCATGAGTAGAGGCTCTACTCAGAAACCTATCTCTAACCCCTGGCAGCAGCCCGGAACCGCGAACCCAGCACACTCTGCACCAGCCAAGCCTGGCCAGTGCCGGAGTGAACAAAGACCCTGAGGACGACCCCACGGCGACTGTGACCCCGAGTCCGGCACCCAAGGACCCCCCTCGACATTCCGGAAGAAGTCTGCAGCCTCAGGACAGAGTGCCACCCCAACCGCGATCAACAAGAGGGTAAGATTCCCGACATCAAAAGGCACCCCTGCACCCGGCGCCCTGCGGCCCCCTGTGCCCAATCCCGGGGTACCCACCTAACCTACAACTACCCCACTTACCTCTCGAAGTGGTGGTGGCATCTGAAGCATCCTCATCCCCGAGCTTGCAGCCTTTTTCCAAACCGGAATATTCCCATTGACTTCCATTGAGCGCCCGAAGGCTCAAAAGCACCCTGCACCCAGCCGCCCGAGTGGCCCTGGCAGTGCACTCTCTACACTAACCTACGTCCCCACTTGCCCTGAGTAAGTGACCAGGAGCCCAGCTCCCACAGCCGCGTGGCTTGCCAGACAGCAGCCACCAACCAAGGCCCCCCTAGCCCTCATAGGATAACATTGGGCCTAACTCTCTCTGCACCCGGCCGTCCTGAAACCGCTGAGGGTGAACCAACTGTACCTACCTGACACTGGGGGACCCCTGAGTCCATGCCCGGAATTTCAACTCTACCAGTCGAGTACTTACCCTTAAACCGCTAACTTCGTTTTCCTCATAGGGTAACATTGACTGACTTTTTCTTCAAAAATCTTCTAAGTGTGAACTTTTCAAAACTGCAAAAATTCACCAAAAATCAGCCAAGTGACAAAAACGAATTTACTCACCTGCTCCTAGGTGAGCTCCCAGTGCTGGATCTTGGTGCCCAGCCCTGACTCTGAAAAGTGTTCACAACTATACTTACCTCTAACTCATTTTTCTCCCATAGGAAACCATTGTCTGCTTTTCTGTGAAATTTCTTCTAAGTGTCTACTTTTGCAAATTTGAAATATTCTTTTAAAATCGTACCATTTCTGCAAACGAAATTACTTACCTGCTTTTGATAAGGACCCCAGTCCTGGGTCTAGGCACCCAGTCCTGGATTACTAAAGTAAACGATAAAGTACTCTACCTGCAATTTGAATTTCTTGCCATAGAGATCCATTGAATGTTTTCTGTGAAATATTTTCTAAGTGCTAACTTTTGAAATAGCCAAATATTATTTAAAAATCATTACAGTTATTAAGTCGACTTTCATCACTTGATTCTGAATACTGACCCCAGGCTGGTTCTAGGAGCCAGACCTGGAATTCCAAAAGTAATCTGAAAAGTAATTTATTACAAATAACCTGAATTTACCATTGAGCTCAATGCATTGTTATGTTTAGGAAATAGGATTGTTTATTGCAACCAACTGTGACTGTTTACACAAATTTATTGCCTAAGACAAAAGTATTTATATTCAACCTCTCATTCTGAGAAAGTATATTTTTACTCCCTTTGTGGTTCTAAAAATAAAACAAGCATATATTTTATATATATAAATCATTGGCCTAGAGTTCAGTTATTGAGTGTGTGAAACCATTTGCTGACTGAGTGTGTACAATAAATGCTTTACACTGTCCTCTGGTACTGCCTTACTGCTCGACCAAGCTACCACTTTTGAGAGTAAGGTCATACCTAACTTTGACCTCTATCAGCCTCTGGGGGACTGTGGACTCTGTACACCCTGTACCTATTAGGGAACAGTATATACAGAGCCACTTTCTCACATAGGAACACTGTTTTTAGTTCCAGGTAATTGATGTGTGTGAACACATCCTGTTGCGAGCATAGCCCCCCTCACCTTGAGCTTGTTCATGTGCGTGTCCCACCCCAGCTGGGAGGCGTCAGTCGTGATGGTCACTGTTGGAGTTGGTTGTGTGAATGGTTTTCCCTGTGATGTTTTTTTCGTTCCGCCACACTATTTCCTGATGCACTGCGTGTGTGACACCCACTAGATCTTCCCAACGCCCAGTTGCCTGTGACCATTGCTGCTGTATCTATTCCTGGAATGACCTCATGTGTAATCTAAATTTTGGACTAGGTGAATGCACAACGCCATGATTCCCATCAGCTTGGTCACCGTCCTCACTGTCAGAACTTGCCCCTTGCGGCACTGACGTGTTTCCTTCAGTATCGCCAATGTTCTCTTCTTGCTGGGTAACACGTTGGCCTGCCTGGTGTCTGTCTCTGCTCCTAAGAATATCTTTATTTGCTCTGGTTCTGTTGACGATTTCTCCCAGTGGATAGAGAAACCCAGTCGTGTCAGCGTTAGTATGACCTGCTGGATGTATAGTTTGGATTGGCTGTACAAACTTGTTTTTACGAGCCAGTCGTCGAGTTAGGGGTATACGTGTGTTCCATGCCTTTGTAGGTGTGCCACGACAGCTGCTAGGCATTTTGTAAACACCCTTGGTGCGGATTTTAGGCACGAATGCCAGTACTATGAACTGGTAGTAGCTTTGATCACAAACCTTAGCAGGCGCTTGTATTTGTGGTTGATGGGGATGTATGCATCCTTCAAATCTATAGTAGCCATGAAGTTTCCTTGTAGTTGTGGTATTATCTCTTGAAGGGACGTCTACGTCACGAAGGACACCAAATGGTGGTATGTCGATGCCCATCTGGGCCACACAAAAAAGGCTACAATTCCGGACTCAACCACTTGATGGCGGAATAATGCACAGCATAGTGAATCCAGAAAGTCTTCAATCTTCAAAACTACACCAACAAGTAAAACTATACTTTATCCCTCTGGATGACATAGCCTTCTACGACAGCCTAGTGGAGAGCAGCCAGCAGCTGACGCTTTTGGGGTCTCCCTCTAAGAGGAAAAGGGGGAAACCTGCTTCATCTTAGAAACATTGGTCCCTGCTAACAAGGGCACACAATACCTTCTAATGCCTACCAAGCATTCTGGAGGAAGGCAAGGAAGCATTCAAAGAGCCCGCCTACTCGGCCAAGGGAGTACCACCAAGGGTCAAAGAAATACAAGCCTGCTTCCAAGGACCCTAAGTATATCCAAGGAAATACAGTGCCTGACTCCATTGTCACCACAGCAGGGAGGGTAAATGCCTTCTCGAACAGTGGACCACCTCCAGAGTAGGAAAGCAAACAAATGGATATGGTTGGCAGAAAAATGGATCGCAATAGCGCATCACCAAATCAAATGCCCTGCTGAACAGGTATGGCCACCAGCAATGGGATGACATAGAGGCGCTAATCAACAAGCTCACGGAAGAGGACAAGAAAAGGGCTAAAGCTATTGTCCAAGAAGGCAAAAACATGGCAAACACATGCCTTAAATCGGTGCTTGGCGCAGCAGACAAATGTGTTCAGGCAACACACTAAGAAGGCATGCCTGGCTACGAATATAGGGATTTAAACAGGAGGTTCAAATATCTATCTTAAACAGACCATTTACAGGAGTCACGATTTTGAAAGAAGGGCAAATTAAAGACTGCAAGAGCCATGTTAGCCCTGCAAAAGAGGTGCCTTCAAAATAGGAGGGTTTAACGGAAGAAAACCCACAGGAAGAGGGGCTTTTGCCCAAGGGCTGCAAATTTCTCATCAACAGGGCCAAGGTAACAGCCAACAAACCAGTCAACAGGCAGGATACCAGAACTGGCAACAGCCAAAGCAGCCCCCCAGAGGAAGGGGAGATGGATCAAGTTGACTCCTGCACGGGAAAGGACCCATGCACCTCACCAGTGGGAGACAGAATATCAATACCTACAACACTGTCAAAATATCACTACAAACAATTGGATATAAAATTTGATAGTTTACGGGTATTGCATAGAACTGACAGACACCACCAGCCTCCATATGCACCCCTTCTAGGACTGGATTTCCAACAATTGGTCACAGGGAGTTTGGGGGGGGGGGGGGACAAGACTAGTGGTTATGCAGAAAGTGCAATCAGAAGCTCAATGGTGGGCATACAAGAACATAACACATGGCAGACCTTTTAAAATTCAACTCCTTATGTGACTATCGTAACAGATGCATCCCTCCACGGATGGTTAACGCACTTCCGGCAACTGAAGATACAAGGCCAGTGGAGCGATTTCGACTCCATAAAACACATCAGTTACCTGGAGATGAACAGTACTCAAAGCATTGAAGGCGTCCCAGAAACACATTCGCAAGAGAACTCATGATTCAAACAGACAAAACCACCACAATGTTTTACCTCCACAAGCAGGGAGGTACGAAGTCATTCCCACTAAGCAAGTTAGCACAACAGATCTGGCAATGGGCAATTTCACAAGAAATCAATCTCCCAACAAACCTACCGGGAATATACAACACAACAGCAGGTCAACTGAGCAGGCAGGACTGCTCCCACAAGTGGGAATTGAAGCATAAGACGATGCAATACATCTTCAAACTCTGGGGAACCCCACAGATGGACCCGTTTGCTACAATACCGAACAAGAAATGCCAGTTCTTTGCCTCGGTTTCAACACCTGTCCAAAGGGAATGCCCTGTAGCTAGATTGGTCAAGTACATTTGGATAGGTTTTTCGACCAATACCGCCAATACAAAGAGTCCTAGAAAAAGCAAGACAACCAGGAACAAACCTAATCCCCATTGCTCCACAATGGGCCTGACAAACCTGGTACTAAAGTCTGCTAGAACTGTCCAAGGGGCAAATAATCACTCAAAGCAGACAAAGATCTACTAAGGAGGCCAAATCTTCCACCTGGAGGCAGCGATGGCCTGGCACCTGCATATGTTGAATTTGGCGACCTAAACTTGCCTTGGCGCACAATGAAGTCTAAGAGAAGGAAGAAAACAAACAAGGCAATGCTATGCTTTGAAGTGGAAGCAGTACACCACTTGGTGCACAGCAAACCACCTAATGGACTCCATCACCACACAAGAAACAGTGACCATATTCCTAACTTGCCTCCTAGATAGTCACATCAAGTACTCCAGCCTAAAAATACACCTTGTGGCCATCGTAGCTTAAACCAGAGGAAGATCATGCAAAAGCTTCTTCAGAGGACCTGTCATATAAAAAGATTCCTAGAATGGTCTAATTGTTAGCAAAGTCGTCCTCTTACTACAGCCTCCCTAAGAATGGACAAACCGCTACATAATCTAATGAACAGCATGTGAATCCAGAAAAGGATTCACAAAATGGTTACTTACCCGTAGGAGTAGTTTTGCAGCTTGAAGTTTTCTGGATTCACATGCAACCCACCCAGCCTCCCCTACAAGGAATATTAACAGGTGGGGAACCATAACTAACCATTCTCTAAAGTACCTTCCAAGATTACACACACAAAAAATCCGAAGATGGCTACTATGCTCAACAACCTCCAGGGCGCCGTCTGACATCCCACAGGGGACGTACCGGGCACCAAATAGTGGAGTATTATGGACCCAACCACTGGATGGCGGAATAATGCACAGCGTGTGAATCAAGAAAACTCTTCAAGCTGCAAAATTACTTCTACTGGTAAGTAACTATTTCGTTTATAAGGAAGTTTGGCAAACCCAGCCAATCTATGGCAGAATAATGCATGGCATGTGAAATCTAGAACAGCCTCTAGTATGAAAACTACTGCCTCATGTAGGTTACAACGTTACTGTATTTAATTTATTTAAAAATGAATGTGTAAAAGTTTACTTTGTGACCAATTCAGAAGGGCCTGATTTAGGCAGTGCTCACTAATTATACTCGTGTTTGCTTATTAGTCATGTATGATTGAATGATAGTCACATTGACGACAAAGCATTTTAGATCCAGCAGTTATGGTCCATTTTAAAAAATAGATTTGTGCTGGATAAATAGGGACTACATATCATATACAACTTCCTAAAGGCACGGTTTCATTTTGTATGTACTTGCTACAGTAAGTGTTTAACATTTTTTTTTTTTTTTTTTTTTTATTAGCACTTCGTCGATTAATAGAGCTGTACAAGTCGCCAACTCAATGCAGCGAGCAAGTGGCTCTGGATTCAAACCTTCATTTAAAAGTGGGCTTCAACGAAGATTTTAAAAGGCTAAGCAGCAGCTGTGCTTGGGTTTCAAGATAATTTATTGGAATCTAGTCACCTCTCCATGCCTGCATCAGGAATTGAATGGAAATCCTGCTTTGTCCTTTTGTTTTGCTTTTTTAATATTTTAACTTGATGATCATTTTTCCTCTTTGTTTCAGAGGCATTTTAATGGTTATGTTGTACTATCTCTGGTTTTGTATTGTTGGCCTACGTCTAGCCCTGCTCTATACACCATTGAGATTTTGTTTTAATACTGCAATACTTAATGCAATGTTGTAGGCAGATGTATTTCGGTAGCCACACTTAACATTCTCTTCAGCCTTTAGGTCGCTACTTGTAAACAAACTTTAATGGGTTTGTGATAACGAGAAGCTTTTGAATAAACTGCGTACATTTTAGAGAATTCATTCTTACATTTTTCTGAAGACGAATGCCTGTTTAGTCTAAATGTTTATAAGGCCGCTACATGAAGTACTTGCATATTGTCATTTTTTTGATTTCTTGAGCTTCTGTACAGTGACTATTTAACTCGTTTTTGAACTTTGTAGGGGAAACAATAAAACTGGTAAATTACCATTTGTACATATGATCTAGTTTTCATTTGATGGTTTTTCACATTTTAAGTTGCAATTCACTAATAGTACAACTTGTAGCCTTGTCTTGATGGCTGCAACTTTTTTTAGTTTGCTGTTTGCAGTATAGATATTTGGTGTTTAGAATTAAGGTTTTCATTTTACTTTGTGGTTTGAGATTACTGTAGCGTTAACTATGCTTGGAAGTAATAGACCACTGTCTAGGTCAATACAGAGAAAGGGGAAACGTCTAGGGAAGAGGGAAGAATTTGTTCGTCATTTACAGGTGACCATTAGCCACTGCTGCACTTGATCAATTTGTTACTGTTCAGTTGCTTTTCTGGATGCTTTCAGGTTCTTTGAACTTTTAATTCAATTTCAACACTTTCCTGCAAAGTGCCATTGGCAATCTGGTCCTGTTGAAAGTGTGAAAATGCAAGCTGGAACTGGTTGGCTCCCTGGTACTCCATAAACCTCACCAACAGCAAACTTCTCATTCGTAAGCAAGAAAGGATATGGAAAATCTCCCCCTTGACTTCCAAAGCAAAGGGCATGCTTAGGCATGTAAAAATTGCCGGGAGTAAGACCAGAAAACGTCCGCTATTACCGCATCTAGCAGACGCCAGGTGACACTTTAGCATGGACCTTGTCTGTCTTCCATGCCAGTTCTGCAATCTCACACAGACTGCACTCTACTCTAAAGTAATACTTCCAGTCACCCGCTAACGCTCTAGAAATCATACTTCTTTAAGCACACTGTGCAGGACTGCATGCTTCAGATAGTGTTTATCTCCCCAAATATCAACATGTTGATAAATTTTATCACAAAAGTGTCTTCACATAGCGAACATGTGCCCACAGGTTATAGCATATAGCCGGCACAGGCGTTGTAGTGTTTTTAAGTATATTCATATAGTTCTGAAAGACTGTGGATGCCCATTATTGGGTTGATAGCAGTAGTTTTGAAAGAGGCCAATTTTTAGTGCCAACCCGAATTGATGGCAATGATTGAGGATCAATGGCATAAGCGGATGTTTTGGTAGGCCAGCCTCCCAATAATCAATATTTGCTCCAAGGCGTAGGAAGGCCTGCCCTTTGACAGGAACCAGTCCCGTATTTGAAGCGGTACACCAAGCACTTCCTCCATGGTGGGAGAAGACTACTGTCCCTTTTGTGGGTTCATGGGTATAGCACGGTAGTGACAGCATATCCGTTTTTTGGAAATCGTAGCGTGATCAACACTGGGGTCACACAAATGGGGGGCCTACTGCCCGTCTCATGTAAACTTATCTAATACAAATCAATTTTTGGATCCTAGCACGTAGATCCCAAGCATGTGGTTTATACATGTGAAAGCCTAATCCGACATTCCTGAGACTGAGATAGTGAACTGAGGAAAAGGGGTGTATTATATGGTTTAATAGTTGTAGGAAGCTACCTTTTTATGATGTACCAAAAAGGTATGTTGTGCAGAGTCAAGGTAGTGCTTTAGCAATCCCAAGGTGCTCTTCTTGGGGGTAGTGTGGTCGAGCAGTCTTTGGCTTATCAGAGAAGTGTTGTACATCCACAAATAAACACAATAGTCAATAAATTATGCATGACTCATTAAGCAGATCAACACAATTTCTAAATGGAACACACAACCCGTTTGAGGCGTGTGCTGTAGATACACATGCTTTGCATACTCCTGCCATCTAGTGTTGGGTCTGGATGTTTGCAAGTTGTTTCTCTGAAGTCTTTCCTAGTCACGAGGTAAGGTGACTCCTCCTTTCGGTGATAGTGCGCATGGTCATTGGCTCCATTGTTAAATTGTTTTTTTTCCGCCATCGGGTTCGGACGTGTATTGCTGCGCTCCGGTTCTAAACCGTTCTCCGGGTTCCCCTCTACGCGCAATCCTCTTAACTCTAGACACTATTGTTTCATACGCGTTTCCCACTTCTCTGCATATCGTTTTGGTCAATGGACGAACTTTTCAGAAAGCTTTGTGTACGGCCTTCAGGCCTAACCGTGTCAGTTCAGCTCTGTAGATTGAACGGACACCATTCAAATCGTGCCCTCGGTGCCACGTGAAGTATCCGCGCACTGACTCACACAAGGTATTTAACTTGTGCTTGTCTCCGTAGCACAAGGAAGAAGACTGCAACACTTGCAGATCGTTTTGATCGAAGAAAAAACTTCATGATAGTCTGGCTCGACGTCGAGAAATGCAGCGTTTAAGCATTGAAGACATGCCGGACATAATCTGTGAAGATTCCGGTCAAGATGTTGAGGGATCAGCGGCAGATGAGTAAGAAGCCTTCTCCATGCAGGACTCTGACTTTGAGCTCGAGACCTTGACGCCGAAGAACTGCCGCAGGGAAAAGGAGACGAGAGTACAGAAGACCCCTTGCCCCTCCAAATCACTCCCAAAAAGCACAAGGCTTCAGCGCCACCTCTGCCTTCTGGCCAAGGTCTGCAACAGAGATGACGCTTCAGCCCCCCCCCCCCCCCCCCTCCTGCCCACACTCCAGGCCCAGCTCAAACAGCCAGGCATTCCAGCTCGGTACAGAGTCGGCAAAAGTCTTCATCGGAACTGATGCCCTCCGGTTTCAAACAGAAATGCTGCTCTGAGCTGAAATCCTCCATGCCAAAAGCCAAGCAGCCTTTGGAGCCAAAATCTTGAGTACAAAATAGCCTGCACCAAAAGTGCTGCTGCCGAAACCGAAATATGTGTTCGAGGCATATGAGCTGCAGATTACACACTTGTGCATAGATCGCCATCTGGTGTTGGGCCCGGATGTTTCCAGTTGTGTTTTCCTTTTGGAAAGTCTTTGGAAGTCAGGAGGTCTGCGACTCCTTCTTTGGATCATATTGCGCATGGGCTTCGGCTCCATCCTCAGATTGTTTTTTTCGCAATTGGGCTCGGATGTGATCTTCGTGCTCCGGTTCCGAACAGCTTCCAGATCGACGCGCAATTGTCACCCTAATTTGCGGTATTGTTTTTGATCGCGATCTCCCCACTAGACGTGGCTCTCATCGGCAAGAACCTTCTATTCCAGTCGTCGACGACAGCCTTCGGGCCTACCCAAGCTCCGGTCTTGGCTAATGGATAGGACTCCCTTCAAGAAGTGCCCTCGATGTGGGTCCAAATTCCCCCACACCGATCTCCACAAAGTATGTAATCTCTGCTTCTCCCCTGAACACGAGGCTCGAGACTGTCCGGCGTGTTAGTCCTTCCGGTCCAAGAAAACCATTCAAGACCGAAGGGCCAGAAGAACCATGGCACACTCGTTGACTGCGATTCCGGACGACCTCTTCGGGGAAGGCGTCGACACTCCAGAAGAACACCACACTGACACTGCTTCCCACACCGCACCTTCAGGACCGGTGAAGAAGCAGATTAGGCCTTCCTGCGGCTAGGGCTTGAGCCAGCCCACCGTCGGTGCCGATAAACACTCTTCGGCACAGAAAAAGAAAATGGCCTCCACTTAGACACTGAGCCCCGCACCGAAACCCAGCTCCTCGGTACCGACACCATCTTCGGCACCGACAAAAGCACACAAGGCCACTGGCACCGACACTTTGTAGCCGAAATCCATCTCGGCGCCTACCAAACAATCAGACCTTTCCAAGCATAGTTCCAAACAACGAACCAGCACGGATAAAGCCAAAATACCAACGGCTCGGCGCCGACGTACCAACCAGCCTCACCAGAACTCTTTACACCGGATCCATTACAAAATACACTAACCAAGGATCCTAAGACCGGACATTTGATGCTCTCCATCAAAGACAGCTGAAAAAACCTGCTCCGCCTCCTCCTCCAAAGAGGAAAGACTCTGCTACCTGCCCTTTCAGAATACCTTCCCCCCTCCTCCACCTTCCCCCCTCCTCCACCTTCCCCCCTCCTCCACCTTCCCCCTCCTCCACCTTCCACCTTCCCCCTCCTCCACCTTCCCCCTCCTCCACCTTCCCCGCCCCTCACCTAGAGTGTTTATGCAACTAATAGGAATGATGGCCTCTTGCATCTTCATAGTACTTCACGCAAGACTCCAGATGCGTCCTCTCCAAGAGTGCTTAGCGCCCCAATGGAATCAGGCCCAAGGTCAATTAACAGATCTGGTGTTGGTAGACAGTCGTACCCATCGCTCTCTGCAGTGGTGGACCACCACAAACCTTTCCAAATGTCGACCTTTCCTGGACCCAGTTGCCCAGATAGTACTAACAGACGCATCGCTCTCCGGCTGGGGAGCGCATCTATTACATCTCACCATGCAGGGCACATGGACACCTCAACAGAAGTTACTCCATATCAACCATCTGGAGTTACTAGCAATCTTCTTAGCCCTAAAATCTTTTCAAACAGATTTCAAGCAAGCCAGTCCTAATCCGCACAGACAACATGACAGCCATGTACTATATTCAAAAACAAGGCGGCACACACTCTCCACAGCTCTCAGCTAGCACAGAGCATATGGAGATGGGCCATACCCCAGAAAATCTTTCTCCTAGCTCAGCATGTCCCAGGAGTCCAAAACACTATGGCAGATCTGCTCAGCAGACAAACACAACAAATCCACGAGTGGGAACTCCACCCACAAGTTCTACACCTGTACTTTCAAATGTGGCGGCATCCACAGATAGACCTCTTCGCCACCCACAAACACCAAATGCCCAAGCTTCGCCGCCAGTTAGCCACACCCATTGTCCAAAGGAAATGCAATATGGATGAACTGGTCAGGCAGATTTGCGGACGCTTTTCTGCCTCTCCCACTCATTCCACTAGTGGTGCGCAAACTACAGCAACACTCCCTCACACTAATCCTAGTAGCTCCAACTTGAGCTAGACAACCGTGGTACACCACACTGCTGGAACTATCTGTAGTACTGCACCAAAAATTACGCCTCTCTCCACACCTCTTAACCCAGAACCATGGAGAGATCAGACACCCGGACCCAGCTCAGATCAACCTTGCGATCTGGCTCCTGAAATCCTAGAATTCGGTTATCTAAATCTTCCCCCTGACTGAATGAACGTCATCAAAGAAGCTAGACGACTCACCACTAGGGCGTGCTACGCCACCAAGTAAACGTTGTGTTGTCTATTGTCACAACACCACCATCAATCCCCTAGATGTCTCCATTCAACACAGGCTACTTACTCCACCTACAAAGGTGCAATCTAGCCTATACGTCCATTCGCCTGCACCTCGCAGCCATAGCAGCTTACCTACAAAACAGGCAACATCTATCACTCTTTAGAGTACCTGCCAGTAAAGCCTTCATGGAAGGCCTTAAAATAATAATTCCCCCCCAGAGTGCCACCCTCACCTGTGTGGAACCTAAATATCGTTCTCACCAGACTAATGGGGCCTCCCTTCGAACCACTATACAAATGTGAACTCCAATTTTTAACATGGAAAACCGCTCACATCCGAGCCGGATGGCGGAAAAAAACAATCTGAGGATGGAGCCGAAGCCCATGTGCAGTACGGACCGAAGGAGTCACCACCAAACTCGTGACTTCCAAAGACTGTCCAAGAAGAAAAACAAACTGCAAACATCCGGGCCCAACACCAGATGGCGATCTATGCTAAGTGTACAACTCTGCAGCTCTACATGCCAAGAACAGATGCATACTGGTAAGTAGCATATTCCTTTCTTGTAGCCATCACTTCCCTCAGAAGTGTCAGTGAGATGAAAGCACTTACCATTCAAGAATCTTTTCTACAAATGCACCATAATTAAGTTGTTCTCCGTACCAACCCAAAATTCCTCCCTAATGTCATTTCTCCCTTTCACCTAAACCAATCTGTAGAACTACCAGTATTCTTCTCGCAACCACAGACCGTTGCAGAAAGAGCTCTCCACACACTAGATGTCAAACGAGCCTTACTCTACTACATTGAGAGAACACAACCTTTCCGTAAGACCAAACAACTGTTTCTTTCTCTCCACCACACAAGGGCAACCCCATCTCCAAGTCGGGGATAGCTAGGTGGATTGTCAAATGCTTTCAGATTTGCTACCACAAAGCAAAACGAACGCTGTCCGTTCCCCCTAAAGCCCATTCTACACGTAAAATAGGGGCTTCAATGTCTTTTCTAGGAAACCTCCCATTAGATGAGATCTGCAAAGCAGCTACATGGTCAACACCGCACACTTTCACTCTACAATATTGTGTAGATGTGTAAACTAAGCAACAGGCTAGTGTGGGCCAGGCTGTACTCAAAACATTATGCGCGAGGCATATGAGCTGCAGATTGTACACTTAGCATAGGTCGCCATCTGGTGTTGGGCCCGGATGTTTGCAGTTTGTTTTTCTTCTTGGACAGTGTTTGGAAGTCACGAGTTTGGTGACTCCTCCTTCGGTCCGTACTGCGCATGGGCTTCGGCTCCATCCTCAGATTGTTTTTTTCCGCCATCGGGCTCAGATGTGATACTTCGTGCTCCGGCTTCGAACTTCTACGGTTCCAGCCTCGACGGAAAATCCTCGATTCTTCGAGTTCCTTCATCATCTTCATCTCTCGAAGCGGCACTTTTCTCCATCCCGTACATCGACACCGGCCTTCGGGCCCTCCGCGACTCCGGTCCCGGCCGATGGAAAGGACTCCGTTCAAAAAGTGCCCAAAATGTGGGTCTAAATTTCCCCACACCGACCTCCATCAGGTGTGTAACCTTTGCCTCTCTCCGGAACACGAGGCTAGAGACTGCCCCGCCTGCAAGTCTTTTCGATCGAAGAAGACCATCAGAGATCGAAGAGCTCGACGCACCATGGCGCACTCATCCTCGGCAGCTCCACCGGACATCTTCGGAGACGACGCCGAAGCTTCGGGGCAAACACACACCGAGCAGGAGGAAGACGTCGTCCGCGCTTCCGAGGCCGACGACTCCGACGTGGAGGACGTTACACCAGCGCAGCGGGCCGTGAGTACTATGCCCCCTCCCACCCCCGCGCTGAAAACCAAAGAGACTCAGGTTACTCCCTCGCCTGCCGGCCTGGGCAAAACCAAAACTTCGATCACCCCACCTTCGGGCCCGGTGTCGAAGCACCCAAAGTCTCATGGCAGCTCGGGATCGAGCCAGCCGACACCCGGTGCCGAAAAACAGCATCCGGCACCGAAGACTGCAAAATCCAGCTCGACTCCGAAACCACCGGTGCCGAAGCCTGGACACTCGGCGCCGACCAAACACAAACACAAATCTGTCGGCACCGACGCTCCGGCGCCGAAACATCATTCGACGCCGAAACACCCGGAGACCTCAAAAAAGCATGGCGCACACAGACCATCGAAACCCCCGGTTCCGAAATCACCGGTGCCGACAGACGACTCGACACCGTTGGCTCTGTTTACACCAGACCCTTTACAAAAGACTTTGTCCAAAGATCCAAAGACTGGGCTTTTGACTTTAACTACCAAGAAAAGACGCCTTGATGCTCCGGCTCCTCCTCCTCCACCCAAAAGGAAGGACTCTGCTACTTCTCCCCTCAGAGTGTCCTCCCCACCACCGCCTCCCCTACCCACTCCACCTCCTCCACCTCACAGGTCTCCGCCACCTTTACCTCACTACGATCCGGCCCCATCCCCAGATCCGGATGATGGGGATCCGGACAATTACCCGGCGGACGCCCCAATGGATCCCACTCCACCAGGGACCCCAGATCCATGGGAGGATTACAATAACCCTGATATACCCAATGTACCTCAGGACGACCTATACCCATCAAGGCCGTCTCCTCCAGAGGACTCCTTAGGGTTTCATCATTTAGTGCAGAGAGCAGCACACTACCATGGGGTGGACATGCACAGTGAACCAGTAGAAGAAGACTTCCTACTGGATACATTTGATATACAAGACAAATCTACTTCCATTTTACCCATGCTTAAGGGTGTCACCAAGCACGCTACAGAGGTGTTCAAAGACCCTGTCAGAGCCAGAGTACTGAACCCTAGAATAGAGAAGAAGTACAAGGCGGCACCCACAGACCCTGCTTACATCAAGGGCCCTGCTCCCCTAGATTCCCTAGTTGTCTCCACAGCTAGAAAGCGGGCTAACTCCCAATCCTCAGGAGATGCCCCACCGCCAGACAAAGAATCTAAACTTCTGGACGCGTCTGGTAAACGCACCGCCTCCCAAGCTGCAAACATGTGGCGCATTGCAAACACACAAGCACTGCTTGCGCGATATGATAGAGCACACTATGACGAACTAGAGGCTCTTATGCAGCACCTTCCAGAAAAATACAAGCACAAGGCTCATGACCTCATACAGGAGGGTAAACTAATCACAAACACCTCCATTAAGTGTGCCCTCGATGCAGCCGACACTGCTTCTAGGGCCATAAATACCAGTGTCCTGCTTCGTCGCCACGCCTGGCTCAGGATCTCAGGGTTCAAACCTGAAGTCCAGGCATCCATACTCAATCACCCCTTTGATCAGGAAACACTCTTTGGGCCAAAGGTAGACGAAGCGCTCGAAAAGATGAAGAAAGACACACACAGCAAAGTCTATGGGGGCACTCCAAACACAAGCCTCCAAACGTTCCTTTCAACGCTCGTCCTTTCGTGGCACAGGTAGAGGCTCCTCCACCGATAACGCCTCTACCTCCTACAAGTCCCCTCCTCAAAATACCTTTTCAAAGGGCAATCAGAGAGGTGGTTACAGGGGTAACAACAATAAGGGCAGGGGCAAAACCAACAACACCCGTTCTGCCACCCCCCCCCCCCCCCCCCCGCACAATGACTCCCCTCCGCTCCCCCCAGACCATTCCACTCCGGTCGGGGGCAGACTACAAAACTTTATCCACGTATGGGAGTCCATAACATCGGACAAATGGGTGACCCAAATCATTCGGTCAGGGTACTGTCTAGAGCTAACATCTACCCCACCCAATATCCCACCAAGGCACCGTCCAATGTCTCCAGAACATTCCACACTGCTCAAACAAGAGGTACTTTCACTCCTGCAAAAACATGCTATAGAGCAGGTCCCCGTCAACCAACGAAATCTAGGGGTCTACTCTCTATATTTCTTAATACCAAAGAGAGACGAGACCCTCAGACCCATTCTGGACCTCCGGCCTCTAAATGCCTACATACACTCAGACCATTTTCACATGGTCACTCTACAACAAGTCCTCCCACTCTCCTCTGCCAGGGAGACTTTCTCACAACCTTGGATCTGAAAGACGCATACTTTCACATTCCAATACACCCCTCTCACAGGAAATACCTCCGGTTCGTGGTGGACGGGCAACATTACCAATTCACGGTTCTCCCCTTCGGGGTCACCACCGCACCACGGGTGTTTACCAAATGCCTAGCAGTAGTAGCAGCACACCTCAGACGTCAACATATTCACGTCTTCCCTTACCTAGACGACTGGCTGATAAAAGCCGCGTCCTACGACCAATGTGTGCAGCATACAAACAGCACCATCCAACTGCTCCACCAGCTAGGCTTCACGGTGAACTACCAAAAGTCCCACCTCATACCATCTCACACAAAGCAATACCTCGGGGCCACTATAGACACCTCCAAGGGTATTGCCTATCTAAACTCAGCCAGAATCACAAGCATTCAAGCCTTACGCAAAAAATTCCTTCCTCAGCACTCTCTTCCAGCAAGAGTGTTTATGAAGCTCATAGGAATGATGGCGTCTTGCATTTTCATAGTGCCCCATGCAAGACTCCACATGCGTCCACTTCAAGAGTGCCTAGCACAACAGTGGAACCAGGCCCAGGGTCAGCTGACGGATCTGGTGTTGGTGGACGGCCGCACACATCACTCTCTGCAGTGGTGGAACACCACAAACCTTTCCAAAGGGCGGCCGTTCCTGGACCCGGTTCCTCAAGTGACTCTAACAGCGGACGCATCGCTCTCCGGCTGGGGAGCGCACCTTCTACACCTCACCATGCAAGGTCTATGGACGCCACAGCAAAAATCGCTCCACATCAACCATCTGGAGCTCTTGGCGATCTTTCTAGCCCTAAAATCTTTCCAAAAACAGATTTCGGGCAAAGCAGTCCTCATCCGCACAGACAATATGACTGCAATGTATTATATCCAAAAACAGGGGGGGACACACACTCCCCAGCTCTCCCGCTTAGCCCAGAGCATATGGAGATGGGCAATTCCTCAAAACATCTTTCTCCTGGCACAGCACGTTCCAGGCGTACAAAACACCATGGCAGATCTGCTCAGCAGACAAACGCAACAAATACACGAATGGGAACTGCATCCACAAGTTCTTCACCCATTCTTCCAACAGTGGGGGCATCTTCAGATAGACCTCTTCGCCACCCACGAAAACAAAAAATGCCCAAGCTTCGCCGCCAGATACCCACACCCATTGTCCAAGGGCAATGCGATATGGATGAACTGGTCAGGCAGATTTGCATACGCCTTTCCACCTCTCCCACTAATTCCATTAGTGGTCAGGAAGCTACAACAGCACTCCCTCACACTCATTCTGGTAGCTCAGACGTGGGCCAGGCAGCCGTGGTACACCACGCTACTACAACTGTCAGTGGTACCACATCAAAAACTGCATCTATCCCCATGCCTCCTAACCCAGAACCATGGAGAAATCAGGCACCCGGACCCAGCTCAGCTCAACCTGGCCATCTGGCTCCTGAAATCCTAGAATTCGGATACCTTAACCTTCCCCCTGATTGTATGAACATCATCATGGAAGCCAGACGTCCTACCACTAGAGCATGCTATGCCGCAAAGTGGAAAAGATTTGTAATTTACTGCCTTAACAATACAATCAACCCTCTAGATGCATCCATACAGCACATCATATGCTATCTGCTCCATCTTCACAGGTGTAACCTGGCATATTCATCCATACGCCTACACCTAGCAGCGATCGCTGCTTATCTACAAAACAGGCAGCATTTATCACTCTTCAGAGTGCCCGCTATTAAAGCCTTCATGGAAGGCCTTAAACGAGTAATTCCTCCCAGGGCACCACCTTCCCCTGTATGGAATCTAAATTTAGTTCTTACACGACTAATGGGTCCGCCCTTCGAACCAATGCACAAATGTGAGCTACAGTTTCTCACCTGGAAAACAGCTTTCCTTGTAGCTATCACTTCCCTTAGAAGGGTTGGTGAAATACAAGCGTTCACCATACAGGAACCCTACATACAAATGCATCACAGCAAGGTCATACTTCGCACAAATCCGAAGTTTCTGCCCAAAGTCATTTCCCCCTTCCACCTCAATCAATCAGTGGAATTACCTGTCTTCTTCTCGCAACCCCAATCTGTTGCAGAAAGGGCCTTACACACACTTGATGTAAAAAGGGCGTTACTATACTACATACAAAGAACGCAACCCTTCAGGAAGACTAAACAATTGTTCGTTTCCTTCTCTCCACCACATAAAGGCAACCCCATTTCAAAATCAGGGATAGCTAGGTGGATTGTAAAATGCATACAAATTTGCTATCAAAAGGCAAAGAGAACATTATCTGTTCCCCCTAAAGCCCACTCTACAAGAAAGTTAGGGGCTTCTATGGCTTTTCTAGGGAATATACCCTTAGATGACATCTGCAAGGCAGCCACATGGTCTACACCGCACACCTTCACAAAACACTACTGTGTAGATGTGCATTCCAAGCAGCAAGCTAGGGTGGGCCAGGCTGTACTAAAGACACTTTTTCAAACAGCTGCAACGGATACCGGTGGTCGCCGCTAAGGTTGGGTACTGCTATATAATCTATGCTAAGTGTACAATCTGCAGCTCATATGCCTCGAACGGAATATGCTACTTACCAGTATGCATCTGTTCTTGGCATGTAGAGCTGCAGAGTTGTACACGCCCACCCGCCTCCCCGGCTACCTGTATCCGTTCCAGTACATCTTATTTAGATACAACACATGGGTTTCTCACTGTTATTACTACGCTCCATCATTTCCCTGTTGGCGAAAAACAATCTGAGGATGGAGCCGAAGCCCATGCGCAGTACGGACCGAACGAGGAGTCACCAAACTCGTGACTTCCAAACACTGTCCAAGAAGAAAAACAAACTGCAAACATCCGGGCCCAACACCAGATGGCGACCTATGCTAAGTGTACAACTCTGCAGCTCTACATGCCAAGAACAGATGCATACTGGTAAGTAGCATATTCCTTCAAACCACTGCAACAGATACGGGTGGCCGCCGCTAAGGATGGGTACTGCTATGTAATCTATGCACAAGTGTGTAATCTGCAGCTCCTATGCCTCGAACGGAATATGCTACTTACCAGTATGCATCTGTTCTTGGCATGTAGAGCTGCAGATCTACACCCGCCTCCCCGGCTACCTTTATCTGTTCCAGTTTATCTAATTTAGATACTACACACATGGGCCTCTTCACTGTTATTACTACGCTCCATCTTTCCCTGCTGGCGAAAAACAATCTGAGGATGGAGCCGAAGCCCATGCGCAATACGATCCAAAGGAGGAGTCACCGACCTCCTGACTTCCAAAGACTTTCCAAAAGGAAAAACTGCAAACATCCGGGCCCAACACCAGATGGCGATCTATGCACAAGTGTGTAGATCTGCAGCTCTACATGCCAAGAACAGATGCATACTGGTAAGTAGCATATTCCTACTTCAGATCGGAATTTGGACTTAATCCTGAGACTAGTTCTATTCATACCAAGCTGCCTCAGAAAAACGAGCTTCCTGATGACTCCTTACAAGATCCCTTTAAATAGTGTGTTGCTACCAGTCCTTTTTGTCCACCACAATCATCCCTTCCACCTCCTTCTCCATCTTCTTCAAATGCTTTGCAAATCACACCTCAGAATTCTCCACAATCTCACCATGATGACTGTTGATGATGGGTACACATTTACCAGTAGATCCGTAGACTGGTTATACAGTTGGTGGTCCAGCAGATATTGACTCAGCCAAGCCATCTCCTCCAGATGACAATGTAGCCCACCAGGAACTCATTGCCAGGGCTGCACAATATCCTGGGGTGGCACTGCACAAAGAATAATTAGATTTTTTTGGTTTTTTTGTTTGAGACCTTAGGATCCACACAGGTCATCACAAACACTTCCTATGCTTTAGGTCATGATGAGACTTGCTGACAATATTTTTAAGGACCCAGTACGAGCACGCATCTCGACTCCTAGGGTTGACCAGAAGTAGAAGGCCTCTCCAACAGACCCAGTATTTAACAGGGAATCTAGTGGCAACTGCCCCTTGATAGTGTTGAATGCTTGTAAGCGGGCTAATTCCCAAACATCAGGGTATGCTTCTCCACCACTTAAGGAGGCTAAGTTAATAGGTGTTTCTGGCAAGTGCATAGCTGCTCAAGCTGCAAATCAGTGGCTTGTTGCAAATACGAAGGGCCTTTTAGCCTGGTTTGCCAGGGCTCACTGGAATGAAATGGAGCAATTGCTTCAATATCTCCCAGATGACCATAAAGCTGAAGCGCAAGATTTAGTAAATGAGGGTAAGCCAATTTCAGATTTGTGCCCTAGATGCTGCTGATACTGCGGCTAAAGGTCAACATTAGCATTTTGCTTAGTAGACCTGCTTGGTTAAGTATCTCTGAGTTTAAACCTGAGAACAAACAATCCGTTCTTAATACACCATTTGACAAACCTCTTTTTGGTCCTGAAGTAGATCAGGCATGAGAAAAAATGAAAATAGACACTGAAGTGGGCAAGTCCATGAGTGCTCAAGTCTCCTTCAAACAGAGGCTCCTTTAGTTGTTCCTTTTACAGAGGGGGTCCAAAACCACATCCTCAGACCAGAATACCTCCACCTAAAAACGTAATAACCAGTCCTCATTCAAGAGGGTTTTTTCAAAGAAGTTATAGAGGCACTAACTTTAAAGGTAGGGGTAAGGACAACCCACCCACAACTCCTCTTTCCCTAATAAGCAGTGACTTGTCCATGCTTTCCCCCAGACTATACCACACCATCTGAAAGACACGTTAATGATAGATTCCTTACCCTAGAATATCCCCAGGCGTCAGGCTGGATCCGAAAAGTTTTCGTAAGCAGTACGCGTCTGTAGGCAGCGTTGTGCGGCTCCGCGTACGTCGCTGGCATCCTAGCTGCCGAGATGACAGCGTCGGCTACTTAGACACGCGCGCTGACATCCGTTTTCTTTTTCCGCGCCAGCAAGCGCAGATCCGAGAGACAGCGATAACCCTAGATAATGTTTTAACTTGGCTTCTGAACTTGTTTCTCTTGTTTTGTCGAGACTCTACTCCTGGTGTAGTAGGAATGCCAGGGTTTAAGTCCTGTAGGGCCTGCCGTCGGAACATGTCGGTAGCAGACCCGCACAACGTCTCTTCTGCTTGGGGCACGCCCATGACCCAGAGGCGTGCACCGATTGTCGGGCCATGGCGCCGAAAGCTTTGCGGGAGCATTCCTGAAAGTTGTTAAGGTCTGGCAATCTGTTCCGTGCCAGTCGAGGTCCTGCTCCCATGGGAGGTCGAGGGACTGGTTACGAAGCAGTCACAATCGCTTGTCTGACTCTGGGACAGGTAAGTCAAGGCGCCATAAAGTCGAAGAAGCGACTCCGCTCTTCGTCTACCCCTCACCGGTCGCGGGACGCAGTGGAGGGGGCCGGCGGTCACTCCCCCGCCGCGCCGATGGGGCCTCTGTTGTGGCCTACCCGCCCTTTCCAGGCCCGCACACGACTCCGGACGAAATACAGGTTTTCCTGTCAGCCATGAGCAGTTTGTTTGGCCCCTCGGGTCCCTCCGGAGCGCCTTTGGGCCCCATGCACCCATTGGGTGGTTCTACCCCCGTGCCGCTGGGCCCAGCTACGCCGGCACGATACCCTATGGCGCCTCTAGCCCTGGCTCCGGCCTCTGCGAGGTGTGCGGCGCCAGACTGGGATTGGTCTATTACCCGCCCGCCCAGTTCCATTTCTTGGTGGAGAATTTATCCCATTCCCCTGGGCACCTTGTCCTTACCGGCCTCTTCAACAACCTGTGGACGAAGGGGAGTACTGGGAGACCCTCTTACAGCTCAATGCGAGGATGAGCCAGAATGGGAAGTGTGAGAAAGTGGCTCTGTATATACTGTTCCCAAATAGGTACAGGGTGTACAGAGTCCACAGTCCCCAGAGGCTTGGCAGAGGCTTAAGTTAGATATGACCTTACTCTCTAAAGTGGTAGCTTGGTCGAGCAGTAAGGCAGTACCAGAGGACAGTGTAAAGCATTTGTTGTACACACTCAGTCAGCAAATGGTCTCACACACTCAATAACTGAACTCAAGGCCAATGGTTTATATATAAAAAATATATGATCGTTTTATTTTAGAACCAACAATTGGAATTAAAATATACTTTCTCAGAATGAGATGCTTTATATAAATACTTTTGCAATATGCAATTGACTTTTGTAAACCGTTACAAGTGGTTGCAATAGGCAACACTATTTTAAACACAACAATGCATGGAGTTCAATGGAAGTTTCATGTTATTTGCCACAGATTACTTTTTTTATTTTTTATGTTTTTTATAACTATTTTTGTGCAGGCATGAAAAGATTACAGATGTGGCACGTCCATACCATCATGTCAAACTTACATCTTGTTATTAATCCACAGCCGTTATGCCCATAACCCTGAGGCCGGGCAGCAACACCTAGGTATTCCAATAGTGTGCAAATGTTTCCAATGTTACGCGTTCCACATGGAACCCCACGATCCTGCTTTTTGTCTATTTTCTCCCACAACACCCCTCCCTCCCCCCTTCCCCCACTACCCCCTACAGAACTAATAGCACGTCCCCCTCCAGGGTTGACAGATAGCTCCCAAGTCCATCCAACTATGTGTCACCAGTCCACCGGTTTCATTCGTGCATAGTGCATTAGTGCTTGTCCCCCCTCCCATAACACAATATAGCATCTCGCATGTACGGAATCTCTAAATGAATCACTGTCACTGTCTTGTACGGGTACTCATCGTTATCAGGTGGTCCCTCCCGCCCATCCCCGCCATCTACCCCTCTATGTGTGTCCTCCTATGTGTCCCACCTCTAGGCCATGGTATTGTCTCCATTTGCTCCATATCTTTCGGAATTTTTTTGGACAGCCTCTAGCTTTGTATGTCACTCGTTCTGCTGCCATATAGAGGTCCAGACCTCTCCTCCATTCCTCTATCACTGGCCGCTCCGCCACCCCCCAATATTTCGCAATGTCCCTTTTCGCTACCACCAGCGCCAACACCAGGAAAATGATATGTGGGCGCGGCAGGTCTACTTCGGTCACCATTCCCAGTAACGCCAGTTTCGGGTCTAGTGTTAGCTCTATTCCCAACACCTCCCCCAATTCTGTGAAGATGTAAGACCAATACGTTTGAATTTTCTCACAGGACCATATAGTGTGATAGAAATCTCCCTTTTCGGTATTGCATCGAAGACACGTGGCGTCTGCTATCCTACCCATCTTGTGGAGACGCCTCCGGTCGAAGTATATCCTGTGTAATACATTTAATTGGATCAGCCTCAGCCGTGACGCCACAGATTACTTTTAGCATTACTTTTGGAATTCCAGGACTGGATCCTAGATTCAGTCCTGGGTCAGTACTTTAAATCAAGTGATGAAAGTCGTCTTAATTACTGTTATGTTTTTTGAATAATATTTAGCCATTTTAAAAGTTGACACTTGGAAAATATTTCAAAGAAAACAGTCAATGATTCCCTATGGAAGAAAATTCAAGTTGCAGGTACAGTATGTTCTTGTTGCTTTTGTAATCCAGTACGGGGTGCCTAGACTCAGTACTGGGACCTTTATCCAAAACAGATAAGTAATTACGTTTTCAGATTTTATACGATTTTTAAAGAATACTTAAAGATTGCAGATATTGACACTTAGAACACATTTCACAGATAAACAGTCAATGATTTCCTATGGAAGAAAATTGGGTTACGGGTAAGTACAGTTGTAAGTATTGTTCAGAGTCCATGCTGGGCACCAAGATCCAGCACTGGGAGCTCACCTAGGAGCAGGTGAGTAATTTCGTTTTCGTTACTCGGCTGATTTTTGGTGAATATTTTAAGTTTTGATAAGTCCAAATTTCAGGAAAAAGCCAGTCAATGTTACCCTATGAGGATAATAGAGTTATCGGTTTAAGGGTAAGTACTCGACTGGCAGAGTTGAGGTTCTGGGCATAGACTTGGGGGTCCCCCAGGGTCAGGTAGGTACAGTTGGTTCACCCTCAGCGACTCTAGGGCAGCCGGGTGCAGAGTTAGGCCCAATGTTATCCTATGAGAGGTAGGGGGGGCCTTGGTTGGTGGCTGACTGGCAAGCCACGCGGCTGTGGGAGCTGGGCTCCTGGTCACTTACTTAGGGCAAGTGGGGAAGTAGGTAGGTGTAGAGGTTGCACTGCCTGGGCGGCTGGGTGCAGGGTGCTTTTGAGCCTTCGGGCGCTCAATTGATTTCAATGGGAAATCTCCGGTTTAGAAAAAGACTGCAAGCTCGGGGACGAGGATTCTTCAGGTGCCGCCACCACTACTTCGAGAGATAAGTTGGGTAGTTGGAATATAGGTAGGTATCCCGGGATTGGGCACAGGGGGCCGTGGGGTGCCGCGTGCAGGGGTGCCTTTTGGTGTCGGGAATTCTTACCCTCTGTTGATCGCAGTAGGGGGGGCACCTTGTTCTGAGGCTGCAGGCTTCTTCAGGGAGGTCCTTGGGTGCCGGACTCGGGGTCAGTCACCGTGGGGTGGTCCTCGTGGCCTTTGTTCACTCCGGCACTGGCCAGGCTTGGCTGGTGCAGAGTGTGCTGGGTTTGCGGTTCCGGGCTGCTGCCAGGGATTAGAGGTAGGTTTTGAGTAGAGCCTCTACTCATGGGAGTCCCAGGGGCTTAGAGCCAAAAGGTAGCCAGGTCCTCTGGGGTTTGTGAGGTTGCTGGCCACAAGAGATGCCGGGTTGGAGCAGGAGCAGGTTCAAGGGTCGACAGGCCGGTAGGGCTGGGGCCAAAGCAGTTGGTGTCTTCCTCTTTTTAGCAGCTGCAGTGCAGGTCTTCTTTCTTCCTGCTCTTCTTTGTAGTCTGGAATCTGGGGAAGGAAGGTTCAGGGTGCCCCTAAATACTAGATTTAGGGGCGTTACAGGTAGGTGAAGGGCAGGGGACAATGGGCCCCTGTCCTGGGGTGGGTACACCCCTATCCTGCCTCTCTCCTGTGGGAGGGGGGCAGGAGCCTAGTCCTGATTGGGCAGGGCTTCCCATCTTCAAGATGGCGAGAGCCCGGAGATGTGCTTCACCTCGCCTCCCCCACCTGAGTGGTGGGGTTGGCAGGCTGGCACATCCCCTGTCCTTATTTGGGGTTTCCGGCAGCATGCCTTTGAAGCTTCCCCCTGCCCATCCTGGAGGAAGAGATTTAGCACCTCACCCAGGATGTGCATTGTTGCAGGCCCAGGAGAGCAGGGGCTCTCCTACCCAGGGGTCCAGCAACATGTCTATGTGGCAGCCTAGGCAGCCTCAGAACAAACGTGGATGGTAGGTTTAGGTTTCAGGGGGCCTCTCTAAGATGCCCTCTATGGTGCTTGGTACATTAAATCCCACACTGGCTTCAGTCTGGATTTAATGTGCTGAGCAGTTTGATACCAAACTTCTCAGTCTTCAGTGCTGCCATTATGGTGCAGTGGAGTTCGTGTTTGACAAGCTCCCAGCACCATATACTCTTAGATGGCAGCACAGCACTTACAGGACCCAGGAATGGACCTGGGTACTGTAGGGGCACAGGGCTCCTGCCTCTGTGCCCACACCACTGGCATAGGGCACCCAGCTAGAGGGGTGGCTGATGTATGCCAGGGCAGTGTAGGTTGTGGGCATGGCACACAGGGATGTGTGCCATGTCGACTCTCTTTTGTCTTGTATCCAGACACTCAGCCTGCAAGAGCAGTGTGTGTGTTAGGGTACAGGGCCTGTAAGGGTGGCACAATGACTACTGCAGCCCTTAGAGGCCTTCCCTGGTCACAAGGCCCTGGGTACTTAGGGTACCATTTACCAGGGGCTGGCATGTGGCCAGGGTTTGCCAATTTGGGTTTTGGCTGTTAGGCAGTTTTTAGGTAAGGAACAAAGGCCCTGGGCACCCGATTGGCAGGGGCCCAGCGCACAACAAGGAAAAGTGCATCAGCTTTTAGGCAAAAAGGGGGGGGTTACTTCAACAGAAACCCACTTTCTTACAGGAAGTTGTTATGGATGGTCCAGTGGATCTGGACTTCTCGCCACATCCTGGTACACTGTCCCCCTCTCCTGTGGCTACGGAAGAGGTTGGGACTTTTTCAGTGGTGTTGCGTAGGGCGGCTGAGGCTCGTAACCTCGAGCTCCCTTCTGTACCCATCAAGACCAATCTTCTGACTGAGGTACTGCAGCAAATGTCGTCCTCTGCAGAGCTGCAACGACTCACTTACTGACGTCCTGTTGAGCACCTGGACCAAATCCAACACGGGGGATCCTGTGGTTAAGGGTGTGGCGCGCCTCCATTGCCCAGCGACCCCAGCTTTCTCACGCAACACCAGATGCCTCAGTCTGGTTATCCAGGGCTCTGCCTCGCCGAGCGCATTCCCTTCTGCCCCTCTGGACAAGGAACCTAAAACTGGAGCAGTTTGGGAAAGATTTTCACTTCTGCCAGTTCCGGCTTGCGGGCGGTGAATACTGCGTGCCTGTTGTGCTGCTATTCACATTCTTTGTGGGACACGGTGGCACAGGTGCTGCCTCAGTGACCTGTGGAAGCTCGGGCGGTGCTCTCCCAGGCCATTACCGAGGGGAGAGATGCTGCTAAATTCACTATCCGTTGTGGGCTTGACACGGCCAATTCACTCGGCAGGGCACTTTCCTCAATGGTGGCGCTCTGCCGTTACGCTTGGCTCAGAACTGGCTTCTATGGGGATGTTAAAACTTTGTTGGACATGCCCTTTGATGGCACACACCTTTTTGGTGACCAGGCAGATAGCACCCTGGAACGCTTTAAGGACTCTCAGGCTACGGCCTAATCCTTGGGTCTTGCTACCACGCACACTCCCTCGGGTTTACTTTTTGCTCCTTTCGAGGTCATGGTTGAGGCGCCCAGTCGCGTTCCTTTCAGACCCGCAGACCTGCGCAGTTTCAGCGTAGCTGCGGACATGGGACCCGACGTGGTGGTTCCTGAGGGCAGGTCAATCCACCACCACTCCTGCCGCTGCCTCCTCAAAACCTTCCTAGTCTGGTGTTTCAGGCCCACCAGACGCCAATGGGCAGCAGATTTTGCCATCACCTCCCCCACTGGCGCACCATCACTTCGGACAGGTAGGTTCTACAGATAATCCGAAGGTCTTACTCCCTCCCCTTCGAGTCTACCCCTCCATCCATGCCACCTCAGTACCACTGCATGTCGGGGGGATCACTTGGCACTTCTCCAGCAGGAAGTTGCGGCCCTCTTGGCCAAGGGGGCCATCAAGCGCGTTCTGACGCCAGAAGTAGATTGTGGTTGTTACTCCCACTACTTCTTGGTTCCAAAGGAGGACAAAGGTCTGCACCCTATCTTAGACCTCCGGAACGTCATCGCTTCCTCTGGAAGGAGAAATTCAAAATGCTCACGCTTGCTCAGGTATTGTCTGCCCTAGATCCGCAAGACTGGCTAGTGGCGGACTTGCAGGATGCTTGTTTTCATATCCCCATCCTGTCAGCCCACCGGCGTTTCCTTTGGTTCACGGTGGGCCACGAGCACTTTCAGTTCACTGTGCTCCCTTTCGGCCTTACCAGCGCCCCTCGGGTGTTCATGAAAGTGATGGCGCTGGTCGCAGCTCATCTGGGCAGATCAGGGGTTTCAGTCTTCCCCCTATCTCGACGACTGGCTGTTGAAGGCCGGCTTGCCCCAGGCAGTCATCTCCCACCTCAGACTACGGCCGACGTCCTGCATTTGCTGGGGGTTTCCATCAATGTGCTCAAGTCGCACCCGATTCCCTCTCAGAAGCTCCTCTTCATTGGAGCGGTTGTGGATACGGCGCAGTTTTGGGTTTATCCTCCCGAACAGCGAGTCTGGGACATTCGGGCTAGGATTCCGATCTTTCGGCCCTGGTCCTGGGTTTCGGTCAGGAAGACCCTAAGGCTGCTGGGCCTCATGGCCTCCTACATCCTGATGATCTATCATGCCAGTTGGCATATGCGGGCTGTGCAGTGGGACCTGAAGTTCCAGTGGAAGCCGCATCGGGGAAACCTGTCTGACGTCATCCAGATCTCCGGGGCACTGCACGGGACTTGCAGTGGTGGCTCACGAACCAGCGTTGGGTCAGCAGTGGATCCCTCTCCCTTCCCCAACCGGAGCACACAGTGATGGACGCATCCCTCCTGGGTTGGGGCAGCCACATGGGAGAGGCGGAGATCAGAGGCCTCTGGTCTCCGGCAGAGTCCAAGCTCCATATCAACCTCTTGGAGCCAGGGCGATCCTACTTGCACTGAAAGCATTCCTTCCCTCTGACAAGGGGAGAGAGTAGTGCAGTTGTTCAGACAACACCATCGCCATGTGGTACTGCAACAAGCGAGGTGGGGTCGTGGACCCTGTGTCAGGAGGCTCTACGCCTCTCGATGTGGCTGGAACGTCAAGGCATTTCCTTGGTGGTTCAACACATGGCAGGTACCCTCCACGCCAGGGCGGACGAACTCAGCCGCAGGTGCATGTTGGATCACGAATGGCGTCTTTACTCAGAGGTGGCGCAAGGGCTCTTTCAGCAGTGGGGAGAACCTTGGTTAGCTTTATTCGCCACGGAAGAGAACGCGCAATGTCGGCAGTTCTGCACGTTGGAGTTTCCAAAGCAGCACTCGCTCTGAGACTCGTTTCGACGTGAGTGGATTTAGTCTGTTGTATCCCTTTCCGCCTATACCACTTCTGCCCAGAGTGCTGAAGATGAGACGTGACCGGGCTAAAGTAATTCTTGTGGCACTGGACTGGGCTCGAAGAGTTTGGTATCCCGAGCTACTCAGTATGAGCGCAGATCCCCTGATCCGATTGCCTCTTCGGGAGGATCTCCTGTTGCAGCAACAGGGGACGGTCCTCCACCCGAACCTGTCCAGCCTCCACCTCCTTGCGTGGAGATTGAGCGGCGACAGCTGATTCCATATGACTTGCCTCCTGAAGTCTGTAATGTGATTCTGGCAGCCAGGCATCCTTCCAGTAAAACGGTATACGCCTGTCGGTGTAAAGAATGTGTGGCATGGTGCACAGCAAAGGCTGTGTATCCCCTTTCCGCCCCTCTTTCTGAGGTTCTCCTCTTCCTTCTTTCTTTGGCCCAGCAGGGCTCTGCTCTGGGCACTCTTAAAGGTTATCTTTCTGCTCTTTCAGCCTTGGTTAGGCTGCCTGATCAGCCCTCTTAAGTCCCCAGTTGTCAATAGATTTCTCAAAGGCATCGCTCACCTTTTCACTCCTATCCCTTTTGTGATGCCTCAATGGGACTTGAACCTGGTTCTCACATACTTGATGTGCGCTCCCTTTGAGCCTCTTCAAAACTGTCCTTTGCGGTTATTAACTTTGAAAACTGTCTTCTTGGTGGCCATCACCTCTGCTTGGCTGGTAAGTGAGCTCCAGGCTTTCCTGTAAACCTCCTTTCCTGGCGATCCATCCGGAGAAGGTTGTGCTTCGACCGCATCCTTCCTTTCTACCAAAAGTGGTCTCTGCCTTTCATCTCAGGCAAACTCTCTCTGCCCACTTACTTTCCGTCTCTGCACCCTTCAAGAGGAGAGGCTCCACCGTCTGGACCCAAAACGTGCGCTTTCGTTCTATCACAACCGCACACAACAGTTCTGGGTGGATGATCAGCTCTTTGTTGGCTACATGGGCGCCAAGAAAGGCTGGGCTGTGCACAAGTAAACTATCTCCAGATGGGTTGTATTGTGCATTAAAGCCTGTTACTATGGCTAAAAAGGAACCTCCGGTTGGGCTGCGTACCCATTCTAGCAGGGCGACAGCAGCTACTACAGCATTGGGACGCGGTGTTCCCCTGCAAGACCTCTGTCAGGCAGCCACTTGGGCCTTGTTGCATACTTTCACTATTGCCTTGACAGTCGGGTCCTGATAGACTGCTTCTTTGGCTGTAAGGCTCTCCGTGACTTTCTGGTGTAATCTCACTTCGCAGACCCACCACCGGGGTTGGTATTGCTTGGGTATTTATTCTAAGGTAACAAATCTATCACTAACTTGTCTCTTTCAGATGCACAAGTTACTTACGTAACGATATATCTGTAAGACATTAGTTAGTGATAGATTCCTTCCCGCTTGCCCATCCTTCCCGTTCTGCGAACTGTTCTCTAGGGTTCAGGTCATCCCTTTCAGGGCCCTAGTTCTATTGCACCAGTTGTCGGTCTCTGGCATGGCTCTGCGCTCCTGGCGCGGAAAAGTTGTGTACAGAACTGACGTCATCTCGGCGGCTATGAATCCAGTGACTTACGCGGAGCGGCACGACACCTACCGACGCTCAGGGGTACTGCTGACACTTTCTGGATCCAGTCCGACGCCTGGGGATGTTCTAAGGTAAGGAATCTATCACTAAGGCCTCTTTACAGATATATTGATACACAAGTAAGTAACTTGTGCTGTAGGGAGAAGACTTCAACAATTTCTCCCTATTAGACAATCTATAAAAACAGACAAATGGGTGATTGGAATTATCCAACTTGGTTATTGCCTGGAGCTTACCAGCAATTCCACAAACATTCCACCTCGATCTCAAATTGTCTCCAGAACACCTTCAACTGCTCGAACAGGAAGTGCACTATCTCTTGTAATTGTAACAGTACTTGTTAAGCGCGATTGCTGCCCGAAAGCGTCCAAGCGCTGAGTAGAAGCAGGGAGTGAACTCAAGGCAATCTAGGAGGGGTCGGATTTGGCAAACAATAGGGTCTTTAAATTTTTACGAAATGAGAGGAGGTCAGGGTTGGAACGGAGTGAGATGGGGAGGGCATTCCAGAGTTTGGCGGTGTTCAAAGAGAACAGCCTGCCCCCCGATCTGGCTCGCTTCACTCTGGGAACAGCAAGGAACGCCTCCGTCGACCGAAGGTTCCTGTTAGGTTGGTAAGGAATGATAAGGTCGGAGTTGATGGCTGGGGCTGTTTTCCAAAAGGCGTGGTGCGCCAAGCACAGCGCCTTGAAGGTAACTCTCTGCCTCACTGGCAGCCAATGGAGAGTTTTCAGAGCAGGTCTGGCTGATTGAGTGCGTGAGATTTCCAGCAATGTGCGGGCTGCACAGTTTTGAACGACCTGCAGTTTTCGAAGGGTTATCTCCGGTGCCCCTACATATAAGGCATTGTTCGAAACCAGACTAGACTGGATGAGGCCTTGTACCGCCACCTTTTTAGCCTCTAAGGGGAGTAGCGGGAGAACCTTCCTCAAGATCCTAAGTAGGCCAAAGCAGGTGGAAGACAGTTTTTTGGCCTGAGTAGAGAAGGAGAGTTTATTGTCCAGCCACACCCCCAGGCTTTTGACACTGTCCTTGGGGGTGGGAGGGGAGCCCAGAACACTGGGCCACAGAGAAGTGAAGGATACGGGAGAGGAAGGGCCTAGGAGGAGAAGCTCCGTCTTATCACCGTTTAGTTTTAGGGAGGAGTTGGTCATCCATCCCTTGACGTCCACCAGGCAGTTTAGGAGGTCGGCTGCGGAATGCCTATTGTTCTTCGTAGCCAACGAGACCACAAGCTGGGTGTCGGCATATGACACAATTTTAATGCCATATGGTTCGACAACACCCGCCAGCGGCCTCATGTATATGTTGAACAATACAGGGCTCAGAGAAGAGCCCTGTGGTACTCCGCAGCTCAGAGGTTTACTCGAGGACACCATCTCTCCGTCGAAGATCTGAAACGACCTCCCAGACAAGAAGGAATCGAACCACCTTAAAGCGTCACCTGAGACTCCGATGTTATGGAGACGGTCCAGCAGAGTGGTATAGCTGACCGTATCGAAGGCGGCACTTAGATCAAGGAGGATCACTGCCACTGATCCTCCCTGGTCCAGTATCCTTCGAGTTTCTTCGGTGACGGCTAGCAAGGCGGTTTCAGTACCATGCTTTGGTCTAAAGCCTGTCTGGGATGTGTGTAGTAGGGAGTGGTCCTCCAGAAACTGGACTAGCTGCGTGTTTATATGCTTCTCTAACACCTTGCTGGTCCAAGGGAGAAGTGAAATGGGACGGTAGTTGGAATAGTCGTTTGGGTCCAGGCTAGGCTTCTTCAGCAGCGCCCGTACCATGGCCTGCTTCCACGCTGTGGGGACTGAGCATGCGGAAATAGAGGTGTTTAGAAGATCCCGGATGACAGGCAGAGTGGCTGGGCTTGCCTGCAATAGAATTTCTGGAGGGGCGGGATCACGGGGGGAGCCAGATTTTACTTGTCGTGCCACCTTGCTTAGAGTGTCAAGGTCCAGAGGAGCAAAATGCTCAAAGGAAGGCTGATCTGGGTACCGAGGTACTTTAGGGGGGGGGGGGGAGTGAGGTATATCCAGAGTTATGTCTGAGGTGGGGAAGGTGGAGTAAATTTTTGTGACTTTATTATGAAATAAATCCGCAAGCTCGTTGCATTGATCCTTGGTTTTGTTGGATGGGGGTGCCGTATTGGCGATGGAACAATGTTTTATGATCTGGAAAATTTCTTTAGGTTTAGATTTAGCTTCTAGAATTCTCTCAGAATAATAAGTTGCCTGGGCCGTTCTGATCCCTTATTTATAGATTTTGATCGCCTCTTTATAGGAGGCCTTTTTGTCTGGGAAGAAGTCTAAGCGCCAGGCTCGCTCTCGTTGTCTGCAGAGGCGTTTTAGTTGTTTTAGAGAGTCAGAAAACCAAGGGGCAGACTTCTGTAATCTATTCGAGGATTTGCGAACCGGGAGGATCGAGTCTAACGAATGGGTGATCCAGTTTTCGTAGTGGGAGTTGGCCACATTAGGATCTGGGCCAAGTGAAGGGAGGGTGGAGTCTAGTTTGAGCAGCCAGGACTCCAAAGGAAGTTTGGACCAGTTCCTCCTAGAGGAAACTTGAGGAGGGAGCAGGGGGGTTTTGTGTTTGACCCAGGTAAAAGGGACCAAAAGATGGTCCGACCATGGGAAAAGGATGGGTTGATCGGCAATTAAATCCGGACAGTTACTGAATATGGGGTCGAGTAAATTGCCTTTTTCATGAGTCGGGGCAGCAACCAGTTGGGACAGTTGGAGGGCTTCCAGATCATCTAGTAAGTCCTGAGCAGTGTGGTCTGAGGGGGAATTAAAATGGAGATTAAGGTCTCCTAAGATCGTGTAGTTGGTGGCAGAGAGAATTCTTCCCGCTATGGTCTCAGGAAGAGACCTATGAAACTCTTTTACAGGTTCCGGGGGGCGGTATATCAAGGTACCAGAAAAGGTGGTGTTGGCGTTTAACTCTATGCAGAATGCTATGCTCTCACATTCAGGAATAGTCTCTGCTGTGGTATGACATCGGTACTGGCTCTTCAGAATGATCGCCAGACCTCCGCCTCTCCCTACCGGTCTATCTGCTCTAAGGATATAATATCCTACGGGTAAGGCTTGAACTACGTCTGGTTCAGAATGGACAGTGAGCCACGTTTCTGTCAGAAATACCGCGTCAGGCTTATGTTCTTCAAGCAGCATGGCGATCTGTGTACTGTGTTTGGGCAAGGAGCGACAGTTTAACATGTACATACGGTACGTTTGTGTTGTGGATAACGGGGATTTGCGGAATGAGTGCTTGCACCCTGGACAACGGGCGGGTAGTTCTAACGGCGCGAAAGTGTGGGAGCACTGAGAAGTGACAATCCTACCTATACTGTGTAGGGCCGCCGAGCTGTAAGTCCCGCTATGGATATCATGAGAGCCAAATTTTGTGGCTCCGGGTCCCGGCTTGTCGCGGACGGGCGCAGACGGGCTTGCCTTAGGCGCACGCTCGCCCGCTGCGCGTTCTGAAGTTACACATATTTGTGGGGCCGTAAGGCGGGAAGTGGGCGTGGCCTCACGGGGGCGTGTCCAGCGGCGAAGGCAGCCGGTGCTCGGGTCACGTGAGCGCTAGGTCCGCTCTACCGTGCCCTGAGGTGCGCAATGTTTACACAGGTTTATCACAGTTTAAAAAGGTGAGTTTTTAAAATTCAGTGCAATAAGCAGAAATACAACCTCTCCCGGCTTCCGCCTCAGGAGTCTTAGCTTCACACAGAGCGCTCACAAATCAGCGCTTTTAAAGGCGGGAAGTGGGCGTGGCCTCACGGGGGCGTGTCCAGCGGCGAAGGCAGCCGGTGCTCGGGTCACGTGAGCGCTAGGTCCGCTCTACCGTGCCCTGAGGTGCGCAATGTTTACACAGGTTTATCACAGTTTAAAAAGGTGAGTTTTTAAAATTCAGTGCAATAAGCAGAAATACAACCTCTCCCGGCTTCCGCCTCAGGAGTCTTAGCTTCACCTTACTGAAAGGACGGTTCTCTAAGACCTATTCTGGATCGGAGTTAAACCATTATATACTGTCTGAACGCTTTCCCATGGTGACCCTTCAACAGGTACTTCCACTTTTACAGATTTTGTCTACTCTAGTCTTAGGACGCCTATTTTCATGTTCCAATTCATCCAGCTCATCACAAATACCTCAAATTTGTGATAGCAGGCAAGTATTACCAATTCAAAGTACTACCCTTCGGAGTGATGACAGTGCCCAGAGTATTTACCAAATTTCTGGCAGTAGTCGAAGACTGCATATTCACGTCTTCCTCTATCTAGACTGGCTCATCAATGCGTGCATTTACCAAAAATGTCTACCACACACATCACAATAGACCTACTGCATCAACTAGGCTCCACGGTCAATGCACAAATCTCACCTGCATCCATCAGACGCAGTCTTTCCTAGGAGCCACTCTAGACAGTCAAAGCTCTAGCCTCTCCCAGTGTAGCCAGAATTCACAATATTCAGGCTATCGTACTACATTTTCAGTCCAACCAAGCCTTTCCAGCCAGTGTTTATGCAACTGCTGGGAATAATGGCATCTTGCATTGCAATTGTACCCCATGCAAGACTTCACATGTATCCCATATAAGAGTGCTTGGCACATCAGTGGAATCAGTCACAGGGTCAATTAACCGCTCTGGTGTTAGACTGCCAGTGCTCTCAAAAGGACATCCTTTCATCGACCCTGTTTCACAGATTGTGCTCACAGCAGAGGTTGGGGGCTCATCTCAAAGATTACACAATACAAGGCATGTGGAGCAACAAGCACAAGACTATCCACATCAACTATCTTGAGCTTTTAGCTGTTTTTCTAGCGCTGAAAGCTTTTCAAACTCACCTCATACAAAGCTGTCCTATTCCGAACAGACAACATGACAGCAATGTACTTTGTGCAAAAGCAGGGGGGACACTCCGACTGTCAACACTTGCTCAAGCTTATGGAATTGGGTGATCCATCACAAGATTGATCTTCTGGCAGAACACCTCCCAGTAGCAAATTATCAAATTGCTGATTTCAGCAGAAGGCAGCAAATTGACAAGTGGGAACTACCTGCAAGCTGCCCCACCCGTTCTCCTTCTGTACTTTTAACAATGGGGATTCCCATTAATAGACTTTTTCGCCACAGTAGAAAAACGCAAAATACCCAAGCTTCGGCTCCAGGTTCCCGCACCCGCTCTCAAAGGGCAATGCCCTATGGATGAACTGGTCAGGGAGATTTGCCTATGCTTTTCCGTCTCTCCCACACATTCCATGTCTGGCTCAGAAGACCAGGCAAACATCCCTCACACTAATTCTAGTAGCTCCCACATGGGCCTATCAACCATGATGCACCACTCTGTTGGAGTAGTCCCTAGTTCCACAGCAAAAGCTCCACCTCTCCTCCAGTCTCCTCACACAGAACCATGGAGAAATCAGACATCCAAATCCCAAAGAACTGAACCTAGTGATCTGGCTCCTGAAGTCAGTTTGGCTATTTACATTTACCACCAGACTCTATGAATATACTAAAGGAAGCAAGACAGCCTACCAACAGAGCTTGCTATGCAGCAAAGTGGAAATCATTTGATGTATACTGCAATAACCACAAAATCAATCCTTTGGATGCTTCTATACAAAACATTATCTGAAAGAGACCATTAGTTAGATTCCTTGCCTTCGAATTAACCCCTGGCATCAGACTGGATCCGGAGAATTTTTCTGTAGCAGTACTCCTGTGCGTCGGTCGACTCCGCGTCTGGCGGTGTTGTGGTCGCCGCAATGACGTTTGGGTGTCTACTTAGTCGACGCCCTTGCGCGCTAACGTCTGTTCTTTTTCCATGCCAGCCAGTGCAGATCCGGAGAGAGCTTCCCCTTGGTCATTTTCTGACTAAACTTTTTCTCGACTTTTGGCAGCTCTTTGAGTCTTCTGGTGGCATGAGGTATGTCACATTGCCGAACCAGATTCAAGCTGTGCAAGCCCTGTGACCGCCTAGTGTCTGTTACGGACCCCCACCTCATGTGCCTCTGGTGCCAGAATCGCGACCATGACCCGAAGTTGTGCTCTGATGAATCCGAAGTCTTTGCAGGAGTAGTCCTGAAAGCTCTTGGAGACCCAGCAGTCTGCTCTGCGGCGTTCGATGTCCCGGTCGTAAGGAAGGTCTTTGGACCGGTCACAGAGCCACCATCATTAGTCCTCGAAGTCTTCGCACTCTTTGGGTAAGTCAAAGCACAAGAAGGCGAAGAAGCATCATCGCTCTTTGCCTTCTCCCCGTCTGCCGACCGACGTGGGACCCAGACCGTCACCACTCTCCTACTCAGTCTTCGGTGCCCGCTTCTGGGACAGCTCCTCGCTTCCCTCCCTTTCCCAGGGCCGGAGCATTCCCTGCCCAGCTTCGAGCTTTTTATGAAGTGCTTCATAGCATCTATGGGTGGTCCGACTCAGCCAGTGCGCCTTTGGAACCCGCGGACTCGGCTGATGGGCCCTGAGCCTTCGATGCCGGCGGTCCTGGTGCTGGAGGGCCCCGGTGGATCCATACCTGGATCCAGATCGATGCCAGTCGACCTCATGGTAACTTCCCCGGTGCAGATTCCTATGACTGTGCCCCTGGTGCTGGCTGTGCCCCCAACTGGCACCGACCCCCGCGTCACCCCTGAGTACGGCACTGCGCCAGGCCGTCGTCTGTACTTGCGCCAGATGGTACGTTTGTACCGCTGTTTGTTCCTGGTGTTCCCTACAGACCTGATGGCAACCAGAGGGGGGTGAGGAGAACTGGGTGGGGTTGTAGATCCTTTGGCTGACCAGCTTAATGAGCCGGACTGGCAAGAGAAATTGGGTAGTGCCAGTGGGTTGGATACCTCCCCAGACCTTGGCATGCTCCCCTTCCCCACCCCCTACCGTGGCTAAGGAGGGGGGAGCATTATACGCAGTGGTGCTGCGTAGGACGTCTGCGGCCTTGTGCCTGGAGCTTCCTACGGTGACAGTCAGGACTAACCACCTGACAGAGGTACTTCCACAGGCAGCAGCCTCTTCGGAGTCCCTGCTGCCTTTTTAATGAAGCCCACACCAACGTCCTTCTGTGAACTTGGTCCATGCCCAGCACAGGGGCTCCTGGGGACAGGATGATTGCCTGACTCCTCCACTCAGCCCCAGGCAGCCCACTTGTCTTCTCCCCACCCTGAGAGCTTGGTGGTCCAAGCCTCATCTTATGAGGGTGAATTCCCTACTGCTCCCCCAGATAAAGAATCTAAGAAGCTGGACCACCTTGGGAAGATGTTTTCTTCCACCAGCTTAGCGCTGCCGTCAGTGAACACTGCATGCTTCTTGGGTGTTCTACCCATACGATGTTGGATACAGTTGCGCATGTGCTGTCAGTTCCTGGAGGTTGCCCGGACTGTTCTCACCCGTGCAGTGGCAGAGGGTCGAGATGCAGCTAAGTTCAGTATTAGATGTGGGCTGGATACCGCAGAGAATCTGGGCAGAACGGGTTCCATGTCAGTAGCCTTGAGGCAATGCACCTGGTTGGACATCCTAAGAGAAACCAGACATCCTCAATCAACCCTTCTGGACATATCCTTTGATGGACGTCTCCTGTTCATTGACAAGGCGGACTCGCCGCTCGAGCACTTCAAGGATTCTATGGCCAGACCCTTAGGCCTCGCGGCAACCTCTTCTTCTCTTCCCCCCTCCCATAAACCCCCTCCCCCCACCATGCAGTCTGCCTTTCGTGGCTACAGAAGGGGTGCCTCACCACGTTCCACCCAATCTGGCCCCAGGGCCACGCAAGCTATCCTGCCTATGCATAGCCACGGATGTGGGACCCAGCATCTGAGGGCCGGCGGTCCAGTCCACCCACAAACCCCTGCAGCAGCCTCCAAACCCTCCTAGTCTGACCTTTCAGGGGCACTGTAGACCAGTGGGCGGGAGTATTCCCCATCTCCCCCTCCCTTCCCCCTCCCTCCCCCCCCCCCCCCCCCCCACCCACCTCCATTGGCAAAACATCACAGAGAAGTGGGTTTTGCAGATGGTCCAAAAGGGCTACTCCCTCCCCTTCGAGGGTACCCCTCCCTCCATGCCACCATCCATCCATCTCATGTCGGAGGTTCATTTGGCCTTTCTCAGCCAGAAAGTTGCAGCTCTCTTGGCCAAGAGAGCTATTGAAAATGTTCCTCTGCAAGAAGTAGGTTGTCGCTGCTATTCCCACTACTTTCTGGTACCCAAGAAGAACAAAGGCCTGCGTCCTATCTTAAACCTCTGGCCTCTCAACCGCTTCATAGGGAAGGAGAAGTTCAAAAAAAATGCTCATGTTGGCTCGGGTCCTGTCTGCCCTCTGTCCCGCAGACTCGTTGGTAGCATTGGACTTACAGGACGCCTATTTCCACATCCCCATCCTGCCACCTCACAGGTGTTTCCTAAGGTTCACAGTAGGCTACAAGCATTTTCAGTTTACAGTGCTCCCATTTGGCCTTACCAGCGCCGCTCTGGTGTTCACGAAAGTGATGGCAGTGTTCACTGCTCCTGCGCAGATCAGGGGTTCCAGTCTTTCCCCTATCTCGACGACTGGCTTTTGAAGGCGGGCTCGCCCCAGGCTGTCTTCTCCCACCTCCAGACTCGCGCAGACTTGCACTCGCTGAGGTTCACTATCAAATGTGCCAAAGTGGTATCTGATTCCCTCGCAGAAGCTCCTTTTCATTGGAGCTGTTCTGAATACAGAGTAGTTTCGGGGTTATCCTCCTGAGCAGCGAGACCAGGATATTCAGGCTATGATACCGATGTTTCACCCTCTATCCCGGATTTTGGTATGATTGACTTTGAGGCTGCTGGGTCTCATGGCCTTCTACATCCTTCTGGTAGATCATGCCAGGTGGCATATGCGGCCTCTGCAGTTCCAGTGGGTGCAGCATTGGGGGAATCTTTCCAATGTCATCCAGATCTCGGAAGGGACTGCACGCCAATTGCAGTTGTGGCTCACGAACCAGGATTGGGTCAGCGGCAGATCCCTTCCCCAACCAGAATTCACAGTAGCAACAGATGCTTCACTCCTGGGATGGGGCAGCTGCATGGGAGAGGCGGAGATCAGGGATATCTGGTCTATGGCGGAGTCCGGTCTCCACATCAAACTTTTGGAGCTCTGGGCGATCTGTCTTGCACTGAAGGCATTTCTTCCTTCTGTAAAAGGAAGAGTTGTGCAGGTGTTCACTGACCGGATCAGTGCCTTCCTCTCGGCCATGAGGGGCCTGGCTCCGCTGTTGACGCGCCTTCAGGCCCTGCGGGCTCGACTGGACGACCCAGTGAGCCGGCAGCTCCGGCACAGACTTCGGTCCCGATGCCGCAGGTCCCCGTGGGATCCAGGCCTGGATCTCAGTCGGTGCCGGTTGACCTCACAATGTCTCCGATGCCGGTTCCACCCCTGGCGCCGTCTCCGGACGACGCTGTTCCCCGGTTAAGCCTCTGTCCGGGCCCGGCGCGGCACCATCTGGCGCCGATGGATGACAAAAAGCTCCGATTATTCCCCCGGTTTATCAGGAATCGGATGACGGGGGCGACTGGGGACCCTCTGGCCATGCAGGCCAACTTATCTCAGGATTGGGCAGATGAGCTGGGGGATGCCAGTGGTCTGGACACCTTCCCCGGACACTGGTTTCATCTCTCCTCCGACTGTGGCTTCGGAGGAAGGTGCTGCATTTTCAGTGGTGCTGCGCAAGGCGGCCGAAGCCCTTGGGCTGGAGCTGCCTGCTGTGGCCGTGAGGACTAACCACCTCACTGAAGTGCTTCAACTGTCAGCAAGCTCCTCGGAGCCTCTGCTGCAGTTCTATGAGGCACTAGTGGATGTTCTGAAGGGCACCTGGTCCAAAACCTCCATAGTACCTCCTGTGGATCGGAACATGGCCCGGCGCCACCGCCCTGCTCCGGCGACCCCAGTTTTCTGTCCCAACTCCCCACGCCCGAGAGCCTGGTTATCCAGGCCTCAACTTCCCAATTCTCCTTCCCGTTCGCTCCCCCGCATCGGGAATCCAAGAGGTTAGAGCAGTTCAGTAAGCAGCTGTTCTCTTCCCTTAGTTTGGGACTGCGGTCCTTGAACACCGCTTGCCTCTTGGACCGTTATTCCCACTCTCTGTGGGATACGGTGGAGGACGTGCTGCCCCAGTGTCCGGAGGAGGCCCGGACGCGGCTCGCCCAGGCTCTTGCCGACGGGCGGGATGCAGCACGACATGCTATTCGATGTGGACTAGACACTACGGACTCGCTGGGTAGGGCGATATCAACCACAGTGGCGCTCTGCCGCCGCCACGCCTGGCTGCGGTCCACATCTTTTTCAGGGCATGTCCCTCATGGATATGCCCTTTGATGGCACTCGCCTTTTTGGCTAGAAGGCGGATAGTGCGCTGGTGCGCTTCAAGGACTCCCGGGCTACGGCCAAGTCCTTGGGCCTCTCGGGTCTGCGACCACAAACTTCCGCCTTTCGTCCCTTTTGTGGCCAAGGAAGGGGCGCCCCCTCACGTCCGCCTAGCCACCGGCCGCAGATCCAACCTGGTCGCGGATGTGGATTCCGCTGAGGAGGTACTGGGGGGGTCAACGTGCCGGTCAGTCCACATCAACCCCGGCAGCATCGGCCTCAAAGCCCTCCTAGTCTGTGCTTTCAGGCCCATTCCATGCCAGTGGGAGGTAGAGTTCGCCATCTCCTGCTCCACTGGCGTTCCATCACGTCGGACAGGTGGGTGCTGCAAATCGTCCGAAGGGGCTACTCCCTCCCCTTCGAGACGACTCCTCCAGCCATGCCACCGCATGTCGGGGGATCACTTGAATCTTCTACGGGAGGAAGTTGCAGCCATCTTGGCAAAGGGGGCCATCGAGCGTGTTCCTGGTCCAGAAGTAGGTCGTGGTTGCTATTCCCACTACTTTCTGGTTCCCAAAAAGGGCAAAGGGGGCCTACACCCTATCTTGGACCTCAGGAGCGTCAACGCCTTCCTCCGGAAGGAGAGGTTCAAGATGCTTACCCTAGCTCAGGTTCTGGCTGCCCTGGATCCAGGAGACTGGATGGAAGCGTTGGACTTGCAGGACGCTTAGTTTCACATTCCTGCCCTGCCGGCGTTACCTGCGGATCACGGTGGGTCAGGAGCATTTTCAGTTCATTGTGCTCTTCGGCCTCACCAGTGCCCCTCTGGTGTTCACGAAAGGGATGGCGGTGGTCGCAGCTCATCTGCGCAGATCAGGGGTTCCAGTCTTCCCCTATCTCGATGACTGGCTGTTGAAGGAGGGCTCGCCCCAGCAGGTAGTCTCCCACCTCCAGACTATGGCCGACCTCCTGCATTTGCTGGGGTTCTCCAACGTGCCGAAGTCGCATCTGAGTGCCACCCAGAAGCTCCTTTTCATTGGGGGCGGTTCTGGACTCTGCGCAGTTCCGGGCTTATCCTCCGGAGCAGCGGGTCTGGGATATTCAGGCTCTGATTCCCATCTTTCAGCCTCCATCCCAGGTTTCGGTCAGGTTGGTGCTGCGGCTTCTGGGTCTGATGGCCTCCTGCATCCTGTTAGTGCATCACGCCAGGTGGCGAATGCGGGCTCTGCAGTAGGACCTGAAGTTTCAGTGGGCCCAGCATCGGGGCAACCTGTCAGACCATGTCTTGATCTCAGAGGGCACTGCACAACAGTTGCAGTGGCGGCTCACGAACCGCGATTGTGTCAGCGGCAGATCCCTACCCCACCCGGAGCACGTAGTGGTGACGGATGCGTCCCTCCTGGGATGGGGAGGACCACATGGGGGAGGCGGAGATCAGAGGACTCTGGTCTCCGGTGGAGTCTCGGCTCCATATCAACCTTTTGGAGCTGAGAGCGATCCGACTTGTACTGAAGGTATTCCTTCCCGTTGTCCGGGGAAGTGTGGTGCAGGTGTTCACGGACAACACCACCGCCATGTGGTATTGCAAAAAACAGGGCGGGTGGGGTCGTGGACCCTTTGTCAAGAGGCTCTGTGCCTCTGGACATGGCTGGAACATCAGGGCATCACCCTGGTGGTTCAACATCTGGCGGGCTCTCTGAACGCCAGAGCAGACGAACTCAGCCGCCGGTGCATGATGGATCACGAATGGCGTCTCAACTCCGACGTGGCGCAAGGCCTCTTTCGGCAGTGGGGAGAGCCTTGGTTAGATCTATTCGCCACCGAAGAGAACGCGCAATGTCAGCAGTTCTTCGCATTGGAGTTTCCAAGGCGGCACTCGCTTGGGGACGCTTTTCGTCACGAGTGGATTTGCGGTCTGTTGTACGCCTTTCCACCTATACCACTTCTGCCCAGAGTGCTGAAAATCAGGCGCGACCGGTCCCAATTCATCTTGGTGGCTCCGGATTGGGCACGAAGGTACTGGTATCCCGAGCTACTCAGTCAATCGATTCCCCCGATACGACTTCCTCTTCAGGAGGACCTTCTGTCGCAGCAGCAAGGGACGGTCCTCCACCCAAACCTGTCCAGTCTCCACCTTCATGCGTGGCGATTGAGCTGCGACAGTTGATGCCATTTGACTTGCCTCCTGAAGTCTGCGATGTGATTCTGGCAGCCAGGCGTCCCTCCACTAAAACCGTATACGCCTGTAGGTGGAACAAATTTGTGGCATGGTGCACAGCAAAGACTGTGGATCCCCTTTCCGCCCCTCTTTCTGATGTTCTCCTCTTCCTTCTTTCTTTGGCCCAGCAGGGCTCTGCTCTGGGCACTCTTAAAGGTTATCTTTCTGCTATCTCTGCCTTCCTTCAGCTTCCTGATCAGCCTTCTCTCTTCAAATCCCCTGTTTCTGGTTTCCTTAAGGGCATTACTCACATGTTTCCTCCTGTCCCTTTAATGCCTCAGTGGGATTTGAATCTTGTTTTGACATATCTGATGTACGCTCCCTTTGAGCCACTTCATAATTGTCCTCTTCGTCTCTTGACGCTTAAGAGTGCTTTCCTGGTAGCCATCACCTCTGCTAGAAGGGTGAGTAAGCTCCAGGCTCTCTTTTCTAAGCTTCCTTTCCTTTCTGTTCATCTGGACAAAGTTGTGCTCCGCACTCGCCCTTCGTTCCTAAGGTTGTGACTGCCTTTCGCATCGGGCAGTCTGTTACGCTGCCCACCTTCTTTCCGCCTCCGCATCCCTCGAAAGAGGAAGAGCGGCTCCACCGTTTGGACCCAAAACGTGCGCTCTATCTGGTTCCGGGTGGATGACCAACTCTTCGTTGGCTACGTGGGCGCTAAGAAGGGGCAGGCGGTGCACAAGCCTACCCTCTCTCGGTGGGTTGTTTTGTGCATCAAAGCTTGTTACGCCTTAGCTAAAAAGGAACCACCTGTTGGGCCGAGGGCCCATTCCAATCGGGCCGCGGCGACGACTGCTCTGGGTCAGGGAGTCCCCTTGCAGGACATCTGTCAGGCAGCAACATGGGCCTCGCTGCACACGTTTGCCAAACATTATTTCCTGGACAGCCAAGTCCGGAGAGACGGCTTCTTTGGCTGTTCTGTTCTCCAGGACTTTCTGGTGTGATCTTGGTTCGCAGACCCACCACCGGGGTTGGTATTGCCTGGGTATCTATTCTAAGGTGAGTAATCTAACTAACGTGTTTCTTTCAGATGAACAAGTTACTTACCTTCGGTAACGAATTCAACATTAGTTAGTTAGATTCCTCACCCACCCACCCACCCAACCTCCCTGTTCTGCCAACCGACATCTAGGGTTAAGGTTATCCTTTTCAGGGCCCTAGACTTTTTTGGCACCAGTGTCAGGCTCTTGCATGGCTCTGCGTTCCTGGCGCAGAAAGCTATGTACAAGAACTGACAGTGCGCGAGGGCGGCGTCTAAGTACTCCGTCATTCTGGCGCACGACGCCGACGAAGGACGCGGAGCTGCAGACGACTTCTAGAGACGCGCAAGGGGTATTGCTGACACAAAATCTTTCCGGATCCAGCCTGACGCCTGGGGATATTCTAAGGTGAGGAATCTTAACTAATGTTTCTTACAGATACATCGTTACCGAAGGTAAGTAACTTGTTCATCAAGGCATATCCCTGGTGGTTCAACACCTGGTAGGTTCTCTGAACGCCAGGGTGGATGAGTTCAGCTGTCATTGCTTGATGGATCACGAATGGTGTGTTCTCTCAGAGGTGGTGCATGGTCTTTCAGCAATGGGGAGATCCTTGGTTAGATCTGTTTGCCACCAAATGCGCAATGTCAGCAGCTCTGTGCATTGGACTTTCCAAGGCGGCACTCGCTCGGCGAAGCTTTTCGCCGCGATTGGATTTCCGGCCTCCTTTACGCCTGTACCACTTCTGCCCGGAGTGCTGAAGATCGAGCGGGACCGGGCCCAAGTTATTTCTGTGGCTCTTGACTGGGCTTGGAGAGTCTGGTACCCTGAGCTCTTGAGCTTGTACATCGATCCTCCGATCAGACTGCCTCTTCGGGAGGATCGTCTGTCGCAGAAGCTGGGGACGGTCCTCCAGCCGAGCCTTTCCAGCCTTCTTGCGTGGAGATTGAGCGGCAAAAGTTGACCGCTTTTGACCTGCCTCCCGAAGTCTGTAATGTTATTTTGGCAGCCAGGTGTCCGTCCAATAAAACTGTATACGCCTCTAGATGGAACAAATTTGTGGCATGGTACACTAGTCTTTTTTCCTCAACCTGATTCTGCGGCAGAACGCGCTGTTCACAAACTTGACATTAAAAGAGCTTTATTTTACTACATAGAACAAAAGACTTTCGCAAAACAATGTTTCATTTGTCCTTCCTCACAAAGGCAATCCTATCGCTAAATCTGGTGTTGCAAGATGGATTGTTAAATGCATTCAAACATGCTACGTTAAAGCTAAAAACGTTAGCCATACCCCCTAGAGCGCATTCCACTCGCAAAATTGGGGCTTTTGTGGCCTTTTTAGGTAACATTCCTCTAGCTGACATATGTAAAGAAGCTACATGGTCTGTCACATACATTTACCAAACACTATTGTGTAGATGTGCCAGCACATCAACAAGCTATGGAGGCCAAACAGTACTTAAAACACTATTTCAGACAACTGCAACATCTACAGGCTAGCCACCGCTTTAAGAGTATACTGCTTTGTAGTCTATGCAAAGCATGTGTATCTACAGCACACATGCCTCGAACGGATAATGTTACTTAGCCAGTAAGCCTCTGTTGTTGGCATGTAGAGCTATAGATCCAAATGCGCCCACCCGCCTTTCCGGATACTTATAGTTGTTGCAATTCATCATTATATATTTATATGCATGGACATCTCTATACTACACTTACTTGCTGACTCCATTCTCACCCTCTTGTGTGAAAACAATCTAAAAATGGAGTCAATGACAATGCGCACTCAGCAAAAGGAAGAGTCCCCTTACCTCGTAACTTGGAATGACTTCTTCGAAGAACAACTTGCACACATCCGGACCAAACACTTGATGGCAGGAGTATGCAAAGCATGTGAATCTACAGCTCTGCATGCCAAGAACAGATGCTTACTGGGTAAGTAACATTATCCTTCTATATATATTTAGGAACCAGAATCCATACAATCGGGTAAGATAAGTTTTAAAAAGTTAACGCTAGGCACGTTTTTCAGAAGCTAATTTCATCCTATGGGAGGAAAGCATGTACAGCATTCGGGTACAGTATAGCAACTTACAAGACCAATCTTCCTCCTGGACTTAAGGTGAGTACGGGGCAAAGGCCTAGGCAGAACTAGCAAGTCACGTCCTAGGGTGTTCGGATACAGTGGTGCAAAACAGAATTAGGTGCCCAATGTTTGTCATTGGGGCTCGGGCTGCAGAAAGTCACGTTTGGATGGTTTAACCCAACTGGCCTCCCGGTCCAGAGGGTTCAAGTCTTGTGAGGCCAGGTGACATGGGTACACCAGTGGTCCTCTCCTGGGTGGCCGGTTGCAGAGGGTCTTTAAGGTGGTGGGATTCTTCGTCCGGTAGCACTCTCAGTTGAGTGGTGAAGCCAAGGTGGGCTCCTGATGGCTTAAGAACCATGCTGACATTGTTAGCCCACTTTGACTCACGGTACTTCTTGGTGTGCCTGCAGCAGAGTCTTGGTGGAAGGCAGGCAGTCCTCCCAGGCTTTGGGATGCACAACAGCTGCAGGATGATAAAACTTTGTCACAAATTGGACCGGAGCAGCAGACATGCCGGCAGGGTTGGTGCAAAGTGAGTTGCTTCTACACAGTCCTTGCATCTCACAGCTCTTTGGTGTCCTTAGTTTGGCAGGAAGTTGATTTCCTGATGCCAGTTGTTGGAGAGTGCCTCTTTTTACATGGTCACCTGCCACTTTTTGCCTGCTTTGATGCTGCTTGTCTGTGTGCCCTACTAATCGGGTACCCAGTGCCTGTGTTCTTTCCCCAAAACTATACCTTTGCTCCTATAGTGGCACTCTTTTGACTTGTACAAGTCCAATGTAAAAAGTGCCAGGGGCGCAAAGGGCATTGTAGCCAGAGTGTGTGAGGGCTGAAGCCTATATTCTGATGGATACATCTGCCTGTGGATTCCTCACCTTTTAAATTACCCCTGCGCCAGCATTCCGTGGAAGTTCTTGTTCGAGGCATATGAGCTTCAGATTACACACTGTGCATACATTGCCATCTGGTCTTGGGCCCAGATGTTTGCACTGGTTTTTGTCTTGGAAAGTCTTTGGAAGTCACGAGGTATGGGACTCCTCCTTTGGATCATAGTGCGCATGGTCATCGGCTCCATCCTCCAGATCGTTTTTTTCCGCCATCAGGCTTGAATGTGTTCTCGCGTTCCAGTTCAGAACCGTTAACGGTTTTCTCTTTCGACGCACAATCCTTCCCATCTCGACGGTATTGTTTTTGATCGCGTTTCCAGCCACACGCGACCCTTCAACTTTAAAGTCTTCGATTCCGGTCGTCAACAAAGGCCTTCGTGCCTACCCGGCCTCATCTCCGGCTCATGGAAAGGATGCCATTTAAAAAGTGTCCTCGATGTGGGTTGAAGTTTCCCCACACCGACCTACATGAGGTGTGCAACCTCTGCCTCTCGCCGGAGCACGAGGCCAGAGACTGTCCAGCTTGTGCCTCCTTCCGCTCCAAAAAGACCATCTGGGACTGACTAGCTCTAAGAACAATGGCGCGCCCGTCATCTTCGATCCCTGATGACATCTTTAAAGAGGGTGTCTATGTTCCAGAGCAGGGTCGAGTCGAGGAAGCCATCAGCGCCTCTGAAGCAGATGATTCCGACGTCGAAGACATCACTCCAGCTCAAAGGGCCGTGAGTACAGACATCGACCCCCATCCACCCACCCCCTCGACACCGTCAAAAAAGGCTTCGGTACCACTGCCACCTTCGGGCCCAGGTGCATGCCGAGACACTGCTTCCCATGCCCTGCCTTCGGGCCCGGTGAAGAAGCCTAGTAAGCCTTTAAGTGACTCTGGCTCGAGTGAGCCTACCCTCCGTACCGAAAATCATCATCCGGCACCGAAGAAAAAGGCGTCCTCAACCTCATCCACGCCGACTGCTGCTCCCACATCGAAGCACTCGGCGTCGAAGGCTAGCACCAGTTCCTCGGCACCGACAACACCCTCGGAGCCGAAAGGCCCAGATACTTCCAAACCGAAGACCTCGGAACTGAAAAAACAGCACCTGGTTCCAACTCATAAAGACACTCCAACTCCACGGTTCCAAGCCTAGGACCGCTACCGAGTCAACGCCCAAAAAACTTGCGGCACCGAAGCCCTCGGCTCCGAAGGATCTGTCTCCCACAGATGAGCTGTTTCGACCAGATCCTACCCAAAAGACACTAATGAAGGATCCGAAGACTGGTCGTTTAATGCTCAGCATCAAGAAAAGACCACTAGACATGCATGCGTCCGCACCACCATCAAAGAAGAGAGACTTTGCCACCTCTCCATTAAGGATTCCGTCTCCTCTTCCTCCTCCACCACACCCCCCACACCATCACCTACCCCAAAAGATGATAACACCTCAGACGATGCAGGGGGGAGGTGCGGACGATCAACCACTTGGGGACCCCACCCCTACTGGCTCCCCTGACCCCTGGGATGATTAGTGTCCTAGATGTCCCTTACACCCCACAAGCTGATATTTTTCCCTCCAGGCCTCCCCCCCCCCCCCCCCGAGGACAATATCTGAATCAACCAGCTCAAAGAGCTGCCCAATACCACAGGGTGGCCCTGCATACAGACCCGGTAGAGGAGGATTTTCTTATGGATACCTTTGATACCACACAAAGGTCCACCTCAACACTGCCCATGCTTAAAGGGGTCATTAAGCATGCACCAGAAATCTTTAAAGACCCCGTCAGGGCTAGGGTCATCAACCCAAGAAAAGAGAAATATAAAGCTGCCCCTACTGACCCAGTATACATTAAGGGCCCTGCACCACTGGACTCCCTAGTAGTCACTAATGCCAGGAAGAGGGCAAATTCCCAAACGTCAGGTGGCGCACTACCACCAGACAAGGAATTCAAACTCCTAGATGCCTCTGGCAAACGCACAGCGTCACAGGCAGCAAATATTTGGCGCATTGCTAACACCCAAGCGCTCCTAGCCAGGGATGACCGGGCACATTATGACTAACTTGAGTCCATAATGCAGCACCTCCCTGACGAATACAAAAACAGGGCCAGTGAGCTAATCCATGAGGGTAAGACCAACACTAATACCTCCATTCGCTGTGCCCTAGATGCAGCAGACACCGCCTCAAGGGCAATCAACACCAGTGTCCTTTTGCGCAGGCATGCCTGGTTACGTATATCCGGTTTTAAACCAGAAGTACAGAGTTCTATACTCAATCAACCTTTTGATGAGCAACACTTATTTGGGCCCAACGTAGACTTATCCCTCAAATATGAAGGCGGATACAGACACCGCCAAATCTATGGGAGCCTTGCAATCACAAGCTCCCAGACGGTCCTTTCGTCGCTCATCCTTTAGAAGCACCCATCGAGGCTACTCCTCTGATAGCCCCTCCACCTCTTACAAAGCTCCCGCACAATCCACCTTTACTAGAGGTTACCAAAGGGGTGGTTACAGGGGGAATAACAGCAAAGGCAGAGGCAAGAATAACAACTCCCGCTCTGCCGCCACACCTACCCCATGACTTCCCTCCACTTCCCCGCGACTATTCCACTCCAGTCAGTGGAAGACTCCACCAATTTCTCTCTGCCTGGATAAAAATCACTTTAGACAGGTGGGTCCACGAAATCATTCAATCAGGCTACTGTCTCGAACTATCATCTACCCCCCCGCCCCCACATCCCACCCAAACGCCGTCCAATGTCACAAGAACATCTGTTACTGTTAAAGCAGGAGGTAATCTCCCTCCTACAAAAAAGTTCAATAGAACCAGTTCCCCTGCACCAACAAAACAAGGGAGTCTACTCCCTCTATTTTCTCATACAAAAAAAGGACGGATTTCTAAGGCCTATTTTAGACCTCAGACCTCTCAACCTATACATACATTCAGACCACTTCCACATGGTCACACTTCAGCAGGTCCTCCCTCTGCTTTCCCAGGGTGACTTCCTTGCTACTCTAGACCTCAAGGACGCCTATTTCCACATTCCCATTCACAGCGCTCCCAGAAAATATCTACGATTCGTAGTGGACGGTCAGCACTATCAATTCAAGGTACTCCCATTCGGAGTCACCACAGCACCAAGAGTGTTCACCAAGTGCCTAGCAGTAGTGGCAGCACATCTAAGAAGACAACACATACATGTCTTCCCATATCTAGACGACAGGCTTATAAAAGCCAAATCGTACAATCAGTGTGTACAACACACTCACGCCACTATTCAACAACTTCACAACCTGGGATTCACAATAAATCACGCCAAGTCCCAGCTCCAACCGTCCCACACGCAACACTACCTCGGTGCCACCATAAACACCTCAAGAGTGCTTGCCTATCCCAGTCCCGCCAGAATAGCGAGCATCCAAGCTCTTCTCACCAGATTCCAACCGCAACACACTCTTCCAGCTCGAATGTTCATGCAACTCATAGGAATGATGGCCTCTTGCATATTCATAGTGCCTCATGCAAGACTCCAGATGCGTCCTCTCTGAGAGTGCTTAGCACGCCAATGGAACCAGGCTCAAGGTCAGTTAACAGATTTGGTGTTGGTAGACTGTCGTATCCATCGCTCTCTGCAGTGGTGGAACACCAAGAACACATATCAAACAAGACTGTCTTAGTCCGCACCGACAACATGACAGCCATGTATTATATCCAAAAACAAGGCTGGACACACTCTCTGCAGCTCTCTCAACTTTCACAGAGCATATGGAGGTGGGCTATACCTCAGAACATTTTTCTCCTAGCCCAACATGTCCCAGGAGTCAAACACAATAGCCGATCTCTTGAGCCGTCGAGAACAAATCCACGAGATGGAACTTCATACAAAAGTTCTTCAACCCTTTTTTCAGATTTGGGGGCAACCACAGATAGACCTTTTCGCCACCCCAGAAAACGCCAAATGCCCAAAACTTCGCCGCCAGGTATCCTCACCCATTGTCCAAAGGCAATGCGATATGGATGAACTGGTCAGGCAGATTTGCGTACGCTTTTCCGCCTCTCCCACTCTTTCCACGCTCATCCTAGTTGCTCCAACTTGGGCCAGACAGCCATGGTACACCACACTGCTGCAACTTTCAGTAGTTCTGCAAGAAAAACTACACCTCTCTTAACACAGAACCATGGAGAGATCCAACACCCAGACCCAGCTCAACTCAACCTAGCTCCTGAAATCCTAGAATTTGGTTACCTTAACCTTCCTCCTGACTGTATGAACGTCATCAAAGAAGCTAGACTGCCTACCACTAGAGCATGCTATGTAGCCAAGTGGAAGAGATTCGTAGTATACGGCCATATCACAAATCCCCTAGATGTGTCTATCCAACACATCGGCTACTTATTACACCTCCAAAGAGGCAACCTAGCCTATACCTCTATCAGATTGCATCTTGCTTCCATAGCAGCATACCCACACAATAGTCAGCACCTCTCACTTTTCAGAGTACCTGACATAAAGGCCTTTATGGAAGGACTCCAGAGCATAATTCCCCCCAGAGTACCACCTTTTCCTGTGTGGAATTTGAACATCGTTCTCACAAGACTAATGGGGCCTCCTTTTGAACCCCTACATAGATGTGAGCTACAATTCTTAACATGGAACACCTGCTTTCCTCATAGCCATTACTTCTCTACGAAGAGTTAGTGAACTACAAGCTCTAACCATTCAAGAACCCTTCCTCCAGATGCATCTTAATAAAGTTGTTCTCCGGACTAATCCTAAACTCCTCCCTAAAGTCATTTCTCCCTTCCATCTCAATCAATCTGTAAAGCTGCCTGTATTCTCGCAGTCACAAACAGTCACAGAAAGAGCTCTTCACACCTTAGATGTCAAACAGCACTACTATACTACATAGAACAAAACCCTTTCGTAAGACCAAACTACTATTCGTGTCTTTCTCACCACCACACAAAGGCAACCCCATATCAAAATCTGGGATAGCTAGGTGGACTGTCAAATGCATACAGATTTGTTACCATAAAGCAAAACGTACATTCTTTTCCTCCTAAAGCCCACTCTACACGAAAGCTTGGGGCTTCAATGGCATTTTTAGGCAACATTCCTTTAGATGATATCTGCAGAGCAGCTACATGGTCTACACTGCACACATTCACAAAACACTACTGTGTTGATGTGCAAACTAAACAGGCTAGTGTGGGCCAGGCTGTACTCAAAACACTATTTCAAACTACTGCAACAGATACTGGTGGTCGCTGCTAGGGGTGGATACTGCTTTACAATCTATGCACAGTGTATAATCTGCAGCTCATATGCCTCGAACGGAATATGCTACTTACCAGTATGCATCTGTTCTTGGCATGTAGAACTGCAGATCTACACACGCCCACCCGCCTCCCCGGATACCTTTATCTGTTCCAGTGTTATCTTACTTAGATACACCACACATGGGCATCTTTCCTGTTTCTTTCTTAGCTCCATCATTTCCCAGCTGGCGAAAAACAATCGGAGGATGGAGCCGATGCCCATGCGCACTATGATCCAAAGGAGGAGTCACATACCTCGTGACTTCCAAAGACTTTCCAAGACAAAAACAAGTGCAAACATCTGGGCCCAACACCGGATGGCGATCTATGCACAGTGTGTAGATCTGCAGCTCCACATGCCAAGAAGAGATGCATACTGGTAAGTAGCATATTCCTTCCTAGCTCTCCCACGTCAACGAGGACGTCATATTAGCACGGCTCTGCTCGCGACTCCGTATGACTTCATCGGTGCCATAAGGAGACCTGGTTGATGTGCTGACGTCAGTTCCCTTTTTTCCTCACAGTCTGCTCGTAACAGTTTTTGTGGGACTCTCCATTTTCAGCGAGATTGCTTTGTTTCTAAAACATCTTCGTATTTCTGTAGAAATGGCTACTTCGAAGAAGTCCGGTTTCAAGCCCTGCAGAGTGTGGGGCTCATATGTCAATCACAGACCCTCACGACGACTGTCTTTGGTGTCTTTCTTCGGACCACGGTGTCGAAGGGTGTTCGTGTTGTCGGAAAATTAATCCTAAGGCGTTGAAGGCGCTTGAAGCGAATCTCTTCATGGCGAAGACAGAAAAGAGGGGTCGTAAGCGCTCGAAGTCGTGACACCGGGAAAAGGACTGTTTCTCCATTGCCTTCATATCCATAGGCGACTCCGATCAACTTGCCGACTCAGAGGGGTTCACTGGCGTCAAGAGGCTCTTCGACGCCCAGAGTGTCTCCGGTCCCAGGGAGTCTTCTCCTGTACCTGTGACTTCGCCTGAGCGGGTGCCGGGCTCATCGGCTCCGCAGCCTCAGCTTCCAGTTCGGCCTTAGATGGATCCAATTCAAGGAGGCCCGGATCCTAACCCTCCTTTTCCTGGACCAGGAGTGGATCCCTCGCATTTTCTAAATGCGATGTATGACATGTTTGCCAGGGCATCCTACCCTTCCAGTGCGCCTTCTGGCCCAATGGGTCCGCTTGACTTTAACTTGGGTGTTCCCCAGCAGTATGCCCAGGCGCCTTTTATGCCGACGGATCCGTCTTGGCAGTTTCCGGCGCTAAGGTTTTCGGCTCCGAATCCTCAAACTCCGCCTGGTGTCGAATCGGCACTGTCTCGGATTCGTTCGGCGCCATTGCCTGTTTCTGATGGTCTTCCTTCAGCGGCGCCGCCGCCAACGCTGATCCCGAAACAGCGTTCCAGAAGGGAAGCACAAAGGCTGCTAGAAGAGGATGAGTACCGGCAGGAGCAGGAGGAAGGAGAGATGCTCAACTCCGTGGACGAAGTTGAGGGTCTGCAAGAGGCCAGTGGTTTAGATACTTCCCCAGAGTGGGAGCTCACTTCACCAAAGTCTGTCCCCTCTTAGGATGTTGTTCCTTATGTGGTGATTAGGAAAGATGCTGAATTGTTGGATCTTCAGTTGCTTTCAGCAGAAGTGAAGTCAAATATTTTGACTGAAGTGCTTAATACTTCAGTTAGTGAGCCTCTTCTGCCTTTCAATGACGCGTTGACGGAGCCTATCTTGAAGGTGTGGCAGAAGCCTTTGACTGCTCCTGCAGTTTTTAGAGCAATTGCAAGTCGATATAGGCCAGCTCCTGGAGATCCAGCTTTTCTTTCTGCCCACCCATCTCCTGAAAGCTTGGTGGGTCAGGCTTCATGCTTCAAGCAGTCGACTGGGTCCTTCACCATCCCGGGGAATAGGGACTCTAAGAAAATGGAACAGTCGGCCAAGAACGTGTTTTCCTCAGCAAGTATGGCGCTGAAGTCTATAAACGCCACTTGTTTGCTTGGGAGATACATTCATGCCCTCATGGACTCCGTTAAGTAATTGGGCCCTTAAGCCTCCTGAGGATGATCGTGTTCACTTTCTTGAGGCTCTTTCGGATTCTCAAGCAGCTGCCCGACAGGTCATTCAGTCGGGTTTGGACACTGCAGACTCAGTTGCCCGGGTAATGGGTTCTTCAATTGCGACGAGGAGGCATGCCCGGCTCAGATCTTCTGTTTGTTTTTTTCTCCAGATGGTCAGGCTACTCTGGGTCTGCCTTTCGATGGGTCGAGGTTGGTACCAAAGCCGACTCTGCTCTGCAGCGTTTTAAAGACAATAGGGCTACTCCGAGATCTTTGGGTCGGCAGTCTCATCCTAGAGGGTATGGCTACAAGAGGTATCGAAGCTTTGGGAAGGCTTCTTCCTTTCGTGGCAGTCAGCAACCTCAGCAGCAAAATTCTTTGTACAGGTCATACAGGGGAAAGAATAGAGACCGTCTGAGGAGCCACCCGGCAGCAGTCCTCTTCTTCTCCTGTCCCCCCCACTGGTACCACGAGAAAGCATCTCTAGATCCCCCATCTTGGAGCATGTTGGTCCTGTAGGGGGTTGGGTGTCCCAGTTTCTACAAGATTGGAAATCTGTTACCTCGGACCGTTGGGTTTTGAATCTTGTTGAGAATGGGTACGCCCTCCCTAATCTAGAGTTTCCTTCTCCTTACCAGGATTGGTGTTTAGAGGACCATTTACTACTCTAACAGGAGGTTCTTGTCTTGTGGCAAAAAGGAGCAATAGAGGTGGTTCCAGAGCAGGAAAGGGGTCCAGGATGTTACTCCTCTTATTTCTTGATTCCCAAAAAGGACGTTCGATTGAGGTCGATCCTGGACCTCAGGATTTTGAATTTTTACCTCTGACAGGAAAAGTTTAAAATGTTGACCTTCGCTCAGGTTCTTTTAGCACTGTAACAGGAAAATGATATGGTGTTGATCGATCTGCAGGATGCGTATTTCCATCTTCCCATCCTTGAAGTCGCATCGGAAGTATCTCCAGTTTATGGTAGGGTCGCAACACTACCAGTTTGCTGTCCTTCCGTTTGGTCTCACTTCCGCACCACAGGTCTTCACAAAGGTGATGGTGGTGGTGGCAGCACATCTCAGAAGCTCCGGGGTTCCTGTTTTCCCTTATCTGGACGACAGGCTGCAGTAAGCCAAGTCTCCGGAGATGGTGATGCGCCACTTGCAGGCAACATGTTTGTTGTTCAACTTTGGTTTCTCAATAAATGTACCCAAATCTCACCTGGTGCCTTCTCAGCGCAGCCTGTTCATAAGGGCAATACTGGACACTACTGTGTGTCGAACTTTCCCGCCTCCACAGAGGATTCTAGTCATTCAGGAAATGATTCCTTTGTTTCACGAAGAAGCGGTTGTTCTAGTCCTGAAGGTCCTACGCCTGCTCGGTCTGTTCGCTTCCTGCATACTGTTGGTCAGTCATGCACGCTGGTGCATTAGGGCACTCCAGTGGTGCCTCCGCAGGCAGTGGTTTCAACACAACTCGGGGAGCACATGAGAATCTCCAGAGACACTGCAGCGGAGCTGTCTTTGAGTGTGCAGGGCAACCTGTCTCAAGGAAAGCCCTGTCAGTCTCCTCCGACGGTGGCCACAGTGAGCACAGATGCCTCCACTCTATGGTGGGGTGCTCATCTGGGGGATCTGGAGGTCATAGGTCTTTGGTCTCCAGAGGAAAGGTTGCTTCACATCAACCTTTTGGGATTGCGGGCGATTTGTTTGGCACTGAAGGCCTTGCTTCCTTCCCTACGTGGTCAGTCAGTCAGTTCAGGTCCTGGCACAACACTACCGCGATGTGGTACATCAACAGGGAGGTGTAGGGTCGTATCTTCTTTACAGAGAGGCTGTGCGACTGGTCCTGGGCTCAGGACCATCTGATTTGTGTAATGACAAATCATCTGGCCGGTTTGCGAAATGTTTGTGCGGACAGTGTCAGCATTACTCGGCCGATCATGAGTGGCGACTTCATCCGGAAGTGGTCCATCTCGTCTTCAAGATGTGGGGATTTCCTTGGCTGGACCTCTGCCTCTTGCGATAACGCGCACTGCCCGTTGTTCTGCAGTCTCCAAATACTGATGCTGGGAGCGTTGGGGGACGTGTTTCAGTTGGATTGGAGTTCGCAGCTCCTTTACGCGTTTCCACCATATCCTTTGATTCGTTGAGTTCTGAGGAAGACTCGCCAAGACCGGGCCCAAGTCATATTGATCGCCCCGAATTGGCCAGGAATGGTGTGGTACATAGATCTTCTTCACCTCTAGTCGCACCCTCCGCTCAGTCTCCCTCTCAGGGCAGTTCTCCTCAATCGCCGGGGCAGGTTCTTCACCCCCCACCTCCAGAGCCTGCACCTTCATGCCTGGAGATTGAACGGGGCAACCGGAGTTCTTTCTCTCTCCCACTGGATGTGGTGGATGTTATTTTGTCATTCAGGAGACACTCCTCCAAATCAATGTATTCCTCCAGGTGGTCCAAGTTTGTGAAGTGGTGTGGAGAGAGGTCCATTGATCCTTTGAAGGCATGTAGTCTGATATGCTGAGTTTCTCTCTTGTCCTGACTCAGCAGGGTTTTGCTGTGGCTACAGTTAAATGGTATTTGTCGACTTTGTCTGCTTTCATTTGTTTGCCGGACCCGCCGTCTGTTTAAATCTCCTGTTATGAGATTCATTAAGGGCCTTACTAGTAAGTTTCCTCCCACTCCTTTCATTATGCCTCAGTGGGATTTGAATCTTGTTCTTACTTTTCTGATGGGCTCTCTTTTTGAGCCTCTTCATAGTTGTCCCTTGTGGATTCTTTACTTCAAAATGGTCTTTTTGATCGCTATTACCTCGGCCAGGAGGGTAAGTGAGCTTCAGGCTCTTGGTTCTAAACCTCCATTCATGACCAATCATGCAGAAAAGATGGTTCCTAGGACCAGGGCTGCTTTCCTGCCTAAGGTAGTTGCTCCTTTCCATTTGAGCTGTCTATTACCTTACCTACATTCTCTCCTTCCCCTTCCAAGGAGGAGAGACTTCATCGCCTTGACCCTAATAGGGTGGTCCGTTTTTACCTGGACAGGACCAGGGATCTAAGGCTGGATGATCAGCTCTTCGTTGACTACATTGGATGGATGAAAGGGAAAGCTGTCCACAAACTAACACTCTCCAGGTGGATCATCTTGTGTATCAAGATCTGCTATGCCCTGGCCAAGAAGAAGCCGCCTGAAGGTATTAGAGCTTATTTACCCGGAGCGAAGTCATCTTCTGCTTTGGCTAGAGGTTTTCCTGTTATTTGCAAGGCAGCAACTTGGGCCTCCCTCCACACCTTTGCGAAGCACTACTACTTGGATTCTGAGGTTAGGAGGGACAGACATGTAGCACGTTCTGTAAGATTTTTTTGGTATAGTCAGGTGGACACCCTCCTCCGGGAGGGGTACGGCTTCGGGATTCAATTCAAAAGGTGAGGAATCCACAGGTAGATGTATCCATCAGAAGAAAGTTACTTACCTTCGGTAAAGCTTTTTCTGGTGGATACAGTATCTGCCTGTGGGTTACTCACTGACCCATCCGCCTCCCGGTTGTCTTCCTGTTTCTACCAAAAAAGTTATAATTGTTTGACATGCATGATTTTTTTCTCTCTCTCAAATGCTTTATTTAAGTTTTCAACGACATGGATGTTTAGTGTCATTTTCATGCTTACAGTTTGCTGCCAGGAAGTTCTTTGTTTATTGGCTTTTTCCATTCTGTTGATGTGTGTGTATATATATATATATATTATGTATACTGTGTATACTTGTAAAAAAGATTTTTCTCCGCCCGTTTGCCTCGAGGGCATGGAAAAAATGGGTGGTACTGATGTCAGCACACAGACGAGGTCTTCTTATGGCTCCGATAATGTCATACGGAGTCGCGAGCGGAGCCATGCAATTATGACGTCCTCGTCGACGTAGGAGAGCTAGGAAAAGAATGTCCGCTGAATACTGGCGCAGGGGTAATTCAAAAGGTGAGGAATCCACAGGCAGATACTGTATCCACCAGAAAAAGCAGTTACCGAAGGAAAGTAACTTGTTCTTTTGCCACCTTCAGACTCCTCCCCTGTCCCATACACACTGCCAGTGCAGTTTGTGTGCTGGGGTAGAACCTAAAACTACATGTTGATATGGCACACACATCCCGTGTGTGCCATGCCTACCAAAACACTGCCTGTGGCATATGTCAGTCACCCCTCTAGCACCCTGTCTTACGGCCTTTAGGTAGGGTGCACTATACTACAGGTGAGGGCACAGTCGCAGGAGCCCTGGGGCCCTATAGTGCCTGTGCCATTCACAGGTATTGTAAGTGCAGTAAAGCCATTTTAAACCATGGACTGGGAGTTTGGCACCCCGAACTCCGCAGCTCCATGATGGCTTTACTGAAGACTGAGAAGTTTGAAACTTCTCAGCCCCGTAAACCCACACTGATGCCAGAGTTGGATTTAATTCCAAATGCACCCAGAGGGCCTATCGTAGAGATGCCTCCTGAAAAAACTACTTAAATCTAGTGTCCTGGCTGAGTGGCTGCTCACCAGCTGCCACCCAGATATGTTTCTGGACACCAGGGTCAAGAGCCTCCTCTCCCGGGGTCCTGAAACAGAGCACATCCTGGTGCAGCGGTGCCAAACTTCCTTCCCCAGGATGGGCAGGGCCCATGAAGGGGAAGTTTCAAAGGTGTGCCGCCTTTGTTAGCTGACCCTGCCTCCTGCTGCTCCTAGCAACTGGCTCCCACTGGTTCTAACCCCCACTTTTTTTTTGTTTTAGAGCGAATCCGTGGAAAAACCAAGATAGGAGGAGGCAGCCAACCGTAGGCTTATGCCCCTTACCACTGGATGGTGGCATAATAGGGGGTGTACCCACCCCAAGGAAGGGACCCATTGGTCCTGACCTGTACCTACCTGAAACTCCCCTAAATTTAGTATTTAGGGGCGACCTTAAACCTTGCCTCCTCAGACAAGCAAGAAGGACTGAAGAGCTGTGCTGAAGGAAGGGGAGGTCACCAGATGCCTTGGCCCCAGCCCCACTGGCATGTCCCGACTTGCTCTAGAGGAATCCCAGCGTGTCCAGCAGCTCCCAGAAGACCTGCCCTGCCTTCCCTACAAAGACTATCTCCTGTGAGCATCGGACTTGCTCAAGAATCGGACTGGCTCAGGCCGAATCTGCACCCGACGAACATGGCCCGATTTCGAGTGACCCACCACAACGAGGAGGTTCCCCCCAGCAAACCTGATCTGGGATCTGGTGATCCCTGACCTACCTCAAGCATCCTGACAACGATTGCAGCCTCTACTTCGAGGGTCCCCCCGACCGCAACCGGAGCTGGTAAACCCGATGCCTAAAGACACCCCTGCACCCGATGCCTACTGGCCTCCGACCGTATCCAGGCATCCACCTGCATTACAACTTACCTCGCCAACCCTTGATTGCCTCCCGGAAGCCTCCCTACCTAAACCTGCATTCTTTGTTCCAACCGGAGATTAAACATTTAAAACAGGGCACCCAACCCCGCACCCGGCCGCCCCTGTGCTGCTATAGGCTGACCTTGTGTGCCCTGAGCTTAACGCTAGGAGCTTTGCTCCCTTAACCCAGTGGCTTGCCCGAGAGCAGCCACCAACCGACTACCCCATAGGCTAACATTGGGCCTTAGCACTGTGCACCTGGCTGCTCTAGTGCCGCTGAGGGTGCTCTTTGTGTGTATCCTTGTAGGAAGCTGGCTCTGTATATACTATACCAAAGTGAGTCCAGTGGAACCCCAAAGGTAGGCAGAGGTAAAGTAAATAGCACCTCACTCTCTATTTGTGGTGGTATGGTTGAGCAGTAAGGCTGTATCAGAGGGTAGTGTTAACCCCTTCGCTGCTAGGCCTCCCCTACTCTCCGTGTGCTGAGCATTTATTTGGCTATTTGGGGTAGTTTGCGCTTAGGCCCCTGTAACTTTGACTACATAAGGTATCCATGCCAAATTTGCGTCTTTTTCTTCCAACATCATGGGGATTCTAAAGGCACCCAGGGTTTGTGGATTCCCATGGAGGGGATCCAGAAATTAGCCAAAATACAGCTAAAGTTTGTTTTGGGGGGGGGGAGTGCTGCAAATTAAAACGTCTGGTGTTTTCCCTGCCAATGATATCAAAAAAGGGTTTGTGGGGCTGAAATCACAATTTTCCCAGCTTTTAGGAAATTACATACTTTTGTCAGAAAACCAACATTTTTTGAACAGTTTTGGCATTTTTTTTGGAGACCTAGCCTATTTTTGCTATTTTCCGTGCTTTCAACCTCCTTCCAATTAATGGTAGAAATGGGTGTGAAAGCAATAATGGATCCTGGAAAGCTATTCATTTTAGTCAAGTAGACAAAATTCTGAGTTCAGCAAGGGGTCATTTGTGTAGATCCTTCAAGGTTTCTTTATAGAAACTAAGTTAAATAAGAGGAAAAATTAAAAAATTAGTTGGAAAAAACAGCCTTTTGTGTTAACGTTTTCACCTGTAACTTCTTCTAATTATGACAGCTGTTTGAAAGCAATATACTGTTACATCCGCGGGACCTTGCTGGTTGTGGGGATATATAGGACTTGTAGGTTCACCAAGAACCCGACGAACCCAGAGCCAAACACTGAGCAGTGACTTGCAGTGGTTTTTTATTATGTACCGGGAATATAGCAATTCTGGGAAAATTTAGACATGGAAAAATCGTTATGAAAGACACCTATCTATTTCTGAAATGGGGATAAAATATAGAGTTTAGAAACACTAGATATTTGCACATTTCAAATTGGGAATACTTATACTAGCATGAGAATTATCGGTCATTTTTCAAAATGACTTCTTTTTTTTTTACATATAGTCTTTCATTTGGAAGGCAGAAATGCATTGAAAATCAATAGGTAATAACAGTTGCTTTAAAAATCTGAATTAGCCTAAGTCTCCCAATAAAAATAGTACCTAACTTGTGTGGGTAGGCAGAGTGCCCACGACAGGAAACTGCTCAAAACGCAAAGTGAACACACCACATTTTCACAATGAAAAAGTACCCTTTTTTTGCAAAGTGCCTAGCTGTAGTTTCTGAACCCTAGTTCTGTTGGCACCTAGAGAAACCAAGCAAACCTATACATTTTTGAAAAGTAGACACCCAGGGGAATCCAGGATGGGGTGCCTTGACTGGCTTTGTTACCAAGAATCCTTTGCAAACCTAAAAAATGTCAAAAAAACTAATTTTCCTCACATTTCTGAGGTGGATAGTTCTGGAATCTGTGTGGATCCACAAATTTCCATCCACCCCGCGTTCCCCAAAGTCTTCTGAGAAAAATGGTACCTCACTTGCATGGGTAGGCCTAGTGCCCGTGACAGGAAATGGCGCAAAACGCAACATGGACACACCACAATTTCACAGTGAAAAAGGACCCTTTTTTGGCAAAGTGCCTAGCTGTAGTTTTTGAACCCTAACTCTGCCGGCACCTAGGCAAACCTCTACATTTTTGAAAACTAGACACCCAGGGGAACCCAGGATGGGGTGACTTGTCTGGCTCTCACCAGGTTCTGTTACCCAGAATCCCTTGCAAACCTAAAAAATGTATGTGGTGGAAAGTTCTGGAATCTGCGTGGATCCACAAATTTCCTCCCACCCAGCCTTTCCCCAAGTCTCCCGATAAAAATGGTACCTCACTTGCGTGGGTTGGTCAAGGACCTGCGACAGGAAACAGCGCAAAACCTATTGAGGCGATGTGAGAAAGTGGCTCTGTATATACTGTTCCCAAATAGGTACAGGGTGTACAGAGTCCACAGTCCCCAGAGGTTTGGCAGAGGCTAAAGTTTGATATAACCTTACTCTCTAAAGTGGTAGCTTGGTCGAGCAGTAAGGCAGTATCAGAGGACAGTGTAAAGCATTTGTTGCACACACTCAGTCAGCAAATGGTCTCACACACTCAATAACTGAACTCTAGGCCAATGGTTTATATATAAAAAATATATGCTTGTTTTATTTTAGAACCAACAATAGGTATTAAAATATACTTTCTCAGAATGAGATGCTTTATATAAATACTTTTTCAATATGAAATTGGCTTTTGTAGAAAGTTACAAGTGGTTGCAATAGGCAACACTATTTTAAACACAATCATGCATTGAGTTCAATGGAAATATCAAGTTATTTGTAATGGATTACTTATAGAATTACTTTTGTGATTCCAGGACAGGATCCTAGATTCAGTCCTGGGACTGTGGTTAGAAACCAGTGATAAAAGTCGACTTTGTTACTGTGATTTTTAGACAATATTTTGCTATTTTAAAAGTTGACACTTAGAAAATATTTCATAGAAAACAGTCAATGATTCCTTATGGCTGAAAATTCAAGTTGCAGGTATAGTATGTTCTCGTTACTTTTGTAATCCAGTACTGGGTGCCTAGACTCAGTACTGGGACCTTTATCCAAAACAGGTAAATAATTACGTTTTCGGAAATTATACGATTTTTAAAGAATATTTAAAGTTTTCAGAAATTGACACTTAGAAGAAATTTCACAGAAAAACAGTCAATGATTTCCTATGGAAGAAAGTTGGGTTACTGGTAAGTACAGTTGTGAGTATTTTTCAGAGTCAGAGCTGGGTACCAAGATCCAGCACTGGGAGCTCACCTAATAGCAGGTGAGTATTTTTGTTTTCATTGCTCGGCTGATTTTTGGTGAATATTGTAAGTTTTGAAAAGTCAACACTTTGAAGAAATTTCAGGAAAAACCAGTCAATGTTACCCTAAGGAGAAAATTGAGTTATCGGTTTAAAGGTAAGTACTCGACTGGCAGAGTTATGGTTCTGGGCATAGACTCGGGGGTCTCCCAGGGTCAGGTAGGTACAGTTGGTTCACCCTCAGCGGCACGGGGGCGGCCGGGTGCAGAGAAAGTTAGGCCCAATGTTATCCTATGAGAGGTAGGGGGGCCTTGGTTGGTGGCTGCTGGCTAGCAGGCCATGCGGCTGTGGGAGCTGGGCTCCTGGTCACTTACTGAGGGCAAGTGGGGAAGTGGATGGGTGTAGAGAATGTATTGCCAGGGCCACTCGGGCGGCTGGGTGCGGGGTGCTTTTGAGCCTTCGGGCGCTCAATTGATTTCAATGGGAAAGCTCCGGTTTAGGAAAAGACTGCAAGCTCGGGGACGAAGATTCTTCAGGTGCCACCACCACTTTGAGACGTAAGTTGGGTAGTTGCAGGATAGGTAGGTACCCCGGGATTGGGCACAGGGGACCGCGGGGCGCCGGGTGCAGGGGTGCTTTTTGGTGTCGGGAATTACCCTCTGTTGATCGCGGTCGGGAGGGGTACCTGGTTCTGAGGCTGCAGGCTTCTTCAGGAATGTCGAGGGAGGTCCTTGGGTGCCAGACACGGGGTCACAGTCGCCGTAGGGTCGTTCTCGGGGTCTTTGTTCACTCCGGCACAGGCCAGGCTTGGCGGGTGCAGAGTGTGCTGGGTACGCGGTTCCGGGCTGCTGCCAGGGATTAGAAGTAGGTTTTGAGTAGAGCCTCTACTCATGGGAGTCCCAGGGGGCTTAGAGTCAAAAGGTAGCTGGGTCCTCCGGGGTTTCTGAGGTTGCTGGCCACAAGAGCTGCTGGGTTGGAGCAGGAGCAAGTTCGAGGGTCGACAGGCCGGTAGGGCTGGGGCCAAAGCAGTTGGTGTCTTCCTCCTCTTAGCAGCTGCAGGGCAGGTCTTCTATGTTCTAGCTCTTCTTCGGATTTCGGAATCTGGGAAAGGAAGGTTCAGGGTGCCCCTAAATACTAGATTTAGGGGCATTACAGGTAGGTGATGGGCAGGGACCAATGGGTCCCTGTCGTGGGGAGGGTACACCCCCTATCCTGCCTCTCTCCTGTGGGAGGGGCGCAGTAGCCTAGTCCTGATTGGGCAGGGCTTCCCATCTTCAAGATGGCGAGAGCCCGGAGATGTGCTTCACCTTGCCTCCCCCACCTGGGGTTGGCAGGCTGGCACATCCTGTGTCCATATTTGGGGTTTCCGGCCAAGCTCCCCGCCAGAGTGGGGGGGTTGCAGTAGCCTGGGGAAGCTCACAGAGGCGGCATGCCTTTGAAGCTTCCCCCTGCCCATCCTGGGGTAGGAGATCTAGCACCTGGTCCAGGATGTGCATTGTTCCAGGCCCAGGAGAGCAGGGGCTCTCCTACCCAGGGGCACAGCAACATGTCTGCTGTGTGGCAGCCTAGGCAGCCTCTCAGACCAGACGTGGATTGTAGGTTAGGTTTCTGGGGGCATCTCTAAGATGCCCTCTGGGGTGCTTGGTACCTTAAATCCCACACTGGCATCAGTGTGGGTTTAATGTGCTGAGAAGTTGGATACCAAACTTCTCAGTCTTCAGTGTTGCCATTATGGTGATGTGGAGTTCGTGTTTGACGAGCTCTCAGCACCATGTACTCTTAAATGGCAGCACTTCACTTACAGTGCCCAGGAATGGACCTGGGTACTGTAGGGGCACAGGGCTGCTGGCTCCTGTGCCCCCACCACTGGCATAGGGCACCCAGCTAGAGGGGTGGCTGATGTATGCCAGGGCAGTGTAGGTGGTGGGCATGGCACACGGGGATGGGTGCCATGTCGACTCTTTGTTTTGTCTTGTACCCAGACACTCAGCCTGCAAGGGCAGTGTGTGTGTGTGTTAGGGTACAGGGCCTCTAAGGGTGGCACAAGGAGTGCTGCAGCCCTTGGAGGCCTTTCCTGGTCACAAGGCCCTGGGTACCTAGGGTACCATTTACCAGGGGCTGACATTTGGCCAGAGTTTGCCAATTTTGGTTTTAGGTTTTTTGGGAAGGAACATAGGCCCTGGGCACCTGATTGGCAGGAGTCCAGGGCACACTCAGTCAAAGTACATTCAGCAAAAAGTGGGGGCATACCATGCAAGAAAGATGGCACTTTCTCACAGGCGACATCAAAATTACCTATCACAAACCTACCTGGTTTTGCAAGGGGGGGTCCCGTGAGTTTTTGGCCCTGGGCTCGGCGGCCATCTAGGGAAACCTACTAAACCCACACATGAGGTTTGCATGGGATTCTGGGTAGGAGAATGTTGGGGGACCCATGCAAGCCATACCTCGCTGGACTCCCCCGGGTGTCTAGTTTCCAGAAATGCGCGGGTTTGGTAGGTTTCCCTAGATGGCCGATTAGCACGGGGCCAATAACCCTGGTGACCCTCCCTTGCAAAATCAGGTCATTTTGAGATAGGCAAATTTGATGTTACCTCAATAAGTTTTGGGCGCCTGCCTGTTGCAGGTACTTGGGCCTCCCACACGAGTGAGGCACCGTTTTTATTGGGAGACCCGAGGGAACACTGGGTGGTAGGAAATTTGTGTCAGCCCGGTGATGCCACAACTTTCCCACACAAAAATGTGTGGTAAGTGATTGTTTTTCAGCAAAATTTGAGGTTTGCAGGGGATTCTGGGTAAGAAAATGTTGGGGGATCCATGCAAGCCACACCTCCCTGAAATTCCCCGGGTGTCTAGTTTTCAGAAATATGTGGTTTTGGTAGGTTTCCCTAGCTGGCTGCCGAGCACGGAGCCACAAACCCAGGTGACCACCCCCCCCTTGCAAAACCAGGTTGTTTTGTGATAGGCAAATTTGTTGTCGCCTCACTACGTTTTGGGCCCTTGCCTGTTGTGGGTACTTGGCCCTTCCACGCAAGTGAGGTACCATTTCTATTGGGATACTTGGAGAAAGGTGGGAGTAGGAAATTTATGTTTCTTTCTGCAGCGTGAACATTTTGTCACAATAATGCAAGGAAAAAGTGACAGACATTTTGAGGTTTGCAGGATATTGAGGGTAAGATAACGTGTTGGTATCCACAAAAGAGACATCACCATGTACTCCCATGGGTGTTTAGTTTACGACACTATCTACAGTTGCTAGGTTATTCTTAGATGGAATGTACACCTTGGCAGAGAGACTAAAAAGACCAAGATTGCTGCACAGCCATCTCTTCCTCAAGCACACACACATACTGGTTGGATTTTGCACTAAGGCAAGTGATGGTTCAGTATATACATTTTTATTAACAAGAGATTTCACAAAAATAAAATTCACTGTCAATAATTAAAAGGACAAAAAACTGAACCAGTGATTCTTGGCTCGTGAGCTGTAAAGCCATGGCAAGGCACCAACCGCTTTACAGGCCATTCACACACCTTTCATATGTGATACACACAAGACCATTCACACCACCAGGCACGAAACCAACACATTACAACACTCACAAAAAGAGACAAGGTACACCCTGCTTGAGAAAGACAGAAAAGACAAATATTTATGCAAAACCACCTATTTTTCATGCGCACAGACATACTGGTTGGATTTGGCACGAGGGTGAGTGATGGTTCAGTATATACAGTTGTATTAACCAGAGATTTAAAAAAAAAAGAAATGCACTGTTAATAATTGAAAGGACGAGAAACTGAACCATTGACTCGCAGCTCGTGAGCTGTAAAGCCACGACAAGGCACCAACCGCTTTACAGGCCATTCATACACCTTTCATACATGTGACGCATACAAAATCATTCACACAGCCAGCCGCGGGCCCAGCACATTACAACACTCACACCAGCAGACAGCGCCATTCAAGAGCCCATCACTTTCACACACCCACATTCCTGACACAGCAACCAAACCAGCTCACAGATTGCGTGGAGTGGCGTTTAGCTAGCAGTGTGTGTAGTGACGAGCAGCAAGTCACCACTCACACACCGCCAGCCAAGCGCCCGTCCACGCACACTGCCAGCCAAGCCCCAATCCACGCACACCGCCAGCCAAGCGCCAATCCACGCACACCGCCAGCCAAGCGCCAATCCACGCACACCGCCAGCCAAGCGCCAATCCACGCACACCGCCAGCCAAGCGCCAATCCACGCACACCGCCAGCCAAGCGCAAATCCACGTACGCCGCCAGCCAAGCGCCAGTCCACACACACTGCCAGCCAAGCGCCAGTCCACACACACCGTCAGTCAAGCGCCAGTCCACGCACGTCATACATTTTTTAAAAACAAGAAAGAAAACACAAACAAATTGCAACTAAATACAAAACTACACCTACAAAAACAACAGCAGTAACTGAAGACATCATACCATTCCCAAACGTTTAACTGAACAACTATATAAAACCATACTGACCAGGCAGTACACTATTAGACTCATGGTTGCTCTCAAAAACTCTTGAGTGTGATACATTCTGAAACATGTGGGCGCACACAGCCCAGGATTAGAAGGACAATCGGCACAGTGCATACGACTTCTTCCGCACACCTCTTTGCAAGCAGACTCTACATCTCTTACAGGGATTGTTTTTTTTGAGGGTGGGAGGAATTAAATCAGGAAAGTGGCGATCTTTCAATCTAGCCGCATCCTCCACCACTCCAACTCTAGGAACACTTGCCTGTTCCACAACAACAAGGCTGCCTATCACAGACTCCTGAAACAAAAGTCATCTTTGACGCAGGAGAGCACTCCTTGAACACAACAAAAGCATTGAAAGTTGCTAAATTGAAGAGATGGATAGCCAACTTCTTATACCAAATGTAAGCCTTACGAATAGCAGTGTAAGGTTCCAACCTCTGATCTACTCTATCAACACCACCCATGTGCTTATTGTAGTCTAAAATGCACACAGACATGCGCACTTCAGCAATCTGACCCCAAACAGCCACTGCACTGTCCCCTCTGAAGTTTTTTGCAAACAAGCTCTTTTGGATAACCTTTACGGTTAGAGCGGATTGTGCCACAAGCAAGTGTCCACTTTGAACAATTCCATAAACAATTGCACAGCAGTGTAGAAGTTATCAAGGTACAAATGATGGCCTCTGTTAAACAGTCCTCTAGCAAGATCCCACACAATTTTCTCTAAATCTCCAAAAGTGGACGGACAACCAGGGTTCTATAGTGGAATCCCTACCAGTGTACACACGGAAATTAAAAACATATCATGTCCTACTCTCAGACAACATATACAGCTTAATTCCATAACGTGCCCTCTTGCTAGGAATGTACTGCCTAAAAACCAAACGGCCCTTAAACAGGACCAAAGACTCATCAATAGATATTTATTTTCCTGGAGTATAGATCTCTGAAAATCGATATACAGAGTGATCAAGAACAGGCCAAATCTTAAAACGACGGTCACAGTCAGGGTGATCTCGTGGCAACGCTAAAGCATTATCAACAAAATGCAGCATCCGTAGCCAAAAGTAAATACCGATCACGAGTCATAATTGCAGGAAATATGGCCGTTGCCATCAAGAGACTGGTAGACCAATATGAAGCCATGGACGGCTTCCTTATCAAACCCATCAATAAAGTCAAACCCAAAAACTTATTCATCTCTTCCAGATTTGTGGGAGTCCACTGGGTAGCTCTAGAGTGGGGCCTAAGTCTGGCACTGTAGTCCCTCAAAAACTGGTCAGCATACAAATTAGTCTACTCAACAATCGCACCCAAAAACACATCACCCATAAACAACTGAAAAAACTGTATAGGCAAAAAAATTTCACAATCCACTCTACACCCTGCATCACCACTGAAGGCAGGCAACACCGACTGCACCATGTTTAGATCAACCCAGAGTCCAGCACTTCCAATAGGAAGCCTAGTGGCCTCAGGCTGCAATCCAGATGCCTCTTGCACCATTGGCACAGCAGGGTCCTCCTCTAAAACAGGCACTTCATCCGCACTGAGAGTATCTTCATCCACACCGAGAGTATTTTCATCTGCACTGAGAGTACCTTCATCATCCGATGATTCCATGTGGAGAGAAAACTCACTGCCTGAATCATCCCCTCCCTCCTCTCCCTCAGACGCACTGTCAGTCTCATAATCCTGCTCAGAGGAAGATTCAAGAAGCATACCAACCACCTGCTGAGCAGTCATTCTACGGCTAGCCATAATGCTTACTAATAAAGTTAACTTGGCAAACAAATTAACAACAACAAACCCTTTGTAAAAAAACAGAAATAAACAAAAAGTAGCTTTATGAAAAAAAGCAACTACGCAAAACTTCAGATCAACCACTGCCGAAACTGCAAACCAGAATCAAAAGCTTTCCACTAGAATAAAAAGGAGAAAAAGCACATTACAATCACATATGCAAATAATGCACTTTCTACCAGCCAAGCAAAGGTGGACCTAAAAACATGAGGCCTATTTGCCCCAGAGAGAGCAGAAACATAAAGGGGGAGCGACCCGTGCCCAAGGGGTCACTACCCAACACCATTAAAAAGCCCTGGTGTCTAGTGGCTTCTGCCCCCCTAGGGGACAGATGGGCCTAAAACATATGGCCAATCTGCCCCCAAAGGGGACAGAAACGACCACAATAAATACCCCATAAAGGGGAGCGACCCTTGCCCAAGGGGCCGCTCCCAAACAACTCAAACATTCCCTGGTGTCTAATGGCTTCTGCCCCTCTTGGGGGCAGATGGGTCTAGAATAACAAGGCTGATCTGCCACAAAGGGGGGCAGAAACGGCCAAAATTAATGATCCCCCCCAAAGGGAGCGACCCTTGCCCAAGGGTCGATCCCCAACAACACAAACAATCCCTGGTGTCTAATGGCTTCTGCCCCCCTTGTGGGCAGATGGGCCTAGAATAATAAAGCCGATCTGCCCCCAAGGGGGGCAGAAACGGCCACAATAATAGATTCCCAAAGGGGACGCGCCCCAAAAACATATTTATAAAAAAATATAAATCCCTGGTGGCCTAGTGGGCTTACAGCGACTTTAATAAGACCACTAATAAAAATAATTACCCACCAAGGGGAGCGACCTTTGCCTAAGGGGCCACTCCCCAACACAAAGGCACTTTCTAAATGAAAAAAAAATCCCTGGTGGCCTAGTGGTCACATAATGCCTTTTAAAAAAAAAGGGGCCGCTCCCCAACAACACAAACAATCCCTGGTGTCTAATGGCTTCTGCCCCCCTTGTGGGCAGATGGGCCTAGAATAATAAAGCCGATCTGTCCCCAAGGGGGGCAGAAACGGCCACAATAAAAGATTCCCAAAGGGGAGCAGCCCTTGCCTAAGGGGCCGCTCCCCAAACACATATTTATAAAAAAAATATAAATCCCTGGTGGCCTAGTGGGCTTACAGTGACTTTTTTATTAATTCAATCTGCCCCGGGGGCAGACCACTAATAAGAAAAATTATCCACCAAGGTGAGCGACCTTTGCCCAAGGCGCCACATCCCAACACAAAGGCACTTTCTAAATAAAAAAAAAAAAGAAAAATCCCTGGTGGCCTAGTGGGCTTTACAGTGACTTTTTTATTAATTCAATCTGCCCCGGGGGCAGAGCACTAATAAGAAAAATTATCCACCAAGGTGAGCGACCTTTGTCCAAGGCGCCACTCCCCAACACAAAGGCACTTTCTAAATTTAAAAAAAAGAAAAATCCCTGGTGGCCTAGTGGTCACATAATGCCGTTTTTTAAAAGTATTTATAGATTCCACCCATCCCCCAAGGGGGGCAGACCCAGCCACAAAATGTTCACCCCTCAGGGAGGCAACCCTTGCCCAAGGGGCCGCTCCCAAACACAAAAGCCACATTGTAAATAAAATGAAAAAAATCCCTGGTGGCCTAGAGTTCACAATATGCCATTTAATTGGTCATAAATAATAGATCTGACCCCCCCAAGGGGGGCAGACCCATCCATGAAATTTGCACCCCTAAGGGGAGCGACCCTTGCCCAAGGGGGCGCTCCCCAACACAAAAAGCACTTTCAAAATAAAAAAATAAAAAATCCTTGGTGGCCTAGTAGTTAAAAACGATTACATTGTGGCTTAATTTATTAGATCTGTCCCTCCCAAAGAGGGTCAGACCCATCAACAAAAATATGCACCCCCAAGGTAAGCGACCCTTTTCCAAGGGGCCACTCCCCAACACAAAAAGCACTTTCAAGGGTCCACGGCCCGGTTCGTCATGAGAACTCGTCAATTAACTTTTATCTGGACTTCACCCAACTTGTCCAGAAACAGCGGATGGGTTTCCAGGGGGTGAAGCGTCGTCTCCGTGACCTGGGCCTTAAGTACTCTATGCTTTATCCCGCAAAACTTCGAGTGGAACACGAGGGTCGGACTGCCTTTTTTGACTCTCCCGCGACTGTGAGTGACTGGCTGGACTCGCTGCCGGACAGGGGTGACCGGCCTGGTGCCTCGGCCGGTACCGAAGGTGACGGGTCCCCTTTGGAGTGACTTTTGGTCCTTGACTTTGCCATTTTGCACTGTTCGGCTGGGTTTTACTTCTTTTGTCCATTTTGTCTCACTATGACCTGTGTGGGGGGCGGGCGGGGACGGGTCCCTTTCCTCCTCCGGGGTCTTTTCGTAGAATGGGGTTAGTAGGGCGACAGGCACACTGCAAGTTGGGGTGGTTTTTTGGACCGCAGGGGTGCAGGGTGGGGGGAGTTGGATTTGGGGGGGGGTTGGGGGGTGGGAGGAGTTGTTTTGATGTGTGTTTTTTGTTTTCAGGGCGAGGTATTGATTTTTGTCCAGTTTCGGGGGCTGTGCTACTGGCTGGGGGACCTTTGATCTACTGGAGGGGATGGGGGGGACGGGTTGAGGTTGATGTCATGGAACGTCAATGGGTTGGGTGACCGTATCAAGCGGGGTGTTGTGCTGCAGTATTTGCGTCGTCTGGCTCCTGATGTGGTGTTTTTACAGGAGACGCATCTGGTTGGTAATGTTTGTCATGCAATGAACAGGGGGGGATACCGCCTCGTGGCTCATTCTGGTTTCACCACAGGTTCTAGAGGGGTGGGCATTCTCCTGCGATCCTCACTTCCGTTAGAGATCACCAGGGTAGTCTCGAATGATAGAGGGCGCTATGTGGGTCTGACTGGGAGGTGGGAGGGGCAGTCCCTTTCCTTGGTCTCAGTTTACGTCCCCCCGGGCCTCCAGAACTCCACCTTTTCGGACTTGGGTTGAATGCTGCTTGAACTTCCCGACAGTCTTTTGCTTATGGGCGGGGACTTCAATTCGGTGCTTTCGGGTGACCTGGATCGTCACCCGCCCAGGGCCCTCCCCGCTGCCCAGGCATGGCTCGGCGGACTATTGGAGACCTTCGGTCTGGTAGATAGTTGGAGATTGATGCATCCGACACAATGTCAGTACACCTTTCACTCTGGGGCGCATGGGAGTCTTTCCAGATTAGACTATTTCCTTATGCCCGCGGCCCAGACTGCTCGGATTCGAGAGGTTAGGCACCTGGCGCGGGGTATCTCTGATCATTCCCCGCTGTGGCTGCTCTTTGACACCGGGTCGCGGTCTGCAGGGCGGATCGCTCCCATTAACCCTTGGTACCTGCGAGACCCTACGACTCGCGACAGCTTGGTCAAGTCGATTGACTAATACTTCCTTGAAAACGAGGGGTCGGTGTCGTCCGCAATGTCCCTGTGGGAAGCCTTTAAAACCGTGCTCCGCGGACACGCCCTCTCCCAGATAGTGGTGGCTAAGAAGATCAAGAGTGAGGCAGTGGTGAAGCTTTAGACTGACATCTCGGGGCTGGAGTCGGCCTTGGAGGCGGGTGTCACTCCGGACGGGCTCCATGCCCTCAGCTTGAAGCAGTTTGAATACAGGTCTCTTGTTACTGATGCTGCCAAGACTATGTATAGGGAGCAGCAGGGTAGATTGTATGACGCCGGGGACAAGGCGGGTAAATTGATTGCTTGGCTGGACAAGAAGGAGAGAGTGAATCGTGTGGTCCCGGAGCTTCGGGCCTCGGATGGAGCGTGTGTGACTGAGCCTGGTGAGATTGTGGAGTGTTTCGCTGACCACCTCCGGGCCGTGTACTCCCCGGTGACGGATAGGGATGAGGAAGACTCTCGCCTTCTGCTGCGGGATATTGCTTTGCCCGGCCTGTCCGTCGAGGACCGTGAACAGCTGGACACCCCCTTGTCTGTTGACGAGATTGCCACTGCGATTCGGTCCCTTCGCTCTGGCAAGGCTATGGGTCCCAACGGCCTGCCTATTGAGTTGTATAAGTTGCGCCCGGATAAAATCGCGCCTTTCCTCCGTCGTATGTTCCAGGAGTCCCTCGAGACGGGTTCCCTTCCCGCCGACCAGCGTCTGGCTACTATAGTCGTGATCCCCAAGGAAGGTAAGCCACGAGACCGCTGTGCCTCCTACAGGCCTATTTCTCTATTAAACGCCGAGCCTAAGATACTGGCTAAAGTCCTCGCCAATCGTTTGCTGAGCGTTATCTGTGATCTGATCCATCCTGATCAATGCGGCTTCATCCCTCATCGTAACACCGCTCTTAACCTGCGGCGTCTCCACGGCGCCCTCGCTAGGGCGGAGTACCTCTCCGAACCAGCCGTACTGGTTTCTTTGGATGCCACGATGGCCTTTTATACCATCGAGTGGCCATTCCTCTGGGCTGTCTTGACCAAATTCGGCTTTGGGGAGGGATTTCTTGGCTGGGTGAAGCTTCTTTACACTGGACCAATGGCTCAGGTGGTTGTCAATGGGCGGGTCTCTCGGCCTTTCGCTCTCGGTAGGGGTACGAGGCAGGGGTGCCCGTTGTCCCCTCTGCTCTTTGCTCTCGCCTTGGAACCGCTCGCTGCCTGGCTCCGCTGGGAGCCCTCGATCAGAGGGATCCGGTGGGCCCCGGGCTTCGAGGATCGGGTCTCGTTGTACGCGGATGATATTCTTTTGTATCTCACCTCGCCGCGGCAGTCGCTTAATGTTCTCTTTGATGTTCTTACTTCCTTTGGGAGAAATTCGGGTTTGACGATTAACTGGTCTAAATCCTGTGTCTATCCTATCTCTGGTGGCCCTCCTCTCTTGCCGCCTCGGCTTCCGATCCAACTATCTCTGTCCGGCTTTAAATACCTGGGGGTGTACGTCTCGTTGGACCCGGCGGTTCGCTATGAGCAGAACCTCCTGCTTCCACTTCGGCGTTTGAGGGAGGATACGGCTCGGTGGTGTAAGCTGCCCTTGTCCCCGCTTGGTCGCGCAGCGCTGTTTAAAATGATGTCCCTTCCCAGATTCCTTTATGCACTTCAGAACTCCTTCGACGTCATTCCGGTGGCCTACTTTCGGGAGGTGGAGAGCCTGCAGAGGAGACTGGTATGGGACGGGCGGGCGCGTATCGCTCTGGCAAAGCTTACTCTCCCCTGGTACGACGGGGGCATCGCGCTTCCCGACATTAGAAGGTACTATTGGGCCTCACAGCTATCGGCCATTAACCATGCCACGTATGCGCCTGGCTTGAACCCGGCGTATGAGATGGATAAATTCCTGCTTCCCGGCGGTAACTATAATAGGGCGCTTTACTCCCGCTCGGCTGGAAGGACCCTTACGGGCCCTACTAAGATTGCGGTAAGGATCTGGAAGGCGGCTAATGTAGCCATGGGCTGGAGTGAGCGCTTAACATGTGCCACTCCTTTATTTGCCTCTGACCGACTGGGAAGCCTCTGGAAAACGAAAGGCTTTGAGCGTTGGGACACGATCGGTATTAGCAGAGTGGGAGACCTATGGATTAAGGGCGCGGTTAAAACCTTCGCGGCGCTCCAGAGTGAATACGAGCTTACTGAAAGGGAGTTCTTCCGTTACGCCCAGGTTTGGCATGCCCTGCTCTCGGTCTTTGGGGTAGGGACCAAGGTCCCGGCTTCTTCGCCCCTCGAGGACCGCATACTCGATGGTCACGTGCCTGACAGCACTATCTCTCTAATTTATAAAAAACTTATTAATAATCGGGCTGACCTCTTGGTGCGTCTTCGGGAGGCATGGACGGGAGATGGGGTGGAGCTGGACGACGAGGACTGGCAGTCCGCACTGTCGTCCCCTAAGGAGGTGGCCATCCCGGCCCGTCTCCGTCTGGTCCAGCTTAAGATTCTCCACCGGGTTTACGTGACGGGTCCCCGTTTGGTTTCGATGGGATTTTCTGACGACGGGCTCTGTAAGCGGGCTGTGGGCTTAGTGCCACCTTTCTCCACATCCTTTGGGAATGCCGCGAGGTGGCGGAATACTGGCGCCGGGTGCATGTGGTAATGGGACAAGTCACCGGGGTCGCTCTGTTGCCGGAGGTGCGTCGCTGTGTTCTGAATGTGTGGGAGCCCAATGATTATAACGCGGCCCAGACTCGGTGGGCGGCCCTGGGGAACATGATTGCCAAGAGAGATATAGCGCAGCTTTGGGGTTCCCAGCGGCCGCCCACCGTGTCTGTATGGAAGGAGAACATGGACTGGTGCATGTTCAGGGAGAAGACTGTGTATGTGGCTCGTGGTAAACCGGGGGCATGGGGTAGAATCTGGGGGCAATGGAATCAGTATCGGGGAAATATCTGTGCTCCCCCCCTGGTGGACACTTCCGAGGTTGCCTTGTCCCCCTGACCCTTGATGGTTCCTTGCGTATTTGGAATATCCGAGTGTAGACCTGGCTCTCCCGTGACCCCCCCTGACCTCTTAGTCCTCCTTTCCCTTGACCGCCATCTGGTGGTCGGATGTAGGGTCCCCCTGCTGTAGTCTGACGCCCACTTCATGTCACTACGCCTCGCCTTTTGTTTTTAGTTGTTATTTATGGTAAACGTATGTATCCTGATTCCCTTAGGAGTATCCGGAGCTTCTGTAATGGGCTGGGGACCATGGGTCGGTTGATGACTTTAACACTGTGTGATCCTTTTTGATTCTAGCGGCCGGCCCTGGTGGTTGTAGGCCCATGCTTGTATCCTTTTTTCTGTTCAATAAAAACCTTTTAAAAAAAAAAAAAAAAGCACTGTCAAAATAAAAAAAAAAGATCCCTGGTGGCCTAGTGGTTAAAAACGATTAAATTGTGGCTTTATTTATTAGATCTGCCCCCCCCCCCCCAAAGAAGGGCAGACCCATCAACAAAAATATGCACCCCCAAGGGGAGCGACCCTTGCCCAAGGGGCCGCTCCCTGACATTAAATGCCCTTTAAAAAAAATAAAAAACATTCCTGCTACACGATCGCGCCCAATGCGGGATCGTGCAGCAGGACTGCTTGAAAAAGACATCGGAGGAAAAGAAAACACTTTCCTTTCCTCCGATGCCTTTCTACCAAAATCGCCTCTTACCTGCTCGACGCGCTGGAAGCAAATGGTTTCCAGCGCGTCCGGTTGCATGTAATGATGTCAGCGCGCTGACGTCATTACATGATCCAGTGGGGGAAGACGGGGGGTTGATGCGGAAGGTCGTCCCCTTCCATTGCGGGTGGGGGCAGGATGATGGGCGGCCCGCGGGGGGAGCGCCAGCGCTTCCCCCCGTGGGTGGGTGTCATGACGGCCGGGAGCCATCATGAGCACACGCCCACGGTGTCTCATGACGACTCCCAGCCGGCATGAGCACTGAAGGGGTTAAGCATTTGTTGTACACGCTCAATCAGCAAATGATATCACACACTCAAAGATTGAACTTCAGAACAATTGGTTTTGTATAAAAATATTATTTGAGTTCCTTTATTTTCTAGAACCAAGCAAGCCAGGCATAGGTAAGCAATAAATACTTTAGAGTAGAAATCAGTTTGTAAACAGTTTAAATTGCAATTGTTAATGCACTTTGATTACAGTAGAGCTACCAGTAATGCAATGCTTTTGATATACTGTACATATTCTTTGTATTGGGTTTTTAGTAGAATGTCAAGTAGATAACTTTACAGACTACTTTTCTTACACAGTGCAGTATACCTGGATACTGCACTGGGACATTTCCTGTAAACAGGTAAGTGAAAGGGTTTTTGTTGTTTAGTTGCAGTTTTAAAGCGTTTCATAGATTTTCCAATTTCTCACTTAGAAACTTTTCACAGTAAAACAGTCAGTGTTATCCAAGGGAGGAAAATAGGGTTATCGGTTCACAGGTAAGTTTTTAGTTGTGAGAGTTGGGTTTCTGGGGTTAGACTCAGGGGTCCCCCAGGGGCGCACTCTTGTTACTCTCTCTGCGGCATTAGGGCGGCAGGGTGCAGAGTGCTGACGCCCAATGTTATCCAATGAGGGATAGGGGGCCTTTCGGTTGGTGGCTCCTTACGAGCAGGCCACTTGGTTGTGCGAGCAAAGCTCCTGGACTAAAGCTCTGGGCAAATGGAGGTTCAAGCGAGCACAAAAGGTGCAACCTTAGCGGCACTGGGGTGGCTGGGTGCAAAGTGCTGTTTTGGCGTCTGGCACTCTGTAGCTTTCAATGGGAGTCTCTGTTTTGCAAACACACTGCAGGCTCGGGGACGAAGGTCTTCTGGGTGCGACCACCACTTGGAGAGGTAAGTTGGGGGGTTTGGGGGTTGGTTAGTCACTGTCGGTTGGGCCACCTAAGTGCGTGGGGCATCGGAGCAGGGGTGCCTTTTAGGGTCAAACTTCTTACCAGCACCTGGTCGTGGTTCGGGGGACCCTCCGGTTTGAGGCTGCAGGTGTCTGCTTGAGGCAGGTCAGGTATCACCGGATCTCGGGTCTGGATCACTGGGGAGACCTCTTGGTGTTGGGCCACTCGGGCCATGGGCGTCTGGTGCAGAGTGGTGCAGATTTGAGGATCCTGCCTGAGCTGGAGTCTGTATACTGTTACATCCGCGGGACCTTACTGGTTGTGGGGATGTATAGGACTTGTAGGTTCACCAGGAACCCGAAGAACCCAGAGCCAAAAACTGAGCAGCAACTTGCAATGTTTTTTTATTATGTACCGGGTGTATAGCAATTATTCTGGGAAAATTTATACATAGAAAAATCGTTATGAAAGACACCTATCTATTTCTGAAATGGGAATAAAATATAGAGTATAGAAACACTAGATATTTGCACATTTCCAAAATTGGAAATACTTACACTAGCATGAGAATTATCGGTCATTTTTCAAAATGACTTCTTTTTTACATATAGTCTTTCATTTGGAAGGCATAAATGCATTGAAAGTCAATAGGTAATAACAGTTGCTTTACAAATCTGAATTACCCTAAGTCTCCCGATAAAAATGGTACCGCACTTGTGTGGGTAGGCAATAGTGCCCGCGACATGAAACTGTGCAAAATGCAACGTGGACACACCACAATTTCACAGCAAAAAATTACCCTTTTTTGGCAAAGTGCCTAGATGTAGTTTTTAAACCCTAACTCTGCAGGCACCTAGGCAAACCTATACATTTTTGAAAACTAGACACCCAGGGGAATCCAGGATGGGGTGACTTGTCTGGCTCTCACCAGGTTCTGTTACCCAGAATCCCTTGCAAACCTAAAAAATGTATGTGGTGGAAAGTTCTGGAATCTGCGTGGATCCACAAATGCCTTTCCCCGGTCTCCCAATAAAAATGGTACCTCACTTGTGTGGGTTGGTCAAGGACCCGCGACAGGAAACCGCGCAAAACCTATTGAGGCGACATCAAAATTACCTATCACAAACCAACCTGGTTTTGCAAGGGGGGTCCCAAGAGTTTTTGGCCCTGGGCTCGGCAGCCATCTAGGGAAACCTTCCAAACCCACATATATCTGGAAACTAGACACCCGGGGGAGTCCAGTGAGGTATGGCTTGTGTGGCTCCCCCAATATTCTCCTACCCAGTATCCCCTGCAGACCTGGGGGAACGCTGGGTGGGAGGAAATTTGTGGATCCACGCAGATTCCAGAACTTACCCACACAGACATTTGAGAAAAAAGTGATTTTTTTTCAACAAAATTTGAGGTTTGCATGGGATTCTGGGTAGGAGAATGTTGGGGGACCCATGCAAGCCATACCTCGCTGGACTCCCCTGGGTGTCTAGTTTCCAGAAATGTATGGGTTTGGTAGGTTTCCCTAGATGGCCGACTAGCACGGGCCAAAAACCCAGGTGACCCCCCTTGCAAAATCAGGTCGTTTTGAGATGGGCAAATTTGATGTTACCTCAATACGGTTTGGGCCCTTGCCTGTTGCAGGTACTTGGGCCCCCACACGAGTGAAGCACCGTTTTTATTGGGAGACCCGGAGGAACACTGGGTGGTAGGAAATTTGTGTCAGCCCGGTAATGCCACAACTTTCCCACACAAAAATGTGGTTTCAAAGTGATTTTGTTTCAGCAAAATGTGAGGTTTGCAGGGGATTCTGGGTAAGAAAACGTTGGGGGATCCATGCAAGCCACACTTCCCTGAAATTCCCCGGGTGTCTAGTTTTCAGAAATGTGTGGGTTTGGTAGGTTTCCCTAGCTGGCCGCCGAGCACGGAGCCACAAACCCAGGGGATCCCCCCCTTGCAAAACCAGGTTGTTTTGTGATAGGCAAATTTGTTGTTGCCTCACTACGTTTTGGGCCCTTGCCTGTCGCGGGTACTTGGCCCTCCCACACAAGTGAGGTACCATTTCTATTGGGATACTTGGAGAAAGGCGGGGGTAGGAAATTTGTTTCTTTCTGCAGCGTGAACATTTTGTCACAATAATGCAAGGAAAAAGTGACACATTTTGAGGTTTGCAAGATATTGAGGGTAAGATAACGTGTTGGTATCCACAAAAGAGACATCACCATGTACTCCCATGGGTGTTTAGTTTCCGACAATATCTACAGTTGCTAGGTTATTCTTAGATGGAATGTACACCTTGGCAGAGAGACTAAAAAGACCAAGATTACTGCACAGTCATCTCTTCCTCAAAGCACACACACATACTGGTTGGAGTTTGCACGAGGGCAAGTGATGGTTCAGTATATACATTTTTATTAACAAGAGATTTCACAAAAATGAAATTATTGTCAATAATTAAAAGGACATAAAACTGAACCAGTGACTCTCGGCTCGTGAGCTGTAAAGCCATGGCAAGGCACCAACCGCTTTACAGGCCATTCACACACCTTTCATACGTGATACACACAAGACCATTCACACCACCAGGCACGAAACCAACACATTACAACACTCACAAAAAGGGACAATATACACCCTGCTTGAGAGAGACAGAAAAGACAAATATTTATGCAAAACCACCTATTCTTCAAGCGCACAGACATACTGGTTGGATTTGGCACGAGGGTGAGTGATGGTTCAGTATATACAGTTGTATTAACCAGAGATTTAAAAAAAATGAAATGCACTGTTAATAATTGAAAGGACGAGAAACTGAACCATTGATTCACAGCTCGTGAGCTGTAAAGCCACGACAAGGCACCAACCGCTTTACCGCTTTACAGGCCATTCATACACCTTTCATACATGTGACACATACAAAATCATTCACACAGCCAGCCGCGGGCCCAGCACCTTACAACACTCACACCAGCAGACAGCACCATTCAAGGGCCCATCACTTTCACACACCCACATTCCTGTCACAGCAACCAAACCAGCTCACGGATTGCGTGGAGTGGCGTTTAGCTAGCAGTGTGTGTAGTGACCAGCAGCAAGTCACTACTCACACACCGCCAGCCAAGCACCCGTCCACGCACACCGCCAGCCAAGCGCCAATCCACGCACACCGCCAGCCAAGCTCCAGTCCACACACACCACCAGCCAAGCGCCAGTCCACACACACCGCCAGCCAAGCGCCAGTCCACGCACGTCATACATTTTTTTAAACAAGAAAGAAAACACAAACAAATTGCAACTAAATACAAAACTAGAACTACAAAAACAACAGCAGTAACTGAAGACATTATTTCATTGCCAAACGTTAAACTGAACAACTATATAAAACCATACAGACCAGGCAGTACACTATTAGACACATTGTTGCTCTCAAAAACTCTTGAGTGTGATACATTCTGAAACATGTGGGCGCACACAGACCAGGATTAGAAGGACAATCGGCACAGTGCATACGACTCTTCTTCCGCACACCTCTTCGCAAGCAGACTCTACATCTCTTACAGGGATTGTTTTTTTTGGGCGTGGGAGGAATTAAATCAGGAAAGTGGCGATCTTTCAATCTAGCCGCATCCTTCACCACTCCAACTCTAGGAACACTTGCCTGTTCCACAACAACAAGGCTACCTATCACAGACTCCTGAAACAAGTCATCTTTGACGCAGGAGAGCACTCCTTGAACACAACAAAAGCATTAAAAGTTGCTAAATTGAAGAGATGGATGGCCAACTTCTTATACCAAATGTAAGCCTTACGAATAGCAGTGTAAGGTTCCAACCTCTGATCTACTCTATCAACATCACCCATGTGCTTATTGGAGTCTAAAATGCACACAGGCTTGCGCACTTCAGCAATCTGACCCCAAACAGCCACTGCACTGTCCCCTCTGAAGTTTTTTGCAAACAAGCTCTTTTGGAGAACCTTTACGGTTAGAGCGGATTGTGCCACAAGCAAAAGTGTCCACTTTGAACAATTCCGTAAACAATTGCACAGCAGTGTAGAAGTTATCAAGGTACAAATGATGGCCTCTGTTAAACTGTCCTCTAGCAAGATCCCACACAATTTTCTCTGAAACTCCAAAAGTGGACGGACAACCAGGGGTTTCTATAGTGGAATCCCTACCAGTGTACACACGGAAATTAAAAACGTATCCTGTCCTACTCTCAGACAACATATACAGCTTAATTCCATAACGTGCCCTCTTGCTAGGAATGTACTGCCTAAAAACCAAACGGCCCTTAAACAGGACCAAAGACTCATCAATAGATATTTCTTTTCCTGGAGTATAGATCTCTGAAAATCGATCTACAAAGTGATCAAGAACAGGCCGAATCTTAAAAAGACGGTCACAGTCAGGGTGATCTCGTGGCAACGCTAAAACATTATTAACAAAATGCAGCATCCGAAGCCAAAAGTAAATACCGATCACGAGCAATGTTCCCTCTAATTTGTTTCCTCTGTGTGCGGCAGTGTTGGGTCTCTGTGCGCTGCAGCCAATGCTATGTGCGCCAAGAACCGGACCGCACATATGGGGCAGTGACAAATATCAGTGCAAACATCACTCCAAACTTTTGCTTAAAAAATGAAAATACGGTGCATTCCACACATACAGTGCCACATGATGGCTCTTAATGCAAGTTTTCAATTTACATACACACACCATTACGTGAATTGGTTACACAGGCAAGCACACTTCGGCTTTAGAAAAGCACAGGACTCCAACAGTGGTACCAATATAAGATTTCAGTAATTATTCTCAACTAGAGCTCTATTCACATGGTGTGGAAATGTCTGGAGCCTATACAAGCTTGCATAGCTGGGGAAACATGCAGGGGGGCACATGTTATGCCTCCCCTGTGTGCATGCACCCCAAGTTCCTGCAGGGCATGCACTTGGCAGTCCATGCCCTACAGGAATTTGCTTTGCGTTCCCATTTCGGTGCCTTTTTTATAGGTACCGCAGTGGGACAGCCGGGCACTTTGAGATCTGCATGTTGCACATTCTTTGCATCAGGCATATTAACCCTCTGCTGTACCTTAGAACTTGCACTAGAGAAAACTCAGAGTTATCTTGACATATTTATTATTGCCTGAAAATTGCTGGAGTCAAGGAACATAACAGCAGGTGCTATTAATACAATAATATACCTGCAAACACGGTGTCCCCCCCCCCCCCTCCCCCCACCCACCTGAAGTCTGCACCCGGTACAGTGGCACCGGTCACACCTTCCTAGGGCTGACACTGGCCCCGCGGCTGCACCCTATTAACCAAAGAAATGCAGCAAGTCTACCAGGCACATCTTAAGGATTTTGGGGTCCCTGGGCCAAACCTATTTTGGTTTGAATTTATGATTTAATTTCAGCTCTTTCATGCCCTCTTAGGCCAGGTCACTGACAGTATACAGGCGCAATTGTCTGGATTCTAAATGTGTTTACATCTAATGTTCAGGGATAGTGATGTGTGTTATCAATATTGTAACACATCAGCAGTTCACTAATATTACTGCAAATAATATCTGTGACACACTCCCATGTCTCATGTTTGGTCCTATTGCGATCTAAAAGAAACCGCTGCTCCAGGGACTGGATGATCCTTATAATAGAAACTGCTAGAGAGGTTATGGCAGTGTTAAATGAAGAAATATTAACCTTAGAAGATAAACTAAAGACCTCCACTGCGTTGGATGATGCTAAGGCGAAACTTGAGAAAGTCAATTCAGAATTGAAAGACTTTGACATCTATCTCACTAATAAAAAAAACTGAGAAATTAAAAAAGGACATCAGATGGTACACAGAAGAAAAAGCATACCCTTACCTTAATGCCACATATTATCAAGATTGGAACCAAAACCAAGACCGTCAAGGTTATAACAACTACAACCCTAGAAGAAGAATAGTAAACTTCTCAGACACATATTCATCAGACTCAGACAATGATAACGGACAGGATGTATCAAGTGATCAATATGGTACATACAGGGATAGACGGATGGCACAACAATCATTCCGTGGTCAAACTACTTTTTTATCGAGAGGTCGATTCAGAGGCAGGAACAGGAGATGGGCGTCAAACAGAGAGGATTCTCAAACGATGGCCCCTCAACATCAAAATCAGCAACCATATCGGAGAACCCGCAATCAGCAGTATTGGCGCTAGAACGCGAGAGTAGCAGATTAGGAGGCGATGATACATTGCCTATTTTCAATCTTTTCTCTATCACCCTCAAGGATGATGAACGTGCTGTGCTAAGTCGGGGTTTATCTTTTGTTCCCTGTACCCGCCCTAATGTGTTTAAATTACATGAAGATCTCTTCTTTTTTTTAGAAAAGTAAGATTAAAAAAGTTCTTTCTAGATCGACCTCCTGTTGATGGTGTTGACAATCAATCTAGATGTAAACCTCCGTCACAATTTACTCCCACCCTTGATATGGTGGGCCCTGAGGTTAACAGCTTTGAACAGAATGTCCTTAAAGAAATAGGACGTGTCACCAGAAAGCCACCTATTGTACACAACAACCTTTCGCTTTCAGAAAACAATGCACTATGTAGCATCAAGTCTAACAAAGACTTAGTGATAAAGCCTTGTGACAAGGGTGGTGGGATAGTCATAATGGACAAAAGTCAGTATTGCGAGAAAATGTCCAACATGTTGGCCATTCCTCAACACTACATTAAATCCCACCCGAAGGAATTATCTAAACTCAAGAGGACCATCTTAGACATCACGAGCAAAGCCTTGAATCATGGAGATATATGTCAAGATGAGTACAATTTTCTGAATATATCTTGCCCTAAAACTCCAGCCTTGTATGGACTACCTAAAACCCATAAGGATACATTGGACCCTCCTATGCGCCCTATTATTTCTACAATTGGCTCAAGTACTGAGCCCTTGTCTAAATGTGTTGATTCCTACCTCTGTCCTCTAACTCAGAATTATGCCTCATTTATTCGTGACACAGGGGATATGATCAACAAAATTGAAGGTATGCCATTTAATAGCAATTTGCACATACTAGTGACGCTTGATATTGAGGCCTTATACACCAACATCCCTCAATATCAAGCGTTACAGTTACAGAACTGCAGGTACAAGACCTGATGCATTAATTTTTGAATGCTTGGAGGTAGTCCTTATGAATAATTTTTTTTGAGTTTGAAGGTTCAACATACAAACAAATCAAGAGCACCAGTATGGAGCCCAGTGTGGCTAACATATACATGGGTGAATGGGAGCTTAAGAATGTTTTCAATGAGGCTGCTCCTTTCTCTGACCAAGTCATTGGTTGGAGACGCTTCATTGATGACATTTTTTTCATCTGGTCAGGTACAAATGAAAGCTTGAATGAATTTATACTCTGGCTAAACGCTAGTGATTGTAATCTTAAGTTCACCGCCAATAGTAGTGCTCATCAAGTGGAGTTTCTGGACATCCTTATCTCGGGGTCCAATAATGTTATTGAGGTAAGCCTATTCAGAAAACCCACTGCAAAATATACCATATTACACTACTGAAGCTTTCATCCTACGAGTCAGAGAGAATTCCTGCGTTATCAGGCGCAATTGTACTGATATGCAGGAGTTCCATAGGCATGGTGATGCCTTACGAGTACGACTTCTGGCTAGAGGCTACCCACATAGGCTGATAAGACATGCCTATAAAAGGGTGAAATATTACGATCGAGAAGCATTACTGGCAGGCACTAATCGTACACTTAAGGACCAGATAGTATGCGTCATAAACCATTCTCCTTTGAATTTTAAGATCAGAAATGTTATCATGAAGAATTGGAAAATCTTAAACAGTGATGAGAACCTCACTCAGTTGGAACATCCATTGGTAGCGTACCGTAGAAATCGCAATTTACGCGATCTCTTAGTACATACAAGACCGATTCAATCCAATGTAGGACGTCAAACAACCATATCTGGCCTGCCTTTGATCTTAGGCAATCACAAATGTGGCTCTTGCCATGCTTGTGATAGTGCCATGGTACAGACTTAATACAATATGAAGGAAAAACTGTGAAACTAAGATCCTTAACTAATTGTAGGAGTCACAACATTGTATACATGCTATTTTGTCCTTATGGACTAGCATACATTGGAGAAACGGCACGAGAATTTCGCATTAGATATACCGAGCATAAATCAGCTATACGCACCAAGAAGATCACAGCTCCTCTTGTGCAACACTGTATTGATAAAGACCATTTGGAAAGTGATCTCAAATGGCTAATTCTGGAAAAAATACAGAGTAAAGCAGGGACATCGATGGAAATCAATCGCAAACAACGTGAAACCTTTTGGATTTACACTTTCAATAGTGTTAAAAAGGGTTTGAATCTGGATATGCAGTGGTATGTGACTCAACCTTGGTGAGGCATTTATACCATGTTTATTGTATACATTGAGGAAATTCTATCTGAATTAATGGGTTACTTTTAAAGGCATCACAGATATTATTTAGAGGACCTATATTTGGCTCGTATTGTGGTCATGACATGTGGGTAATAGACAACTAGAAAGAGTATAGTCTATGTCATACTTTGTCAATATTGGTTCCAGGATTGACGATTCTGTTGAATTCATGTGAGTCCTTTTGATATTCTAAGTGACTCTAACATAGGATCCATTTTTATTTCTGATTCATTATGAGAAATATACCTTGTGACACACTTGCATCGCAGTGCTCCTTTATATAAATGTTCTCAGTATTTTTGATATCTATATATTTGAGACTATGGGTCCATGGGTGATAGACAATTATGAAGATGATAGATTGTTTCATATTATGTGGACATTCATTTCAGCATTGATGAATTTGCTGATTTATGTGAGTCCTCTTAGTGATCTTCATGCATTACGAGTGACAATTTATCAGAGACAAATCCTTGAGAGAACTTTGCAGTGGAGTGGTTTCCCACATAATTTCACAGTAATCTTTGTGTTTTTAAATTCTGCACAATATACTTTACTTTGGTCTCACTCTTTCTCTTGGATGCGCTTCGATCGTAGTAATTACCGGGGATCCTGGTATAGGATCGCTGTTGGGTGTGGATTACATCGACCATTCTTTATTTAAGAAAAGAAAAAAAGAGAAGTATGTTCTTTTCCATTTCTTTGGTCAGCCCTAGACAATAAAGTTTTGTATCATTTTCTACGTAGGCACTACAAGCAACGCCCAATCGAGTGGCACCCGTCTCAAGATGGTGCCGATGAACTTTGGAAGACAGTCCTTTTCCTCTTTCGTGGCTGATACGGTTATACCACGCTCACTTTCATTAAGCTCAAATCCCATTGGCAGTCACTGATATATTAAGTTGAGGTTATGATGTAAACACGTGCTGACGTTTTGTACGTGCTGGCCCGTCCGGATGGTCGTTTAGTCGGAGAACGTTCTAAGTCAAAGAAACTCTAAGGAGACGGTAAGCCTTAAAGTGCGCACATCGTTTACTAAGAGGTGCTAGCTGTTGGAATGTTTTTCCTTGAAATCTTTTTCACAGCATTGCTTTTTGTAGAGTTAGTGACAGCGTGTCTAATTTATTCTTAATTTTTGGTGTGTCTTAGACGGTGAGGAATGGTGCTTGTATTCACGGCAATATAATTCTTGGCTGAAACCCTGTTTTGAAGCTGACTCACTGTTCATCTTAATAAAAGGTCAGCACTCATTTATTTGGGGAATATTATTAGAACATACCCATTCCTGATTAGTGATATATACTTTACAGGATAAATAACGGGATCAGTCTTTTACCTTGCTGCTAAAATTTAGTTAAACGTTGATTATGATTTGCATAGCAATTGGTGTCTCGTCTTAAAACTATCACGTGCAGACTTACGGTTTTAACTAGTGAACATTGAATACCTGTGGGTATCATCTCTAGAGAACAGGTGTCTCTAATTAGGAACACATCAAAAAGCCACACACTGGTTAAACAATGGTTATACATTTAGGTTGGGTTTCCTAAAGAAAAGCAATTCTTTTGTAAACATTATGGGAGTGTATAGTTAGATAAGAACATTTAGGTGGGGCCTCCAAAAGAAAAGGAACTCTCTAGAAAATATTATGGGAGTGTGCACTTATATAAGAATAAGCAGACTCTTAATTCCTAATTTGTTTGTCATTTCTCGTTGCACAAGGAAGGGGATATCATATTGACCTGTGGTTTCCCAGTAGTTACTTGGATACTTAATATTAAACCGATATTGAGAGCTCAATACAAATTGCCGACCTATGAGGACGGGCAGGAAAACCCATTTCTAACCACAAGTAATGGAATATACTTGCCCTCTTAACTTTAGCCTCGGTTATTTATGATATGGAGAATTTAATGTCAGTCTTTTGAACTTTTCCGATAGAGACGTTCGAAATTACTAGAATTGAGTACGGGACGGTGCCTTTAACCTCATCCTTATTCTACAAACAAGTAAGCCTTTTCCTCTGTAGCACTTGGGCTCAGGTATTGCATAGAGGACACTCATATTGGCCTTAAACATGGCGTTTAATGTTTCTTTTGGTGATGGGACTTTACATTCATTTCTTCTCCTCTGAGCATTAATTTAGTCTGGAGAAGAGTTTGGAAGAGAGTAAATTTATCTTTCTTTTTCTCTGTGTCTATTTTATACAGAGTGATTGCACTGGTTTATTGGAGAAGGAATAACAATGGAATATAACGAAAGCAATAACTCTCTATAAGAGTATTTCCCCTCTTTTTCTCCTTTCCTTTATTTTGTCTAATTGGTATAATCCTGTTTTTTTGGTCCTGTTCAGTAATCACCTAACATGTGAAAGTCTTTTTTCTGAAATTTTAATAGGGATTTTTAGGCCGTTTATTGATTATATTTTCTATGTATATGTTTTTTTTATGTATTCCCTGGATTTTGTCATTGTTGAATCTATCCGTGGTCCTGATGAAGGTGGCGCCCATGCCATCGAAACGCGTCGACCATTTTTGACATTATCATCCTGCACTTGCAGTTGTCTTGTTAGCTATAGGAGATCATTGTGTGTCCTTTTTCTCCAATGTTTATTATATGACAAATCCTTTTTCTTCTTTATGAATTCCTTGTGTGTGTGTATGAATGTAGAATGATTTGGGATATATGCAGATGAGATTGTGGAATGACATTTAGTTGTTTTTGTGATTTATCTTAGTCTGTTCTAGGGAGTACTGTTTGACGTTAATCGAGATGATGCATTATCACTGTAATGAAGATAGTCAGTGACTGTTAAATATATTTCAAAAGAAAGGAAATGCAGAACAGAATAATTTTTGATAACGAAAAAGAAATGCATTGAATCTGTATTTTCAAGAAAAGTTTAAAAAAAGGAATAAATCGATGAAATAATATAAAATAAAAAAGTAAAAATTACCATTTTTTGTGTAATGTATCACTGTTTTTAGGCCTTCTTTTCCCTGATCACAATTAATTTGTACTATAAGAAATGAAGGTCGTGAGGGAATTTTCAATATAGGATCGCAGGTCACTGACAGTATACAGGCGCAATTGTCTGGATTCTAAATGTGTTTACACCTAATGTTCAGGGATAGTGATGTGTGTTATCAATATTGTAACACATCCGCAGTTCACTAATATCACTGCAAATAATATCTGTGACACACTCCCATGTCTCATGTTTGGTCCTATTGCGATCTAAAAGAAACCTTTTTATGGGTGTTGAATGAAAAATAAACATTTCTCTGCAGAATGGCAATAATAGACTCTCTCACATCACCCACCTTATAAATAAATTAAGGGAAAATGGTATTCAAAACAATCGGTTTAGTAATTATTGAAGGTCATCACGGCAAGACTATCGGGAGGCTCCCCTTAAAGGCTGGGGCCCTGGGCCAGAGCCCACTTTGGCCATGCCTTAAATCGTCTCTGAAGTCTCAGCCCTGTCAAGTGCCACGCATCAGGCCTTAGACTAACACATTTCAGTGTGGTGGTCCGTATCACTGCACTGAAATGCAAAGTCTGGGCTTGTCAATCATTAGGGGCAGAAATGATAGTGGGATTCTGCACTTTTCTGGCTACACTGGTACAACGTTAGTAAAAAAGGTACTGTTTGCAGGCGGCGCTGGCGCAATCATGGCGCTCAGCTCGTGGTAGAGATGCTACTCTTAATGCTCAAGCTGCCCATGCTGAGGCGGCCGCCTACCACGGCAAATTCAATTATATTGCCGATCCTGGGGTCCAAGTCTTGTGCAGTCACGGAGTCAGTGACTGACTTTCACTCGGTTGTGCAGCGACCCCGGGCTGCCAGGACAGCTGTCCAGCCTGGAATAAGGAGGTGGGCACCGGCAAACTGAAATGATTGCTGCTCGCTGCAAACGGGTAATAATTGAAATAATTATCTTTCATTACGACAGTGAGCAGCTGTCTGTGTAATTCGATCTAGACTACAGATGACATTTTTTTAGTTGATGGGGACGTTTACCCACAGGGTGTGGATACTTAACGCCACTTTGCTTCGCTCCAGCGCTTCCTTAGTTGCCCCTCACCCAGCGTAAATCCATATGCACTTGTCAATCACTTTATAAAGAGCGGGTTGCAGGGTCCTGTCCAGCTGTATGCAACACAAAAGGTGGGGGAGAAAACGGAGTGACTGTCACATACTGACAGAGTTCAGAAAGCTGTAATTTGCTTTCTCACCTTCCCAATAGAAGTCAAATGTCAGAAAGGAATACAGCCCAGACATCTGCTTACGGCGGACACCGTGGGAATGCCAATGTACATCCTCACTGGGCAGCATGAGATTTTAGTGCCGTCAGCCTTAACTGGGCTGAAAACAATTCACACGAAGATGACGTACGCTGGACATACCTCGAAAATTCGAAGTTCACATAGGATGATATCGCTCGTAAAGGTACACACAGTCAAGTTTTTAAGCTTATGGGTTAAAATTCATCAGGTTTACATCACATTGCTGTAACAATAATGCTCTCGCAAACCAGGCCCCCAGTAATTGCTGCTGCAGTTCAGCGCTGGCTGAGTTAAATTACAGGAAGACCGATGCCTGTCTTCGACCTCCTGACCTCGACACACAAGTGCATGTTCGTGCCCTTCTATAACTGGTGCCTCACAGCAGTTAAAATCTTCTTTGGGTTTATCATTGCTCAAATGCGTGCAATTTCTAATATTTCTATATTTCTCTCAGCTTCATTGCGTGTTTAGCTCGCGAGAATATGCCACTCATAGTTGTTGAAATGTCACTCGTAATTAGACCCAAATTTTGCTTCGAGACACCCATTCCGGCTCTCTGTCCCCTGCTTGCTCTGTCTGCCTTTCACAAATGAAAGGCAACAAGTCTACAAGCATGATGTGCTTGTAGACTTGCTGCCTTTCATTTGTTAATAGGGCACACCACTGAACAGCCGAGCAGATTGTGTGCCTTTGTTAAAGTAATCATGTTAATAGCAGCGCTTGACGGGCGCTGCGATTAACATGATTACTTACAAAAAGGGACACAATCTGACCGTTTTCGCGCCGCACCCATTTTAAAAGCGGCTGCGCAAAGGTCCTCAGTTGCCTGTGCGCGCTTTGTAATTTTACAGTGCGCGCTCCAGGGGATATAGGTGCGCGCCCGCTCACGCGCGCAAGTTGGAGGGAACAGTGATCACGAGTCATAATTGCAGGAAATATGGCCGTTGCCATCAAGGGACTGGTACACCAATATTAAGCCATGGACGGCTTCCTTATCAAACCCATCAATAAAGTCAAACCCAAAAACTTCTTCATCTCTTCCAGATTTGTGGGAGTCCACTGGGTAGCTCTAGAGTGGGGCCTAAGTCTGGCACTGTTGTCCCTCAAAAACTGTTCAGCATACAAATTAGTCTACTCAACAATCGCACCCAAAAACACATCACCCATAAACAACTGAAAAAACTGTATTGGCAAAAAATGTTCACAATCCACTCTACACCCTGCATCACCACTGAAGGCAGGCAACACCGACTGCACCATGTTTAGATCAACCCAGAGTCCAGCACTTCCAATAGGAAGCCTAGTGGCCTCAGGCTGCAATCCAGATGCCTCTTGCACCATCAGCACAGCAGGTTCCTCCTCTAAAACAGGCACTTCATCCGCACTGAGAGTATCTTCATCCACACCGAGAGTATTTTCATCAGCACTGAGAGTACCTTCATCATCCGATGATTCCATGTGGAGAGAAAACTCACTGCCTGAATCTTCCCCTCCCTCCTCTCCCTCAGACGCACTGTCAGTCTCATAATCCTGCTCAGAGGAAGATTCAAGAAGCATTCCAACCACCTGCTGAGCAGTCATTCTACGGCTAGCCATAATGCTTACTAATAAAGGTAACTTGGCAAACAAGTCAACAACAACAAACCCTTTGTAAAAAAAACAGAAATAAACAAAAAGTAGCTTTAGCACATAGTCCTATATACTCTGACACAATACCACTCACATGCCAGAAGCAGCTAGACTCACCACCACCTACTCTGCACAGACACAGTAAGGAGCAACAGTATCCCACAAAAAAAAAAAAAAAAAGAAAATTACACAAGACAACGCAAAACACATCGCAAAGATTTTCATGCACAAAACACGAACTAAATACGCTGCTAATATGACACCACTTACAAAAAATTCATTCATGCATGACATTACTACTCAATTTGAGTAAACACAACGAAAATGTTTTTCTTACCAAAAAATGCAACTACGCAAAACTTCAGATAAACCACTGCCGAAACTGCAAACAAGAATCAAAAGCTTTCCACTAAAATAAAAAGGAGAAAAAACACATTACAATCACATATGCACATAATGCACTTTCCATTAGCCAAGCAAAAGTGGGCCTAAAAACATGAGGCCTATTTGCCCCAGAGGGAGCAGAACAGCCGAAAAATTCATCCTCATAAAGGGGGAGCGACCCGTGCCCAAGGGGTCACTACCCAACACCATTAAAAAGCCCTGGTGTCTAGTGGCTTCTGCCCCCCTAGGGGACAGACGGGCCTAAAACATATGGCCAATCTGCCCCAAAGGGGACAGAAACGACCACAATAAATACCCCATAAAGGGGAGCGACCCTTGCCCAAGGGGCCGCTCCCAAACAACTCAAACATTCCCTGGTGTCTAATGACTTCTGCCCCTCTTGGGGGCAGATGGGTCTAGAATAACAAGGCTGATCTGCCACAAAGGTTGGCAGAAATTGACAAAATTAATGATCCCCCCAAAGGGAGCGACCCTTGCCCAAGGGGCCGCTCCCCAACAACACAAACAATCCCTGACGTCTAATGGCTTCTGCCCACCTTGTGGGCAGATGGGCCTAGAATAATAAAGCCGATCTGCCCCCAAGGGGGGCAGAAACGGCCACAATAAAATATTCCCAAAGGGGAGCAGCCCTTGCCTAAGGGGACGCTCCCCAAAAACATATTTATAAAACAATATAAATCCCTGGTGGCCTAGTGGTCACATAATGCCTTTTTTTAAAGTATTTATAGATTCCACCCACCCCCCAAGGGGGCAGATCCAGCCACAAAATGTTCACCCCTCAGGGGAGTGACCCTTGCCCAAAGGGCCGCTCCCAAACACAAAAGGCACATTGTAAATAAAATTAAAAAAAATCCCTGGTGGCCTAGAGTTCACAATATGCCATTTAATTGGTCATAAATAATAGATCTGACCCCCTCAAGGGGGGCAGACCCATCCATGAAATTTGCACCCCCAAGGGGAGTGGCCCTTGCCCAAGGGGGCGCTCCCCAACACAAAAAGCACTTTCAAAATAAATAAAAAAAGATCCCTGGTGGCCTAGTGGTTCAAAACAATTAAATTATGGCTTAATTTATTAGATCTGCCCCTCCCAAAGAGGGGCAGACCTATCAAGAAAAATATGCACCCCCAAGGGAAGCGACCCTTGTCCAAGGGGCCGCTCCCCAACACAAAAAGCACTTTCAAAATAAAAAAAAAAGATCCCTGGTGGCCTAGTGGTTAAAATTGATTAAATTGTGGCTTAATTTATTAGATATGCCCCCCCCCCAAAGAGGGACAGACCCATCAACAAAAATATGCACCCCCAAGGGGAGCGACCCTTGCCCAAGGGGCCGCTCCCGACATTAAATGCCCTTTAAAAAAACAATAAAAAAAAAAAACACTCCTGCTGCACGATCGCGCCCAATGCGCGATCGTGCAGCAGGACTGCTTGAAAAAGACATCGGAGGAAAGGAAAACACTTTCCTTTCCTCCGATGCCTTTCTAAAATGCCCCCCCACCCTCCCGGGAACCAAAATCGCCTCTTACCTGCTGGACGCGCTGAAAGCAAATGGCTTCCAGCGCGTCCGGTTTCATGTAATGATGTCAGCGCGCTGACGTCATTACATGATCCAGTGGGGGAAGACGGGGGTAGATGCGGAAGGTCTTCCCCTTCGTTTGCGGGTGGGGGCAGGATGATGGGTGGCCTGCGGGGGAGCGCCAGCTCTTCCCCCCCCATGGGTGGGTGTCATGACGGCCGGGAGCCGTCATGAGCACACGCCCACTGTGTCTCATGACGGCTCCTGGCCGGCATGAGCACCGAAGGGGTTAAGCATTTGTTGTACACGCTCAATCAGCAAATGATATCACACACTCAAAGACTGAACTTCAGAACAATTGGTTTTGTATAAAAATATTCTTTAAGTTCCTTTATTTTCTAGAACTCAGCAAGCCTGGCACAGGTAAGCAATAAATACTTTAGAGTAGTAATCAGTTTGTAAACAGTTTAAATTGCAATTGTATATACACTTTGATTACAGTAGAGCTACCAGTAATGCAATGCTTTTGATATACTGTACATATTCTTTGTATTAGGTTTTTAGTAGAATGTCAAGTAGATAACTTTACAGATTACTTTTCTTACACAGTGCAGTATACCTGGATACTGCACCGGGACATTTCCTGTAAACAGGTAAGTGAAAGGGTTTTTGTTGTTTAGTTACAGTTTTAAAGTGTTTCATAGATTTTCCAATTCCACACTTAGAAACTTTTCACAGTAAAACAGTCAAAGTTATCCAAGGGAGGAAAATAGGGTTATCGGTTCACAGGTAAGTATTCAGTTGTGAGAGTTAGTTTTCTGGGGTTAGACTCAGGGGTTCCCCAGGGGGGCACTCTTGTTACACTCTCTGCGGCATTAGGGCGGCGGGGTGCAGAGTGCTGACGCCCAATGTTATCCAATGAGGGATAGGGGGCCTTCCGGTTGGTGGCTCCTTACGAGCAGGCCACTTGGTTGTGGGAGCAAAGCTCCTGGACTAAAGCTCTGGGCAAATGGAGGTTCAAGCGAGCATAAAAGGTGCACCCTCAGCGACACTGGGGTGGCCGGGTGCAGAGTGCTGTTTTGGCATCTGGCACTCTGTAGCTTTCAATGGGAGTCTCCGTTTTGCAAACACACTGCAGTCTCGGGACGAAGGTCTTCTGGGTGCGACCACCACTTGGAGAGGTAAGTCGGGTGGTTTGGGGGTTGGTTAGTCACTGTCGCTTGGGCCACCTAAGGCCGTGGGGCATCGGGTGCAGGGGTGCCTCTTTGTGTCAAACTTCTTACCAGCACCTGGTCGTGGTTGTGGGGACCCTCCGGTTTGAGGCTGCAGGTGTCTGCTTGAGGCAGGTCAGGTATCACCGGATCTCGAGTCTGGATCGCTGGGGAGACCTCTTGGTGTTGGGCCACTCGGGCCATGGGCGTCTGGTGCAGATTCGAGGATCCTGCCTGAGCTGGAGTCTGTATACTGTTACATCCGCGGGACCTTGCTGGTTGTGGGGATGTATAGGACTTGTAGGTTCACCAGGAACCCGACGAACCCAGAGCCAAAAACTGAGCAGCGACTTGCAATGTTTTTTTATTATGTACCGGGTATATAGCAATTATTCTGGAAAAATTTACACATGGAAAAATCGTTATGAAAGACACCTATCTATTTCTGAAGTGGGAATAAAATATAGAGTTTAGAAACACTAGATATTTGCACATTTCCAAAATTGGGAATACTTATACTAGCATGAGAATTATCGGTCATTTTTCAAAATGACTTCTTTTTTACATATAGTCTTTCATTTGGAAGGCAGAAATGCATTGAAAGTCAATAGGTAATAACAGTTGCTTTACAAATCTGAATTACCCTAAGTCTCCCGATAAAAATGGTACCTCACTTGTGTGGGTAGGCATAGTGCCCGCAACAGGAAACGGCGCAAAACGCAACATGGACAGACCACAATTTCACAGTGAAAAAGGACCCTTTTTTGTCAAAGTGCCTAGCTGTAGTTTTTGAACCGTAACTCTGCCGGCACCTAGGCAAACCTATACATTTTTGAAAACTAGACACCCAGGGGAATCCAGGATGGGGTGACTTGTCTGGCTCTCACCAGGTTCTGTTACCCATAATCCCTTGCAAACCTAAAAAAATTATGTGCTGGAAAGTTCTGGAATCTGCGTGGATCCACAAATTTCCTCCCACCCAGCCTTTCCCCAGGTCTCCCGATAAAAATGGTACCTCACTTGCGTGGGTTGGTCAAGGACCCGCAACAGGAAACAGCGCAAAACCTATTGAGGCGACATCAAAATTACCTATCACAAACCAACCTGGTTTTGCAAGGGGTTCCCATGGGTTTTTGGCCCTGGGCTAGGCGGCCTTTGGGGGAGTCCAGCGAGGTATGGCTTGCGTGGCTCCCCCAACATTCTCCTACCCAGTATCCCCTGCAGACCTGGGGGAACGCTGGGTGGGAGGAAATTTGTGGATCCACGCAGATTCCAGAACTTACATTTGAGAAAAAAGTGATTTTTTTTCAATGAAATTTGAGGTTTGCATGGGATTCTGGGTAGGAGAATGTTGGGGACCCATGCAAGCCATACCTCGCTGGACTCCCCTGGTTGTCTAGTTTCCAGAAATGTGTGGGTTTGGTAGGTTTCCCTAGATGGCCAACTAGCACGGGGCTAAAAATCAAGGTGAACCCCCTTGCAAAATCAGGTCATTTTGAGATAGGCAAATTTGATGTTACCTCAATACGTTTTGGGCCCTTTCCTGTTACAGGTACTTGGGCACAAAATAATGCAAGGAAAAAGTAACAGACATTTTGAGGTTTGCAGGATATTGAGGGTAAGATAACGCGTTGGTATCCACAAAAGAGACATCACCATGTACTCCCATGGGTGTTTAGTTTACGACAATATCTACAGTTGCTAGGTTATTCTTAGATGGAATGTACACCTTGGCAGAGAGACTAAAAAGACCAAGATTACTGCACAGCCATCTCTTCCTCAAGCACACACACATACTGGTTGAATTTTGCACGAGGGCAAGTGATGGTTCAGTATATAAATTTTTATTTACAAGAGATTTCACAAAAATGAAATTCACTGTCAATTAAAAGGATAAAAAACTGAATCAGTGACTCACAGCTCGTGAGCTGTAAAGCCATGGCAAGGCACCAACCGCTTTACAGGCCATTTACACACCTTTCATACGTGATATATACAAGACCATTCACACCACCAGTCACGAAACCAACACATTACAACACTCACAAAAAGGGACAAGGTACACCCTGCTTGAGAAAGACAGAAAAGACAAATATTTATGCAAAACCACCTATTTTTCAAGCGCACAGACATACTGGTTGGATTTGGCCCGAGGGTGAGTGATGGTTCAGTATATACAGTTGTATTAACCAGAGATTTCCCAAAAATTAAATGCACTGTTAATAATTGAAAGGACGAGAAACTGAACAATTGACTCACAGCTCGTGAGCTGTAAAGCCACGACAAGGCACCAACCGCTTTACAGGCCATTCATACACCTTTCATACATGTGACACATACAAAATCATTCACACAGCCAGCCGCGGGCCCAGCACATTACAACACTCACACCAGCAGACAGCGCCATTCAAGGGCCCATCACTTTCACACACCCACATTCCGGACACAGCAACCAAACCAGCTCACGGATTGCATGGAGTGGTGTTTAGCTAGCAGTGTGTGTAGTGACCAGCAGCAAGTCACTACTCACACAACGCCAGCCAAGTGCCCGTCCACGCACACCACCAGTCAAGCGCCAATCAACGCACACTGCCAGCCAAGCGCCAATCCACATACACCGCCAGCCAAGCTCCAGTCCACACACACCGCCAGCCAAGCGCCAGTCCACGCACACCGTCATACATTTTTTTAAACAAGAAAGAAAACGCATACAAATTGCAACTAGATACAAAACTATAACTACAAAAACAACAGCAGTAACTGAAGACATAATTCCATTGCCAAACGTTAAACTGAACAACTATATAAAACCATACAGACCAGGCAGTACACTATTAGACTCATAGTTGCTCACAAAAACTCTTGAGTGTGATACATTCTGAAACATGTGAGCGCACACAGCCCAGGATTCTTCCGCACACCTCTTCGCAAGCAGACTCTACAGGGATTGGTTTTTTTGGGGCGTGGGAGGAATTAAATCAGGAAAGTGGCGATCTTTCATTCTAGCCACATCCTCCACCACTCCAACTCTAGGAACACTTGCCTGTTCCACAACAACAAGGCTGCCTATCACAGACTCCTGAAACAAAAGTCATCTTTGACACAGGAGAGCACTCCTTGAACACAACAAAAGCATTGAATGTTGCTAAATTGAAGAGATGGATGGCCAACTTCTTATACCAAATGTAAGCCTTACGAATAGCAGTGTAAGGTTCCAACCTCTGATCTACTCTATCAACACCACCCATGTGCTTATTGTAGTCTAAAATGCACACAGGCTTGCGCACTTCAGCAATCTGACCCCAAACAGGCAGCTGAAGTACTCTCATCATGGATGGTAGTCAGCATGTACACATCCCTCCTGTCCACAAATTTCACAGCTAGTAGTTCATCACTACGCAAGGAACTGCACTGTCCCCTCTGAAGTTTTTTGCAAACAAGCTCTTTTGGATAACCTTTACGGTTAGAGCGGATTGTGCCACAAGCAAAAGTGTCCACTTTGAACAATTCCGTAAACAATTGCACAGCAGTGTAGAAGTTATCAAGGTACAAATGGTGGCCTCTGTTAAACAGTCCTCTAGCAAGATCCCACACAATTTTCTCTGAAACTCCAAAAGTGGACGGACAACCAGGGGGTTCTACAGTGGAATCCCTACCATTGTACACACAGAAATTAAAAACATATCCTTTCCTACTCTCAGACAACATATACAGCTTAATTCCATAACTTGCCCTCTTGCTAGGAATGTACTGCCTAAAACCAAACGGCCCTTGAACAGGACCAAAGACTCATCAATAGATATTTCTTTTCCTGGAGTATAGATCTCTGAAGATCGATCTACAAAGTGATCAAGAACAGTCCGTATCTCAAAAAGACGGTCACAGTCAGGGTGATCTCGTGGCAACGCTAAAGCATTATCAACAAAATGCAGCATCCGAAGCCAACAGTAAATACCGATTACGAGTCATAATTGCAGGAAATATTGCCGTTGCCATCAAGGGACTGGTAGACCAATATAAAGCCATGGACGGCTTCCTTATCAAACCCATCAATAAAGTCAAACCCAAAAACTTCTTCATCTCTTCCAGATTTGTGGGAGTCCACTGGGTAGCTCTAGAGTGGGGCCTAAGTCTGGCACTGTTGTCCCTCAAAAACTGTTCAGCTTACAAATTAGTCTACTCAGCAATCGCACCCAAAAACATATCACCCATAAACAACTGAAAAAACTGTATAGGCAAAAAATTTTCACAATCCACTCTACACCCTGCATCACCACTGAAGGGGGAACAACCTTTACAACGCAACTTTTACAACGCACTACCATTACAACAAAACTGTTACAACGCAAGTGGATTTACAACGCATGCCATTACAACGCAAGTCTTTACATCGACTTGCGCTAGATGGCGTGCTAACATTACAAATAGTGTAGTTTACTATCCCAACACCTTCCCTAATGTTAAGTGGACTGGAGTTGGAATAGTAAATTACACTTTTCTAATGTTAGCACGCCATCTAGCGCAAGTCGATGTAAAGACTTGCGTTGTAATGGCATGTGTTGTAAATCCACTTGCGTTGTAACAGTTTCGTTATAACAGCATGCGTTGTAACAGCACGCGTTGTAACGTCATACATCCCCACTGAAGGCAGGCAACACCGACTGCACCGTTTTTAGATCAACCCAGAGTGCAGCACTTCCAGTAGGAAGCCTAGCAGCCTCAGGCTGCAATCCAGATGCCTCTTGCACCATCGGCACAGCAGGGTCCTCCTCTAAAACAGGCACTTCATCCGCACTGAGAGTAGATTCATCCACACCGAGAGTATCTTCATCCGCACCAAGAGTACCTTCATCATTCGATGATTCCATGTGGAGAGAAAACTCACTGCCTGAATCTTCCCCTCCCTCCTCTCCCTCAGACGCACCGTCAGTCTCATAATCCTGCTCAGAGGAAGATTCAAGAAGCATACCAGCCACCTGCTGAGACAACGCAAAACACATCGCAAAGATTTTCATGCACAAAAAACTAACTAAATATGCTGCTAATAACACACTGTCAAGGTTCAATACTTAACCGTCAAAGAGCTTGCACAGGAACAGAGACGCTGATTCCCAACTCCCGCTCAAAGATAAACCGGAGATCAATGAATTGTACCTTGACTCCAATATTACCTTCAAGGGGGAAGGGGGAGTGGCTAAAATAACCGGAATCTATCACCTCCGATACTTCTGTCAATGTTATCTGCCGAAACTTAAGTACCATAGATAAGATTAAATGTGGGGCAGACAATTGTAAGGTGTTTGCCACTCGATGTTCTTCTGGAGTTGATTTTTGATTAGCATCCACTGGTTCAACTCCGGCTACAGGTGGTGCTGCGAGTTTTCCTTCGGTCTTAAATACATTTTTGGTTTCTTGGGGCACCCTCTAACGAAATGTCCACTGGAACCACGGTACATGCATAGATTCCCTGTCCTTCTTTTCTCTTTTTCTTCCTTCCTCAAGGGACCTCTTATAGTTCCTATCTGCATGGGTTCCGAACTCATCTGTCCTTCAGCAATTTTAGCTCCGTCTGATCGGGCCCGGTCAAACCTTGGAACTATTGGTCTTAACTCTCTTCTTTATTCTCCTCTTCTCTCCCCTTGACGGAAATCTATTTCTAAGACCAGGTCTACTAGCTCCGAGATTTCCGTGGGTCGATTTGGTATCTGTGCCAACACATCCTTGAGTTAATCTCTTAGTCCTCTATAAAATACCGCAACTCTTTTGCTCTCTGGCCAGTCAGTCTCGACGACTAGTTTGTTAAACTGTGCTAAAAACGCCACTAAATCTCGGTTTCCTTGCCTTAAGTCGAGTAATTCATTATCAACCGCTTGGGAGATTCTTCGTCTGTCAAATATACAGAGAAATTCTTGCTTGAAATTTTCATAATTTTGCAATAGGGGATCCTCACGGGAAACCAAGGGCATGGACCAGGACGCAGCATCACCACTCAATTACGATAAGACAAAGGCCACCTTTGACTGTGCATCTGGGAAAATGGAAGGGCGACACATGAAGTGTAAGGAACACTGAGTGATGAATATCTGTGCCTTTTGTGGATCCCCACTAAATCGCTCCGGAGGGGCCAACGGGATAACTGGGGACAAGGAATGGATTACTTGTGTGGTTACTCTATTTGGCTCTTCAGCAGACTGATTTAATGTGTCTCTTCCAGAGCCCACTGGCTGTCTTAATCTTAAGGCTAATTCTGCTGTCTCCTTTCTTGAGTTTAACACTTCCTGTCTAAGGTTTTGGTTTTCCTCTCTTACAGCCACTAACTCTTTCTGAATGGTTTCTAAGACCGTTCCCAAGGTCTGTAAATTGATTCCTTCAGTCATTTCTGTCCGGGTGCAAGTATACCACTTGGGCACTTCACTCTGTCAAGGTTCAATACTTAACCGTCAAAGAGCTTGCACAGGAACAGAGACGCTGATTCCCAACTCCCGCTCAAAGATAAACCGGAGATCAATGAATTGTACCTTGACTCCAATATTACCTTCAAGGCGGAAGGGGGAGTGGATAAAATAACAAATCAAGAAGAGACTGGTCTTGAAAACTCTGGTTCACTCTTGCTCGTCTACTTCGTCTTCCATTCTGCAGACTTCTTCTAAGAGAACCTTCAACACATAACACATCAATATTAATGCCTAATCTACTCTAATTCTATTCTTTCTATATTTTCTATTGTCTTACCTACTCTAAGTGCTGCGCCTCTCCTCTGTAAGTATTTCTATCTAATACAATTCCTTTTTCTTTCTTAATGCCGCCTCTCAGTGTCTTCACCTATAAAATAAGTTTTTTGTCACTGACTACTGGCGAGTTAACCTTTTAACTGCATATATAGTGTTTACCTCCCGCTTCTTCACTTACTTTAGAGGTAGCTTCTGTCTTCTGTAAAACATCACTCGAGGTTCTTCCAATTCTCTATATTCCTTAACTAGTGTTTTTTTTGTATATGCCTTTACTTAGATTTATTAGCTTGAGAGTTCTGGTTATCTTCCTACCTAGGTACGAATTTACTGCTCTCTGATATGCATTGGTCAATCTCTCTCCAACTGCTCTCTGGTAAGTATTATTCTTTCTCTTTCTTTCTCTTATGTTAATTTGATGTCTGCTAAATTTCCCTAGAAAATAACTTTGTACTTTGTTTCTTGCTTATAGGTTCTGTCTCATCTCCTGCACTGGTAAGTTGTACTTATTACCATCTATTTACGCTCTTAAATTTTCATTGGTCTTATTCACGACTGTTCTATAAATAATTATACTTAGCTTCGGTCTTCTGTTCTTCGATCCTTAGGTGGCGCTGAAGTATCTCTAACTTCGGACGAAGCTGCTGACTGGTTTCCGAAACTGGTACAAGTGAGTAATGACGAGAAAATTGTCTTCTTCAGATTTTACGATATTTCCTCTACTAAACTATAACCAGTTATTAAACTCTACTCTGTACTACTTCCGACGGGAAGCGAAACGAATACCGGACGAAAACCTGACGTGATGCTCTAGAACTCTAATTCTAGCTGCGTACTCGAAAATTACTTCAGTGAAGTGCGCGCTCTTCACGGAGCGCGTGCTTCACCTGGATTCTGGACACCTGTAGATAGAAAAACTAGACCGCCTTCGCGTCTTCTGCAGCGGCGGCCATCTTGGAATTTAGTTGCCGAATTAACTCGGTCCAAAGACTCTTTTTCACCAGTCTTTTCATTTTTGGACTACACGCCTTAGTTAGTGTTGCCCCCCCAGTTGTTACTTCATACTCCAGAGGCCTGACAGTACCCCTCAACAAAGGAGGTCCTCTCAATCTCGGTTTCGTAGGGAATCGTTGATGAAACAGTTTCACTAGTCTGGGTGCATGAACGTCTGACTCCAATTCCCAGGATCGCTCCTTTGGTCCATAACCCTTCCAATCTACTAAGTACAGATTTCCCTTGACTACCTTTGAATCTAGGATTTCCTTTACTTCAAATTCGACTCCGGACTCTAATTGGATGGGTCTTGGTGTCAAATTTTTTCGCAGTTCTGGTGATGCCTTTTTTAACAAGGAAACGTGAAAGACTGGGTGAATTTTTAACTTAGTGGGTAATTTCAATCGGTAATTAACTGGAGTAGTTTTTTCTTCTATCGGGTAAGGCCCTATAAACCTAGGCTGGAATTTTCGGTTCCCCTTTAACCTAAGGTTCTTAGTGCTTAACCAGACACTGTCCCCTATCTTTAGGGAAGGGCCCTCTCGTCTCCTTTTTTCTGCATAAATCTTATATTTCTTTTTGGCTTTTTCTAAATTCTTTATAGCAGTCTGATGGACTCGTTCTAAATGAGTCACCAGATCTTTTACTGCTGGAACTGAAATATCTGTTTGTCTGATGGTGGAATTTGGGTGTCTACCGTAATTCAGATAAAATGGGGAATAGCCTGTAGAGGCGTTTCTGGCGTTATTGTGTGCAAATTCTGCAGCCCATAGATATTCTGACCATTCACCTTCTTGTTTCAAGAGGAACAACCTTAGGTATTGCTCCAATTCCTGGTTCACCCTCTCTGTCTGCCCATCTGTCTCGGGATGGTAACTAGTCGAATATCTAGCCTCTATTCCTAGACCCTCCACAAATGCCTTCCAAAAATGGGACACAAACTGTGTTCCCCTGTCCGAAATAACCACCTTGGGAACCCCATGAATCTTTACTATTTGTGTACTAAAGTGGTTAGCTAGCTGCCTTGCGGTGGGAACCCCTTTTAAGGCCATGAAATGTGCCATCTTTGAAAATGCATCTACAAACACTAAAATGGTATTGTAACCTTGACTTAGAGGCAAGTCCACTATAAGGTCTAGCGTGACTGTGTGTCATGGATAAGGTGGTGTGGGGAAGGGTTTGTTGCAGCCCTTTAATTGCTTGTCGTTCCGATTTTCCCTGAGCACAAATTTCACAGGTCTTAACGTACTTTTCAATGTCTCTGGTCATGTGAGACCACCAATAATGTCTTTTGATTAACTCTTCAGTTTTTGCCTCTCCCTTATGTCCTGCCAAAAGATTATCGTGACACTCCGCCATTGCTTGATCTTGTAACTCTTTGGTAGGCAAGTATAAAGCCCCTTTATAATAAGGTAATTGATGTTGAATTTCTCTCTCTGCTTCTTCTTTTATCCAATCCTGCATCTCTTCGAGGCTCATGATTTTGATTATTTGTTCTTTAAGATCAGAAGAGATCGTAGCTCCAATTATTTTTGAACTTGGAATTATAGTCTGATTTTCTATTTGATTCTTTTGTTCATTTGTTCCTAATCTAGATAGAGCGTCAGCCTTCCCATTCTGGGCGCCAGGTCGGTAAGTAATCACAAAGTCGTAGTCAGCAAAATAAAATGACCATCGCAGTTGTCTTGGGGTTAGGGTCCTGGCTGACTTCAGAAATTTTAGGTTTCTATGATCTGTGAATACCGTTACTTGATGTTGCGCACCCATGATATAATGCCGCCATTCTTTAAATGCATCTTTAATAGCCAGTAACTCTTTTTCCGTTATGGTATAGTTCACCTCTGCTGGCATTAGTTTTCGTGATCTGTAGGCAACTGGATGTAATTGCCCCGTTACCTTATGTCGTTGGGACAACACTCCTCCTACTGCGAGATCAGAGGCATCCGTCTCAACATAGTAAGGCTCTGTAGGGTCTGCATGCAAGAGTATTGGAGCAGTGGTAAAGTCTTTTTTTAAAGATTCAAAGGCTCTTTCTGATTCTTCTCTCCACTCGAAGCGAACACCTTTTCTAAGTAAACGTGTCAATGGAAGTATCTTTCGTGAAAACTTACTTATGAACCTTCTATAAAAATTCGCAAATCCGATAAAGCTCTGAATTTCTTTCACACATTCTGGGGATTTCCAATCAACCACAGCCTTGATTTTTCGCTCATCCATGTTTATTCCTGTTGGAGATAGGACGAAACATAAAAACTCCACTTGTGTAACATTGAACGCACATTTCTCTAGTTTTACAAACAACTTGTTTTCTCTGAGCTTTTGTAAGACTCCTCTTACTTGTTCTTGATGTTGGCTCGTGTCAGACGAATAGATCAAAATATCGTCAATGTATACTATCACACATTGATCGATATATTCACTGAGAACATCATTGATGAAGTGCTGAAAGGCAGCCGGGGCATTGCACAAGCCATATGGCATAACTTGGTATTCAAATAGTCCAAATCTTGTCCTGAAGGTTGTCTTCCACTCATCCCCCTCGCGCATCCTCACGAGATGGTAGGCTCCTCTGAGATCTAATTTCGTATATATCTGCGCTCCTTTCACCTGATCTAGTAGGACAGAAATAAGAGGAAGGGGGTATCGGTTTTTCTTGGTGATCCTATTGATTGCACGATAGTCGATACAGGTCCTAAGATCTCCCTCCTTCTTAGGCACAAAGAAAATGGGGAAGATACCGGAGACTGGGATGGGCGGATAAACCCATTTGCCAGGTATTTGTCCAAGTATTCCTTCAAATGGTGATGTTCCTTTTCGGTTAGAGCATAGACTCGGCTGCAAGGTAAATTAGAACCTGGTTCCAGATCTATTTTGCAATTGAACACCCGATGGGGTGGCAATTGCTCTGCCTCCGTTTCATTAAAAACATCAGCAAAATCTTCATACTCAGAGGGTATCTCCTGTGAATCTATGACACACACAGAAACTCCGGTCGTACACAAGGCTTGGGCAGGATTGCACTATCTGGTCTTTTCCTTTGTCTCAAAACAATTCTTTCTACAGTACTACTCTGAATCCATCACTATAGTCCTAGAACTCCAATTCACCATTGGGTCTTGTGTTCTGTGAGCCATGGAAGACCTAAAATGAGCTAAAATTGAGGTGCATCAATTAAGTTAAATTGAATGACTTCTTCGTGGCCATCACTGGAAATCAATTGCACCTGTTCTGTATGGCTTACTATGGGCCCGGAGGATAGGTTCGTTCCGTCGACTGCTCGGACTGGTTCACTTATGGGCTTCAGTATAGCTCCCAACCCCACTTTTGCAGCAAATTTTAAATCGCAAAAATTTCCAGTTGCTCCGGAATCTATCATCACCGATACTTCTGTCAATGTTATCTGCCGAAACTTAAGTACCATAGATAAGATTAAATGTGGGGCAGACGATTGTAAGGTGTTTGCCACTCGATGTTCTTCTGGAGTTGATTTTTGATTAGCATCCACCGGTCCAACTCCGGCTACAGGTGGTGCTGCGAGTTTTCCTTCAGTCTTAAAGAAATTTTTGGTTTCTTGGGGCACCCTCTAACGAAATGTCCACTGGAACCATAGTACATGCATATATTCCCTGTCCTTCTTTTCTCTTTTTCTTCCTTCGTCAAGGGACCTCTTATAGTTCCTATCTGCATGGGTTCCGAACTCAGCTGTCCTTCAGCAATTTTAGCTCCGTCTGATCGGGCCCCGGTCAAACCTTGGAACTATTGGTCTTAACTCTCTTCTTTTTTCTCCTCTTCTCTCCCCTTGACGGAAATCTATTTCTAAGACCAGGTCTACTAGCTCTGAGATTTCCGTGGGTCGATTTGGTATCTGTGCCAGCACATCCTTGAGTTCATCTCTTAGTCCTCTATAAAATACCGCAACTCTTTTGCTCTCTGGCCAGTCAGTCTCGACGACTAGTTTGTTAAACTGTGCTAAATACGCCACTAAATCTCGGTTTCCTTGCCTTAAGTCGAGTAATTCATTATCAACCGCTTGGGAGATTCTTCGTCTGTCAAATATTCGGAGAAATTCTTGCTTGAAATTTTCATAATTTTGCAATAGGGGATTGTCACGGGAAACCAAGGGCATGGACCAGGACGCAGCATCACCACTCAAGTACGATAAGACAAAGGCCACCTTTGGCTGTGCATCTGGGAAAATGGAAGGACGACACATGAAGTGTAAGAAACACTGAGTGATAAATATCTGTGCCTTTTGTGGATCCCCACAAAATCGCTCCGAGGGGCGAACGGGATAACTGGGGACAAGGAATGGATTACTTGTGTGGTTACTCTATTTGGCTCTTCAGCAGACTGATTTAATGTGTCTCTTCCAGAACCCACTGGCTGTCTTAATCTTAAGGCTAATTCTGCTGCCTCCTTTCTTGAGTTTAACACTTCCTGTCCGTTCCCAAGGTCTGTAAATTGATTCCTTCAGTCATTTCTGTCCAGGTGCAAGTATACCACTTGGGCACTTCACTCTGTCAAGGTTCAATACTTAACCGTCAAAGAGCTTGCACAGGAACAGAGATGCTGATTCCCAACTCCCGCTCAAAGATAATCCGGAGATCAATGAATTGTACCTTGACTCCAATATTACCTTCAAGGGCGAAGGGGGAGTGGATAAAATAACAAATCAAGAAGAGACTGGTCTTGAAAACTCTGGTTCACTCTTGCTCGTCTACTTCGTCTTCCATTCTGCAGACTTCTTCTAAGGGAACCTTCAACACATAACACATCAATATTAATACCCACTCTACTCTAATTCTATTCTTTCTATATTTTCTATTGTCTTACCTACCCTAAGTTTTAAAGTGCTGCGCCTCTCCTCTGTAAGTATTTCTATCCAATACAATTCCTTTTTCTTTCTTATTGCCGCCTCTCAGTGTCTTCACCTATAAAATAAGTTTTTTGTCACTAAATACTGTCGAGTTAACTTTTTAACTGCATATATAGTGTTTACCTCCCGCTTCTTCACTTACTTTAGAGGTAGCTTCTGTCTTCTGTAAAACATCACTCGAGTTTCTTCCAATTCTCTATATTCCTTAACTAGTGTTTTTTTTGTATATGCCTTTACTTAGATTTATTAGCTTGAGAGTTCTGGTTATCTTCCTACCTAGGTACGAATTTACTGCTCTCTGATATGCATTGGTCAATCTCTCTCCAACTGCTCTCTGGTAAGTATTATTCTTTCTCTTTCTTTCTCTTATGTTAATTTGATGTCTACTAAATAGCCCTAGAAAATAACCTCGTACTTTGTTTCTTCCTTATAGGTTCTGTCTCATCTCCTGCACTGGTAAGTTGTACTTATTACCATCTATTTACCCTCTTAAATGTTCATTTGTCTTATTCACGACTTTTCTATAAATAATTATACTTAGCTTCGGTCTTCTGTTCTTCGAGCCTTAGGTGGCGCTGAAGTATCTCTAACTTCGGACGAAGCTGTTGACTGGTTTCCGAAACTGGTAATGACGAGAAAATTGTATTCTTCAGATTTTACGCTATTTCCTCTACTAAACTATAACCAGGTATTAAACTCTACGCTGCACTACTTCCGACGGGAAGCGAAACGAATAACGGACAAAAACCCTACGTGATGCTCTGGAACTCTAATTCTAGCTGCGCACTCGAAAGTTACTTCAGTGAAGTGCGCGCTCTTCAGGGAGCGCGTGCTTCACCTGGATTCTGGACACCTGTAGATAGAAAAACTAGACCGCCTTCGCGTCTTCTGCAGCGGCGGCCATCTTGGAATTTCGTTGCCGAATTAACTCGGTCCAAAGATTCTTTTTCACCAGTCTTTTCGTTTTTGGACTACACGCCTTAGTTTGTGTTGCCCCCACAGTTGTTACTTCATACTCCAGAGGCCTGACAGACACCACTTACAAAAAATTCATTCATGCATGACATTAATACTCAATTTGAGTAAACACAACGAAAAAGTTTTCCTTACCAAAAAATGCAACCACGCAAAACTTCAGATCAACCACAGCGGAAACCGCAAACAAGAATCAAAAGCTTTCCACTAGAATAAAAAGGAGAAAAAACACATTACAATCACACATGCAAATAATGTACTTTCCATCAGCCAAGCAAAGGTGGGCCTAAAAACATGAGGCCTATCTGCCCCAGAGGGAACAGAAACAGCTGAAAAATTCACCCTCATAAAGGGGGAGCGACCCCTGCCCAAGGAGTCACTACCCAACACCATTAAAAAGCCCTGGTGTCTAGTGGCTTCTGCCCCCCTAGGGGACAGATGGGCCTAAAAACATATGGCCAATCTGTCCCCAAAGGGGACAGAAACGACCACAATAAATACCCAATAAAGGGGAGCGACCCTTGCCCAAGGGGCCGCTCCCAAACAACTCAAACATTCCCTGGTGTCTAATGGCTTCTGCCCCTCTTGGGGGCAGATGGGTCTAGAATAACAAGGCTGATCTGCCACAAAGGGGGGCAGAAACGGCCAAAATTAATGATCCCCCCCAAAGGGAGCGACCCTTGCCCAAGGGTCGATCCCCAACAACACAAACAATCCCTGGTGTCTAATGGCTTCTGCCCCCCTTGTGGGCAGATGGGCCTAGAATAATAAAGCCGATCTGCCCCCAAGGGGGGCAGAAACGGCCACAATAATAGATTCCCAAAGGGGACGCGCCCCAAAAACATATTTATAAAAAAATATAAATCCCTGGTGGCCTAGTGGGCTTACAGCGACTTTAATAAGACCACTAATAAAAATAATTACCCACCAAGGGGAGCGACCTTTGCCTAAGGGGCCACTCCCCAACACAAAGGCACTTTCTAAATGAAAAAAAAATCCCTGGTGGCCTAGTGGTCACATAATGCCTTTTAAAAAAAAGTATTTATAGATTCCACTCACCCCCCAAGGGGGGCAGGCCCAGCCACAAAATGTTCACCCCTCAGGGGAGCGACCCTTGCCCCTGGGGCCGCTCCCAAACACAAAAGGCACATTGTAAATAAAATAAAAAAATCCCTGGTGGCCTAGAGGTCACAATATGCCATTTAATTGGTCATAAATATTAGATCTGACCCTGCCAAGGGGGGCAGACCCATCCATGAAATTTGCACCCCAAAGGGAGTGACCCTTGCCGAAGGGGGCGCTCCCCAACACAAAAATCACTTTCAAAATTAAAAAAAAAAGATCCCTGGTGGCCTAGTGGTTAAAAACGATTAAATTGTAGCTTAATTTATTAGATCTGCCCCTCCCAAAGAGGGGCAGACCCATCAACAAAAATATGCACCCCCAAGGGGAGCGACCCTTTCCCAACATTAAATGCCCTTTAATAAAAGTAAAAAACATTCCTGCTGCACGATCGCGCCCAATGCACGATCGTGCAGCAGGACTGCTTGAAAAAGACATCGTAGGAAAGGAAAATACTTTCCTTTTCTCCGATGCCTTTCTAAAATGCCCCCCCACCCTCTCGGGGGCCAAAATCGCCTCTTACCTGCTGGACGTGCTGGAAGCAAATGGCTTCCAGCGTGTCCGGTTTCATGTAATGATGTCAGCCCGCTGACGTCATTACATGATCCGGTGGGGGAAGACGGGGGGTTGATGCGGAAGGTCTTCCCCTTCCATTGCGGGTGGGGGCAGGATGATGGGTGGCCCGTGGGTGGGTGTCATGACGGCCAGGAGCCGTCATGAGCACATGCCCACTGTTTCTCATGACGGCTCCCGGCCGGCATGAGCACCGAAGGGGTTAAGCATAAGTTTTACACGCTCAATCAGCAAATGATATCACACACTCAAAGACTGAACTTCAAAACAATTGGTTTTGTATAAAAATATTCTTTAAGTTCCTTTATTTTCTAGAACTAAGCAAGCCTGGCACAGGTAAGCAATAAATACTTTAGAGTAGTAATCAGTTTGTAAACAGTTTAAATTGCAATTGTATATGCACTTTGATTGCCGTAGAGCTATCAGTAATGCAATGCTTTTGATATACTGTACATATTCTTTGTATTGGGTTTTTAGTAGAATGTCAAGTAGATAACTTTACAGACTACTTTTCTTACACAGTGCAGTATACCTGGATACTGCACTGGGACCTTTCCTGTAAACAGGTAAGTGAAAGGGTTTTTGTTGTTTAGTTACAGTTTTAAATGGTTTCATAGATTTTCCAACTCCACACTTAGAAACTTTTCACAGTAAAACAGTCAATGTTTTCCAAGGGAGGAAAATAGGGTTATCGGTTCAAAGGTAAGTATTCAGTTGTGGGAGTTGGGTTTCTGGGGTTAGAATCAGGGGTCCCCCAGGAGGGCACTCTTGTTACACTCTCTGCGGCATTAGGGTGGCAGGGTGCAGAGTGCTGACGCCCAATGTTATCCAATGAGGGATAGGGGGCCTTCCGGTTGGTGGCTCCTTACGAGCAGGCCACTTGGTTGTGGGAGCAAAGCTCCTGGACTAAAGCTATGGGCAAATGGAGGTTCAAGCGTGCACAAAAGGTGCACCCTCAGCGGCACTGGGGTGGCCGGGTGCAGAGTGCTGTTTTGGCGTCTGGCGCTCTGTAGCTTTCAATGGGAGTCTCCGTTTTGCAAACACACTGCAGGCTCGGGGACGAAGGTCTTCTGGGTGCGACCACCACTTGGAGAGGTAAGTTGTGGTGTTTGAGGGTTTGTTAGTCACTGTCGGTTGGGCCACCTAAGGCCGTGGGGCATCGGGTGCAGGGGTGCCTTTTAGGGTCAAACTTCTTACCAACTCATGGTTGGGGGGACCCTCCGGTTTGAGGCTGCAGGTGTCTGCTTGAGGCAGGTCAGGGGTCACAAGATCTCGGGTCTGGATCGCTGGGGAGACCTCTTGGTGTTATGCCACTCGGGCCATGGGCGTCTGGTGCAGAGTGGTGCAGATTCGAGGATCCTGCCTTAGCTGGAGTCTGTATACTGTTACATCCGCGGGACCTTATTGGTTGTGGGGATGTATAGGACTTGTAGGTTCACCAGGAACCTGACGAACCCAGAGCCAAAAACTGAGCAGCGACTTGCAATGTTTTTTTATTATGTACCGGGTATATAGCAATTATTCTGGGAAAATGTATACATAGAAAAATCGGTATGAAAGACACCTATCTATTTCTGAAATGGGAATGAAATATAGAGTTTAGAAACACTAGATATTTGCACATTTCCAAAATTGGGAATACTTATACTAGCATGAGAATTATCAGTCATTTTTCAAAATGACTTCTTTTTTACCTATAGTCTTTCATTTGGAAGGCAGAAATGCATTGAAAGTCAATAGGTAATAACAGTTGCTTTGCAAATCTGCATTACCATAAGTCTCCCGATAAAAATGGTACCTCACTTGTGTGGGTAGGCATAGTGCCCGTGACAGGAAACGGTGCAAAACGCAACATGGACACACCACAATTTTACAGGGAAAAAGGACCCTTTTTTGGTAAAGTGCCTAGCTGTAGTTTTTTAACCCTAGCAAACCTATACATTTTTAAAAATTAGACACCTAGGGGAATCCAGGATGGGGTGACTTGACTGGCTCCCACCAGATACTGTTACCCAGAATCCCTTGCAAACCTAAAACAATGTAAAAAAAAAACACATTGTCCAATGAAACACACTTTCCTCACATTTCTGTGGTGGAAAGTTCTGGAATCTTCGTGGATTCACAAATTTCCACCCACCCCGCGTTCCCCAAAGTCTTCTGAGAAAAATGGTACCTCACTTGTGTGGGTAGGTGTGGTGCCCGCAACATGAAACGGCGCAAAATGCAACATGGACACACCACAATTTCACAGCGAAAAATTTCCCTTTTTTGGCAAAGTGCCTAGCTGTAGTTTTTGAACCCTAACTCTGCCGGCACCTAGGCAAATCTATACATTTTTGAAAACTAGACACCCAGGGGAATACAGGATGGGGTGACTTGTCTGGCTCTCACCAGGTTCTGTTACCCAGAATCCAGTGCAAACCTAAAAAATGCATGTGGTGGAAAGTTCTGGAAAGTTCTGGAATCTGCGTGGATCCACAAATTTCCTCCCACCCAGCCTTTCCCCAGGTCTCCCGATAAAAATGGTACCTCACTTGCGTGGGTTAGTCAAGGAGCCGCAACAGGAAACAGCGCAAAACCTATTGAGGCGACATCAAAATTACCTATCACAAACCAACCTGGTTTTGCAAGGGGGGTCCCATGAGTTTTTGGCCCTGGGCTCGGCGGCCATCTAGGGAAACCTACCAAACCCACACATTTCTGGAAACTAGACACCCGGGGGAGTCCAGCGAGGTATGGCTTGCGTGGCTCCCCCAACATTCTCCTACCCAGTATCCCCTGCAGACCTGGGGGAACGCTGGGTGGGAGGAAATTTGTGGATCCATGCAGATTCCAGAACTTACCCACACAGACATTTGAGAAAAAGTGATTTTTTTTCACTGAAATTTGAGGTTTGCATGGGATTCTGGGTAGGAGGATGTTGGGGAACCCATGCAAGCCATACCTCACTGTACTCCCCCGGGTGTCTAGTTTCCAGAAATGTGTGGGTTTGGTAGGTTTCCCTAGATGGCCGACTAGCACGGGGCCAAAAACCCAGGTGACCCCCCTTGCAAAATCAGGTCGTTTTGAGATAGGCAAATTTGATGTTACCTCAATACGTTTTAGGCCCTTGCCTGTTGCAGGTACTTGGGCTTCCCACACGAGTGAGGCACCGTTTTTATTGGGAGACCCGGGGGACCACTGGGTGGTAGGAAATTTGTGTCAGCCCGGTGATGCCACAACTTTCCCACACAAAAATGTGTGGTAAAAGTGATTTTTTTTCAGCAAAATTTGAGGTTTGCAGGGGATTCTGGGTAAGAAGACATTGGGGGATCCATGCAAGCCACGCCTCCTTGAAATCCCCCGGGTGTCTAGTTTTCAGAAATGTGTGGGTTTGGTAGGTTTCCCTAGCTGGCCGCCGAGCACGAGGCCACAAACCCAGGTGACCCCCCTTGCAAAACCAGGTTGTTTTGTGATAGGCAAATTTGTTGTCGCCTCACTACGTTTTGGGCCCTTGTCTGTCGTGGGTAGTTGGCCCTCCCACGCAAGTGAGGTACCATTTCTATTGGGATACTTGGAGAAAGGCGGGGGTAGGAAATTTGTTGTTTCTTTCTGCAGCGTGAAAATTTTGTCACAATAATGCAAGGAAAAAGTGACAGACATTTTGAGGTTTGCAGGATATGGAGGGTAAGATAACATGTTGGTATCCACAAAAGTGACATCACCATGTACTCCCATGGGTGTTTAGTTTACGACAATATCTACAGTTGCTAGGTTATTCTTAGATGGAATGTACACCTGGCAGAGAGACTAAAAAGACCAAGATTACTGCACAGCCATCTCTTCCCCAAGCACACACATACTGGTTGGATTTTGCACGAGGGCAAGTGATGGTTCAGTATATACATTTTTATTAACAAGAGATTTCACAAAAATGGAATTCTCTGTCAATAATTAAAAGGATAAAAAACTGAACCAGTGACTCACAGCTCGTGAGCTGTAAAGCCATGGCAAGGCACCAACCGCTTTACAGTCCATTCACACACCTTTCATACGTGATACACACAAGACCATTCACACCACCAGGCACGAAACCAACACATTACAACTCTCACAAAAAGGGACAAGGTACACCCTGCTTGAGAAAGACAGAAAAGACAAATATTTATGCAAAACCACCTATTCTTCAAGCGCACAGACATACTGGTTGGATTTGGCACGAGGGTGAGTGATGGTTCAGTATATGCAGTTGTATTAACCAGAGATCTCCAAAAAATTAAATGCACTGTTAATAATTGAAAGGACGAGAAACTGAACAATTGACTCACAGCTCGTGAGCTGTAAAGCCACGACAAGGCACCAACCGCTTTACAGGCCATTCATATACCTTTCATATATGTGACACATACAAAATCATTCACACAGCCATACGCAAGGCCAGCACCTTACAACACTCACACCAGCAGACAGCGCCATTCAAGGGCCCATCACTTTCACACGCCCACATACCTGACACAGCAACCAAACCAGCTCACGGATTGCGTGGAGTGGTGTTTAGCTAGCAGTGTGTGTAGTGACCAGCAGCAAGTCACTACTCACACAACGCCAGCCAAGTGCCCGTCCACGCACACCACCAGTCAAGCGCCAATCCACGCACACTGCCAGCCAAGCGCCAATCCACGTACACCGCCAGCCAAGCTCCAGTCCACACACACCGCCAGCCAAGCGCCAGTCCACGCACACCGTCATACATTTTTTTTAAACAAGAAAGAAAACACAAACAAATTGCAACTAAATACAAAATTATAACTACAAAAACAACAGCAGTAACTGAAGACATCATTCCATTGCCAAACGTTAAACTGAACAACTATATAAAACCATACAGACCAGGCAGTACACTATTAGACTCATGGTTGCTCTCAAAAACTCTTGAGTGTGATACATTCTGAAACATGTGGGCGCACACAGCCCAGGATTAGAAGGACAATTGGCACAGGTCATACGACTCTTCTTCCGCACACCTCTTCGCAAGCAGACTCTACATCTCTTACAGGTATTGTTTTTTTGGGGGCCTGGGAGGAATTAAATCAGGAAAGTGTCGATCTTTCATTCTAGCCACATCCTCCACCACTCCAACTCTAGGAACACTTGCCTGTTCCACAACAACAAGGCTGCCTATCACAGACTCCTGAAACAAAAGTCATCTTTTTTTTTTATTTTATTTTTTTTAATTGACATTTTCATATACTTAAATAACAACATAACCAACAGAACAGGCTAGTTAGTGTTACATCTAATCAATAGTTGCGGTGTTTGAGATGTCTTACGTATACATACACAGTTAGCAGTGGGACCCGCTGGCTTCACCTAGATATATACACACATTACATCATCCTCTTTATGTTCGGGGCCATCTTTGACTAGCATACCTACACATTTATATGTTAAAGCATAGCAGGTCCATTTAGTTGCGTCAGGGAATTATGGTATCAAACATGTCTATGCATGCCCCCCGCCCCTGTGCCAGGAGTCGGACACAATAACACACTGTCACATAACGGAGCCCCACACCTTGGGTTTTATGTGCCTGAGACATTTCCCTCCTCAGCTTCTCCCCGCCACGCCTGAGCACACTGCACAAATGGTTCCCAAATGTCCAGAGGACGGGAGGTCGGTGGCATCAATTCCCAAAACGTGGTCAGTTGCGAATGCCCATAAGCCACATCCGCCAACCATCCCTTCACCGAAGGCACCCGGATTCTACCCCAATAAAGCGCCACCTGCCTTTTAGCGAAGAGAAGAAGTAAAGCATGTAATTTGCGTAATTTAGGTGGGGTGTTCTTTACGTATCCCAGTACCCCCAGCTCAGGGGATGGGGCATCAGAGCGCCGCACAACCTGATTAACCAACATAAAAACCTGAGACCAGAATCCTTCAAGGCTTGGGCAGGACCATGCCATATGTAAGAAAGAGGCAGGCGTGCTCCTGCATCTCCAACATCCATCGTCCTCTCTGAGCCCCATCCCATGTAGATTAATCGGCGTCCTATACAGTCTGTGCAGATATTTAGAATGTATTAGCCCTAGTCTATAATTTGGAGAGAGCTCCGCTAGCTGCCCACAACAAAAGGTCCACTGTTCCTCGGATAGCGGAGGGTGGAGCTCCTCATTCCAGTGTTGAAGGGATTGTGGTCGGACCACTGGCGCCGTGTTCTGCATTTGTCTGTACAGCCTAGTAACCAACCTACGTGGAGACGGGGAGCCCACCAGGCCCTCCAGCGCCGGGAGGGCCGGGGGGGCCAACGGAAAATTCACGCTTAGCGCGCGGCATACCGCCCGCAGTCTGTGATACAAAAGTTCGGAGAAGGGTACCGTCTGCCCCTCTGCTGCCACCGGGGGCGGCATACATTTATTATCAGGGAATAAATCGGCAAACGTATGAAGGTGCATCTTCCGCACCAGAGGCGAACCAATTCCGCCTTCGATACACGGCAGCAGCGGGTTCTGTGCGAGTGACAGAGATGGGGCATACAAAAGCGGCACTCCTGCCCTCCGTCGCAGTTCCTCCCAGACCCAGCGCAACATCTCAGCAGAGTCTACATCTCCCCAAGGGTGGCGCTCCTTCACACAAATGGCCACTTTTAGCGGGACTGGCGCCACGATGTCTTGTTCGACTGACACATGAGGCTGGAAGGGAGTCGGGTGCACCCAAAAGTGCAAAAATTGGGCTTGTACACAAAGAGCATATAGGCGCATGTCAGGCGCACCCAGCCCTCCCTGTTTCAAAGGTAAGGTCAGCATGTCCCAGGATGCCCGTGCCTGGCACCCAGCCCACACCAGCGCAAGCAGGAGTGATCCCAGCGTCGCAAAAAATTGTGATGTTAAAGGAACTGGGATATTCGCAAATAAGTATAAAAATTTAGGCAATATAACCATTTTAACCAAAGCGATCCTGCCCGTAAGTGACAAAGGCAGCCTCGCCCATATCTTCAGCTTCTCCTCTAGCCACGCGACAGCTCTGCCGTAGTTCAGATTCCAAATCTCCTGAGGTTCTCGGCTCAACCAAATTCCAAGATATTTAACAGCCTCCGCCTCCCACCTTAGGGGGTATTCTGAGGTGACCCTCAGGGTGCTATCAGTCAGCGGAAAAACCACCGATTTGGACCAGTTCACTGAGATCCCAGCCAAACCTTCAAACCGGATAAATTCGCGCAGTACTGGGTCCAAGTTATCGGGTTTATGAGATAAAGTGTCACATCATCCGCATATAGCGATATCAGCAAACACCTGGAGCTGAACCCCATACCCCGCGCCGTATGGTGCTGCCTAATACGGGCTGCTAGAGGCTCCATCGCTATTGCGAACAGCAGCAGGGACAGTGGGCACCCCTGTCGCGTGCCGCGCGAAATGGGAAATGGGTCAGAAACCATTCCGTTCACCCTGACCCTGGCACTGGGCATAGTATACAACAAGCAAATCTTTTTAATAAGTAGCGGGCTAAAACCTATCCGACTCAATATTGTAAAAAAATATGGCCATTCAAGAGTGTCAAAGGCTTTGGTGGCATCTAAAAATACCACCGCGGCATGTACGTCTGGGTGCATAATAATCGGGATCGGGAAGAGCTATCAGAGGTAGCATAGGTTGCACTCTGTTGGTAATCAATTTGGCTAGAATTTTCACATCCACATTTATTAGAGGGAGAGGTCTGTATGAGTCCATCTCCTCTGCCGGCTTGTCAGGTTTTAGCAGTGTAATTATCAGTGCTTCGCGCATTGTTGCAGGTAATATCCCTACCTCCAGAGCCTCTTCGTATACTGCCAGTAGTCTGAGAGCCAGTTCCTCAGCGTATGCCTTATAAAAGGCAGTGGTGAGGTCATCCGGGCCAGGGGCTTTATCCAGAGGTAGGCTTTTGATTACTTGGGCAACATCCTCCGCAGTGATCGGAAGGTCCATATATTCCCTATGGGTGTTATTAAACCAGACCAGCGCTATGGACTCCAAAAAAGATTCCATCCCTTCCGGACATTCACCTTGGGTGGCAGTATACAGGCCGGAATAGAAGCCTGAGAAGGCATTCAGGATGTCACCTTGTCCCCTAATCGTGGCGCCCGACTTCATGTGCAACTCGTGAATGTACGTTGCGGATCTGGGAGGTCCCGTCATAGTTGCCAGCGTGCGGCCCGGTCTATCTCCCTCCCCATACCTCCTGGCCTCAGCATATTTGCCCAAAGATTTCACCTCGCGTTGTGCCTCCTCAGCATAATCTAGTAACTTAGCCTTCAGTAGACCTATAGTGTCGGAGGTGCCCGTCTCATAGAATTGTTTTTCAAGGTCTTTTATGCCAGTCTCCAGGGATGCAAGCGTGCCTCGTATGGCCCTCAGCACCCCCGCCTGACGAGCTATGCATTGGCCTCTAATAACAACTTTAAATGCTTCCCAAAGGGAGGATTCGGTATCTACTGACCCTGTGTTCAGCGCAAAATACTCGGTAATATCCTTCCTAATCTCTTCTTTGAAAGCCTCATCTAGCAATGCATGGGGTAGGAGGCGCCACGAAAAGGTACGACGGGGCAGGTCTGGTATCAACAGTCTGAACAAGCAAGGGCCAGGGCCATGGTCCGTTGTCCACATAGCAACATCCCGGGATAGCAACCAATAGTCCAAGCGGGACCATGCATAGCGGTGATCTGAGATACAGGTACCCTCCCTCAGCTTGCCATGTCTGTCCCGCCCAACATCAACCAGCCCCACGTCCGCCACAATTGCCCCCAGAGCGGCGCTAGCCATCGGGTGCAGGGTACGGGCAGCGCCCTGTCTGTCAAGTGTATCATCCAGGACAGCATTGAAGTCACCGTCCCAGAGAATGGTATTACACCCGGTTGCCCTCACCAGCGCCCAGATCTTGTGAAAGAACTCAGGAGAGTCCACGTTTGGGCCGTATACTGCCACGATGGCCAACTGTACTCCACATAAGATCCCCCGAACCAAAACATATCTCCCCTCCGGATCCCCTTGTGTCAACCCTTCCTTCCAGTCCAACCCTCGTTTAATCAACACAGCCTCCCCCGAGCATAATTGGAATATATGGCAGAGTATACGTGGCCCCATCTAGCATGACGAATTCGGGGAGACGGGGAGGTATTCAAATGTGTTTCTTGGAGGAGACATATATCAATGTTGTGACTAGCTAAGTAGGCATGTACCAATCTAGCCTTCCTGCAATCATTCAATCCCCGAACATTCCACGTTAAGCAATTTAGAACATTAGCAGACCTGTGTGTGTCGCCATCAACAAATCAATAAGCTCAACAATGCCCACATCCTCCAAATATGACATCAACCACATATCGGGCAACACTGATACTGGCAATAAAGAACAAAGCAAGACCCCAACTACCCTCCCACCACCCACTCCAACCCCCCAATCAGGTTGTAGATTACCCATCCCCAGATAGAAAGCATACAACAAACCAGAGAACCTTCCCATGGGGGCATGACTGTGCCAGCATCTACCCCGTATTGAACAGGGTGGCCGGAAGATCTGCAGATGGCTCGGCCCGCCCAAGGCCGCACCAACGAAGACAGGCGCACTACAGCATGGCCGGGACTCTTAAAGGAGGAGCGTATATTCACAACAATATGGCACAGGCCCCCCATGTAGCTCAGCCACTGAGTCAATAGACAGCAATACGATACCCTTGTTAGTCATTGTCACTCAGGTGGCCTCCTGTTGCCTCAGCGCTCTCGGTCTGCCTCTTGAGCCTCTTGCCACCTGCGTGTTTAGCGAATTTTAACGCTGACTTGGCATCCATGAAGAAGTGGGTGGTGCCCTCAAATGATACCTTAAGTTTCGCCGGATACAGCAAAGAGTAGGGGACCTGCGCTTGTAGGAGAAGTCTCTTGGCTGGGAGGAACTCCCTCCTCGCTGCCTGCACAGCTGGAGTAAAATCCGGAAAGAACGAAATGGTGTTTCCCTGGTGCGTAATATTGCCTTTTTCTCTAGCAAGTCTCAGGATAAGATCTCTGTCTTGGTAGTTCAGCAGCCTGGCAATGATAGGCCTGGGTGGCGCCCCAACAGGTGGTCTCTGACCCAGCGATCTATGCGCTCTTTCCACCACAAAACTGGCCGAGAGGTGCGGGTCAAAGAGCTCATGAAGTAATTCCGCAATATAGGTCTCTATTTTGGATATGGCAGTTGTCTCCGGAATACCCGTTACGCGGAGGTTGTTGCGTCGCGATCTGGCTTCCAATTCGTCGTTCTTCGCTCTAATGACTCCCAGTAGTTTATCCATATGTAATAGTTGCTCCTTAGTTTCGACCTGGAATTCGTGGAAGTCAGTGGTACGATTGTCAAGCGTGTCTAGGCATGATTCATGCGTGGCTACTTGCGATTTAACAGAGTCCAATTGTGACGTGAGGGTATCCAATTTAGTATCAATGTTACGGAGGCTGGACCTCATCTCCAGCAGAGGGGCCTCAAATCCTCCCCTTGATCTTCTGCGATGGGATCGCGCCGACCCTCTGCTTGCGTCTCAGCTTTGGAATCTGCATGTCTTGTCATTCCCTTCTGTTGGAAGGTGAGCTTCGGTTGTTTAGCGTCGTGTTTTCCCATTGGGGTGGGCACAATACACCCCCTATTAGTCGTAGGATAGATAAAACCACCCGTTCTATAATCAGAACTCACACTCCTTGGCTTCGCCGATTATCCACAACAGTCCGTCAGGCGGGGGCAGGTGCACAGGACAATTAAATCTTCCTCCGAGCAGCACGTGGAACCAGGCCACAGCTTCCCTCCTACACTTGAGAGTGTGTTGCCCACCGTGAAGCGGGCAGCCCAGGATTCACACCCACCTTTCCAGCTCTTGAACAGGGGTGTTAGGGTGTAGCCTGCCTGGCAAGCGACCTCAGCTCCACAGCAACATGGGCCCGAGAGTCTACATCTAGGACTTATCCACAATTGTCAATATCCACGCTGGCCTCCCTCTCCGTCCAGTGATATCACTAACATGATCGCATCGCCAAGTGACCACAGATGCAGTTAGTTCAGGCGGCCCAGAGGGCAGATCCAACTGTGTCGTCCAAAACCCCTAAGTGAGCGCGATGCACACACTTGACACCCAGTCTAAGGGGGGGGCAGGACGTACAGCGAGACAGCGAATCGCCCCCACACACCACAGGGGGGATTTACAGTTTGCACCAGGCTCCACCGCATCTCACATCAGGCACACGCACCTTTGTGGCATCTCACCGCCTGTGCTTCACTATGCGGGATACGCTCGTAGTCATCACCCGGTTCGCCAGATAGTATGGCGGTCACCAACGGTCCCTCCTCAGGCAGATGTCCGCAAATGCAGCACAGGGTGTCAAATGCGGCAGGGACACCAGAGCATCCGCACCTCTCGGTTCATCAGCGCCCGCGCCTCCAGTCCGGCGCTGGTTGCCCTGCCGCGCAGCACTGGGAGACTCCGCAGGCGATGCGGTATGGCGTCGTTCTCGCTCCAGCCGCGCTAGGGCTCAGTCAGTCGCCCAAGCGTCACAGCCATGCACGCGAGCTGGCGGGTGGGGCCATCGCAGCTACGCCGGAGTCAACAGCTGGGCTCCACAAGACCTCCCGGCCGGGCCACCCCTCGCCGCGGGCAGAGGCCTCCCCGCCGATCTCAGGGTCTTAGGTGGCGCGGTAGCCCCTGGCTCGATTTCAACAGTCCCACCTGCGCACCAGGGAAGTGTCCGGTCTCCTCGCGGCCGAGACTTCGGCAGGCTATATTACAGTCGTCCTTCACCGGTGCCCCGCAGCCTACTCCAGCTCCGCAGCGGGTCCGGGCGGGCCCCAGCCGATCCGAAGTGCAGGATTGTTAAAGGATATTTTTCCGGCCGGCGGAGCACGCTCAAGAGGCGGCCATTTCGCAGCTCAGCAGGCCACGCCCCCACAAAAGTCATCTTTGACGCAGGAGAGCACTCCTTGAACACAACAAAAACATTGAAAGTTGCTAAATTGAAGAGATGGATGGCCAACTTCTTATACCAAATGTAAGCCTTACGAATAGCAGTGTAAGGTTCCAACCTCTGATCTACTCTATCAACACCACCCATGTGCTTATTGTAGTCTAAAATGCACACAAGCTTGCGCACTTCAGCAATCTGACCCCAAACAGCCAGCTGAAGTACTCTCATCATGGATGGTAGTCAGCATGTACACATCCCTCCTGTCCACAAATTTCACAGCTAGTAGTTCATCACTACGCAAGTAACTGCACTGTCCCCTCTGAAGTTTTTTGCAAACAAGCTCTTTTGGATAACCTTTACGGTTAGAGCGGATTGTGCCACAATCAAAAGTGTCCACAGCCATGCACGCGAGCTGGCGGGTGGGGCCGTCGCAGCTACGCCGGAGTCAACAGCTGGGCTCCACAAGACCTCCCGGCCGGGCCACCCCTCGCCGCGGGCAGAGGCCTCCCCGCCGATCTCAGGGTCTTAGGTGGCGCGGGAGCCCCGGGCTCGATTTCAACAGTCCCACCTGCGCACCAGGGAAGTGTCCGGTCTCCTCGCGGCCGAGACTTCGGCAGGCTATATTACAGTCGTCCTTCACCGGTGCCCCGCAGCCTACTCCAGCTCCGCAGCGGGTCCGGGCGGGCCCCAGCCGATCCGAAGTGCAGGATTGTTAAAGGATATTTTTCCGGCCGGCGGAGCACGCTCAAGAGGCGGCAATTTCGCAGCTCAGCAGGCCACGCCCCCACAAAAGTCATCTTTGACGCAGGAGAGCACTCCTTGAACACAACAAAAACATTGAAAGTTGCTAAATTGAAGAGATGGATGGCCAACTTCTTATACCAAATGTAAGCCTTACGAATAGCAGTGTAAGGTTCCAACCTCTGATCTACTCTATCAACACCACCCATGTGCTTATTGTAGTCTAAAATGCACACAAGCTTGCGCACTTCAGCAATCTGACCCCAAACAGCCAGCTGAAGTACTCTCATCATGGATGGTAGTCAGCATGTACACATCCCTCCTGTCCACAAATTTCACAGCTAGTAGTTCATCACTACGCAAGTAACTGCACTGTCCCCTCTGAAGTTTTTTGCAAACAAGCTCTTTTGGATAACCTTTACGGTTAGAGTGGATTGTGCCACAATCAAAAGTGTCCACTTTGAACAATTCCGTAAACAATTGCACAGCAGTGTAGAAGTTATCAAGGTACAAATGATGGCCTCTGTTAAACAGTCCTCTAGCAAGATCCCACACAATTTTCTCTGAAACTACAAAAGTGGACGGACAACCAGGGGGTTCTATAGTGGAATCCCTACCAGTGTACACAAGGAAATTAAAAACATATCCTGTCCTACTCTCAGACAACATATACAGCTTAATCCCATAACTTGCCCTCTTGCTAGGAATGTACTGCCTAAAAAACAAACGGCCCTTGAACAGGACCAAAGACTCATCAATAGATATTTCTTTTCCTGGAGTATAGATCTCTGAAGATTTTAAAAAGACGGTCACAGTCAGGGTGATCTCGTGGCAACGCTAAAGCATTATCAACAAAATGCAGCATCCGAAGCCAAAAGTAAATACCGATCACAAGTAATAATTGCAGGAAATATGGCCGTTGCCATCAAGGGACTGGTAGACCAATATGAAGCCATGGACGGCTTCCTTATCAAACCCATCAATAAAGTCAAACCCCAAAACTTCTTCATCTCTTCCAGATTTGTGGGAGTCCACTGGGTAGCTCTAGAGTGGGGCCTAAGTCTGGCACTGTTGTCCCTCAAAAACTGTTCAGCTTACAAATTAGTCTACTCAGCAATCGCACCCAAAAACATATCACCCATAAACAACTGAAAAAACTGTATAGGCAAAAAATGTTCACAATCCACTCTACACCCTGCATCACCACTGAAGGCAGGCACCATGTTTAGATCAACCCAGAGTCCAGCACTTCCAGTAGGAAGCCTAGCAGCCTCAGGCTGCAATCCAGATGCCTCTTGCACCATCGGCACAGCAGTGTCCTCCTCTAAAACAGGCACTTCATCCGCACTGAGCGTAGATTCATCCACACCGAGAGTATCTTCATCCGCACTGAGAGTACCTTCATCATCCGATGATTCCATATGGAGAGAAAACTCACTGCCTGAATCTTCCCCTCCCTCCTCTCCCTCAGACGCACTGTCAGTCTCATAATCCTGCTGAGAGGAAGTTTCAAGAAGCATACCAACCACCTGCTGAGACAACGCAAAACACATCGCAAAGATTTTCATGCACAAAACACTAACTAAATATGCTGCTAATATGACACCACTTACAAAAAATTAATTCATGCATGACATTAATACTCAATTTGAGTAAACACAACGAAAAAAAATTTCTTACCAAAAAATGCAACTACGCAAAACTTCAGATCAACCATTGCCGAAACCGCAAACAAGAATCAAAAGCTTTCCACTAGAATAAAAAGGAGAAAGAACACATTACAATCACATATGCAAATAATGTACTTTCCACCAGCCAAGCAAAGGTGGGCCTAAAAACATGAGGCCTATCTGCCCCAGAGGGAACAGAAACAGCTGAAAAATTCACCCTCATAAAGGGGGAGCGACCCCTGCCCAAGGAGTCACTACCCAACACCATTAAAAAGCCCTGGTGTCTAGTGGCTTCTGCCCCCCTAGGGGACAGATGGGCCTAAAAACATATGGCCAATCTGCCCCCAAAGGGGACAGAAACAACCACAATAAATACCCAATAAAGGTGAGCGACCCTTGCCCAAGGGGCCGCTCCCAAACAACTCAAACATTCCCTGGTGTCTAATGGCTTCTTCCCCTCTTGGGGGCAGATGGGTCTAGAATAACAAGGCTGATCTGCCACAAAGGGGGGCAGATACGGCCAAAATTAATGAACCCCCCAAAGGGAGCGACCCTTGCCCAAGGGGCCGCTCCCCAACAACACAAACAATCCCTGGTGTCTAATGGCTTCTGTCCCCCTTGTGGGCAGATGGGCCTAGAATAATAAAGTCGATCTGCCTCCAAGGGGGGCAGAAACGGCCACAATAAAAGATTCCCAAAGGGGAGCAGCCCTTGCCTAAGGGGACGCGCCCCAAAAACATATTTATAAAAAAATATAAATCCCTGGTGGCCTAGTGGGCTTACAGCAACTTTAATAAGACCACTAATAAAAACAATTATCCACCAAGGGGAGCAACCTTTGCCCAAGGGGCCACTCCCCAACACAAAGGCACTTTCTAAATTAAAAAAAAAATAATCCCTGGTGGCCTAGTGGTCACATAATGCCTTTTTAAAAAAAAGTATTTATAGATTCCACACACCCCCCAAGGGGGGCAGACCCAGCCACAAAATGTTCGACCCTTGCCCAAGGGGCCGCTCCCAAACACAAAAGGCACATTGTAAATAAAATAAAAAAATCCCTGGTGGCCTAGAGGTCACAATATGCCATTTAATTGGTCATAAATAATAGATCTGACCCTCCCAAGGGGGGCAGACCCATCCATGAAATTTGCACCCCAAGGGGAGCAACCCTTGCCCAAGGAGGCGCTCCCCAACACAAAAAGCACTTTCAAAATTTAAAAAAAAAGATCCCTGGTGGCCTAGTGGTTAAAACCAATTAAATTGTAGCTTAATTCATTAGATCTGACCCTCCCAAAGAGGGGCAGACCCATCAACAAAAATATGCACCCCCAAGGGGAGCGAACCTTCCCCAAGGGGCTGCTCCCCAACATTAAATGCCCTTTAAAAAAATTAAAAAAACATTCCTGCTGCACGATCGCGCCCAATGCACGATCGTGCAGCAGGACTGCTTGAAAAATACATCGTAGGAAAGGAAAACACTTTCCTTTTCTCCGATGCCTTTCTAAAATGCCCCCTCACCCTCCCAGGGGCCAAAATCGCCTCTTACCTGCTGGACTTGCTTCCAGCGTGTCCGGTTTCATGTAATGTCAGCGCGCTGACGTCATTACATGATCCGGTGGGGGAAGACGGGGGGTTGATGCGGAAGGTCTTCCCCTTCAATTGCGGGTGGGGGCAGGATGATGGGCGGCCCGTGAGTGGGTGTCATGACGGCCGGACCCGTCATGAGCACACGCCCACTGTGTCTCATGACGGCTCACGGCCGGCATGAGCACCGAAGGGGTTAAGCATTTGTTGTACACGCTCAATCAGCAAATGATATCACACACTCAAAGACTGAACTTCAGAACAATTGATTTTGTATAAAAATATTCTTTAAGTTCCTTTATTTTCTGGACCTAAGCAAGCCTGACACAGGTAAGCAATAAATATCAGTTTGTAAACAGTTTAAATTGCAATTGTATATGCACTTTGATTACAGTAGAGCCACCAGTAATGCAATGCTTTTGATATACTGTACATATTCTTTGTATTGGGTTTTTAGTAGAATGTCAAGTAGATAACTTTACAGATTACTTTTCTTACACAGTGCAGTATACCTGTATACTGCACTGGGACATTTCCTGTAAACAGGTAAGTGAAAGGGTTTTTGTTGTTTAGTTACAGTTTTAAAGGGTTTCATAGATTTTCCAACTCCACACTTAGAAACTTTTCACAGTAAAACAGTCAATGTTATCCAAGGGAGGAAAATAGGGTTATCGGTTCACAGGTAAGTATTCAGTTGTGGGAGTTGGGTTTCTGGGGTTAGACTCGGGGGTCCCCCAGGGGCGCACTCTTGTTACACTCTCTGCGGCATTAGGGCGGCAGGGTGCAGAGTGCTGACGCCCAATGTTATCCAATGAGGGATAAGGGGCCTTTCGGTTGGTGGCTCCTTACGAGCAGGCCACTTGGTTGTGGACTAAAGTTCTGGGCAAATGGAGGTTCAAGCGAGCACAAAAGGTGCACCCTCAGCGGCACTGGGGTGGCCGGGCGCAAAGTGCTATTTTGGCGTCTGGCACTCTGTAGCTTTCAATGGGAGTCTCCGGTTTGCAAACACACTGCAGGCTCGGGGACAAAGTCTTCTGGGTGCGACCACCACTTGGAGAGGTAAGTTGGGGGTTTGGGGGTTGGTTAGTCACTGTCGGTTGGGCCACCTAAGGCCGTGGGGCATCGGGTGCAGGGGTGCCTTTTAGGGTCAAACTTCTTACCGGCTCCTGGTCGCGGTTGGGGGGACCCTCCGGTTTGAGGCTGCAGGCGTCTGCTTGAGGCAGGTCAGAGGTCACCGGATCTCAGGTCGGGATCGCTGCGAAGACCTCTTGGTGTTGGGCCACTCGGGCCATGGGCATCTGGTGCAGAGTGTTACAGATTCGGGGATCCTGCCTGAGCTGGAGTCTGTTGGTTAACAAATCTGGTGTTCATAGCAGTCTTTTGTTTTGAAGGCAGGGCAGGTCCTCCGGGTTCTTGAAGCTTCTAGCTGCAGGACACACCCGAGTTTCGCTTCTGCAGGTTCAAGGTAGGGACAGGTCGGTAGGGCTGGGGACAAGTCAGTAGGCGTGCTCTTCTTGTTAGATTTGGCACGGCTGTTCGTTCCTTCTTTTCTTCTTCTGGTTTCTTGTCCGAGGAAGCAAGGTTCTGGGCTGCCCCTAAATACTAGATTTAGGGGTGTTACAGGTAGGTAAAAGGTTGGGACCAATGGGTCCCTTCCCTAGGGTGGGTACACCCCCTATTATGCCAACCTCCTGTGGGAGGGGCATAAGCCTCACCCTGGTTGGCTGGGTCCCCCCATCTGCAAGATGGTGAGGACTGAGTTGTGCTTCACCTTGGCTCCCTGTAAGAAAGTGGCTCTATATATACAGCACCAAAGTAAGGTTCATTGTGCACAGAGTCCACAGTCCTCAGAGGTTTGGCAGAGGCTAAAGTTTGATGTAACCTTACTCTCTAAAGTGGTAGCTTGGTCGACCAGTAAGGCAGTATCAGAGGACAGTGTAAAGCATTTGTTGTACACAATCAGTCAGCAAATGGTCTCACACACTCAAGAACTGAACTCTAGGCCAATTGTTTTGTATTTAAAAATATATAGTTGTTTTAATTTAGAACCACAAGTAGGTATCAAAATACTTTCTCAGAATGAAATGCTCTAGTTGAGTAATTTCAATAAGCAATAGACTTTTAAATGCAACAGTTACAGTTGTTGCAATAGGCAACACAAGTTAAACACAATTATAACATTGAGCTCAATGGGAAGTTTGAAGTAAATGCAATTTCAATTACTTTGTGTATGATTTTCTTACTCAGGGTTGGATCCTGGATTCAGCCCTGGTGCATTTCAGTTGAAAGAAATCGTTTTTGTTACACAGACGATTTTTAAGAAATATTTGTATGTTTCAAAAATTGACACTTAGAGGAATTTCTGGCAAAAACCAGGCAATGTTATCCTATGGAGGAAAATCAAGTTATCGGTAAGTACAGTTGTAATTACTTTTCAGGGTCAGTGCTGGGCACCAAGATCCAGCACTGGGATCTCTCCTGATAACAGGTGAGTAATTTCGTTTTTGTTGATCGGCTGATTTTTAGTGAACATTTTAATGTTGCATAACTCGACACTTCGAAGAATTTCCAAGTGGAACCTGTCAATGTTACCCTATTGAGAAAATGTAGGTTATCGGCTTTCAGGTAAGTATTCGACTGGCAGAGTTATGGTTCTGGGCATAGACTCAAGGGTCTCCCAGGGTCAGGTAGGTACAGTTGTTACACCCTCAGCGGCACAGGGGCAGCCGGGTGCAGAGAGAGTTAGGCCCAATGTTAGCCTATGGCGGGTAGGGGGCCTTTGGTTGGTGGCTGCTAGCAGGCAGGCCACGCGGCTGTGGGAGCTGGGCTCCTATTCACTCACACAGGGCAAGTGGGGAAGTAAGATAGGATAGATGTTGCACTTCCAGGGGCACTCGGGCGGCTGGGTGCAGGGTGCTTTTGAGCCGTCGGGCTCTCAATGTATTTCAATGGAGAAGCTGCAAGATGAACAAAGGCTGCAATCTCGGGGACGGAGATTCTTCAGGTGCGACCACCACTTCGAGGGGTAAGTTGGGAAGCTGTAGGTTAGGTAGGCACCCAGGAGCTGGGCACTGGGGGCCCGAGGGTGCCGGGTGCAGGGGTGTCTTTTCGCATCAGGAAATCTTGCCCTCTGCTGGTTGCGGTTGGAGGGGTCCCTGGTTGTGAGGCTGCAGGCATGGTCAGGAGCGTCGAGGAGGGTCCTTGGGTGCTGGTGTCTTGGTCACAGTCGCTGGGGGACGTCCTTGTGGTCTTTGTTCACTCAGGCACAGGCCGCGCTTGGCGGGTGCAGAGTGTGCTGGATTCACGGTTCCTGGCTTGGCACCAGGGGTTGTTGCTTGTTTGAGCAGGACCACTGGTCATGGGAGTCCCAGTCTTTTAGAGGAGCAAGGCAGCCAGGTCCTCCGGGGTTTTTGAAGTTGCTGGCCACTGGAGACGCCGGGGTTTAGCAGGAGCAGGTTCGAGGGTCGACAGGCCTGTAGGGCTGGGGCCAAGTCAGTTGGTGTCGTCCTCTTGTTAGCAGCTGCACGGCAGGTCTTCTTTCTTCTTGTTCTTCGTTCTTGTTTCGGATTCGGGATCGGAGGAAGGAAGGTTCAGGGTGCCCCTAAATAATACATTTAGGGGTGTTACGGGTAGGTAGAGGTCAGGGACCAATTGGTCCCTTCCCTGGGGTGGGTACACCCCCTAGCCTGCCACTCTCCAGTGGGAGGGGGGCAGGAGCCTAGTCCTGATTGAGTAGGGCTCCCCATCCTCAGGATGGCGAGAGCCCGGAGTTGTTCTTCACCTCGCCTCCCCCACCTGAGGGGTGGGGTTGGCAGAGGCTGTCACAACCCCCTTTTCTCACTTTGGTTTTCCCGCCGATCTTCCCGCCAGAGTGGGGGTCAGAACCGGTAGGGGCCTGTTGCTGAGTACAGCAAGTGGCCTGGAGAAGCTCACAAAGGCGGCATGCCTTTGAAGCTTCCCCTGCCCATCCTGGGGGAGGAGACCTAGCACCTCGCCCAGGATGTGCATTGTTGCAGACACACAAGAGCGGATGGCTCTCTACCCAAGGGTCCAGCAACATGTCTGCTGGGTGGCAGCCTAGGCAGCCTCTCAGTCAGGACGCTGGTTTTTGGTTAGGTTCAGGGGGCATCTCTAAGATGCCCTCTGTCGTGCATCTTACATTAAATCCCACACTGGCATCAGTGTGGGTTTAATGTGCTGAGACGTTTAATACCAAACTTCTCAGTCTTCAGTGTAGCCATCATGGTGCTGTGGAGTTCGTGATGACGACCTCCCAGCACCATATACTCTTAATGGCAGCACTGCACTTACAGTGCCCAGGAATGGACCTGGGTACTGTAGGGGTACAGGGCTCATGCACCTTTAACCACACCACTGGCATAGTGCACCCAGCTAGAGGGGTGACTGAGGTATGCCAGGGCAGTGTGGTTGTGGGCATGGTACACAGGGATGTGTGCCATGTCGACTCTCTGTTTTGTTCTGCACCAAGACACTCAGCCTGCAAAGGCAGTGTGTGTGTGTCAGGGTACAGGGCCTATAAGTGCTGCAGACCTTAGGGGCCTTCCCTGGTCACAGTGCCCTGGGTACCTATCGTACCATTTACCAGGGGCTAACAGGTGGCCAGAGATGCCAATTGGATTTAGGCTTCAATGCAGTTTTAGGGAAGGAACACAGGCCCTGGGCACCTGATTGGCAGGAGCCCAGGGCACACTCAGTTAAAGTACATCAGCAATTCAGTAAAAAGTGGGGGCATACCATGCAAGAAAGATGGCACTTTCTCACACTCCCCACCTGAGGGGTGGAGTTGGCAGAGGTGGGCACACCACTCTTCCTCACTTGTTTTTCCCGCCGGTTCTCTGTCCCAAAGTGGGAGTCAGAACCAGTGGGAACCAGTTGCTGAAAGCAACATGTGGCATGGGGAAGCTCACAAAGGCGGCAACCCTTTGAAGCTTCTCCTTTGTGGACCCTGCCCCCGAGAGCAGCAGGCTCTCGACCCAGGGGTCCAGAAACATCTCTGGTGGTGGCAGCTGAAAGCATCCACTCAGAAAGCAGCCACTCAACCTGGACACTAGTGGTTGGTCGTTTTTCGGGGGGCATCTCTAATATGCCCTCTGTGTGCATTTTTCATTAAATCTCACATTGGCATCAGTGTGGGTTTAATGTGCTGAGAATTTTGATACCAAAAGTTTTAAGAGTAGCCATTATGGTGCTGTGGAGTTCGTAATGACAAACTCCCAGCACCATATACTCTTAATGTCATTACTGCACTTACAATGTCTAAGAATGGACTTAAACACTGTAGAGGTATAGGGATCATGCACCTGTACCCTCACCACTGCTATAGGGCACCCAGCAAGAGGGGTGACTGATCTGTGCCAGGGCACTGGATTGTAGGCATGGCACACAGGGATGTGTCGTGTCGACTCTTCACTTTGTTCTGCTCCAAAACACGCAGCCCGCAAAGGCAGTGTGTAAGTGTAAAGGTACAGGACCTCTAAGGGTGGCACAATAAAGGCTGCAGCCCTTAGAGGCCTTCCTTGGTCACAGTGCCCTGGTACCATTTACCAGGAGCTGACCTGTGGCCAGAGATGCCAATTGGGTTTGGGCTTCAATGCGGTTTGAGGGAATGAACATAGGCCCTGGGTACCTGATTAGCAGGAACCCAGGGCACACCCAGTCAAAGCACATCAGCAGTTCAGCAAAAAGTGGGGCCAACCATGTAGAAAGAGGGCACTTTCTCACAATCCGTGAACCTGGGATAACTCTTGTTCTAACTCCAGAAACTCAACTCTCAAAACTAATTGCTTACCTGAAAACTGATAACCACATTTTTTCCATAGGATTTCATTGACTGTTTTTCCTCTGAAAAGGTTCTGTTGTGTTTGTATGAAAACCCAAGCAACTGTGTGTTAATGCCATACTGCTTTACTTACCTTTGTCTAGGAGATGTGTCAGTGTGATATCACACTGAGTAGAAAAAGTGATCTAAAAAGTACTCTCAAGAATAATCTAAAAAGTAATTACAAATATCAACTGTCTTTAAATGTTTTACAAACCTGTAAACAAAGTCAAGAGAGTAAGGTGTTATCTATTTTTACCTCTGTAAACCTTTGGGGATCCACTGGACTCTGTGCACACTATACCTTACTTTGTATTGTATATACAGAGCCAGCTTCCTACATTGGTGGATCGTCGGTGGGGTCGAACACTTTGCATTGTTGGGCTGACTTGGTCAACACCTGATCACACGACAGAACTCCTAAATTGTCTTGCGAATTCTCAAATTTTTGAATTGACCATTTTTCCTAATTTCTAAAAGACTGTTAGGGCCTTGGTTAAGTCCCTTTATAATTTTTTAGAAAATAAACACATCATTGTTAGGTGTAAAAGGGTTTAGAAACTTTTCTTAGGTCTCTTAAAAAGATCCCAAATATTTGTGAAAAAATACCAAGTGACATAGAGAACATGGTGGAGGAGCTCGACCTCAAGTTCTCTATGTCAACTTAAAAACATTATTATGGTGTCCCATCCTTCCAAGAAAAGCTCCAGGATCTCATCGCAGAGTATGCTAAGGACCACCCATCTGAGCAAGGTGAAGACCCCAGATGGAGAAGAAAATAGTCGACGAAGCTACCTTATACCCCACCCCCGCCCCCCATCCACCCCTTCCTTGGGAGGACAGAGTCCTTATGCCTATAGTTTCAAGAATACCACTCGCAGCACCTTGATACCACACAGGTGGGTCAGGTACTTCGAAGACCACTGAGGACCGCCTCTATGAGGAGACCAACCTTTTAACAGGTTGGCCAAAAGATTAGACTTTGAGACCAGACTCCTGGCTTTAGACAAAGAAAGAGCAGAGATGGGCCTAGCTCCCATTAATGGTGGCAGCAACTTAATAAATAGTGACAGAGAGCAATCTTATGATCCCCAAATCCCCAAAGGGATTGTCCATAAATTTGAGGAAGGTGATGGCATCAAGTGGTACATAGCCTTTGAGAGGGCCTGTGAAATGAGAAAAGTGGAGCACTCCTTTGGGAACTGTTTACTGGCAACTGCAGGGACAGACTCCTGTCCCTTACTGTGGCAGATGCTGGGTCGTAGGACCTCATGACTACCACTCTAAGGGCTTTGGATTTACAACTGAGAAATATAGATTATGGGCTTGGGGGGGGGGGGGATAACAAACCCCACAGCCAGTCCTGGGTTGGCATTATAGACTACTCAGTTAAGACACTGGATGGATGGTTAACTGGAAATGTGCATGATTTTGATGGGCTTTATAAAAAATGTTTTTATTAAGGATCGCATTTTAAGTAATTGCACTAATGAAAAGTTGCATCAACTTCTGGTAGACCTTGGTCTAATGTATCCCCAAGAATTGGGAAAGAAGGCAGACTACTGGGTCAAGATTAGGGTAACAAACAACCACTGGGGGTGACCAAAAGAAAGGGCTTACCAAACCTCCCCAGGGGAAAGGGGGTGAGAACCCCAAAGATAAAAGCCAAGAGTCTTCTTAAGGGTCTGTAGGAAAGTGGGTTTCTGTTGCAGTAACCCTCCCACTTTTTGCCAGACTACTGATGCACTTTTTCTTAGTGTGCCCTGGGTCCCTGCCAATCAGGTTTCCAGGGCCTGTGTTCTTTCCCAAAACTAACCCAATTGGCATCTCTGGTAAATGGTACCACAGGTACCCAGGGCACTGTGACCAGGGAAGACCTCTAAGGGCTGCAGCACTTATTGTGCCACCCTTAGAGGCCCTGTACCTGTACACACACACACTGCCTTTGCAGGCTGTGTGTTTAGGTGCAGAACAAAGTAAAGAATCGACATAGTACACATCCCTGTGTGCCATGCCTACAACCCCCTGCCCTGGCATAGATCAGTCACCCCTCTAGTTGGGTACTCTATGCCAGTGGTGAGAGTACAGGTACATGAGCTCTGTACCCCTACAGTGTCTAAGTCCCTTCTTAGGCATTGTAAGTGCAGTGCTGCCATTAAGAGTATTTGGTGCTGAGAGCTTGTCATTACAAACTCCACAGCACCATAATGGCTACACTGAAAACTGAGAAGTTTGGTATCAAACTTCTCAGTACATTAAACCCACACTGATGCCAGTGTGGGATTTAAGGAAAAATGCACACAGAGGGCATCTCAGAGATGCCCCCTGAAAAATGACCAGCCTGTGGTGGGTTCCCTGACTGGTACACACCAGCCTGCCACCACGAGACATGTTTCTGGACCCATAGGGTGGGAGCCTACGCTCCCTGAGCCCAGAAACAAAACCTTTCCTGGGCGGAGGTGTTCACACCTTCCCCAGGCCAGAAAGAGCCATCAGTGGCAGGGGAGCTTCAAAGGCCTGGCATCCTTTGTAATGCGACCCCCAGCCTCTCCTGCTGTCAGGAGCAGGCCCCCTTCCTGTCTCCCCTCCCTTTCGGGGGGAAGACGGGCGGGAAAAACTAGCCAGCCCAGGAGGTGTGCTCACCTCTGTCAACTCCACCCCTCAGGTGGGGGAGGTGAGGTGAAGCCCACTCTCCAGTGCTCGCCATTTTGCAGATAGCAGGCACTCCCCAATCAGGACTAGGGATTGTGCTCACTCCCCCACGTGCGGTGAGCACACCAAGGGTGCAGTCACCCTAAGGTCAGTAGCCCATTGGCTACTGACCTCAAGACCCCTAAAACGCCCCCTAAATATAGTACTTAGGGGGCAGCCCTGAACCAAGAAGGCAGATCCAGCCTACCTACAAGAAGAAAAGAAGGACGAAGAGCCGTGCAGGGCTAACAAGAAGACGACACCCTCTGACATAGCCCCAGCCCTACAGGCCTGTCTCCCCTCAAACCTGCTCCTGCGAAATCCCGGCGTGTCCAGCAACCTCACAAACCCCGGAGGACCTGCCTGCCTTCACTTTCCAGACTGTTTCTCCCTTGAACACCAGACGTGTTTAAACTGTAGCTTCTGGTGCCAGCCAGAGACTGCGAATCCAGCCCACTCTGCACCCGCCGAAATCCGGCCCAAGCTTGAGTGGAAAAACACCATGAGCAGGTCCCCCCCCGGTGATCCTGACCCGAGATCTGGCGACCCCTGACCTGCCTCAAGCCTCCAGATGACGCCTGCAGCCTAAATCCAGAGGACCATCCCTACCGCGACCAGAGCGGGTAAGAAAATCAGACGTCAAAAGGCACCCCTGCACCCGACGCCCCACGGCCTTGTATGCCCAAACCAACGGTGCCTAACCAACCCGCGACATCCCAACTTACCCCTCGAAGTGGTGGTCGCACCTGGAAGATCCTCGTCTTTGAGCCTGCAGTGTTTCTTTGTCCCGGAGCTTCTCCATTGAAAACAACAGGGCACCCGACCTCAAAACAGCACCCTGCACCTGGCTGCCCTAGTGCCACTGAGGGTGCACCTTTGGTGCTACTTTGGTCCCCAACTTGCCCTGAGCTTAACCCTAGGAGCTTTGCTCCCACAACCCAGTGGCCTGCTTGCCAGCAGCCACCAACCGGGGGCTCCCTACCCCCCAGTGGATAACATTGGGCCTCAACACTCTGCACCCGACCGCCCTAGTGCCACTGAGGGTGCAACAACTGTGCATCACTGACCCTGAGACCTCTGAGTCTAACCCTAGAACCTTAACTCCCACAGTTGAATACTTACCTGAGAACGGCTAACCTGTTTTCCCTCCATAGGATAACATTGACACTTTTTCTTTAAAAAGTTTCTGTGTGGAGTTTTGAAATCTAAAAATATTCCAAAAAATCGCACAAATAACCAAAACGGGTTTACTAGCCTGTTTGCAGGAAATGTCCCAGTGCTGAATCTAGGTATCCAGCACTGAGTTAGAAAAGTAACTTACCTGCAATTTACTGAAAAAGCCTATTCATTTAAATGTACTGTATTTGCTAAGTGTTGCATACTACTGCTCCCCTGTAAATCAAACAAAGTACAATTTCTATTGCATTTTCAAACTGTTCTATATCCAGTATCTTATTACTGAAAAGTATTTAATGCTTACCTGTACCAGGCTTGCTTGGTTCTCAAAATAAACAACAGTGTATATTTATACAAACTCAATTGGTATAGAGTTCAGTTCTTGAGTGTGTGAATTCATTTGCTGACTGAGTGTGTACATCAAGTGCTTAACACTGTCCTCTGATACCGCCTTACTGCTCGACCAAGCTACCACTTTAGAGAGTAAGGTTCTATCTAACTTTAACCCCTGCCTACCTTTTGGGACTCTTGGACTCTATACACGCTGTACCTCACTTTGGTGCAGTATATATAGAGCCAGTTTCTTACAGGGTCCCAAAAACCTGTTCAGGGCGGTGGGTCCCAGAACTCTTCCCAGACCACTGGTAAGTGCAAATGGCAAAACTTTGGTCCCCAAAAGGCCTGGTGTTACAACTGTAAGAAGTTGAGACACCTGACTGGAGATGCTACTTGCCCTAGCAAGAAGCCCCCAGTTGCCCTCCAGTTAGTACTGGTGTAGCCAAACTCCGGATGGGATCAACAGTGTGCCCTGAGGGATACAGGTGCCAATGTCGCCATTGTGAGACACACTGGTTTCTCCAGAGCAATACTGGATCGGAAAAACGTATCCAGTCACTAACGCTGACAGTGTTACTACAGACCATGACATGAATATCGTAAGATTAGACTTGGTGGGTGGGGAAGAGGGTTACTGGTCTGAAACAGATAGTGATCTCCAAGACTTCCAGCTGCCTGTCTGCTTGGAAACGACCTGGAGACCTCCGCATGGACTGAGGTAGTATTGAAAACTCATGCAGCAATAAGATTGTGTCAAGATTTGGAGCACACTGCCGAGCACACGGTGAAAAGTGTTAAATCCTGGAAAAATGGCTCAATCTTCCAAGAGAAAATGTAAGAAGACTGGGGAACCAGCTTCTGGACTGCTAAAAAGTTAGGACCCCTCTCCTCAGGGAGAGAACTTGTCTGCCCCACGGGGAACTGAGCCCATGGAACTAGACTCTTACCAGGTTGAGATCCTAGGTCAAGGGGGACCCACTAGGTAACAGCTGGGCCTTGGATAGCAGTCCTGTCCAACTCTTCAAGGCCTGAGACAGCACGCTGCTGCACAGGAACAGGGAGCTGTTAGTGGAACCCACAGTGCTTATTGGGATGAGGAACTCCTGTATACTGAGGCCAGCGACCCCATACCTGGTGCCGCTAGGAGAGTGGTAGTACCTCAGATGTACAGATTTCTTACTCACATTGGCCCGTGACATCACCCTAGCTGGGCATCTTGGCCAGGCCGAAACTCGGGACTGGCTTGGCAGCGATTTCTACTGGCCCCAGATGTCCCAGAAAGTAAAGGAGTTTGTCGAGCCAGGTGGACACCCAAAGGCATGCTTAATTCCACTACCAGTGGTTGGGGATCCATTTGAAAGGGTAGGTGTGGACATAGTGGGTCCAGTTAAGCCTCCCACAGCCTTAGGGAAACAAATTTGCATCCAGTATTCATAGATTCACATGTGTGAATCATCCCCGCCGTTGAGGTGGGAGTCTCACAGTAAAATTATAATAGTAGTAATTCATATCATCGTAGGCAACAGTGCAATCATTGCAGTAGCCCATCCATATCTTTTTGTAAAAAAATAACCAAAGTTGAAACACAGTTAGAAACCAGCACCCTCTAGAACACTCCACAGAGAGGCAAGACCTTCAGATTTTCTACCGCAAGTCGGATTTCTGTGAGTACATGTCTGATTCTTCTAAAAAATGACTTCCGGCCTTGTGGCTCATGTGGGAAGAAAAGGCTACATTCTGAAGATCCCTCACAAGGATTGTATTTATTGCCTGTAGCCTCTTCACAAGGTAAAGGACTGTAAAATGTGCAGAACATTTTCTTCTACGACTCTGAAAGACCGGGAAGGTAGATTGCTTATCTGGCTGGAAAGGCTAAAATCAAAATCCCCTGTATTATCTGATGAGGAAGGCAGTGTTAGTTCCCAGGCGTCAGTCCAACTATCTAAGAAAAGAGACAGATCTATGGAATCCCCTGAGGGACTTAAAAAAAAGACCCATCATGAGTATGAGCATACTGTCTCTAAAAAAGGAAAGCTTCCATTCCCTTCTGAGGAAAAATCTGCCTCAAAAACTGCCTATAAACAACCTAAGACTCAGTCTGTCAAGACCTCTTCGTTGTCAAAAAAGACCTTGACAACGAAACTAACGTTGGACTTCGATTCTCAGCAATCGTCGATGGAAGCTTCGACAAAGGTTTTACTGTCTTCAACTACAACAATTACGTAGTCAGCACCTACATTGTCGACGGTGCTACTACCGACGACACCGCCGCCATAGTCAGTGTCTCTACTGTTGACGGCGTCTCCATAGTCTGTGTCTCTACCGTCAACGGCACATCCATCGTCGACTATACTTTCATCGTCTACACCTCCACCGTCAACAACTTCTTCATTGACAACTTCTTCGATGGTAGTTATGCCGTCGATGACGCTGTCGTTGACAATGATTTTTTTCTACATCGATATCTGTCGACGAACCAAGAGGTCTTTTTCATTACAATTAATGCTGATTTTGTCCTTCAGATTCTCATCGTCGATCCTGTCTCGTATTTTATCAAGATCCATCGTATATCCCCCCCCCCTTGCCTCCGAGTCAATTTTTGGAGGAATCTGAAGATGATGGGTTATTTAGTCCAGCCCGCAGCCCTTCTCAACTTCATGTAAAATTTCAGGGAAAGGAGGATGAAGATGAATATTATGGGCCACATTAGCATCAGCCCATGGAGGGGTCACAGGTGTTGATGCCATTCCAGGAACCTATGATAAAACAGCCTGTTGCATTGGTGCAGGATCTAATGGCTATGCTGCATGATTATCATGCACGTTTCCTTATGGCAGCAGGAACTGTGGAAATAGGCAGGTCTCCTCCCTCTGTTTTGGACTCTGCAACTGTCTCAGTGCCCCCTACTGACTCACAAGATTTGGTGCCTGTGCCACAAGACCAGATGCCACAGGATGATGATGCTGAAGAAGGCGAAATCCCTAAAACTCCTACTATTGTAGATGAGTGGGAGGATTATCTAATACCTATGCCTTCTCCGACAGCTCCTCAAGTGATTGACTCTCTACCTGAAGATATTGGGGGCTTCACGCTTTAGTGGAAAGAGCAGTAAATTGTTTTCACCTATCAATGCCTGTTAAACAGTCTGACTGTTTTTTATATGATTTTAAGGATCAGAATAGGAAATTGTTAGAATCCGGGTTCTCTGGTTGGCACAGGTAGGTACTTGTGACAAGCAGGGAACCTTTCCTCTAGTCAGTGTAAGGGGTTACACTCCTAAAATAACCCCTGCTCACCCTCTAGGTAGCTTGGCGCGAGCAGACAAGGCTTTTCTCAGAGCGTTATAGGTTAAGCATTTGTGAACACATACAGTAACCAAGTGACAACACTACAAATGTACACCACACAGGTATTTATATTAAAAATAAGGAATTTTTATATAGGATTATCACAAGACCATTAAACAATTAAAAATACACAATACGGTTGCTTAGTTGTTAGAAGATTGCTTAGTTTCTCTTAAGTTCTTAAATGCGACACCTTAAGTCAATGTACCTTAGATGCGACACGCAGGGCAACGAAAGTGTTGCAGCGATGCAGATGCGTTGAAGTTCTTGGTGCAAAAGAAATAAAGACGGGATCTTCCAGATGCGTTACGCTTCTCCGATGTTGCGAGAAGGCTCGACTCGATGCGTCAGCTACAGTGGCGTCACCTTTGGCGAGATGCGATGAGAGCGGCCTTGGCAGCGGCACTCTTCTCCGACGTTGCGAGACGCTTCCGCTCGATGCGAAGCTGCAGCGGCGATACCCCTTTCTGCGAGATGCGACGACAGCGGCTCCGACGGCGGCACGCTTCTCTGTGGATGCGAGGCGCTTTTCTGGATGCGGTGCAATGCGACAACTACGATGGCTGCGATGGCGACACGCTTCCTCCTCGATGCGAGACTCTCCTCTCGATGCGGTGCAATGCGACAGCTACGATGGCTGCTATGGCGACACACTCCTTCGGCGTTGCGAGACACTTCCGGAATGATGCGAGACGCTTCCGCTCGATGCGATGCTGCAGAGGCGACACTCTCTGCGAGATGCGACGGCAACAGCTCCGACGGCGGCACGCTTCTCTTCCTTGCGTCGCGCTTCCAGCTCCTTGTGACACGCAGTCCCTCAGAAGGCCCAACAACAGCAGCAGACACTTCCAAAAGACTCTGGGGAGCTGGAGATGAAGCCCACTGGTCCTGGGACTTCGTTCAGGGGGCGAGCTCAGTTCAAGCCCTTGGAGACCTTTTCAAAGCACAAGTTTAAGCAAAGTCTTTAGTAGTCTTTCTCCTCTCCTTCAGCAGCAAGGCAACCACTGCAGGTCAATCCCCCAGGTCATGGACAGTACTCCTCCTACAGCTTTCCCAGTTCCTTCTCCTCTGGCAGAGGTTCTTCTTGTTTCAGCAGGATCTGATCTAATTTCTTGGGAGCAGGGTCCCAATACTTATACCCCTAATTCCTTTGTTCCTCTGGGGTAGAGGGGCCTTTGCCCAATCCAAACCAGTTCTTGAGCACTCTGTTGACATGACTCTGCCTTTCTATTCAGGGTGAAGGGCAGAGACATCAGCCGCTCCGCAGGAGGTGGAGCCAGCATTGTGGTAGCAGAGCACAACCCTATTCAGAGCCCAGGTGTACTCCTCCCACCCATCTGACTGCCAATCTTCCTATTCACCACCAGGCTACCTAGCCCTGCCCCTCTGGGTTTCCCCAGCCCTGCCACTCACACAACCAGACAGGCAGATACATCATAGCAGAGGCGGGCTGAAATGGTCAGGCAAGCAAATACCAACTTTATAAAAGTGGTATTTGCAAACAAAGAATATTAAAATAAACTTTACTTAAAGATGTATTTTATTATTCTGAGTTCAGGCATAGTAAACTCGAATTTCTACCATGTTCCCTGGGCCAGTTAGGATCATAGGATGTAACAATTCTAACAGCCCATTCTGGCCTATGGAGAACAGGTAGCCTTACAATAGTGAAAAACGAAAATGGCTGTAATTCACTATTAGGACATGCCACATACATCAGGGCTTGTCCTACCTTATGCTTACAATGCACCCTGCCCTTGGGCCTACCATAGGGGTGACTAATATGAAGTTAAGGGAAGGTTTAAGGACTGGGAAGTAGGTGCACTTGCCCAGTCAGCATGACAGTACCAGACTGCACGCAGGTTCTGCAATGGCAGACCTTAGACACATTTTACCAGGCCGCTTCTGTGGGTGGCACAACCAGTGCTGCAAGCCCACCAGCAGCATTGGTATTTACAAGCCCTGGGCACTCCTGGTGCACGTTATTAGGGTCTGACAGTAAACCAAATAAACCAATCATGGAATCCAACCAACCTATACATTTTAAATAGGGAGCACTTGCACTGTGGCACTGGTTGGCAGTGGCACAGTGCTCTGAGCAGCTAACACCAGCAAAAAGTGGAAGGGAGACTCACACCAAGGTGCCAGGTCTAACACGTGTCCCCTCCAGCTGAAAAGTGGGGAGAACTACCCTACCCCAGGGAGTTCCTCATCACTAAGGCGGAAAAATCTGGACAGACCGTCCGCATTGGCGTTATCTGCACCAGGGCGATGCTCCACCGTGAAATCCATACCCTGTAGGGAAATGGACCACCTCAACAGCTTTGGATTCTCACCCCTCATATGCATCAACCATCTGAGGGGCCTGTGGTCTGTCTGAACCCGGAAGTGAGACCCAGACAGGTATGGTCTTAGCTTCTTCAGCGCCCAGACCACAGCAAATGCCTCACGCTCAATAGCACTCCATCTCTGTTCCCGTGGTAGTAACCTCCTGCTAATAAAGGCTACAGGTTGATCTAGGCCCTCTTCATTAATCTGTGAAAGAACAGCCCCCACACCATGCTCTGAAGCGTCTGTCTGAACGATAAATTCTTTGGATAAGTTGGGAGCCAAAAGCACGGGCGCCGTGCACATAGCAGCTTTCAGGGCCTCAAAAGATTTCTGACAGGTGTCAGTCCAGATCATCTTCCTGGGCTGTTTCCTTGAAGTCAGCGCTGTCAAGGAGGCAACAATGTTGCCATACCCCTTGACAAACCTCCTGTAGTACCCGGTGAGACCTAGGAAGGCTCTCACCTCTGTCTGGGTTTTGGGCGACTCCCAATTCAGGATGGTTTCTATCTTGGGTTGAAGGGGTGCCACCTGGAGACTCCCAATTTCGTGCCCAAAGTACACCACTGAACCCTGCCCGATCTGGCACTTACTCGCCTTGATCGTGAGGCCTGCCCTCCGTAGCGCCATTAACACTTCCCAGAGGTGGCGCAGGTGTTCCTCCCATGTGGAGCTAAACACTGCGATGTCATGCAGGTAGGCTGCACTGAATGAATCCAGCCCAACCAACACCTGGTTGACCAACCTCTGGAAGGTGGCAGGGGCATTTTTCATCCCAAAGGGCATAACCCGGAACTGGTAATGCCCATCAGGGGTGGAAAATGCTGACCTCTCTTTGGCCCCCTCGGTCAAGGCGATCTGCCAATACCCAGACGTTAGATCAAACGTGCTGAGGTAGTTGGCAGCCCCTAGCCGATCTATGAGCTCATCAGCTCTGGGGATGGGGTGTGCATCAGTCCTAGTGACTGAATTGAGTCCTCTGTAGTCCACACAGAACCGGAGTTCGAATGTGGCTCCCGGCGCTGCAGCCTTTGGGACCAAGACCACTGGGCTGGCCCAAGGACTGCTTGAGGATTCAATTACCCCAAAGGCAAAGATCTTGGAGACCTCCTCCTTGATGCAGGCCCTTACCCTGTCAGTCACCCTGTAGGCCTTGTGCCTCACAGGTGGACTATCCCCAGTGTCCACATCATGGACGCACCACTCAGTGACACCGGGAACCAGGGAAAACAGGTCAGAAAATTGTCCCAGCAGCTGGCGACAATCATTCTGTTGCTCAGGGGTCAGGGTGGAAGAGAGAATGACACCATCCACTGACCCATCTTGCTCCTTGACTGACAAGAGGTCAGGAAGAGGCTCGGTCTCCTTCTCCATCCCAGCATCTGTCGCTAAGAGCATACCCACTTGGGACCTCTCCAAGTGGGGCTTGAGACGGTTGAGATGTAGGACCCTTAAGGGGTTCCTAGGAGAATTCAGGTCCACCAAGTAGGTAACAGGACTCTTGCACTCCACAACCTCAAAGGGACCGGTCCACTTATCCTGGAGCGCACACGGATCCACGGGGGCCAAGACCCACACCTTCTGGCCAGGCTGAAGCTCTACCAGAGTGGCATTCTGGTCGTACCACCGCTTCATCTCCTCCTGGCTGGCTTCCAGGTTTGCCTCAGCAAGTTCCCTGAAACGCCTAGTCTGGTTTCTGAAGGCCAGCATGTAGCTATATACATTCTGGGGAGGTTTCCTGGGAGATTGCTCCCAGCCTTCCTTGACCAGACTTAGAGGTCCTCTCACTGGGTGTCCGTACAGAAGCTCAAAGGGACTGAACCCTAGAGACTTCTGTGGCACCGCTCTGTAAGCAAAGAGGAGGCATGGTAAGAGGACGTCCCACTTACGCCTCATGGGTTCCTCAAGACCCATTATCCTGCCTTTTAGGGTTCGGTTGAATCTCTCAACCAACCCGTTTCCTTAGGGGTGGTAAGGTGTGGTGAACTTGTAGGTTACACCACACTCTTGCCAAAGGGATTTCATATACTTAGATATGATATTGGTACCTCGGTCAGACACCACCTCTAGAGGGAATCCCACTCGGGAGAAAATTCCCATCAGCGCACTTCCCACCACGGGGGCCGTCACTGTCCTCAGAGGGATGACTTCCAGGTACCGGGTGGCATGGTCCACCAGGACCAGGATGAACCTATTGCCCATCGCTGTCCAGGGGTCCAGTGGCCCTGTAATGTCAATCCCCACTCGCTGGAATGGGGTACCGACCACAGGGAATGGTTGGAGTGGAGCCTTCTGCTTCCTTCCACTCTTCCCACTTGCCTGGCAAGTTTGGCATGTTCTGCAGTGAGTATCTGAACTCCTGCGCATTTGGGGCCCAAAGAAGTGGGTGACAAGCCTTTCAAAGGTCTTGTCCTGCCCCAAATGTCCTGCTAATGGCATATCGTGAGCCAGGCCCAGTAGGAAGGCTCTGAAGCGCTGGGGTACCACCAGCACACGGGCTGACCCAGGCTCAGCAACCTTAGGCTCAGAATACAGGAGGTCGTTCTCCCAGTAAATGAAGTGTGTTCCAGACTGATCACCGTTGGCCTGGTCTGCAGCCTGCTGCCGCATACCCACAAGAGAAGGGCATTCCTTCTGCTCCCTGCAGAATTCCTCCCTGGAGGGTCCTCCTTCCTGCTGCCAATGGGTCAGCTAAGGCAGGTCCCCCAGTTCAGCTATCTGTTACCCTGTGGGTTCCAGGGCATCCCCCTCAAGGTCTGCTCCCTCCTGGACCGTGGGAACTTCAGGGGCCGGTTTCCTGCGCCCCCTGCTCCTTCTCTTTAAGGCCGGTCCCTGGGCCTCCCTCTCAGGCTCCAGGACCTCTTGAGTACCTCTACTGGCTGCCATGGACTGTGTGGTCACACACGCCCAATCCGGCATACCTAACATCTCCAGGTGAGCACTCTGCTCCACCTTAGCCCAAGGGGAGCTCTCCAAGTCATTCCCTAACAGACAGTCTACAGGCATGGCGGGCTCACAGCTACCTGAAGAGTACCAGAGAACCCCCCCATTGAAAGGGAACCTGAGCCACTAGGCAGTGACTCTCGGTGTTGTCGGCGGCAACAACCGAATAGAATGCTCCTGGGACAACCTGCTCCTGAAACACCAGGTGGTGCTTGACAGCCGTCACACTGGCTCCTGTGTCTCTGAGAGCTTCAACCCTATGGCCATTTATGGTCACCCACTGCCTGTATTTTTTAGTGTTCTCAGGCAGCTGGGTTTGGGGGACCACTTCACAGTCTCCTAATGAGACAAGGGACATCTCTGAGGGACCCCACCCACTTTGGACACCCATCTCCTCCCCCAGGGCTACACTAGTCACCTGCCGGGATGGAGCACCAGTGGGTGCTGGTTTACCAAACAATGGACACTTCACATCAGAGGCAAAATGCCCCATGTTACCACACTTGTAACATCTGATGGGCCCCTTCTGAACAGGTGTACCTGTCGGGGCCCCGGTCGGCTTCTATGGTGGGGGAGGCTGGGAACCTTTCCCTTGGTTCCCTTGGAGATTACTTTGGGGCTTCTTCTGGAACTCCCTCTGTTTACCCTTGTCCCCCCCACTCTTCTGCTGGGGACCCTGCCCACCTTTGGCGGAATCTCCCACTTGACCCTTGTGGACCCTTGTACTGACCCAGCGGTCCGCCTCCTCAGCAAGCTTCCTAGGGTTAGTCAGCCTACTATCAATCAGGTGCTGGCGTAGCTCAGGAAAACAATTACTAGACAAGTGCTCCCATGCCATTAAATCAAGAAGCTCTTCAAAATCATTAACTTTGCTACCCTTCACCCAACCATCCAGTGCTGTGCAAAAAAAAGTCACATATTCAACATACGTACTGTTTGGAATCTTGGTGCAACCCCTGAACCTTTGCCTATACAACTCAGGGGTCAACCCATACCTAGACATCAAAGCAGCCTTCATATGGGGATAGGAATTATAATCATCTGAAGGCAAATCCAGCAGTGTATCCCGCCCCTCACTAAGGAACCGTCCCCACAACCCCACTCCCCAATCCTTCTCAGGGACCCGGTGGGAAGACATGGCTACCTCATAGGCCTTAAACCACTGCCCTATGTCATCATTCTTGAAGAATTCCTTAACCACATCCTTGGGTATGTACACCCTTGATTCTGTCTGCACTGACGGTGTGCTGCCACCATAGACTCTAAACTCTTAGCTTTCAGATCTAATTTCCTCAACTTTGTTTCATGCTCCATTTGTATTCTTCTCTCTTCCAGAGCCAGCTTTTTGCTCTCTAGCTCCAGCTGCCTATTCAATTTGAGCTTTGCCATTTCCATTTCGTGCATCCTACCCTCTCTTATATCTGCCAGCTCCTCTGGAGATATACTTTTCCTAGAAACACTGCTACCAGCAGAGGAAGGGCTTCTCCTTCCTCCTGAGCCCACTGGCCCAACCAGTTGTTCATCTGCATTATCATCATCAGTGGCTTTCCTTGCTTCTACCCAGGCCCTCAGCGCCTTGTAGAAGTGTGTCTTATTTTTACATCCAGTTGAAGAAACATTAAACTTTTTGCAAAAGAATTTCAACTGTGATAACGTGTAGCTGTCTAGTTTCTCTTCTTCCCATTCAACTTCGGTACCAACAGAGACTATGGATGCTGCTTTCTCCACCATGGTAAAGCTTGGCAGTGCTCAAAAATAGACAGTCCCAAAAAGAAATCTACCAACAAGTATTGGTTGCGTTTAAGGTCTGCACTCACTAAGTAGTGTTCACCAATCACTGTACATGAGTCACAAATGCAAATACAGAATCTTTACCGCTGACCACCAATGTTAGAATCCGGGTTCTCTGGTTGACACAGGTAGGTACTTGTGACAAGCAGGGAACCTTTCCTCTAGTCAGGGTAAGGGGTTACACTCCCAAAATAACCCCTGCTCACCCTCTACGTAGCTTGGCGCGAGCAGACAAGGCTTATCTCAGAGCGTTATAGGTTAAGCATTTGTGAACACATACAGTAACCAAGTGACAACACTACAAATGGACACCACACAGGTATTTATATTAAAAATAAGGATTCTTTATATAGGATTATCACAAGACCATTAAACGATTAAAAATACACAATACGGTTGCTTAGTTGGTAGAAGATTGCTTAGTTTCTCTTAAGTTCTTAAATGCGACACTTTAAGTCAATGTACCTTAGATGCGACACGCAGGGCAACGAAAGTGTTGCAGCGATGCAGATGCGTTGAAGTTCTTGGTGCAAAAGAAATAAAGACGGGATCTTCCAGATGCGTTACGCTTCTCCGATGTTGCGAGAAGGCTCGACTCGATGCGTCAGCTACAGCGGCGTCACCTTTGGCGAGATGCGACGACAGCGGCCTTGGCAGCGGCACTCTTCTCCGACGTTGCGAGACGCTTCCGCTCGATGCGAAGCTGCAGCGGCGACACCCCTTTCTGCGAGATGCGACAAAAGCGGCTCCGACGGAGGCACGCTTCTCCGTGGATGCGAGGCGCTTTTCTGGATGCGGTGCAATGTGACAACTACGATGGCTGCGATGGCGACACGCTTACTCCTCGATGCGAGACTCTCCTCTCGATGCGGTGCAATGCGACAGCTACAATGGCTGCGATGGCGACACGCTTCTTCTGCGTTGCGAGACACTTCCGGAATGATGCGAGACGCTTCCGCTTGATGCGATGCTGCAGCGGCGACACTCTCTGCGAGATGCGACGGCAACAGCTCCGACAGCGGCAAACTTCTCTTCCTTGCGTCGCGCTTCCAGCTCCTTGCGACACGCATTCCCTCAGAAGGCCCAACAACAGCAGCAGACACTTCCAAAAGACTCTGGGGAGCTGGAGATGAAGCCCACTGGTCCTGGGACTTCGTTCAGGGGGCAAGCTCAGTTCAAGCCCTTGGAGATCTTTTCAAAGCACAAGTTGAAGCAAAGTCTTTAGTAGTCTTTCTCCTCTCCTTCAGCAGCAAGGCAACCACTGCAGGCTAATCCCCCGGGTCAGGGACAGTACTCCTCCTACAGCTTTCCCAGTTCCTTCTCCTCTGGCAGAGGTTCTTCTTGTTTCAGCAGGATCTGATCTAATTTCTTGGGAGCAGGGTACCAATACTTATACCCCTAATTCCTTTGTTCCTCTGGGGGTAGAGGGGCCTTTGCCCAATCCAAACCAGTTCTTGAGCACTCTGTTGACATGACTCTGCCTTTCTATTCAGGGTGCAGGGCAGAGACATCAGCTGCTCCGCAGGAGGTGGAGCCAGCATTGTGGTAGCAGAGCACAACCCTAGTCAGAGCCCAGGTGTACTCCTCCCACCCATCTGACTGCCAATCTTCCTATTCGCCACCAGGCTACCTAGCCCTGCCCCTCTGGGTTTCCCCAGCCCTGCCACTCACACAACCAGACAGGCAGATACATCATAGCAGAGGCGGGCTGAAATGGTCAGGCAAGCAAATACCAACTTTATAAAAGTGGTATTTGCAAACAAAGAATATTAAAATAAACTTTACTAAAAGATGTATTTTATTATTCTGAGTTCAGGCATAGTAAACTCGAATTTCTACCATGTTCCCTGGGCCAGTTAGGATCATAGGATGTAACAATTCTAACAGCCCATTCTGGCCTATGGAGAACAGGTAGCCTTACAATAGTGAAAAACGAAAATGGCTGTAATTCACTATTAGGACATGCCACACACATCAGGGCTTGTCCTACCTTATGCTTACAATGCACCCTGCCCTTGGGCCTACCATAGGGGTGACTAATATGAAGTTAAGGGAAGGTTTAGGGACTGGGAAGTGGGTGCACTTGCCCAGTCAGCATGACAGTACCAGACTGCACGCAGGTTCTGCAATGGCAGACCTTAGACACATTTTACCAGGCCGCTTCTGTGGGTGGCACAACCAGTGCTGCAAGCCCACCAGCAGCATTTGTATTTACAAGCCCTGGGCACTCCTGGTGCACTTTACTGGGGTCTATCAGTAAACCAAATAAACCAATCATGGAATCCAACCAACATATACATTTTAAATAAGGAGCACTTGCACTGGTTGGCAGTGGCACAGTGCTCTGAGCAGCTAACACCAGCAAAACACATGAGGCACAGCGACAAAAAGTGGAAGGGAGACTCACGCCAAGGTGCCAGGTCTAACACGTGTCCCCTCCAGCTGAAAAGTGGGGAGAGCTACCCTACCCCAGGGAGTTCCTCATCACTAAGGCGGAAAAATCTGGACAGACCGTCAGCATTGGCGTGATCTGTACCAGGGCGATGCTCCACCGTGAAATCCATACCCTGTAGGGAAATGGACTACCTCAACAGCTTTGGATTCTCACCCCTCATATGCATCAACCATCTCAGGGGCCTGTGGTCTGTCTGAACCCGGAAGTCAGACCCAAACAGGTATGGTCTTAGCTTCTTCAGCGCCCAGACAACAGCAAATGCCTCACGCTCAATAGCACTCCATCTCTGTTCCCGTGGTAGTAACCTCCTGCTAATAAAGGCTACAGGTTGATCTAGGCCCTCTTCATTAATCTGTGAAAGAACAGCCCCCACACCATGCTCTTAAGCGTCTGTCTGAACGATAAATTCTTTGGATAAGTTGGGAGCCAAAAGCACGGGCGCCGTGCACATAGCAGCTTTCAGGGCCTCAAAAGATTTCTGACAGGTGTCAGTCCAGATCACCTTCCTGGGCTGTTTCCTTGAAGTCAGCGCTGTCAAGGGGGCAACAATGTTGCCATACCCCTTGACAAACCTCCTATAGTACCCGGTGAGACCTAGGAAGGCTCTCACCTCTGTCTGGGTTTTGGGCGACTCCCAATTCAGGATGGTTTCTATCTTGGGTTGAAGGGGTGCCACCTGGAGACTCCCAACTTGGTGCCCCAAGTACACCACTGAACCCTGCCCGATCTGGCACTTACTCGCCTTGATCGTGAGGCCTGCCCTCCGCAGCGCCGTCAACACTTCCCAGAGGTGGCGCAGGTGTTCCTCCCACGTGGAGCTAAACACTGCGATGTCATCCAGGTAGGCTGCACTGAACGAATCCAGCCCAACCAACACCTGGTTGACCAACCTCTGGAAGGTGGCAGGGGCATTTTTCATCCCAAAGGGCATAACCCGTAACTGGTAATGCCCATCAGGGGTGGAAAATGCTGACCTCTCTTTGGCCCCCTCGGTCAAGGCGATCTGCCAATACCCAGACGTTAGATCAAACGTGCGGAGGTAGTTGGCAGCTCCTAGCCGATCTATGAGTCCATCAGCTCTGGGGATGTGGTGTGCGTCAGTCCTAGTGACTGAATTGAGTCCTCTGTAGTCCACACAGAACCGGAGTTCGGATGTGGCTCCCGGCGCTGCAGCCTTTGGGACCAAGACCACTGGGCTGGCCCAAGAACTGCTTGAGGATTCAATTACCCCAAGGGCAAACATCTTGGAGACCTCCTCCTTGATGCAGGTCCTTACCCTGTCAGTCACTCTGTAGGCCTTGTGCCTCACAGGTGGACTATCCCCAGTGTCTACATCATGGACGCACCACTCAGTGACACCGGGAACCAGGGAAAACAGGTCAGAAAATTGTCCCAGCAGCTGGCGACAATCATTCTGTTGCTCAGGGGTCAGGCCGGAAGAGAGAATGACACCATCCACTGACCCATCTTGCTCCTTGACTGACAGGAGGTCAGGAAGAGGCTCGGTGTCCTCCTCCATCCCAGCATCTGTCGCTAAGAGCATGCCCACTTGGGACCTCTCCAAGTGGGGCTTGAGACGGTTGAGATGTAGGACCCTTAAGGGTTTCCTAGGAGAATTCAGGTCCACCAAGTAGGTAACAGGACTCTTGCACTCCACAACCTCAAAGGGACCGGTCCACTTATCCGGGAGCGCACACGGCTCCACGGGGGCCAAGACCCACACCTTCTGTCCAGGCTGAAGCTCTACCAGAGTGGCATTCTGGTCGTACCAACGCTTCATCTCCTCCTGGCTGGCTTCCAGGTTTGCCTCAGCAAGTTCCCTGAAACGCCTAGTCTGGTTTCTGAAGGCCAGCATGTAGCTATATACATTCTGGGGAGGTTTCCTGGGAGATTGCTCCCAGCCTTCCTTGACCAGACTTAGAGGTCCTCTCACTGGGTGTCCGTACAGAAGCTCAAAGGGACTGAACCCTAGAGACTTCTGTGGCACCTCTCTGTAAGCAAAGAGGAGGCATGGTAAGAGGACGTCCCACTTACGCCTCATGGGTTCCTCAAGATCCATTATCATGCCTTTTAGGGTTCGGTTGAATCTCTCAACCAACCCGTTTCCTTAGGGGTGGTAAGGTGTGGTGAACTTGTAGGTTACACCACACTCTTGCCAAAGGGATTTCATATACTTAGATATGAAATTGGTACCTCGGTCAGACACCACCTCTAGAGGGAATCCCACTCGGGAGAAAATTCCTATCAGCGCTCTTCCCACCACGGGGGCCGTCACTGTCCTCAGAGGGATGACTTCCAGGTACCGGGTGGCATGGTCCACCAGGACCAGGATGAACCTATTGCCCATCGCTGTCCAGGGGTCTAGTGGCCCTGTAATGTCAATCCCCACTCGCTGGAATGGGGTACCGACCACAGGGAATGGTTGGAGTGGAGCCTTCTGCTTCCTTCCACTCTTCTCACTTGCCTGGCAAGTTTGGCATGTTCTGCAGTGAGTATCTGAACTCCTGCGCATTTGGGGCCAAAAGAAGTGGGTGACAATCCTTTCAAAGGTCTTGTCCTGCCCCAAATGTCCTGCTAATGGCACATCGTGAGCCAGGCCCAGTAGGAAGGCTCTGAAGCGCTGAGGTACCACCAGCACACGGGCTGACCCAGGCTCAGCAACCTTAGGCTCAGAATACAGGAGGTCGTTCTCCCAGTAAATGAAGTGTGTTCCAGACTGATCACCGTTGGCCTGGTCTGCAGCCTGCTGCCGCATACCCACAAGAGAAGGGCATTCCTTCTGCTCCCTGCAGAATTCCTCCCTGGAGGGTCCTCCTTCCTGCTGCCAATAGGTCAGCTCAGTCAGGTCCCCCAGTTCAGCTATCTGTTACCCTGTGGGTTCCAGGGCATCCCCCTCAAGGTCTGCTCCCTCCTGGACCGTGGGAACTCCAGGGGCCGGTTTCCTGCGCCCCCTGCTCCTTCTCTTTAAGGCCGGTCCCTGGGCCTCCCTCTCAGGCTCCAGGACCTCTTGAGTACCTCTACTGGCTGCCATGGACCGTGTGGTGACACACGCCCAATCCGGCATACCCAACATCTCCAGGTGAGCACTCCGCTCCACCTTAGCCCAAGGTGAGCTCTCCAAGTCATTCCCTAACAGACAGTCTACAAGCATGGTGGGCCTCACAGCTACCTGAAGAGTACCAGAGAACCCCCCCACTGAAAGGGAACCTGAGCCACTGGGCAGTGACTCTCGGTGTTGTCGGCGGCAACAACCGGATAGAATGCTCCTGGGACAACCTGCTCCTGAAACACCAGGTGGTGCTTGACAGCTGTCACACTGGCTCCTGTGTCTCTGAGAGCTTCAACCCTATGGCCATTTATGGTCACCCACTGCCTGTATTGTTTAGTGTTCTCAGGCAGCTGGGTTTGGGGGACCACTTCACAGTCTCCTAATGAGACAAGGGACATCTCTGAGGGACCCCACCCACCTTGGACACCCATCTCCTCCCCCAGGGCTACACTAGTCACCTGCCGGGATGGAGCACCAGTGGGTGCTGGTTTACCAAACAATGGACACTTCACATCAGAGGCAAAATGCCCCATGTTACCACACTTGTAACATCTGATGGGCCCCTTCTGAACAGGTGTACCTGTCGGGGCCCCGGTCGGCTTCTGTGGTGGGGGAGGCTGAGAACCTTTCCCTTGGTTCCCTTGGAGATTACTTTGGGGCCTCTTCTGGAACTCCCTCTGTTTACCCTTGTCCCCCCCACTCTTCTGCTGGGGACCCTGCCCACCTTTGGCGGAATCTCCCACTTGACCCTTGTGGACCCTTGTACTGACCCAGCGGTCCGCCTCCTCAGCAAGCTTCCTAGGGTTAGTCAGCCTACTATCAATCAGGTGCTGGCGTAGCTCAGGAAAACAATTACTAGACAAGTGCTCCCATGCCATTAAATCAAGAAGCCCTTGAAAATCATTAACTTTGCTACCCTTCACCCAACCATCCAGTGCTGTGCAAAAAAAAGTCACATATTCAACATACGTACTGTTTGGAATCTTGGTGCAACCCCTGAACCTTTGCCTATACAACTCAGGGGTCAACCCATACCTAGACATCAAAGCAGCCTTCATATGGGGATAGGAATTATAATCATCTGAAGGCAAATCCAGCAGTGTATCCCGCCCCTCACTAAGGAACCGTCCCCACAACCCCGCTCCCCAATCCTTCTCAGGGACCCGGTGGGAAGACATGGCTACCTCATAGGCCTTAAACCACTGCCCTATGTCATCATTCTTTAAGAATTCCTTAACCACATCCTTGGGTATGTACACCCTTGATTCTGTCTGCACTGACGGTGTGCTGCCACCAGAGGGAGTAGACTCTAAACTCTTAGCTTTCAGATCTAATTTCCTCAACTTTGTTTCATGCTCCATTTGTATTCTTCTCTCTTCCAGAGCCAGCTTTTTGCTCTCTAGCTCCAGCTGCCCATTCAATTTGAGCTTTGCCATTTCCATTTTGTGCATCCTACCCTCTCTTCTATCTGCCAGCTCCTCTGGAGATATACTTTTCCTAGAAACACTGCTACCAGCAGAGAAGGGCTTCTCCTTCCTCCTGAGCCCACTGGCCCAACCAGTTGTTGATCTGCATTATCATCATCAGTGGCTTTCCTTGCTTCTACCCAGGCCCTCAGCGCCTTGTAGAAGTGTGTCTTATTTTTACATCCAGTTGAAGAAACATTAAACTTTTTGCAAAAGAATTTTAACTGTGATAACTTGTAGCTGTCTAGTTTCTCTTCTTCCCATTCAACTTCGGTACCAACAGAGACTATGGATGCTGCTTTCTCCACCATGGTAAAGCTTGGCAGTGCTCAAAAATAGACAGTCCCAAAAAGAAATCTACCAACAAGAATTGGTTGCGTTTAAGGTCTGCACTCACTAAGTAGTGTTCACCAATCACTGTACATGAGTCACAAATGCAAATACAGAATCTTCACCGCTGACCACCAATGTTAGAATCCAGGTTCTCTGGTTGACACAGGTAGGTACTTGTGACAAGCAGGGAACCTTTCCTCTAGTCAGGGTAAGGGATTACACTCCCAAAATAACCCCTGCTCACCCTCTAGGTAGCTTGGCGCGAGCAGACAAGGCTTATCTGAGAGCGTTATAGGTTAAGCATTTGTGAACACATACAGTAACCAAGTGACAACACTACAAATGGACACCACACAGGTATTTATATTAAAAATAAGGATTCTTTATATAGGATTATCACAAGACCATTAAACGATTAAAAATACACAATACGGTTGCTTCGTTGGTAGAAGATTGCTTAGTTTCTCTAAAGTTCTTAAATGCGACACTTTAAGTCAATGTACCTTAGATGCGACACGCAGGGCAACGAAAGTGTTGCAGCGATGCAGATGCGTTGAAGTTCTTGGTGCAAAAGAAATAAAGACGGGATCTTCCAGATGCGTTACGCTTCTCCGATGTTGCGAGAAGGCTCGACTCGATGCGTCAGCTACAGCGGCGTCACCTTTGGCGAGATGCGACGACAGCGGCCTTGGCAGCGGCACTCTTCTCCGACGTTGCGAGACGCTTCCGCTCGATGCGAAGCTGCAGCGGCGACACCCCTTTCTGCGAGATGCGACGACAGCGGCTCCGACGGCGGCACGCTTCTCCGTGGATGCGAGGCTCTTTTCTGGATGCGGTGCAATGTGACAACTACGATGGCTGCGATGGCGACACGCTTCCTCCTCGATGCGAGACTCTCATCTCGATGCGGTGCAATGCGACAGCTACAATGGCTGCGATGGCGTCACGCTTCTTCTGCGTTGCGAGACACTTCCGGAATGATGCGAGACGCTTCCGCTTGATGCGATACTGCAGCGGTGACACTCTCTGCGAGATGCGACGGCAACAGCTCCGACGGCGGCATGCTTCTCTTCCTTGCGTCGCGCTTCCAGATCCTTGCGACACGCAGTCCCTCAGAAGGCCCAACAACAGCAGCAGACACTTCCAAAAGACTCTGGGGAGCTGGAGATGAAGCCCACTGGTCCTGGGACTTCGTTCAGGGGGCAAGCTCAGTTCAAGCCCTTGGAGATCTTTTCAAAGCACAAGTTGAAGCAAAGTCTTTAGTAGTCTTTCTCCTCTCCTTCAGCAGCAAGGCAACCACTGCAGGCCAATCCCCCAGGTCAGGGACAGTACTCCTCCTACAGCTTTCCCAGTTCCTTCTCCTCTGGCAGAGGTTCTTCTTGTTTCAGCAGGATCTGATCTAATTTCTTGGGAGCAGGGTCCCAATACTTATACCCCTAATTCCTTTTTTTCCTCTGGGGTAGATGGGCCTTTGCCCAGTCCAAACCAGTTCTTGAGCACTCTGTTGACATGACTCTGCCTTTCTATTCAGGGTGCAGGGCAGAGACATCAGCCGCTCCGCAGGAGGTGGAGCCAGCATTGTGGTAGCAGAGCACAACCCTATTCAGAGCCCAGGTGTACTCCTCCCACCCATCTGACTGCCAATCTTCCTATTCAACACAAGGCTACCTAGCCCTGCCCCTCTGGGTTTCCCCAGCCCTGTCACTCACACAACCAGACCAGACAGGCAGATACACATCATAGCAGAGGCGGGCTGAAATGGTCAGGCAAGCAAATACCAACTTTCTAAAAGTGGTATTTGCAAACACAGAATATTAAAATTAACTTTACTAAAAGATGTATTTTATTATTCTGAGTTCAGGCATACTAAACTCGAATTTCTACCATGTTCCCTGGGCCTGTTAGGATCATAGGATGTAACAATTCTAACAGCCCATTCTGGCCTATGGAGAACAGGTAGCCTTACAATAGTGAAAAACGAAAATGGCTGTAATTCACTATTAGGACATGCCACACACATCAGGGCTTGTCCTACCTTATGCTTACAATGCACCCTGCCCTTGGGCCTACCATAGGGGTGACTAATATGAAGTTAAGGGAAGGTTTAGGGACTGGGAAGTGGGTGCACTTGCCCAGTCAGCATGACAGTACCAGACTGCACGCAGGTTCTGCAATGGCAGACCTTAGACACATTTTACCAGGCCGCTTCTGTGGGTGGCACAACCAGTGCTGCAAGCCCACCAGCAGCATTTGTATTTACAAGCCCTGGGCACGCCTGGTGCACTTTACTGGGATCTGACAGTAAACCAAATAAACCAATCATGGAATCCAACCAACCTATACATTTTAAATAGGGAGCACTTGCACTGTGGCACTGGTTGGCAGTGGCACAGTGCTCTGAGCAGCTAACACCAGCAAAACACATGAGGCACAGCGACAAAATGTGGAAGGGAGACTCATGCCAAGGTGCCAGGTCTAACAGAAATCTGTACGGGCAATTCCCATTATCGAACATTTTTGGGAGGAAGAAATAAAAATCATGAAAACCCCATATTCGGTGCCAGCAATCCTTCCCAGGATTGATAAAAAATATAAAGCCCCTGACGATGCACCTGCATATTTAGTGGGACAGCCCAGGTCTGATTCTGTTATCACCCAGGCTGCGCAACGAAGATCGTGGAATGCTTCTGTACCAATTACTGTGCCGCCTGATAAGGATGGAGGACTTTTAGACAACATTGGAAAGAGGTTCACCACCATTGCTTGTGCGTCGGTGCGTGCCGTAAATTCCGTAGCAATTGTAGGAAGATATGACTATCAAATGTGGTTTGATGTGGCATCATATCTCGTTTTTTTTCTTTTTCCTGACTATAAGAAACAGGAGACAAGAAAGATTCTGCCGGAAGCTGAATGGTCAGGCTCTGAGATTATCGATATATATATATATATATATTCACTGAAAAAAACATAGGTTTCACACACGTTATAGTTAGGAATTAGCATTTAAAAAACCTTGCAAATTCACTGATGTCATTTGAGATGTCATCAGTGATGTCATGAGTGATGTCACTGACCATGTCATGAGTGATGTAATATGTGACGTCATCAGCAGTGCATTGCGGGCGCGCGAGTTATAGTTAGCTGAACTAACTATAACGGGGGAATTTCAATGGTTTTGTACAAGTGAAAAGTCCAGCTAACTATAACACCCCTGAAACCTATGGTTTTTTTTAGTGAATTTCTGAGGTTTTTTAAATGCTAATTCCTAACTATAACGTGCCTGAAACCTATGGTTTTTTCTGTGAATTTCAAAGGTTTTTTAAATGCTAATTTCTAACTATGCCTACAGAGATAGGACATGTGAAGAAAGAAGAAAAAATGCACAGAAAGAAAAAAAAGAAGTGCAGAAAGAAGCAACAGAAGTCCTCAAAGACGAAGAAAAGTGCAGGAAGAAGGATAACGTGCAGAAAGAACAAAAAGAAGAGCAGAAAGAAGCCTTGTTGCAAAATCATCCTGTACCCTCAACTTTTTCAGACGGATACTGGTGGAAACTGAGTCTGACTAACCAGTCCTAGAGCCAGTGCTATGTTAAAAGACACTTAGAATACAGTGAAAACACCTACATACACTAGGGAACATTATGCGTTGGGGTCCCCCTGTGATTAGCATGACCTCATCTGTAAGCCCCTAGTATATAATAGGGCAGGGGGATTAAAACTACCTCTTAAAACAGGCCACAGGGCGTTTTTGCACACGTTAACTCAGGCCCCGTCCCCTCCCTTCACCACTGTGTAAACACGCCCTGTGTCCGTTTTTAGTTGGGAGATTAAGTTCATTTGAATCCTGAGGGTCCCTAGGGTCCAACTAGCCCACTAGGTACCTCCAGTAAGTGCCACAGAGCTGCGTTGCAGAGAGGTGTAAAAAGTGGCACGGCCAGGACCACCTCTCTGCAATGCAGCTCAGTGGCGCTTACTGGAAGCACTTGGTGGGCTAGTTAGCCCCCAGGGGCCCTCAGTATTGAAGGAAAATGATATCCCCAATTTAAAACGTGCCATAGTGCGTGTTTGCACATGTCACCTCAGGCCCCGTCCCCTCCCTTCACCACTGTGTAAACGCGCCCTGTGGCTGTTCTAAGTTGAGAGATTAAGTCCCCTTGAATCCTAAGGGTCCCTAGGGTCAAACTAGACCACTAGGTACCCCCAGAAAGCGCCACAGAGCTGCATTGCAGAGAGGTGTAAAAAGGGGCTTGGCCTCAGAACACCTGTCTGCAGCGCAGCTCCCTGGTGCATACTGGAGATGCCTGTTGGGCTAGTTGGCCCTCAGGGACCCTCAGTATTGAAGAGGAATTAGATCCCCAACTTACAACTCGCCAGGGCGCGTGGCCTCCGGCACGATGCCAGTCTTTTATTTATTTTAATTTTTTAAGAAGGGGGGCTGTGTGGTTCCCCTTCTTATTCTAATTTATTGGCCCTGATGACCCCATCCCCCAGGGCCTGTCTCCTAATTATATTTTTTTGACCCCAATCCCAAGGGCCGGCTACTGTTTTTTATTATTTTTAAAAAATAAATATTTATAGACACACCTAGGACATGCTGGACAAACCGTACGTACCTATCACCATGACGATTTGCGTGATATTCATTAAAAGGCGACTATGCATACAATGAATCCACGTGGAATGTATTTACACCACTAGTGAAGCTCTGACATGTCTGATGCCCTCCCGTGCCTAATCCCGGTAGACACCCTTGTCGTTTATTTATACAAACATGGGTAGCTATTGACGGGCACATTTAATACACATGCACACCAAGCCATTCAAAGGGGATTCGACAAAAATTCGACCAAAACTTTGCAAGAAACCCCCCTCACGGTTAATAAAACACACATCATCTGCCGGATGTGTAATACTTTTTATTTTACTCTCTGGAAAGGGGACGAACATCACTTGAGAGTCACAGCGCGCTCCTGGCAGAGCCCAATGCTGTGTTACACCCACCATTGCCTGCTGAGTGCCACACACCTCTGTGTTGTATTCCACTAGCTAGTGCATATGCTATGACACTCTCTAGCCCATGTGCACTGTAACACCACCCTGTGAATATGTCATGCCACACTTGTCTTCGCATGGGTTATATTGCCCCATCTAACGTGCCTTCCTCGATGCCTATGTTATAACGCACAGTGCTATGCCATACATATTACAATCTGGGATCCATATCTTTGTCACAGTGCATATGCAACGTTACACTCCCCAGCACATATTTTATATTACAACTTTAGAGACTAGTTAGGTTACACAACACTGCCCTATGCATATTACACTCCAAGGCGCATATCGCATAGCACGCGCTAGTGCCTGTGCTATCTCGCGCTCTCCAATGAATCTGTCATTGCGCACAATGTATTGCATATTATATTTCACGCCCGGTTCATCTTATATCACACTTTTTGGTGCATAGTTTATACCATACACTATATCTAGTTTTCATTTTCAATCGTGCTCTCAGGACTATGTTCTATATAACACTGTGTTCACCTACCCTTTTCACGGGCATTACATTTTGCGATAGGGGGTGGAGGGTCAGGGGGTGTTTCTGCCAAGTGAGCCCGGAGTCACAGTCACAAACGTCCTCTTCTTGCTGAATAAAAGTGAGATTATGCTGCATACTTGTTCATATTTTAAGTAGTTCGCACAGACACACGTTTTAAAAACAATAAAGTTCCTAATACCCGCCTTCTCTGAACAGTTAGCTTGCTGCCCCATCCCCCTCCTCCCTATCCTCTGTTGTGTGAATCCATGGACTAGCCTCCTCCCTCCTGCCATGCATGGTCTGATGTGCTGCCACTGCCCTCAATTTAGTATGATGTACCAGTCCACTCCTCCTGCCCTCCATTGCCCAATTCTATGCCCCATCATTGACCTCCTGCTTAAACTCTGTGCTTAGCTTGCTGCCCCTATTCTCCTTCACCCTGCCCTCCGATGTCTTTGTGTATGCCCCTGCTCCATCCTTTTTGCCCACCATGTTCCATGGACCTGCCACTCCCCTCCCACCTGCCTAGCATTGTCAGATGACTGTAACCTGTCCCTGCCACCTCCACCCTGCCTGTCCACATGCCATGCCCCTATCCTCTTCCTCCTATCCTACATGGTCCATTGTACTGCCACACCCTTCTGCCCTCCCTGGTCTGTTGTGCTGCAACTGCTCCTCCTGCCTGCCCCGTGTGGTCTGTTGTGAGGCCCCTTCCCCTGAACTTTCTTGTCTGTGCACAGGTCCTGACCCTCCCATCTATCCTCCATCGTGCTTTGTGCATGCCCCTGCACCCTCCTTCTTGCCCATCATAGCCATTGTGCTACCACTAACCCTCCCACTTGCCATGCATGGTCTTCTGTGCTGCCATGGCCCCTCCCACCTTCCCTGTGTGGTCAGTTAGCTGCCCCTGAACCCCTCCCACCATCCCTCCATGGTCTGTGTGTATGCCATCACAGTCTCACTGTTGCTCTTCATGGTGTGTCTTGCTTCTAGTGCCCATCCTGCCTGACCTCCATGGCTATCTTGCTGCTCCTGCCCTGCCCCCTTGCCCCCAGCCCTCTGTTTACATGTGCAGACCCCTACTCCCTCCCTCCTGGCTTGTCTGTTCCATTGTAATGCCCCTGATCCATCCCTCCTGCCCTTTATGGTCTGTTATGCTGCAGCTTTCTCTCCTGTCTGTCCATTATGGTCCTGCCTCTTGCCCCTCTGTTCTCTGTTGTCCATGTGCATGGTCCTGTCCCCTCCCTCTTGCTTTCTATGGATTGTTGTGCTGCACTCCCGTCCCGCATGCCCTGTGTGGTGTATTGTGCTGCTGCAAACCCTGATGCCTGCCCTGCAGGGTCAGTTTGGTGCACCTCTCCATGTCCCTCCTGTCCTCTGTTATCCAAGTCCATGTCCCTACCCCATTTCCTTCCATGATCCAATGTACCATACTTGCGAACATTTTGAACTTGGTAAGAGGGAGATTTTGAAAAAAACTGGGGTATTGATTTTCCCCTTTGAGTTACATTGAAAAAGAGGAGATTGTAGACAGGAGACAGATCAAATAAAGCCCATTTGAGCTTAAAAACATTGGACGTTTCCTGGCTGAATCGGGTCTGTTGGCATGTATGGTTGTACTACCATTGCCTCTTCCTTCTGCCCACAATGGTCTATTACATTGCCACAGCCTCTCTTGCAAGTCCTGTATTGTTGGTTTGTTGCCCCTGCCCCCCTTTCCACTGCCCTCCATAGTCTGTTGTGCTGCCACGGCCCTTCCTGCCTGCTCAGTGTGGTTAAATTGTTGCCTTTGCACCCTCCTACCTGCCTTCAATTATCAGAGTCTGTGCCCCTGGCCTCTGCCTCTCAACAGTATCCTAATGAACAACTAGATTGCTAACATTCTATATTTATTACAAAAGTGTGGAACGCCTGACGTCATCTTGATGTAATCAAAACTGTAATACCTAGAGCATTTCCTTTAGAAATTACATATATGAGAGGGTCTTATTGGCATCAAAATTATGGTTAGTGCTCTAAAAGACTAAAATAAGGACATATTTTCTGAGTTTTCAAATAGCGAGAAAGCACTTTTAAATTATTTGTTACCTTTATGTTTTTTTATCCAGTTGACCACTTGATTAAATGTTGCACTTAGGGGAGAGGATGTGGTGTTACTTCCAGAACTGCAGACTTTGCAACTGGGGAACCAGGTTGGAGTTTCTGCTTCAGCTCGACATTCTGTGATGCTAGTCAAATCACTTAGTCTCCCCATGTCTACAACCAAAATGAATTTGTTCTTGTGTGATGTAACCAATGCTCATGTAAAGCACTCCAATACCTGACAAGTCTGCACTATATAACACTGCAAAAACACAAAATAATAAGTGTTTTGCACACTTCTGTCATTGGGCTATATTTGGGCTACATCTGGGTGATTTTGGGCTACATTTGGGCTCTTTTGTCTCCGGTGGCCATCTTGGGAGATTTATTTGTTATGAAGTTTCCTAATTTCCTCATGTACTGCAGTCTCCTCAGTAGGAAATGCTTTCAGTTTTTTACTTTGATTCCATCATGAAGGTATTCAGATATGTCACACATTTGCCATAAATTCTGAATGTTAGCACTCTAGTTGCTCATTAGATCACTGTAGTAAAACTACTGTTCACCATGGAAGTCTGCTCCTGGTATTAAAAGTGCATGTTTCAGTCTGCATGTCAGAATTTTTTAATGAAATAGAAGAGGATTTGAGAAGTCACTCAAAATGTGCCCTCATTTTCTTTCTTCAGCATTAATCATAATTTCTATGGCAAAATGAACCCCCTCATTGTGTTCCTTTTTAAATTAAATGTTTTAAGTGTTACCAGTTTATTCCAATCAAGATGGCTTCAGGTGTGCCATACTTTTGTCATAATGAAGACAGTAAGCGCTCTAGTTGTTTTTTTTTTTTGATAAACAAGTTTTTATTGTTTTTTGCAACAAAAACAGTGAGCTTTTCAGACCAACAATATACAGTAGTCCCACCTGGGAATCATTCCCCCTCTCAGCCCCCCCCCCCCGGACCACCCCCCCCCGCCCCCACCCCGCCCCACCAGATCACATTACATTTCCTAACCATTTCCCCCACACCCTACGATATTTTTTGTGGCAGCCCCGAGCTTGGTAAAGAGTCCGCTCCTGCGCCGCACACCAGTCCACTCCCGCGCTCCACCTGGTCAGGCTGGGCGGCTGCGGCTGTTTCCAGGCTGCCGCAATGTCCCGTTTTGCCACCATTAGCGCAGTCATAAGGAACACTTTTTCAGCACGGGTGCCGTCCAGGCCATCAGTGATACCCAATAGGATGTGTTTGGGGTCGTGTGGCACCTCCCACCCCAGGACATCCGTCAAGTCAGTTTCAATGCTACGCCAGTACCCCTCCAGTTCCGGGCATGACCATACCATATGGATGAAGTCGGCCTGGTCAAAGCTACAACGGGGGCAGGCTGCGTCAGGGGAAAGACCCGCACGGCGCATGCGCGCTGGTGTAAGGTATGCCGTATGCAGATAATAGATTTGAATGAGCCTCAGCTTGGCGGAGGCCGTTACCAGCCTGGGGGCCATAAGGGCGTCCCGCCAGTCGATCTCGTCTAAGGGACCCACCCATTCCTCCCATCGCTCCTTCAGACCCTCCTGGGGCACAGGGGTATTGTTAACAAGGGAACGATATATTCTGGATATGCCTCCCTTTCCTAGGTTACCCATCAGAACCTGAGCCTCTGGGGGGCTATGGTCCGGCAGCCGGATGTCCAGCGGGGTGTGTACCCGTATGGCGTGTCGCAATTGGAGGTACCTATAGAATTGGGATGAGTGGAGTGAAAAGCGCGCCTGCAGTTCAGAGTATGAGCACATGCGCCCCTCTCGCCACACGTCCCCCAGCTGGGAGATACCGAGCAAATCCCACGGTCCGAAGCCCTCCAGCCCTACAACCTCCCGCAACCATGTCCCATGCCAGAGAGGGGTGGCGCGCGTCAACGTCCCGGTCCACCCGGTGTGGCGGAGCGCTGCCCGCCAAGCCAGGAAAACCGCCCTAGTGATGTCGGGGCAGGAGGTGGGAACAGGGGCGCCGTACATGCGGTCCTGAACGCTGGAGGGACCCAGGGCTTCCAGCTCTACCCTGTAGGCCGGATCGGACCATCCCCCCCCGAACCAGTCATGGATGACCAGAAGCCGGGTGGCCAGGTAATAAAGGTAGAAGTTGGTCATACCAAGCCCCCCGTCAAAGGTGGGGAGGCGGCAGATCGGCAAGGCCAGCCTTGGCCTTCCACCACCCCAGAGGAACCTGGTGGCCATCCCGTCCAACTCGCGAAACCACGACCTCGGAAAGGACACCGGGGTGTTCTGCAGTACATACAGGAACCGAGGGAGGATCATCATTTTGTAGAGCGCCACGCGCCCCAGCGGGTTCAGTGGGAGCGAGTGCCACCGGGTGAGGTCCGCTTTGGCTTTTTTGACCAAAGGGGCCACGTTGAGTGCCCAGCTCAGTTCCGGGAGGAGGGAGACCCAGATGCCCAGGTATTTGAAAGACAATCGGCGGAGGGGAATCGTGGTCTGCCAATCGAAGCATTCGCGGGAGGGGTGAAGAGGCACGAGGACCGACTTGTGCGAGTTGAGGCAGAGGCCAGAGGCGCGGGCAAAGCAGCCCAAGATGTGGAGAGCCCGAGGACCCGAGCGCGCTGGGTCACCAAGGTACAGCAGGACGTCGTCCGCATAGAGGGCGATCCTGTCCTCCTCGAGGCCCGGCCACTCCCATCCCCGAATGAGAGGATCCGCTCTGATGAGGGCGGCAAGGGGCTCCATTGCGAGCGCGAAGAGGAGGGGTGAGAGCGGGCACCCCTGCCGTGTGCCCCGGCCGATCCGGAACGCTCCTGACAGCGCCCCATTAACCAACACTCTGGCGCGAGGGCGCGTGTACAGAACCCGCACCATCCCAACAAACTTGGGACCGAAACCCATATGAGCCAAGACATCGAACAGGTAGGGCCACCCCACCGAATCGAAGGCTTTCTCGAAGTCCGCCAGCAGGAGAGTGAGGTATGGAGATAGGCGGTGACGGTGCGCCAGGGCCACATGGAGGCGGCGGAGGCAATGGCGAGTGCCTCGATCCGGCATGAAGCCGCATTGGTCCGGGTGCACCAAACGCGACAGGAAGGGCCGGAGCCGCTGGGCCAGGACCGCGGCATATAGTTTGATATCGGTATTGATCACTGGGCGGCGGAGTGGATTTAGGCAGGACCACAATTGTGGCAATGTCGGCCTCCGGGGGGAAGGAGCCTCTCTCAACCGCCTCCGCGTACAGGGCACCCAGCCGTGGAACCAAATGCTCCTTGTAGGTGGCATAAAACTCCTGTGGGAACCCGTCCGGGCCGGGGGTCTTCCCGGCGGACGTGCGCCCTATCGCGTCTCCGATCTCCTCAGGGGAGATGGGAGCCTCCAGGCTCTCCCAATCACTCGGCCCCAGCCGGGGAAGGCTTAGGGCACCAGCGGCGAGCAAGGAAGCCAAAGACAGATCCGATGTCCGTGCCCGGTAGAGTTGTGAGTAGTACTGAGCGAAAGCGTCCGCTATAGCCACGGACGAAGACTGAAGCGCGCCACCCGAGTTGGTCACCGCCGGGATGATGCGTGATGCCCTGGGGTAAGTGGCCAGCCGGTGCAGAAGCGCCACATTTTTGTCGCCCCAGCCGTATACCCGCGCCACCGAGGAGTGCCAAAGAAGCTTAGCTGCGTCAAGCGACCGCTGACGAAACTCCTCGCGTAGGAGCCGTAGCTGCTGGGTCTCGGCCGGGTCGCCAGAGTGAGAGACGGATTGTTCCAGGCGTAGCGCCTGAGCCTCGCAGGCCGTGAGCCGCTGCAGCTGCGCCAGGCGGTGTTTCACCACCTGTGCCTTAGCAACCCCTCTAACCGTGGCCTTACAAGCCTCCCAGAGGGTGCCCGCCGAGGAGACCGATCCGTCGTTGTCGCCAAAGTAGAGTGCCAGCGCGGTCCCCACTTCCTTACGGAGCGTCTTGTCCTGCAAGAACCACGCATTGAAACGCCACATTTGGCGTGCACCGTGAGGTGGGGGGCCCAAACCCAGCAAAATCGGAGAATGGTCGGATATCCCCCGGGGAAGGATGCGGACGTCTTGGATTACCCAGACAGTCGGCCGAGGGGACAAAGATCGCGTCGATGCATGCCTGAGTGTGGTGGGCGGCCGAGGTGTGGGTATACTGTCGCGTGCGTGGGTGCCAGAGCCGCCACACGTCACAGAGGCCCTGTGCCTCTGCCCACCCGGCCAGCTGCTTCGCCCGCGCCGCGCGGGAGTCCGAGACCGGACCCGAAGAGTCGAGGTGCGGGGCCGAGACGGCGTTAAAGTCTCCTCCGAGAACAACAGTACCAGGTGGAAAAGCCGCTAGCCAGGACGCGGTCAGAGATAAGGCCGACGACAGCCCCGTGGATGGCACGTAAAGGGACAAGAGGCTGAGTGGCCGGCCCTCGAGCGTGCCGCTAATCGCAACCCCCCTCCCCTGGGAGTCATGGACCACTCGGGCCAACACAAAAGGGAAGGAACGGCGCAGGAGGACCGCAACCCCCCGCGACCCGTGCGAGAACCCGGAGTGCCACACCCGGTCGAATCCGAAGCGCGCCAAAAAGGGACAGTTCTCACCGAGGAGGTGGGTTTCTTGAAGCAGGAGCACATCCGCACCCGCGCGCTGGGCGTATTTGAGGACAGCAGTGCGCTTAAGCCGGTCCAGCAGGCCGTTCACATTCCAGGACAGGATGCGCACCTGGGCTTTGGGGGCTAAATCAGCCATGGCAGCAGTGGGAATGGAGCGTGCCGGGAAGGGGGCAGGCGGGGGGCACCGGGGGGATACCCTTGGACCCGGGTGTCAGCAGAGGGGGCACGGAGCGTTCAGGCCCCTGAGGGACCATGGAGCCCCCACCGGGGGAAGCGAGCGGACAGCGGCGGAGGGTGAGCGGCAGTAGAGCGTGCAAATGGAGCTGAGTGAAGGGACCCGACGCCGCGCGCCGCGCAGCGCTGTGTGAAAGGCTCAGTAGGTAACAGTGCAAACCCAAACAAAACAGTCTCGTGAAGAGAAACCCCAAACAAACCCCCAACCCCAACTTCAACCCCCCACCCCCCACCCTACACTTCAAAACCAGAAGCATCTGTCGCCCGAACAGAACCAACAGTCACAAGACCCCAAGCTCAGGTGCTCGGGTATAAAGAGCGTAGTGGACCCCTCCTGAAGTACGGATTACAATGTGCTGACCTGGGCTGGCACTGGGGAGCACAAGAATGTGGAGCCCCCCGCCCCCGTTCTCGGGCAAGGCTGTTACCCTCCCCGCAACTGCAAGAGACAAAGAAATAAGGTCATATAGCGGGACTGCGAGAAAGGTGTGATGAGTCAATGTGCGTGTTGAGGGGGGTCGCAGATCCGGTCGGCCCAGGTGATGCTCGGCGCCGGGATCCCCCGGCCGCCCGGGAGGAGGCTTCAGAAGAGGCGGAGGAGTCTCTCATCGGTCTGCCAGAAGCGCTCACAGACCGGGCCTTGATGACTGCAGCACCTCGCCGCTGCCGGGAGCGTGTGCGCTTCCCGCGCCGCGGCCGCTGGGACCCAGCCACAACGGGGCACCCGGGCCTTGCAACGGGCGGCCCTCCGCCCGGCTGCCGCAGAGGCCGCTCCTCGGTAAGCCATGTCCAGGCTGCCCTGGGGGTATCAAAGAACAGCGTCTTACCCTGAAAGACAAGTCGGAGGCGGGCCGGAAACTGGAGCTGGTATTGAAGGCCCAGGGAGCGCAGCTGCTGCTTCACCTCCGTGTATGAACGGCGCTGCTCCTGGACCTCCCGGGTGTAGTCTGGGAAAATCATAATAGTGTGGTTGTCATAGGCCAGTTTGCCGCTCACCCGAGCCTCCCGCAGAATGGCATCTCTGTCCCTGAAGTTAAGGATCCGAAGAATGAAGGGGCGTGGGGGGGCCCCCACCGGAGGTTTGGACGCCAGCGACCGATGCGCCCTCTCCACCACGAACCAGGTTGACAAGCTGCCCGCCGGCATCCAGGATTTAAACCAGGCCTCTAGGAAGTCGTCGGCCCGGCCCGACTCGACCCCCTCCGGAAAGCCCACCAAGCGAAGGTTGTTGCGGCGGGCGCGATTTTCGGCATCCTCCGCCCGCCTGTGTAGTTCCTTGGAGTGGGTCGTGAGCTCCCGGACCTGGTCTTGTAATTGATGGATGTCGTCCTCCGTCGCGGAGATCCGCGATTCGGCCTCCGTGATGCGGGCCGTGGCGTTGCGGAGATCCTGCCTCAGAAGCGCAACATCTATCTTCACCTCCCCAACCATCCCTTCCAGCGAGGTGCGAGAGGCATCGATCGCGTGCAGGATGGTGGCCAAGTCCTTGTTGGGGGCGGGCGCCTCCCCTCCGCCGGCACCCGGGGGGTCCGGAGTCGCAAAGCGGTCAATCTTCGTTTGGTGGGATGTTGCCAGCTGCTTAGGGCCTTTGTCCTTGCCCATGGTGGATCAACGCGTCTCGCCCTCCGAGGCCGGGCCAGCACCGCCCCGCGTCCTGCGCCGCTGGCAGTCCCAGAAGAAGGCCCCCGGGCAAGCTGCGACACTCGGGCCGCAACAACGCCGTCCACGGCCTCAATCCGTAGGGCCAGTCCAGCAGCCCGGAGCACCGCTACTGCCCCCGCTCCCGGGATGCAGAGGTCACAGGGCGCCCCCGTCCAGCCCACCGCAGCCCCGTGGGCCACCTCGCCAGGCAGGGGGGACGAGGGGCAATGGGCAGAGGGGCCCCCTCGGCAGCAGCCCCCCAGCAGGCGGCACTGGGCGGAGCCAGTCCAGCGTCGCCCCCCCGTCAGGTCGCCACCGCGGGCGCCAGAGCGCAACACCGCCCCATGTACGGGGGCCTTCCACAGGATCCAGGGGGGGCCGAGCCTCCACGGGGGACCCCGCCAGCAGCAAATCACCACAATACGCTCGGAGCAGGAGGGCCGGGGGGGGCAGAGGAAGGCAGTCCTCCGGAGGATGCACCAGTCCACAGGCCAGGGCGCGACAATATGGCTGATCCGGGCCCAGCCCCACGAATTCCCACCACTCGGGCCGATCCGCCCGCCGATCAGGGCCCCGGGCCGGGGAAGGTCCAGGGAGGCGCTTAGGAGCTGTCGCCCCCCCCCCCCGACTCACCCGCGATGTGCCACAGGCCGAGGTGCCTCTCCGCGGGCTTCTCCCGCCTCCGGACAGCCGCCAGCAAACAGAGGCCTGCGCCCCTCGTGCAGCGCCGCGGGCGCTCGTAGCAGGCGCCACCGGCCGAGTGCGCGCCCCCGTCGCAGTGACTCTTGCAGGCGGCAGAACTCAGTCCCCAGGGCACAGAGGCAGCCCAAAGTAGCAGCGAGGGTAGGGCTACGACTCCGCAGCAGGTGGCGGGAAGCGGATGGCAGCCAGGACGGCAGCAACGGAGGAAGAACGGATGTGAGGGGTCAGGCAGCACGGAGCTCTACCTCGGCGCGGCCATCTTGGCTAGCGCCACCTAGCGCTCTAGTTGTTTTTTAAGAACACTCTGGGACATTCTGTCATTGGGCTATACTTGGGCTACATCTGGGTGATATTTGGGCTACATTTGGGCTCTTTTGTCTCTGGTGGCCATCTTGGCAGACTTATTTGTTATGAAGTTTCCTAATTTCCTCATTTACTGCAGTATCCTCAGTAGGAAATACTTTCAGTTTTTTACTTTGATTCCAAAGGCATTCAGATGTGTCACACATTTGCCATAAATTCAGAATGTTAGCACTCTTTTTGCTCATTAGATCACTGTAGTAAAGCTACTGCTCACCAGGGAAAACTGCTGCTGGTATTGAAAGTGCATGTTTCAGTCTGCATGTCAGAATTTTTTAATGAAATAGAAGAGGATTTGAGAAGTCACTCAAAATGTGCCCTAACTTTTCTTTCTGCAGCACTAATCATACTTGTTATGGAAAAATGAACCCCCTCATTTTGTTCCTTTTTAAATTAAATGTTTTAAGAGTTACCACTTTAATCCAAGCAAGATGGCTTCAGGTGTGCCATACGTTTATCATAAGTAGGACTGTTAGCGCTCTAGTTGTTCTTTGGAACACTCTGGGAAGCTGCAGTAGAACACAAAGGAATCAACTGACAGTCTCTGCCCTTGTTGGATGTACATGTTTTACTGAGAACGTCAGACTTCATTCTCACATGACTGAGAAAGATAATGTGAATTTACAGAAAATAAGCTCTCAGTTTAGCTTATAGATCACCTTCCAAACCTCTGTGGGAAAAGCATGAGAAAATATTTTTCTCTCAATCATGATATCCCAGCAGAAGGCTTTTTCACATGGTGAAATCACCTTAGAACATACCACTATTCCTAAAATGAGTATGGTACCATCAACAAATGATTTATAATGTAACTAAAGTCTTAAAACCTTCTATTAACTGCAATGCTTTTTAATGAGGTGCTATCATGTATATTGGTCCCAAGATGGCTGCCAACACTTCTTGGATGAAGTGCTGACAGCCAATCAGATCTCAGGATGAGATGTGTGGTTAGGCTCCGCCCACATATATATATGATTTACTTTTGATTTTCTCAGGAACTACTGAACAGATTGACACCAGACCTGCAAAAGGCACATCCCTGACCTGAGGACTACCTCTCTGCCAAATTTCAAGTAATTCTGTTCAGCCGTTCGGGCTGTACCTTGGACTAAAGGTCCCTATGGAAAATTGCATGGGGAAAACGCGTTTTGGGACCCCCCTTTTTTCTCAGCCCCCGCTTGACGAATCCCCCCCGAGACTTTTAGGGTAGGAGCGGAGCGGAGCGGAGCGGAGCGCCCCACCTATTTTGAAAATTTCGCGAGGATTCGTCAACCGGCGCCAAAGTTATTCCAAATAGAATGTTGCGGATTTCCTATGGAAACACGGTCCTAACTGTAACTATCTACTGACGACCGCCAGTAGATAACATATACATTCTGCTCCAAAGGTTGTCCACCAGGTGATCAAGCATGTGATCAAGGCTGTGTGTACACAGCCGAAACGCGTCATGCTGACTTTGGAGTAATAAAAGCACGGAGAAACTTTATGGCACATCTTGTGGTCTGTACCTGTTGGTGTTGTGCAATCGACACAGGAGTATTGGAAATATATATATATATATATATATATATATATATTACCTACTGGCGGTCGCCAGTAGGTAGTTATAGTTAGGACCCTGTTTCCATAGGAAATCCGCAACATTCTATTTAGAATAACTTTGGCGCCGGTCGACGAATCCTCGCGAATTTTTCAAAATAGGTGGGGCGCTACGCTCCGCTCCTACCCTGAAAGTCTCGGGGGGATTCGTCAAGCAGGGGCCGAGAAAAAAGGGGGGTCCCAAAACGCGTTTTCCCCATGCATTTTTCCATAGGACCTTTAGACACAGCTACAGCCCGAACGGCTGAACAGAATTACTTGAAATTTGGCAGAGAGGTAGCCATAAGGTCAAGGAAGTGCCTTTTGCAGGTCTGGTGTAAATCTGTTCAGTATTTCCTGAGAAAATAGCATTTAAAAGCATATATATATATGTGGGCGGAGCCTAACCACACATCTCATCCTGAGATCTGATTGGCTGTCAGCACTTCATCCAAGAAGTGTTGGCAGCCATCTTGGGACCAATATACATGATAGCACCTCATTAAAAAGCATTGCAGTTAATAGAAGGTTTTAAGACTTTAGTTACATTATAAATCATTTGTTGATGGTACCATACTCATTTTAGGAATTGTGGTATGTTCTAAGGTGATTTCACCATGTGAAAAAGCCTTCTGCTGGGATATCATGATTGAGAGAAAAATATTTTCTCATGCTTTTACCACAGAGGTTTGGAAGGTGATCTATAGGCTAAACTGAGAGCTTATTTTCTGTAAATTCACATTATCTTTCTCAGTCATGTGAGAATGAAGTCTGACATTCTCAGTAAAACATGTACATCCAACAAGGGCAGAGACTGTCAGTTGATTCCTTTGTGTTCTACTGCAGCTTCCCAGAGTGTTCCAAAGAACTACTAGAGCGCTAACAGTCCTACTTATGATAAACGTATGGCACACCTGAAGCCATCTTGCTTGGATTAAAGTGGTAACTCTTAAAACATTTAATTTAAAAAGGAACGAAATGAGGGGGTTCATTTTTCCATAAAAAGTATGATTAGTGCTGCAGAAAGAAAAATTAGGGCACATTTTGAGTGACTTCTCAAATCCTCTTCTATTTCATTAAAAAATTCTGACATGCAGACTGAAACATGCACTTTCAATACCAGCAGCAGTTTTCCCTGGTGAGCAGTAGCTTTACTACAGTGATCTAATGAGCAAAAAGAGTGCTAACATTCAGAATTTATGGCAAATGTGTGACACATCTGAATGCCTTCTTGATGGAATCAAAGTAAAAAACTGAAAGTATTTCCTACTGAGGAGACTGCAGTAAATGAGGAAATTAGGAAACTTCATAACAAATAAGTCTCCCAAGATGGCCACCAGAGACAAAAGAGCCCAAATGTAGCCCAAATATCACCCAGATGTAGCCCAAGTATAGCCCAATGACAGAATGTCCCAGAATGTTCTTAAAAACAACTAGAGCGCTTACTGTCTTCATTATGACAAAAGTATGGCACACCTGAAGCCATCTTGATTGGAATAAACTGGTAACACTTAAAACATTTAATTTAAAAAGGAACACAATGAGGAGGTTCATTTTGCCATAGAAATTATGATTAATGCTGAAGAAAGAAAATGAGGGCACATTTTGAGTGATTTCTCAAATCCTCTTCTATTTCATTAAAAAATTCTGACATGCAGACTGAACCATGCATTTTTAATACCAGGAGCAGACTTCCATGGTGCAGTAGTTTTACTACAGTGATCTAATGAGCAACTAGAGTGCTAACATTCAGAATTTATGGCAAATGTGTGACATATCTGAATACCTTCATGATGGAATCAAAGTAAAAAACTGAAAGCATTTCCTACTGAGGAGACTGCAGTACATGAGGAAATTAGGAAACTTCATAACAAATAAATCTCCCAAGATGGCCACCGGAGACAAAAAAGCCCAAATGTAGCCCAAAATCACCCAGATGTAGCCCAAATATAGCCCAATGACAGAAGTGTGCAAAACACTTATTATTTTGTGTTTTTGCAGTGTTATATAGTGCAGACTTGTCAGGTATTGGAGTGCTTTACATGAGCATTGGTTACATCACACAAGAACAAATTCATTTTGGTTGTAGACATGGGGAGACTAAGTGATTTGACCAGAATCACAGAATGTCGAGCTGAAGCAGAAACTTCAACCTGGTTCCCCAGTTGCAAAGTCTGCAGTTCTGGAAGTAACACCACATCCTCTCCCCTAAGTGCAACATTTAATCAAGTGGTCAACTGGATAAAAAAACATAAAGATAACAAATAATTTAAAAGTGCTTTGTCGCTATTTGAAAACTCAGAAAATATGTCCTTATTTTAGTCTTTTAGAGCACTAACCTTAATTTTGATGCCAATAAGACCCTCTCATATATGAAATTTCTAAAGGAAATGCTCTAGGTATTACAGTTTTGATTACATCAAGATGATGTCAGGCGTTCCACACTTTTGTAATAAATATAGAATGTTAGCAATCTAGTTGTTCATTAGGATACTGTTGAGAGGCAGAGGCCAGGGGCACGGACTCTGAAAATTGAAGGCAGGTAGGAGGGTGCAAAGGCAACAATTTAACCACACTGAGCAGGCAGGAAGGGCCGTGGAAGCACAACAGACTATGGAGGGCAGTGGAAAGGGGGGCAGGGGCAACAAACCAACAATACAGGACTTGCAAGAGAGGCTGTTGGAGGGAAGATCTATTACGGGTCAAGGAAGCTAGGGGCGGTCCCCAGATCCCCGGGAGCCACCACAGAACTGAGCAGGAGAGTGAGTCAGGGACAAAAGGGGCACCTTAATTTGAGCCGGGGTGCCTAGGAACGCTTGCTCCAAAAATGAAGAAAACAGACATATGAGACATGGAATTGGAGGCAGAATACAATGGTGTTGTAGTTTGAAGAAAACCATGAAGCCAAGAAGACGAGGTAAGTAAAGCATTTATTTCCTGTCATCCACTCTCCTGAACTGAAGAGCTCTCCTCAACATTCTACTGTCACCTCTCAAGGGACATACCAACAGGGTGGGAAACAGAGGGGTGTGCGGAGCATACCATTTAATACAGAACTGAGATTACAACACATCTCCCTATATATGTATTAAGTGAAAATATAACATGACATACGCATTTTTGGCATGGCTGATACACCAACTACAGTTGAGATGACACAGCGATTCTGTCCTTACTCCACGTCTGACCATTCTCTAGGCGTACCACATTCTTGCAATCTTTATCCACTTTTTGGTGTGTCTGATACTTGCTCAACCCAGGTTGTACATGTGTGGGCTTCTTCACGACCACAGTGGTACCCCTCGTGTACTCTTGTGTTTTGACTCCCTGACTATGATCATACCAACCCTTGTACCTACTTTGATGTTGGGATCTCAGCTGCTTACTGACCCCCAGGTCTGGGTTCACCTTTTTTCCACCCCCCAGCCAGTGCGGGACCAGTTTGGTACACGGTTCCCTTCCCCTTAAGTTAACAAACGGAGACACTCCCGTGACCAGATTGGGGGTAGTGTGGTATGCCCAAATGCACTCTCTAAGGGAATCTTCCACGTTGAACCCACTAGCAATGGCCAACTGAATGTGCTCTTTTATGAACCTGTTAGTTCTCTCCACCAACCCATTGGCTCTCGGACAATAGAGTGCAGTTCTCTCGTGTTTTATGTTTAACTCTTCGAGAAAAGTGGTCATGGCCTCTGAGATAAACTGCACTCCATTGTCAGTAACCAATGTTGCCGGAATGCCTTCATACACAAATACATTTTTCAAGAATGTGATGAGGTTACTCGTGGTAGTCTGCGGTGTGAACTTTACGTTTACCCAATGTGACGTGTAGTCCACCAATACAAACATAAACCTCTTCTGGGTGCCTAGAACTTCCATGGGACCAATTATGTCGACTGCCAATTTGGTCCAAGGAACTTCTGGCACTTCTACAGGGGATAAAGGTGTCTTACGTGTAACCTTGCTCTTATCACTACTAGCACAGCTGTTGCATTCCTTTACTTTAATCTCAATCATGGAGTCCATCTTTGGAAACCAGAAATCATTCCTGACTTTGCATTTGGTCAGGCTCCTCCCCAAATGGCCCTCATGGGCCAGGTCAATTATTTTGTTTCTCATGCTGCAAGGAGGAACAACTCTTTTCCCCCTATGTATTATATCCGACATAACTGATAATTCATATCTCACTTCCCAGAAATCCTTTACTTCTTCTGGAACTTGAGAACGGTGTTCAGGCCAACCATTGAGAATTAGCTCTCTGAGGATGCTCATTTCCTTGTCCCCCGCCATGCTTTTCTCCCACTCTTCCTTCGACAAAGAAGAAAGATGCATGGAAAAAATAGGAGCGTCCAACTGTTCCTCTTTTGCATACTCCTGCAGGGGTGACCTTGACAAATAGTCTGCAATTACATTCTTAGGACCTGGCAAATACTCTACCTTGAAGCAATAGTTTTGTAACCCCAGGACCCATTTAGCAATGCGTGGGGAATTGTTGTGTATATTTTTTGGTGAAAACATGAAGGTCAAAGGCTTGTGGTCAGTGTGTATAACAAATTGTATCCCCCACAGGAAAAATTTAAAATGGTTCACTGCCCAGAAACACGCCAAAGCCTCCCTCTCAATCACGGAATAGTTCTTCTCCGCCGAGTTGAGCGACCGTGATGCAAATGCAATAATGGTGACCTTCCCTTGTTCATGTTGAGATAGCATTGCTCCCAACCCTTTGTTGGAAGCATCTGTGGTCAGGACCGTTTTCTTGCATGGGTCGAATGCGCCCAACGCAGGTGACTCAAGAATGCTCTTCTTTATTGCCTTAACCGCCATGCTGTGTTTTTCTTCCCACAGAAATTCCTTCTCTTTTTTTAGCATGTCACGCAACTCATCACACATGTCAGCAAAGTTCCTTACATATTTAGACATGTATTCAGCAAGACCCAGGAATGATTTAAGTTCTTCCTTGTTGGTAGGATCATGGGCGTCCATAACTGCTTGGACCAAACTATACTTTGGTTTGAACCCATCTTTGGAAATAGTATGACCCAAATAGTCAACTGAGTCTACTTTAATTTTACACTTTTCCAGTTTCACGGTTAAACCTGCCCTGGTCAATCTTTGACACACCGTGTTGAAAATGGCATCATGTTCTTCTTCCGTAGCCCCATACATTAAAATGTCATCTTGGAAACATAACGTGTTTTTGACACCATCCAACACTTGTTGCATCACTTTCTGGAAGATAGATGCCGCCGAGGCTAAACCAAACGGCATCCTTACAAACATGTAAGCACCAAATGGCGAGGAAAACGCCGTTAGCGGTCTAGAATCGGGGTGTAACTCGACTTGGTGGTAGGCCATGGACAAATCGATGACTGAGAAAAAACACCCTTTACCCATTGTGCTCAACATTTCATTTATGTTGGGCAGAGGAAACCTCTCCACCCAGATGTTGTCGTTTAGGCTGCGTAAGTCAACACACACGCGGATACCCTTATCGTTGGCCTTAGACGCTAAAACCAGGGGGGCCAACCATTCAGATGCATCAATGGGTTGTATAACCCCCATGTCGCATAGTTTGTCCAATTCGTTTTTCAGAACTTCTCTCAAGCGCAACGGCACGGGGCGCGCCCTATGAACTACTGGTTTTGCGCCTTTCTTAACTCTGATTTTGTGCTGGAACTCTTTCAATTTACCTAGTTTTTCTGTAAACAGGTCAGGAAAGGCCTTTTGTAGACGACAGCATTCATTGTTGTCAAAGGTGTCTACCAAAATGACTTGTTCCTTGTTATTTGGATCAAGGATGATACCTAGTACTTTTTGGTGCTGCCATCCCAAAAGGTTCGCCCCTTTTTCAACCACATACACTTTTCCCATCATAGATCTGCCTTTAAATTCTATGTGGCTATTCAACATCCCCACTAGGGGAATGGGGTCTCTAGTGTACCCCTCAGGAGAAATGTCAGGAGGATGTAGCATGTTTTTGCTGCAACCTAGGATTTCCTCGAAGTCCTTTTCATTTATGAGAGTATACGGGGAACACGAATCAGCAAACACTTCAATGGCTTTGTTGTCTATATGTATTACACATTTGGGATAGTTGGGCTTGGACGTTTCATCACTGTCCTTGACTTGGAAAACGAATCTTGCCTGTGTTTCTCCACTGGGATTGCTGACCCTGGAAGTGTTACTCGTCCCCTCCCTGCATACTCTGGCCAAATGCCCTCTTCTGTTGCATTTTTTACACATAATACTGCGTGCTGGGCAAAATGGGCTATTCGCTAAGTGGTTGCTGCTTCCACACCTGTAGCATTTCAAATTTTGACCTTCCTTGTGGACGGATAGATTTTTCGCACTTTCCCTACTATGCACCTTAAACACTTCTCCATCAACCTCTTCACATTGAATGGGGGCGACCACTTCTTCCTTTGCTTTCATTTCTCTAACACACTTGGCCGTGTGCTCAATAGATTGGGCAATGGCAACGGCCTCCTTTAAGGACGGATTTTTTGCAAGTAATTTTTCCTGGACTTTCCCACTGTTAGTACATCTTACTAGTTGGTCTCTTATTAAAGAATCATTAAGCTCCCCAAAGTCGCACAATTGCGTCAAACCTCTAAGAGCCGCTATGTAATTATTGATGGATTCGCTCTTTCCTTGTACTCTGCTAAAGAATTTGTGGCGTTCAAGCACTACGTTCATTTGTCTCCAAAATGAATTTCTAATTTCATCAGTGTCAGGTCGTACGCATCAGCATCATCCTCTTCCTCCAGTTCAGGCTCGGGTAAAGTTTCGTAAACTTTACGACCATGCACCCCTAAATTATGCAATAGTATGTGTTGTTTACGCAACGGAGAAAACCTTTCTCCACCCATCGCAATCAAATAGGATTCGAACAGCTTAGTCCAGTCCTTCCAGTGTATTTCTGGATCACCACAGGCAGTTTAATGAGAAGATGCAACTTCAAAGAAACCGCAGAATAGAGACATAAAGTACAAAATACAGAATCCAGATAATCATACAGCTGTCATGATATTCTCTGTATCTCAATTAATGGACTGACAGAGAGAGAGAGAAAACACATCTATAAATGCATCATGAGAAACAAGTTACACCAAGGAAAATGTTACCTAGGAACACTCACGTTTACTCTTAGAGCAAGCATTCCTGCAATTACAATACAAAATCTTTTAAATGCAAAAGGAAAGAGAACAATGGTTAAACATAACATGACATTTCATATAGGTAAAATAGAATAAGATACTTCAAGCAAAGCAGAGCAAGACATTTTAAGCAAAGGAAGACAAGAGCTTCCAGCTCTTGGGGAAAACCTGCACTGCCTGTTAACCTACATACAGACGGCGAGGTAGTCCGTCGATATCTGTGGGTGCTCCCTTTTTATATCATTTTGTGGGCTCCTTTGCACGCTACATCTACCTACGTATGCTACCCAAAAGCTTCGTCTGCAGATTTTACCAGACATTTCGTCATTTACCCACTTAATGCTGACAATGGACTGGGTGAAAAGGTCTGTCTCTCAGGCCAATCGCTTATCGTAAGTTCCATAGAGCAAGCAGAAAATAATGGGTATTGTACGGGAATTCAATATATTCATGTATAAAATCTCCTCAGTTCTCCTAACTTGACGCTCTGCGGTTGCCACTTCCTTAAAAGCGGGAAACCTGCCCAGGAAGCAAGTACCAGTCCAGGATGCAGCCTACTGTATGTCGACAGCTTCAGGGGGATGTTGAACTTTGATACCGAGCACGGAGCACTCGGGTAGGGTGGGGGCTACTAGTTTGGATCAGAATGCCTCGCAGACCTGCCTTCAGACTGCTATACACTAAAATTGCAGAGCTATGGTCAATTTAACAAAGAGGCCTACATATTGAACAGAAGGGCCTACACAGGGGTTTTATGCTGGCTGAGTGGTAAGGATGTCTCAGGATAATTATATAGCAACACAGGACCCGCTGGTCAATTTAATACGGCCTACAAATGCAGCTGGCAGGGCAAGGACAAGGGTCTTATACTTTAGGTGTGGACAGAACGGGTCAGGGGCCCCCTGTGATACAAAATCTACCCTCCTTCAAGGCTGTGGCAATGTAATAGACCATTGTGGGCAGAAGGAAGAGGCAATGGTAGTACAACCATACATGCCAACAGACCCGATTCAGCCTGGAAACGTCCAATGTTTTTAAGCTCAAATGGGCTTTATTTGATCTGTCTCCTGTCTACAATATCCTCTTTTTCAATGTAACTCAAAGGGGAAAATCAATACCCCAGTTTTTTTTCAAAATCTCCCTCTTACCAAGTTTAAAATGTTCGCAAGTATGGTACATTGGATCATGGAAGGAAATGGGATAGGGACATGGACTTGGATAACAGAGGACAGGAGGGACATGGAGAGGTGCACCAAACTGACCCTGCAGGGCAGGCATCAGGGTTTGCAGCAGCACAATACACCACACAGGGCATGCAGGACGGGAGTGCAGCACAACAATCCATAGAAAGCAAGAGGGAGGGGACAGGACCATGCACATGGACAACAGAGAACAGAGGGGCAAGAGGCAATGGTAGCTAGCTGACCATAATAGACAGACAGGAGAGAAAGCTGCAGCATAACAGACCATAAAGGGCAGGAGGGACGGATCAGGGGCATTACAATGGAACAGACAAGCCAGGAGGGAGGGAGTAGGGCTGGGGGAAAGGGGGCAGGGCAGGAGCAGCAAGATAGCCATGGAGGTCAGGCAGGATGGGCACTAGAAGGAAGACACACCATGAAGAGCAACAGTGAGACTGTGATGGCATACACACAGACCATGGAGGGAAGGTGGGAGGGGGTCAGGGGCAGCTAACTGACTTCACAGGGAAGGTGGGAGGGGCCATGGCAGCACAGAAGACCATGCATGGCAAGTGGGAGGGTTAGTGGCAGCACAATGGCTATGATGGGCAAGAAGGAGGGTGGAGGGGCATGCACAAAGGACGATGGAGGATAGAAGGGAGGGTCAGGACCTGTGCACAGACAAGAAAGTTCAGGGGAAGGGACCTCACAACAGACCACACGGGGCAGGCAGGAGGAGCAGTTGCAGCACAACAGACCAGGGGGGGCAGAAGGGTGTGGCAGTACAATGGACCATGTAGGACAGGAGGAAGAGGATAGGGGCATGGCATGTGGACAGGCAGGGTGGAGGTGGCAGGGACAGGTTACAGTCATCTGACAATGCTAGGCAGGTGGGAGGGGAGTGGCAGCTCAACAGAACACTCAGAGTAGATAGGAGTGGCAGGTCCATGGGACATGGTGGGCAAAAAGGATGGAGCAGGGACATGCACAAAGACATCGGAGGGCAGGGGGAAGGAGAATAGGGACAGCAAGCTAAGCACAGAGTTTAAGCAGGAGGTCAATGATGGGGCATAGAATTGGGCAATGGAGGGCAGGAGGAGTGGACTGGTACATCATACTAAATTGAGGGCAGTGGCAGCACATCAGACCATGCATGGCAGGAGGGAGGAAGCTTGTCCATGGATTCACACAACAGAGGATAGGGAGGAAGGGGATGGGGCAGCAAGCTAACTGTTCAGAGAAGGCGGGTATTAGGAACTTTATTGTTTTTAAAACATTGTGTCTGTGCGAACTACTTAAAATATGAACAAGTATGCAGCATAATCTCACTTCTATTCAGGAAGAAGAGGACGTTTGTGACTGTGACTCCGGGCTCACTTGGCAGAAACAGCCCCTGACCCTCCACCCCCTATCGCAAAATGTAATGCCCGTGAAAAGGGTAGGTGAACACAGTGTTATATAGAACATAGTCCTGAGAGCACGATTGAAAATGAAAACTAGATATAGTGTATGGTATAAACTATGCACCAAAAAGTGTGATATAAGATGAACCGGGCGTGAAATATAATATGCAATACATTGTGCGCAATGACAGATTCATTGGAGAGCGCGAGATAGCACAGGCACTAGCGCGTGCTATGCGATATGCGCCTTGGAGTGTAATATGCACAGGGCAGTGTTGTGTAACCTAACTAGTCTCTAAAGTTGTAATATAAAATATGTGCTGGGGAGTGTAACGTTGCATATGCACTGTGACAAAGATATGGATCCCAGATTGTAATATGTATGGCATAGCACTGTGCGTTATAACATAGGCATCAAGAAAGGCACGTTAGATGGGGCAATATAACCCGTGCGAAGACAAGTGTGGCATGACATATTCACGGGGTGGTGTTACAGTGCACATGGGCTAGAGAGTGTCATAGCATATGCACTAGCTAGTGGAATACAACACAGAGGTGTGTGGCACTCGGCAGGCAATGGTGGGTGTAACACAGCATTGGGCTCTGTCAGGAGCACGCTGTGACTCTCAAGTGATGTTCGTCCCCTTTCCAGAGAGTAAAATAAAAAGTATTACACATCCGGCAGTGGATGTGTGTTTTATTAACCGTGAGGGGGGTTTCTTGCATAGTTTTGGTCGAATTTTTGTCGAATCCCCTTTGAATGGCTTGGTGTGCATGTGTATTAAATGTGCCCGTCAATAGCTACCCATGTTTGTATAAATAAACGACAAGGGTGTCTACCAGGATTAGGCACGGTAGGGCATCAGACATGTCAGAGCTTCACTAGTGGTGTAAATACATTCCACGTGGATTCATTGCATGCATAGTCGCCTTTTAATGAATATCACGCAAATCGTCATGGTGATAGGTACGTACGGTTTGTCCAGCATGTCCTAGGTGTGTCTATAAATATATATTTTTTAAAAATAATAAAAAACAGTGGCCGGCCCTGGGGATTGGGGTCAAAAAAATATAATTAGGAGACTGGCCCTGGGGGATGGGGTCATCAGGGCCAATAAATTAGAATAAGAAGGGGAACCAAACAGCCCCCCTTCTTAAAAAACTAAAATAAATAAAAGACTGGCATCGTGCCGGAGGCCATGCCCCCTCCGTGCAGCACTCTGCAAACGCGCCCCATACAGGCATCTCCAGTATGCGCCAGGGAGCTGCGCTGCAGCCAGGTGTTCTGAGGCCAAGCCCCTTTTTACACCTCTCTGCAACGCAGCTCTGTGGCGCTTACTGGAGGTACCTAGTGGTCTAGTTTGACCCTAGGGACCCTTAGGATTCAGGGGGACTTAATCTCTCAACTTAGAACAGCCACAGGGCGCGTTTACACAGTGGTGAAGGGAGGGGACGGGGCCTGAGGTGACGTGTGCAAACACGCACTATGGCACGTTTTAAATTGGGGATATAATTTCCCTTCAATACTGAGGGCCCCTGGGGGCTAACTAGCCCACCAAGTGCTTCCAGTAAGCGCCACTGAGCTGCATTGCAGAGAGGTGGTCCAGGCCGTGCCACTTTTTACACCTCTCTGCAACGCAGCTCTGTGGCACTTACTGGAGGTACCTAGTGGGCTAGTTGGACCCTAGGGACCCTCAGGATTCAAATGAACTTAATCTCCCAACTAAAAATGGACACAGGGCGTGTTTACACAGTGGTGAAGGGAGGGGACGGGGTCTGAGTTAACGTGTGCAAAAATGCCCTGTGGCCTGTTTTAAGAGGTAGTTTTAATCCCCATGCCCTAATATACACTAGGGGCTTACAGAGGAGGTCATGCTAATCACAGGGGGACACCAACACATAATGTTCCCTAGTGTATGTAGGTGTTTTCACTGTATTCTAAGTGTCTTTTAACATAGCACTGGCTCTAGGACTGGTTAGTCAGACTCAGTTACCATCAGTAGCCGTCTGAAAAAGTTGAGGGTACAGGATGATTTTGCAACAAGGCTTCTTTCTGCTCTTCTTTTTGTTCTTTCTGCACGTTATCCTTCTTCCTGCACTTATCTTCGTATTTGAGGACTTCTGTTGCTTCTTTCTGCACTTCTTTTGTTTCTTTCTGTGCATTTTTTCTTCTTTCTTCACATGTCCTATCTCTGTAGGCATAGTTAGAAATTAGCATTTAAAAAACCTTTGAAATTCACAGAAAAAACCATAGGTTTCAGGCACGTTATAGTTAGGAATTAGCATTTAAAAAACCTCAGAAATTCACTGAAAAAACCATAGGTTTCAGGGGTGTTATAGTTAGCTGGACTTTTCACTTGTACAAAACCATTGAAATTCCCCCGTTATAGTTAGTTCAGCTAACTATAGCTCGCGCGCCCGCAATGCACTGCTGATGATGTCACATATTACATCACTCATGACATGGTCAGTGACATCACTCATGACATCACTGATGACATCTCAAATGACATCACTGATGACATCACTGATGACATCATCCTTGTGATAGAGTGGCAGACCTCCTCTCACCCTAATATAACCTTTGATACACACATTCAAAAATAGAGACTAAAATTTTCAAAACAATGGACATACCAATACCAGTTACAACAACCTCTTCAGTAATTCTAAGATCCACATACACATCCACTCATTCACCAACAGTCCTATACAGTCACTCATACATGTATTCACTCATCATATGTACTCATACACCTATACATCCTGTTACACAATGCCCCTCATCCATAGAGTTACTCACACACATAGTCACTCATGCTAATAAAGAATCAAACATACATTTACTTGCATATACAGTTATACACACACCACCATACTTACTTCTACGGAAACTTACACATACTTAGTCTTTTAAACAATCACTTATAGAAACACAGACTTATTCATACAGGAACTCTTTCAATCTCTCACTCTCACATATACTCACATATATACACCAATAGTCACATATACTAGTTTAAAACATATGTAGTTACTCATAAAGACACTATTGAGACAGTCATTCACTCACTAACACACCCATACACACACTCATCCACCCATACAGTCCTGCACACATGCTGTGTTCAACACATACAAACAGTTAGTCACTCATTCATGCACCTATGCACTACGTAATACCCCCCACCGAACCATGCAGACACTCAGACTGATACTCAAAAAACCAACTAATAACCTATATAGACACCCATGTAGCTACTCACCAACCCATGCAGCCACTTATACACAAAGTGAGAGACTGATACAGATATTTACATATTTAAACATTACTCACTAAGCCATGTATTCACTATGATACACTTAATCAGTCAGTTACACAATCAATTTTTCAAAAACAAATCATCCATTTAGACACTTATATACCCATTTATTCTTCCATCGACCTTGAGATATACATATATAAAACATATTTAATTTTCAGAAAAACACACATTCACTGGATGATGTCATCAGTGATGTCATCAGTGATGTCATTTGAGATGTCATCAGTGATGTCATGAGTGATGTCACTGACCATGTCATGAGTGATGTAATATGTGACGTCATTAGCAGTGCATTGCGGGCGCGCAAGTTGTAGTTAGCTGAACTAACTATAACGGGGGAATTTCAATGGTTTTGTACAAGTGAAAAGTCCAGCTAACTATAACACCCCTGAAACCTATGGTTTTTTCAGTGAATATATATATATATAGCACGAAGACTCGCTGAAACGCGCTGAAACGCGTCTGCCTGGTGTTTCCTGGACTTTGCTTTTATTTGGCAGAATAAATCCTGGATTGTGTACCTGCATATGTCGGGCTCATTCTTTCTTGGAGTGGGCATTGGGTTTTGATATTATGCCAGTATGCTGGAGACTGGCTGACCGGCATGCCCTCCCGATCTGGTGTGACGCGCAAAGACCAGCACCTTTGGATGTTTGTATGTAACTACAGCGCGTCACCCCCCCAAGTGGGTTAAACAGCACAGGCTGTAATGTACCACACGGGGAGAGAGGCTGCAGCAGATGCTGCGGGGGACACACCAGGTACTGCAAGATAATCCCTGTGGCCGAGAGCGGATGTTTGCGAGTTGCCGAGACACGCCACTTGGTGTTTGGCAGTCCCTCACTGTATGGGCTGTCATTTTGGACTCGACTTACCAGCATGCCCCTGTTCTCGAAATAACACAGGAGGCATTACAGCCAATAGCAGAGGCGGGGAGTAACAACGTGTGGAAGGGAGTGGCCTGAGATCGCCACAGGACCTTTAAATAATCCCCAGGTGTGAGGCTCTATTGGGAAACAAGAACCGGCACTGAAGAAAGCACGAAGACTCGCTGAAACGCGTCTGCCTGGTGTTTCCTGGACTTTGCTTTTATTTGGCAGAATAAATCCTGGATTGTGTACCTGCATATGTCGGGCTCATTCTTTCTTGGAGTGGGCATTGGGTTTTGATATTATGCCAGTATGCTGGAGACTGGCTGACCGGCATGCCCTCCCGATCTGGTGTGACGCGCAAAGACCAGCACCTTTGGATGTTTGTATGTAACTACAGCGCGTCACCCCCCCAAGTGGGTTAAACAGCACAGGCTGTAATGTACCACACGGGGAGAGAGGCTGCAGCAGATGCTGCGGGGGACACACCAGGTACTGCAAGATAATCCCTGTGGCCGAGAGCGGATGTTTGCGAGTTGCCGAGACACGCCACTTGGTGTTTGGCAGTCCCTCACTGTATGGGCTGTCATTTTGGACTCGACTTACCAGCATGCCCCTGTTCTCGAAATAACACAGGAGGCATTACAGCCAATAGCAGAGGCGGGGAGTAACAACGTGTGGAAGGGAGTGGCCTGAGATCGCCACAGGACCTTTAAATAATCCCCAGGTGTGAGGCTCTATTGGGAAACAAGAACCGGCACTGAAGAAAGCACGAAGACTCGCTGAAACGCGTCTGCCTGGTGTTTCCTGGACTTTGCTTTTATTTGGCAGAATAAATCCTGGATTGTGTACCTGCATATGTCGGGCTCATTCTTTCTTGGAGTGGGCATTGGGTTTTGATATTATGCCAGTATGCTGGAGACTGGCTGACCGGCATGCCCTCCCGATCTGGTGTGACGCGCAAAGACCAGCACCTTTGGATGTTTGTATGTAACTACAGCGCGTCACCCCCCCAAGTGGGTTAAACAGCACAGGCTGTAATGTACCACACGGGGAGAGAGGCTGCAGCAGATGCTGCGGGGGACACACCAGGTACTGCAAGATAATCCCTGTGGCCGAGAGCGGATGTTTGCGAGTTGCCGAGACACGCCACTTGGTGTTTGGCAGTCCCTCACTGTATGGGCTGTCATTTTGGACTCGACTTACCAGCATGCCCCTGTTCTCGAAATAACACAGGAGGCATTACAGCCAATAGCAGAGGCGGGGAGTAACAACGTGTGGAAGGGAGTGGCCTGAGATCGCCACAGGACCTTTAAATAATCCCCAGGTGTGAGGCTCTATTGGGAAACAAGAACCGGCACTGAAGAAAGCACGAAGACTCGCTGAAACGCGTCTGCCTGGTGTTTCCTGGACTTTGCTTTTATTTGGCAGAATAAATCCTGGATTGTGTACCTGCATATGTCGGGCTCATTCTTTCTTGGAGTGGGCATTGGGTTTTGATATTATGCCAGTATGCTGGAGACTGGCTGACCGGCATGCCCTCCCGATCTGGTGTGACGCGCAAAGACCAGCACCTTTGGATGTTTGTATGTAACTACAGCGCGTCACCCCCCCAAGTGGGTTAAACAGCACAGGCTGTAATGTACCACACGGGGAGAGAGGCTGCAGCAGATGCTGCGGGGGACACACCAGGTACTGCAAGATAATCCCTGTGGCCGAGAGCGGATGTTTGCGAGTTGCCGAGACACGCCACTTGGTGTTTGGCAGTCCCTCACTGTATGGGCTGTCATTTTGGACTCGACTTACCAGCATGCCCCTGTTCTCGAAATAACACAGGAGGCATTACAGCCAATAGCAGAGGCGGGGAGTAACAACGTGTGGAAGGGAGTGGCCTGAGATCGCCACAGGACCTTTAAATAATCCCCAGGTGTGAGGCTCTATTGGGAAACAAGAACCGGCACTGAAGAAAGCACGAAGACTCGCTGAAACGCGTCTGCCTGGTGTTTCCTGGACTTTGCTTTTATTTGGCAGAATAAATCCTGGATTGTGTACCTGCATATGTCGGGCTCATTCTTTCTTGGAGTGGGCATTGGGTTTTGATATTATGCCAGTATGCTGGAGACTGGCTGACCGGCATGCCCTCCCGATCTGGTGTGACGCGCAAAGACCAGCACCTTTGGATGTTTGTATGTAACTACAGCGCGTCACCCCCCCAAGTGGGTTAAACAGCACAGGCTGTAATGTACCACACAGGGAGAGAGGCTGCAGCAGATGCTGCGGGGGACACACCAGGTACTGCAAGATAATCCCTGTGGCCGAGAGCGGATGTTTGCGAGTTGCCGAGACACGCCACTTGGTGTTTGGCAGTCCCTCACTGTATGGGCTGTCATTTTGGACTCGACTTACCAGCATGCCCCTGTTCTCGAAATAACACAGGAGGCATTACAGCCAATAGCAGAGGCGGGGAGTAACAACGTGTGGAAGGGAGTGGCCTGAGATCGCCACAGGACCTTTAAATAATCCCCAGGTGTGAGGCTCTATTGGGAAACAAGAACCGGCACTGAAGAAAGCACGAAGACTCGCTGAAACGCGTCTGCCTGGTGTTTCCTGGACTTTGCTTTTATTTGGCAGAATAAATCCTGGATTGTGTACCTGCATATGTCGGGCTCATTCTTTCTTGGAGTGGGCATTGGGTTTTGATATTATGCCAGTATGCTGGAGACTGGCTGACCGGCATGCCCTCCCGATCTGGTGTGACGCGCAAAGACCAGCACCTTTGGATGTTTGTATGTAACTACAGCGCGTCACCCCCCCAAGTGGGTTAAACAGCACAGGCTGTAATGTACCACACGGGGAGAGAGGCTGCAGCAGATGCTGCGGGGGACACACCAGGTACTGCAAGATAATCCCTGTGGCCGAGAGCGGATGTTTGCGAGTTGCCGAGACACGCCACTTGGTGTTTGGCAGTCCCTCACTGTATGGGCTGTCATTTTGGACTCGACTTACCAGCATGCCCCTGTTCTCGAAATAACACAGGAGGCATTACAGCCAATAGCAGAGGCGGGGAGTAACAACGTGTGGAAGGGAGTGGCCTGAGATCGCCACAGGACCTTTAAATAATCCCCAGGTGTGAGGCTCTATTGGGAAACAAGAACCGGCACTGAAGAAAGCACGAAGACTCGCTGAAACGCGTCTGCCTGGTGTTTCCTGGACTTTGCTTTTATTTGGCAGAATAAATCCTGGATTGTGTACCTGCATATGTCGGGCTCATTCTTTCTTGGAGTGGGCATTGGGTTTTGATATTATGCCAGTATGCTGGAGACTGGCTGACCGGCATGCCCTCCCGATCTGGTGTGACGCGCAAAGACCAGCACCTTTGGATGTTTGTATGTAACTACAGCGCGTCACCCCCCCAAGTGGGTTAAACAGCACAGGCTGTAATGTACCACACGGGGAGAGAGGCTGCAGCAGATGCTGCGGGGGACACACCAGGTACTGCAAGATAATCCCTGTGGCCGAGAGCGGATGTTTGCGAGTTGCCGAGACACGCCACTTGGTGTTTGGCAGTCCCTCACTGTATGGGCTGTCATTTTGGACTCGACTTACCAGCATGCCCCTGTTCTCGAAATAACACAGGAGGCATTACAGCCAATAGCAGAGGCGGGGAGTAACAACGTGTGGAAGGGAGTGGCCTGAGATCGCCACAGGACCTTTAAATAATCCCCAGGTGTGAGGCTCTATTGGGAAACAAGAACCGGCACTGAAGAAAGCACGAAGACTCGCTGAAACGCGTCTGCCTGGTGTTTCCTGGACTTTGCTTTTATTTGGCAGAATAAATCCTGGATTGTGTACCTGCATATGTCGGGCTCATTCTTTCTTGGAGTGGGCATTGGGTTTTGATATATATATATATATATACATTCTGCTCCAAAGGTTGTCCACCAGGTGAGTAGCACTCGATCAGCAGCTTTATTTATGATAGGCAGGGACAAGGATCCGCTTGTAGAAGCCGCTCCGTAATGGAATTGCCTGACGCGTTTCGAAGCTCCATATGCTTTTCTTCAGAGGCTTGAACGGAGACAGTGTGTGCAAACGCTGAACCCACTTCGCCATTTTCATATTGCACACCCACCAATGGGAAGCTCAAATGAGACTGTGCATTGTGGGAAATGTGGTCTGGATAGCACACAAATCTTGTCCTGTATGGAACCTACAAGTGGACTCGTCCTCAATCCTGTTTGCCGCTGCTGGCCCACATTGCCGACATGATAGTTACCATGTCGGGTGGCCCCCATAACATTACAGGGTGGTGCACACTCCGCGGCAGGACGGCCGCATATTACATTCTACTCCAAAGGTTATCCACCAGGTGAGTAGCACTCAATCAGCAGCTTTATTTATGATAGGCAGGGACGAGGATCCGCTTGTAGAAGCCGCTCCGTAATGGAATTGCTTGACGCGTTTCGAAGCTCCATATGCTTCTCTTCGGAGGCTTTAACGGAGACGGTGTGTGCATACGCTGAACCCACTTCGCCATTTTCATATTGCACACCCACTGATGGGAAGCTCAAATGAGACTGTGCATTGTGGGAAATGTGGTCCGGATAGCACAAAAATCTTGTCCTGTATGGACCCTGCAAGTGGACTCGTCCTCAATCCTGTTTGCCGCTACTGGCCCACATTGCCGACATGATAGTTACCATGTCGGGTGGCCCCCATAACATTACAGGGTGGTGCACACTCCGCGGCAGGACGGCCGCGTATTACATTCTGCTCCAAAGGTTGTCCACCAGGTGAGTAGCAATCGATCAGCAGCTTTATTTATGATAGGCAGGGACGAGGATCCACTTGTAGAAGCCGCTCCGTAATGGAATTGCCTGACGCGTTTCGAAGCTCCATATGCTTCTCTTCAGAGGCTTGAACGGAGACGGTGTGTGCAAACGCTGAACCCACTTCGCCATTTTCATATTGCACACCCACCAATGGGAAGCTTAAATGAGACTGTGCATTGTGGAAAATGTGGTCCGGATAGCACACAAATCTTGTCCTGTATGGACCCTGCAAGTGGACTCGTCCTCAATCCTGTTTGCCGCTGCTGGCCCACATTGCCAACATGATAGTTACCATGTCGGGTGGCCCCCATAACATTACAGGGTGGTGCACACTCCACGGCAGGACGGCCGCGTATTACATTCTGCTCCAAAGGTTGTCCACCAGCTGAGTAGCACTCGATCAGCAGCTTTATTTATGATAGGCAGGGACGAGGATCCGCTTGTAGAAGCCGCTCCGTAATGGAATTGCCTGACGCATTTCGAAGCTCCATATATATATATGGATATGGCTTATCTGGCTTTTAGACAACTAGCTGGAGCAGCAGTTCTCCGTCGCCAGGGATGGCTCAAGTCTGCTACCTTCTGTCTAGAGGTACAAAGTAAAATTTTAGACATGCCGTTTGATGGAGATGGTCTATTTAGGAAACATGTCGATGCCTTACAAGAGATTAAAAAGCATACTGACACCGCTAAAGCATTAGGTACGCTGCAATACAGGAAAACACCCTTTCGAGGAGCCCATGGCAGAGATTCCTTTCGAGGGAACTATCAGAAGTACCAACCACAATCCTATCAATACAGATATGTCTATCAGCAACTGCAGTCGTATCAAGACTCACTGTCTTTGCATACTCCAGACAGCAACCCAGAAGAAAGCAACCTACTCAGGCCAGAGACAATGCTATAAAGCAGTGACAACTTCCCAGCACCTGCTATAACTGCTAAACACAAACCTCAATTTGGCAAATATTTCCCTACAGTACAATCAGTAGAACAAAATTCCAACGGACAACTGGGTTCTGGACATCATAAAGTATGGTCATACTCTAGAATTCGTAAAAGTTCAACCGCCTCTTCCACCTCCAAAGAGTCCTCCATCTCATCTCAAATTGCTCAGAAAGGAAGCCATGGTTATGCTCCAGAAAGGGGGCCATAGTTATACTCCAGAAAGAGACTATAGAAAACGTTCCTCGTACTCAGATGAGAAAAGGTTTTTATTCCCTCTTCTTTCTGATAAAGAAGTCGGGAGAATAAAGACCCATTGTGGGTCTCAGAAAACAAAACAAATCTCTGAAGGAAGTCTTTTCGCATGGTTACCCTACAGGCGATTCTTCAAATTCTCAATCATGTGGATTTTATGACAACTCTAGGTTTGCAAGATGCATATTTCCATTTCCCTATTCATCCCAAACATCGAATATTTCTCTGTTTCACTGTGGCAGGTTCTCACTTTCAGTTCAGTGTCCTCCGTTTTGGTCTTTGTTCAGCTCCAAGAGTGTTCACCAAGTGTCTGGCTCCAGTTGCTGCTAATCTCAGGCTTCAAGGTCTGCAACTGTTTCCTTACCTCGACGATTGGCTAGTGAAAGCACCACCTTTTCAGCAGGCCTCAGAGGCAACTTTAATCTGCTTACAAATGTTTCTCTTCCTGGGACTAACTCAATTATCAGAAATCAGTTCTGCAACCGTCTCAGAAAAAGTTTTTTCTCAGAAAGATCCTAGACACTGTCCAAGGCAAGGCATTCTTATCTTCAGAAAGGCAAGCACACCTTATTTCTCTAGCGACAAAGCTAACAGGAAAAAAGTTTGCTTCTGTGCGACTGATAAAATCTCTGCTTGGCATGATGTCGTCAGCAATTCTGATTGAACCGTGTGCTCTTCTCAGAATGAGACTGTTGGACTTGGCCCTTCTGGCACGTTCACCCCTAGAACTTTTTGCAGTATCCTAGCCTTTTTCCTGTGTTGTACTAGTGGTTTTAGGCCTCTAGGCACTTTCACACTGTGTCCCAGTGGAAAGAGCGTGCGCTCTGTGTGGTTGAATGAGACTGACCTGCCCTCCCATAGGAATGCATGGGGGATCTGAGTGACCGTACTAGTTCCTGAGGCGTGGGGAGTGCAGGGTCGAGTTTGATATGTGCAAACTCGTGAGAGTGAATGCTGCGCAATGATGTGTGCGGCGTTACTGTAGCTAGTATAGAAGCGCCACTTCTAGACACTGGCATAAATGTGCAGTGACTGTCTGGCGTGTGATTGGCTGGTGTGCCTGGCTCCAGGAGTCAGGGTGGGTCTGCCCCAGTGGTGGGTGGAGAGCTCTGCAGGTTGATGAGTGGGAGGAGTACACCTAGGACCTGAATAGGGCTGGGCTTTCCCCACACAATGCTGGCTCCGCCCCCTGTGGTGCGGCTGATGACCCTGGCCTGCTCTGTGAATAGGGAGAGGGGCTGAGCAAAACAAAGTGCTCAGGAACCAGTTGCATCTGGTTCGCCCCTCCCCTGCACCTTTTGAGAACAAAGAATTTGGTGTATAAAAGAGGGGCTGTGACCCCATGAAAATGTTCTTGTGCTTAGCTTGAAACAACCAGGGGCATGCTGCTGCTGGGGCCCAGGGGAAGGCTTGCCTCCCTGGGCCCTGCCCAGCCCCTGGATGCCTGATGGACTTTGTGGGACCTTTTTGTTTCTGTTCCTGGATCTATCAATGACTTTGTGCTGGTCCTCCCCATAGCGCCTGGAGAGCGCTTCATTCTAATTTCCCCCAGAGAGAGCAGATCCTGATTGAACCACGAAGAAACTCTGCCTGACTAGAAGGACCTGGAAGAAGCTGAAGGAGGAGTAACTTTCCCTGACCTGGGGGATTGGCCTGCAGTGGGTGCCTTACTGAGAAAAGAGAGGAAAAGACTGAAAGAGACTTTGCACTTTGTTTTTCAACAATCTCCAAGGGCTTGGAAGAAGAGCTTGCCCCCTGAACTGAGTCCCAGGACCATTGGACTCATCTGCCTTCCAAAATTGAGTTGCCTGGACAATTCTTGCTTGTTTCCCGCTGGATTTGGCCCCAGTACGACTCGTACCCCATCCGCCGCGAAGCCGTGTCTTTGCCGCCCGGCACCGTGTGTCTACGCTGATCCAAAAGCGTTAGTACGCACCGTATACCTCCCGGCTGCATCGCACCTAATCTTCCCCGCCGATTCGAGACGTACAACCCTGGCTGCCTAATCCTGTACGCCGGACCCAAGCTTCGCTGTCCCGCAGGTACGGTCCGTACGCTGCTAACGTACTGCACCGTGCCGTGCTCAGAGCCGAGACGCCGCATCGCACCGATCCTCCCCGTACGCTGTACGGCGCCGAGAAGTGTCGCCGCCTATCCGCACCGAAGGTACGGCTCGAACGCCGAACGCCACGGACTCTGCAAGCTGATCCGGGCCATCCGCACGTATCCCTGAAGGTCCTGTACCAACGCCGCGTCCCAACGCCGCGACCCGACCAGCATCTGAATACGCTGCCGAACTATGACCCGGACCCATCAACTTGTCCCGCACTGTCCATCGCGGACCCCACGAACTTAAGGTACTTTGTTCTGTTCGCACCGCAGCGTGCGCGTCACGGACCCCGGAGTCCGCACCGATTGTTTGACTCGTACTTTCCTTGTTTTTAATGCGGACGAGTCGCACCCCCAGGTACGAACCGTACAAAGCCTGAAAAGAAGCAGAATTGACTAAAAGAAGCCTATTTTTGCATTTTAAGCCTTTTTACAAGAACATTGAACTTTAAAATAATACTGTGGTCATTTTAATCGTTATTCTGGTCTTGTGCTAAGCCTTATATAAAGAGAACTATTTTTGATATAACCTTGACTGGCGTCCATTTGTGGTGTGTCATTGTATTACTGTATGTGTTCACAAATGCTTAACCTATGACGCCCTGAGAATAGTCTTGACTGCTTGCGCCACACTACCTAAAGGGTGAGCAGGGGTTATTTGAAAGGGTGATCCCCTTATCCTCCTGACTTAGAATTCAGAGTCCCTGCTTGTCGCAAGTGCATACCTGTGCCATCTAGAGATTCCCAGTTCTAACATTGGTGGTCAGCGGTGAGGATTTGAATTTGCATTTGTGATTCATGTACAGTGATTGAGTGAACGCCACGTAGTGAGTTCAGACCGATAACGCAGCCACACAGTATTGATTTTTGTTTTTGCTGAAGAATCTCCACTTTAAGAAACCATGCCTAGCTCAGTCAATGGAGGCAGGGCGTCCTCTATATTCTCTGGAGTTGATGACATAGATTGGGAGGAGAGGGCACTGCTGAGGTGCACAAGTGAAGTCTTGAAAGGATACCTCTCCAAGTACAGAATTAACCAAACTGGATTGAAAAACAAGGAGCAGTACACAAAGGCGCTGAGGGCCTGGTATGAATCCAAGTTCCCAGAGAATGTGCTGGAGGTGATACCCCCAGAAGGTGCTTCTGAGCCTGGCAGAGGCCTGTCTCCAGAGGAGATGGCCGACAGGATTGCTGCAAGAGCACATGAAGTGGAGATGGCAAAGCTTCAAATGGAAAGGGATTATAGTTCTAAATTTGTTTTTAAGTGTAATTTCTGTGGAAATGTGTTTCTGGATTCACCAGTAAGGGTGGGATCCAGTGGTGGCAGCAGATGTGTGTCCAGTGCATGTATTCCCAGTTCCCGGGGTAATGGTACCTGTGTCACGTGGTGGTCAGGTTAAGAAATCAGGGGCGGTAGAAACTGTCTTACCAGTCTTGGGAGGGGTGGGGATGAATTTGTAATGCGCTGGATGAATGTGAACGTCCCATTCCCAGTTCCCAGAGTAATGGTACCTGTGTCACGTGGTGGTCAGGTTGAGAAATCAGGGGCGGTAGAAACTGTCTTACTAGTCTGGGGGGTGTGTGTGTGTGGATGAATGGTGTGAGTTCTCTGAAATAAGGAGCTTGCTGGTTGATTGGGTGTGAGTTCTCTGGGATAGGGAGCTTGCATTGGGGAGTGATTCCAAAAGGAGTGGCTGAGGTGTCTTCCAGCCCAGCGTGGTGGAAAAGGTTCAGAGTAGCCCAGCTAGGTCTCGGTGTAGGGGCTCACGTCCTGTCTCTGCGGAGAAGGAGTGGGTGGGACTGCGTGTCTCCAGGTGCCCGAAACCCAGTCTCAGGGCCTGGATGGTTTCTTTAGGGAACATCAGGTCGGGGGCCTAGGCTGTTCCAATAGGTCATTTGAGAAGGATCTCCCAGTGTCTAGAGGACGTGGAGTGTCTGTAATCAGAGCTCTAGTAGTCCTGGTGTCTGGCGGTACCGCTCCAGTTGGGAGGGTGCGGAAGTCCAGAGGGAGGGGTGAGAGGGGGAGGGATTCCCCAGTGGGAACCAGTAGGTCAGGGACCAGCCGGGAGGGCTGAGTCGCCACTGAGTGACCGTGGTGTCGCCACTTCTGTCCTGGGGGGTCTGCACGCACTGTCAGATGGACAGGAGGTCGTGAGATCAGCGCCAGGCAGACTGTCACACGACCCATTAGTTATGTGTCACTCTCGTTAAGTCCTGGTTCGCCAGGCATCTGACCAAAGGGTACGTCCCTGGGTTGGGGCGCCAGTAGTCTGTGTTTCCGGATCTGGACGTAAGGGCAGCTGTAGTCCTGAGGGCAGAGGAGGCTCATCTTGGGTGAAGAGACCCTGCTCTACAGTGGAAGGGGGTGCAGAGGGAGGGAGTCCTCGCCTCTGACCCCCGTGGATCCCAGGTGGTAGACCAGTTGGTGGAGAGAGGTCCTGAACTGGTGGGAGAGTTGTGTTCTGATGGGTACTTCCCTGGGAGGGTGCAGAACCTCAGAAGTAGAGGTAGGGTGGGGCATTCTTGCCCGTGACCTCTGGTCAGCCTGAGGGTGCGGACCCTAGGTTCAAGGATCAGTGGTAGTTGGGAACTACACTGAGAGGGAGAGTGGAGAATGGCTTGTATGCCAGGGGTTACTACCCCCCACTCTGGGGTTGGCAAGGACCAGTGGTATCTGGGTGGCCTAGGGCCTGGTCCTGGCCGTGGACAACTAGGTAGTACCAGTGGGGTAGCCTAGTTGGGCCTGAGTTTTTTTTCGGTTGTTTTTTTTTCAGATGGAACCATGTTGATTCAGAATGGCGTAGAACCGGAGAGTGTCCCTGCAGTGCGGGCCTGCGTCCGTGTTCTATCGCTCCAAGCAGGGAAGACCATCACGGTGGTGATTGGTCTGCGCTGCGTTTTGGCTGGAAGGGGGTTGTGTTGGACTTGGCCCTTCTGGCAAGTTCACCCCTAGAACTTTTTGCAGTATCCTAGCCTTTTTCCTGTGTTGTACTAGTGGTTTTAGGCCTCTAGGCACTTTCACACTGTGACCCAGTGGAAAGCGCGTGCGCTCTGTGTGGTTGAATGAGACTGACCTGCCCTCCCATAGGAATGCATGGGGGATCTGAGTGACCGTGCTAGTTCCTGAGGCGTGGGGAGTGCAGGGTCGAGTTTGATATGTGCAAACTCGTGAGATTGAATGCTGCGCAATGATGTGTGCGGCGTTTCTGTAGCTAGAATAGAAGTGCCACTTCTAGACACTGGCATAAATGTGCAGTGACTGTCTGGCGTGTGATTGGCTGGTGTGCCTGGCTCCAGGAGTCAGGGTGGGTCTGCCCCAGTGGTGGGTGGAGAGCTCTGCAGGTTGATGAGTGGGAGGAGTACACCTAGGACCTGAATAGGGCTGGGCTTTCCCCACACAATGCTGGCTCCGCCCCCTGTGGTGCGGCTGATGACCCTGGCCTGCTCTGTGAATAGGGAGAGGGGCTGAGCAAAACAAAGTGCTCAGGAACCAGTTGCATCTGGTTCGCCCCTCCCCTGCACCTTTTGAGAACAAAGAATTTGGTGTATAAAAGAGGGGCTGTGACCCCATGAAAATGTTCTTGTGCTTAGCTTAAAACAACCAGGGGCGTGCTGCTGCTGGGGCCCAGGGGAAGGCTTGCCTCCCTGGGTCCTGCCCAGCCCCTGGATGCCTGATGGACATTGTGGGACCTTTTTGTTTCTGTTCCTGGATCTATCAATGACTTTGTGCTGGTCCTCCCCATAGCGCCTGGAGAGCGCTTTATTCTAATTTCCCCCAGAGAGAGCAGATCCTGATTGAACCACGAAGAAACTCTGCCTGACTAGAAGGACCTGGAAGAAGCTGAAGGAGGAGTAACTTTCCCTGACCTGGGGGATTGGCCTGCAGTGGGAGCCTTACTGAGAAAGGAGAGGAAAAGACTGAAAGAGACTTTGCACTTTGTTTTTCAACAATCTCCAAGGGCTTGGAAGAAGAGCTTGCCCCCTGAACTGAGTCCCAGGACCATTGGACTCATCTGCCTTCCAAAATTGAGTTGCCTGGACAATTCTTGCTTGTTTCCCGCTGGATTTTGCCCCAGTACTACTCGTACCCCATCCGCCGCGAAGCCGTGCCTTTGCCGCCCGGCACCGTGTGTCTACGCTGATCGAAAAGCGTTAGTACGCACCGTATACCTCCCGGCCGCATCGCACCTAATCTTCCCCGCCGATTCGAGACGTACAACCCTGGCTGCCTAATCCTGTACGCCGGACCCAAGCTTCGCTGTCCCGCAGGTACGGTCCGTACGCTACTAACGTACTGCACCGTGCCGTGCTCAGAGCCGAGACGCCGCATCGCACCGATCCTCCCCGTACGCTGTACGGCGCCGAGAAGTGTCGCCGCCTATCCGCACCAAAGGTACGGCTCGAACGCCGAACGCCACGGACTCTGCAAGCTGATCCGGGCCATCCGCACGTATCCCTGAAGGTCCCGTACCAACGCCACGTCCCAACGCCGCGACCCGACCAGCATCTGAATACGCTGCCGAACTATGACCCGGACCCATCAACTTGTCCCGCACTGTCCGTCGCGGACCCCACGAACTTAAGGTACTTTGTTCTGTTCGCACCGCAGCGTGCGCGTCACGGACCCCGGAGTCCGCACCGATTGTTTGACTCGTACTTTCCTTGTTTTTAATGCGGACGAGTCGCACCCCCAGGTACGAACCGTACAAAGCCTGAAAAGAAGCAGAATTGACTAAAAGAAGCCTATTTTTGCATTTTAAGCCTTTTTACAAGAACATTGAACTTTAAAATAATACTGTGGTCATTTTAATCGTTATTCTGGTCTTGTGCTAAGCCTTATATAAAGAGAACTATTTTTGATATAACCTTGACTGGCGTCCATTTGTGGTGTGTCATTGTATTACTGTATGTGTTCACAAATGCTTAGCCTATGACGCCCTGAGAATAGTCTTGACTGCTTGCGCCACACTACCTAAAGGGTGAGCAGGGGTTATTTGAAAGGGTTATCCCCTTATCCTCCTGACTTAGAATTTAGAGTCCCTGCTTGTCGCAAGTGCATACCTGTGCCATCTAGAGATTCCCAGTTCTAACAGAGACCATTACAGGAGGAGCTGGACATTCAGAGGCTCCAAGTAAACGGATCGTTCGCCCTCGTGCAGATAACTCCAGTCATAAAAACAGCTCTTCTCTGGTGGCAGTCCTCCAGGAATCTCTCAACAGGGTTAACTTTCCGTTCTCTGATACCAGATTTTGTCCTCACTACGGATGCTTCTCTAGAAGGCTGGATGGCTCACCTTTATGACCTCTGCATAAGGGTCAAGTGGTCCAAGGCGCTTTCAAGACTGCACATCGATTTCCTGGAGTTGCAGGCCATTTTCCTAGCCTTACAGGCATACCTTCCAAGAATACAGGGTACTTTGGTCCTTATAAGAACGGGCAATACTACATGCATGCGTTACCTCAACAAGCAAGGAGACACAACCTACCATATCTTATCGCTGGAAGCACAGGAAATCTGGAAATGGGTTCTCTCACACCACATCTCTATAAAGCTGAAACCTCTTCCAGGGGTGGACAACAGTCTGGCAGATAATCTTAGCAGGACTCCCAATTGTTGCCGTGAATGGGAGCTCAATCAGACGGTTCTCGATCTCATCTTCCAGATATGGGGCAAGCCCAACTAGGATCTCTTTACCTCATGAATGAACCTGAAATGCCAATTCTTTGCCAAGAGGGAACCAGAAAGAGGATCATGGGGAAAAGCTTTTCTAATAAGGTGGTAGGGGATCTTTGCTTACACCTTTCCCCCTTACCCGTTAAAACCAAGGCGTCTGGTAAAAATGAAAAGGGAGCCATGCGGTCTGATCCTCATTGCTCCATGTTGGTCACGCCAACATTGGTTCACGGAGCTTCTTCTGCTCTCGGAATGCAAACCTTATTGCCTTCCAGTATTATAAACGCTGTTAACAATGAGCAAGGGCCAGATTCTCCATACACATCCAGCATCACTACAGCTGCATGTGTGGTTATTGAACTCAATGAATTTAAGGACATAGACCCACCACAAGACTGTAGAGACATTCTTTCTAAAGCTGGGGCATTCTCTTCTATTAAGACTTAGTCTCAAATGGAAATGTTTCTGTTCATGAAGTCTTCAGAGCAATGTGCACCCGTTTGAGTATTTTCCAGATAATATTTGCCTTATCTTCTATCCCTGGCTAAATCAGGCCTTATGTACACTTCTATTAAGGTACATATTGCCACTATCTCTACTTAGATGTTCTTCTGGAGGTTTATCTCTTTGTTCATGTCGACTTGTAAAACAGTTCATGAAAGGACCTTTCGCAGTGTACTCTCCTATTAGAGCTCCTCCTCCGGAAAAGAGACTTTAGTTCTTGCATAACTTATGAAACCCCCCCATTGTGCCTATACACAAAGCTGAGCTCAAGCTTATTTTCTGGAAAGTTGCATTATTGTTGGCTCTTACTTCAGCAAGGAGAATCAGCGAAATCCAAGCTTTCCCAATTAAAGAACATTACCTTAGTTTTACAAATGACAATGTACTGCTTGGAACAAATCTAGTATTTATTCCAAAGGTACCTTCTGCTGTCCACCTTAATGAGCCGGTTACTCTGAGAACATTCTTTACAAATCCTACTTCCCTGGCTGGAAAAGCTCGTCATACTTTAGTTATAAAGAGCTCTCTCAAGTTTTATTCATCACATACTAAAAGCATATGAAAATCTGATCAGCTGTTTGTCTCCTATGATTCACAAAAGCCAGGTACTGCAGTGACTAAAGCAACGATTTCCAAGTGGTTTGCATTAATTTCTGCCATTCTGAAGCAGGCAGGCCACTTACTTTCAAGCCTGAGGCTCTTTCTACGAGAGCAGTATCATCCTAAGTGGCGCTCTTTGCAGGAGCGCCATTGGATAAAATGTGCCGTGCTGTAACATGGAAAGGTGTACATACATTTACTCGGCATTACTGTCTGGATTTGGCTACGGATGCGGATGTGGCAGTAGGGCAAGCAGTCTTACACAATCTTTTCCAATACGGTAAGCTTCTGTTTTAGAGGTGCTTAATTAATTTCAATTCAGTGGTGTTCTGTTGACATGTAATTGCTATGTTTTGTATGCTCTTTTATAATCATTGGTGTGTGTATATATATATATATATATATATATCTCTCAACAACTCGCAATCAAAACTCCCTGAAAGGGAATCACGGGCGCAGACCCCTTGGAGTGCCAAACAGTTTATTCAATAAATTTCCCCAGCACAGATGTCAGGACGCGTTTCGGCCGTCACAGCGGCCTTGATCACCTGACCACGCATTAGTGCAAGCCCACTATTTAAAGTGCAAGTGCAATCAAATTAACAATGGACATAGAAAACATATTGTGACATCAGGAGATTTTTCAAACAAACAATGCGATATAACAAAAATTCAATTTTTTGCTGTTTCATATATTCAATCACATTGTAACTGACAAATACATGCCTAAATGCCTGTGACGTTATCAGGAGATATTTTACATATATCTATTTCCCTGGCGTCAAGAGACCTGATGTCATTATGTCCTATTGATATTTATATAGAGTGCTAACCGTGTCAACAAAAACCCATCATAACGAAAAATAATAAACGCTTTCACAAATGTCCAACAAAATGTCAAATATATATAAATAAATGCATAAGTGCCTAAATATTTGAAGGACATAAAGTGACTGGTGCCACTTGATGCAGAGACGAGGCAATCACATTAATACAATAGTCCAACTCTATGTTTTCAATATAGGATCAAAATAAAGTGCAAAATGCAACAGTACTTTAAAACATAGAGTGACCAATATAAATAGCATTAGTCCAACTTTAGGACTCTATATGTCGAGTACAATATCAAATAAAGTGCAGAATGCAACAGTACTAGATAACCTAAAGTGACAAATGCTCTTAGTAATGATTCAACTCTAGAATTCTATATTTTAGATATAGTATCAAATAAAGTGCATAATGCAACAGTACTAGAAGACCTAAAGTGACAAGTGCTACTAGTGCAAGATAACAATGGCAATCAATTGATGGAGACTAACCATGAGATGTACAAACAAATCCTGTTATATAAATATATAAAAGGATACAAAGTATTTAAATACAGCAAAACAGTAAGTTACAATCATATTCATTGAAAGTGGCGAGTAAAAATCGAGGATATATTTAAGAAAAGGACCAGTGACATAATTAAAATGATCAATAAAAGGAACTGGGTATAAAAAATGAAATACTACCCTACATATCCTTAAAACCAATCATTAAAATCAGCACAGAAAGTCCCCAAGTTTATATTTTATACCTGCCTTGCCAAGAGTACAAGTTAAAGTAAGGGCATTGTCAACAAATAAAACAAAGGTAGCCTATATTTGTATGAAATTTACAGAAAAGTATAAAGATCCTCCGTGGCATTGAGGCCACTCGGCCATTTGGAATCAAACTCTAAGATATATTGGGTTTCCAAACGACGAAGTGTTGCCTCCCTATTGCCACCTCGTTTCCTCAATGGTACCGATTCGATTGCAAAATATTTGAGGCATTTGGGGTCACTGTTGTGTACCTTTTCAAAATGCCTGGCCACGGGGTAATTCTGATCTTTATTGTTAATGGCTCTAATATGTTGCAAGATGCGTTTATGCACTGCCAACTTTGTGCTGCCAATGTATTTCAAAGAGCAGTCACATTCCAGGACATAAACACAGTAGTCCATTTTACATGTCAGATGTTGTTTGATTTCCCGTTGTGTACCCGGGACTGTTGTACAATACGTTTTGGTATTTATGCCAAATTGGCAGGCCTTCCATGTAGAGCATTTAAAAAAGCCATTTCTTATAGGCAACCACATTTGTTTTTTAAAAGTATCTTGACTGTTACCAGTCAACATATTGCCCATACTCTTGGCTTTCCGGAAAGTAATAGAGGGATTGAGTGGCATGTAACACCCTATCACTGGGTCTTCACGTATAAAATGCCAATGCTTTCTCATAATATTCCTCAATTCCTTTTCTTGTTTGGAATATGTTAAAATGAGGCGTACCGGTGCCTTATCGGTGTTTGGTGCCTCCATCCTATCTTTTTTTCTATATTCCAAAATTTCCTCTCTCGGTTTCAGTTGGGATCTTTTCATGGCAGCTTCCACGACTTCAAAACTATACCCTCTAGCCAAAAACCTCAACATGCATTCTTTTTGTTTTATTTCCATATCCTGAGGATTGCTACATATACGCCGGATACGGAGCATCTCACCATAGGGTATACTCCTAATCAGATGTGGGGGATGCGAGCTAGTTGCATGGGGGAGTGTGTTGCCTGCCGTGGGTTTTCTAAAAAGGGTAGTAGTTAAAATGTTGTTATTTACTAAAACCTGTACATCTAAAAATGTCACTGTCTCATTGCTCACATTTGATGTAAAAGAAAGATTAAAATCATTACAATTGATATCTTCTACAAATTTCTGCACACTTTCTTTAGACCCTTGCCATATGATAAAAAGGTCATCAATATAACGAAACCACAGGATCACATTTTGAGTAACAACCTGCTGATATTTGCGCCTGACCACCAGCTCCTCCCACCAGCCCATAAACAAACCGGCATAGCTGGGGGAGAAGCTGGCGCCCATCGCTACTCCCCACAATTGCTGATAAAAACAACCATTAAATAAAAAAAAGTTGGGGCGTGGCTAGGCGCCCGTAGGAGATGGCGGCGTTCGGGTGACGGCTCCGTCCGAACCGGAGGATACCGGCGGTTCGCGCACCTGTTTCCAGCAACGGAGGGAAGCCCCTTACACCGGAAGATGCCAGGCTCACTTTCATTCCCCTTTCGTTCCTAAGGCACAGCTATTTTGGACTTTACAGCCCATTTTACCTCCGGTCGCGGCTTGTCATCGGCCGCGACCGCCATTTTGTTTATTTTTGCCCGCGAACGCTTCAGCAGCGCGTCCTAGCGCGCATGGGATTCCTGGATGCCTCGTTCGCACTCAAATGACCCCAGCATCCTCTGAGGCACAAATGTGGCGGATCAATATTCTAAGGTGACTTTTCTTTATTTTTCTTCTGTAGGGGTGGCCTTTTTCATGGTTCTGACTGGAATTTTTGGCTCTCCTCATGCACGGCGGCCATTTTATGACTTTAGTCTTTGATACTTACGTCTACAGTTTTTTGTCTGGCACGCCTCTACATTAATTTGTCCTTTGGAGCTTTTTTAGTCGAACGTTGAGATCATCTTGCATGTTTTGACTGGAATTTTCACCTCTCCTCATGAAGGGCGACCATCTTTAGGACTCCACTCTCCAACACCTATGAGTCCAATTTTTCGGCCTGGCATGTTTCTGTATTAATCTGCTTTCTGATCCTTTTTGAGTCGGGCAATAGGATATCTTAAGACCTCACGCTCCATAGGCGTGCTGATGGCGGATTGCTCCAGCAGAGTTCAAAAGCGTAATTTCATTAAAAATTCCAAGTTATTCACGGCACTAGCCCATTTGGAAGCTTCAACTGAGATGACGTCGACTGCGGACACCCCCTCACAACCCTCAGCAAAAGCGAACTCTAAGAGGTTAAAAAAGGACCCCCCTTCGCCTCCTAAGTCCTCTTCGCCCATCTCTATGGAGTTACTTCTCGAAGAGATACGGGCCTTGCGCCCTTACATGGAAGAGACTAATGCTAAGTTGCAGATTCTCACTGACAATTGGGCTTCGATGGATGAAAGAGTATCGTCGGTGGAGCGTGATGTCTCCTCTCTTCAGGACTCTGCGACCAAGGTCTCCCACATGCACACGCAGATTTCCTCTCTTCAGAAGCAGGTGGAGGACCTTGAAAATCGCAACAGGCGCAACAATCTCCGTATTTACGGCTTGGTGGAGGGTTGTGAGGGAAATGATCCCATCAGCTTTTTCAAGTCCTTTCTCCCGAAGCTTCTTCACCTACCCGAAGACACCTCACTAAATATCCAACGTGCCCACAGGCTTGGTCGAGCTTCCTCCTCTCCTTCCACGTCAACGAAGCCTAGAGGTGTAATAATGTACTTTCTAGAGTACACAGACTTGTTGAAAGTCCTCTTAGCCGCCAAAGCCTCCCCTCGCCTCACATGGTCAGGCTCCACTTTGTTTTTTGCGCAGGATTATGCCAGGACCACTGCAAACCGCCGCAAGGCCTTCCTTGATATGAGACCTGACCTTCGCTCCATTGGTGCCAGATATGGGCTTTTTCATCCTTGTCTATTTAAGGTCACTCATAATAACAAGACTACGACATATGAGGATCCAGCGCGCCTTCGAAGCTTCCTGAACTCTTGTGGTCAACATGACATGGAGACAGCCGGTCCCTCTTCCCACCCACCATGACTTGTTTTTGTAGTTGCAATTTGATCCTCTAATTTGTTCTGCTTTAATGCCTTCATTTTTGCAGGTTCTTCAGATTGTATGACTTCTAGTTAAGATTATATTTCTCATTTTATCGTCTGATAGTGTTGTTTTAGTTCCTCAGTTGGTCACATGTTTCTTTCTTATCTTCGTTGTGTTCGAGTTTCTAACCATGTTCTTTTTCTTCCTTCACAGATCATTGTTTTGCGTTCCGTTGTGTTATCTCTGGTTGGACGTCTCCCTCATCCCGATTGCCCTGCCTCTCCCAGTTGGCCCTACCTCCCTCCCCTCATCTCCACATGTGTTTCCGTTTGTTCCCAGTTCCTGATTGTATTTTTCCCATGCTACCCCTCGTAAGTACTCTTCATTCCTTATTTATCATGTTTTTTTACGTTCTTTGTTTTCTTATCTCACCTTTCCCCTCGTTGTTTTCAGATTTATTGGTGTCATTACCTCTTCCATGGTTCTTCTCCACTTCTCTTTCGCCATTCTTTCTTCTCCCCATTGTATATTGGCTCTCTTGCTTGTATTCATCTCCCTTTACCTATTTGATTCTCCCTCGGACCTTACTCATCATTATCTTTAAGAATTATTGTATCTTCTTATCATTCTTTCTATTTTCTTGGCTCTTTCCTATTTCTATGGCTTCCCTGGTTCCTCTCTCACTTTTTCTTCTACCCCTGTTCCATCACGTTAGTTCTCACCTCACTCTCTTTTTCTCTTGTGCCCTTACTCGCTGCGAGACATGTCCTTGCTGTCCTACCTTCCAATTGATCCATTTTTTGATTAATCCTTAATGTCAGTTCGAATTGTTTCCTGGAATGTTAAAGGTCTGCATTCTCCTATCAAGAGACAAAAAATCCTCTCTCATTTAGCCAAATTGAATGTAGACATTGCTTTTTTACAAGAAACCCATTTGTCTGACGTTGAGGCTGCTAAACTTAAGAGAGGCTAGGTGGGTGCTGTATTCTCATCTCCGGGTGATGGTAAGAGAAACGGTGTGGCTGTATTGGTTCGTAAATCTTTTGCTCATTTGCTCCTGACTTCTGAATCAGATCCTGAAGGTAGATGGTTGTACGTCGAACTCTCCTCAAAGGGCGCCCCTCTCTCCCTTCTTAATATCTACGCCCCTACTGGTGGTGATCAGATTTTTTGGCGTGCAATGGCCTCCCGTATCACTGAATATATTGATGATAATTTTATTTTAGCTGGTGATTGTAACCTTCCCTTTGACCCTTTTTTAGACAGAAACTCCAAGGTACCTTTTGTCCCTAATAAATCTCACAAGCTTTTCGCTCAAGCGATATCCCAACATAAACTCATTGATGCTTGGCGTCTCTGCAATCCTACCTCTAAAGAATTCACCTTCTACTCCCCGACTCACCATTCCCAGTCGCGTATTGACTATATTTTCCTTTCCCACCATTTGTCCCAATCCCTAACCCACGCTGATATAGGCCCCATCTTATTTTCTGACCATGCCCCCGTTTTGATAAACATTGACATCTTACCCAAATCCACTGGACCAAAGAGATGGCGCTTTAACAACACTTTACTCCTCGACCCCAAATTCTCCGCCTCCTTTGTAGATTTCACCACAGAATTTTTCACCATTAATGACACACCCACTGTGCCTAACCACGTTGTTTGGGACGCCTATAAAGCAGCAGCTAGAGGTTTTATTATCAGCTTTGTGGCTACCAAACGCAAGATTGCTCGTAAACGCACCAGTGACCTCCTTTGTACGATTAAAAAGTTAGAGCATTCTTTCTATACATCCCATTCGCAAGAAAATCTGACCGCCCTCATTGCTGCTAAGATGCAGTTTAACAAACAATCCACTGAGGATGCTTCATTGTATTTGTTGAAATCCAGTTCAAAATTCTATGGTGGTAAAAATAAGGCGGGGAAGATCTTAGCCAACTATTTAAAAGTTAAACAAACCAAACTGAATATTGAATCTATCTATGATGCTAATTCTGTTTTAAAGCATACAGATGTTGACATTTTAGAGCAATTCTCCCAGTTTTATTCCAAACTCTATTCTTCTGAGACGCACCCCACTGCTCATTCTCTTGCTACTTTCTTTGCCACCATCCAACCACCTTCCAATTTCCCTCTTGATTTATCTGCCCTTGAATCACCAATATCCGGTGATGAATTACTCAAAGCACTTCAGTCACTCAAGAAGGATAAGGCCCCTGGGCCAGACGGATTCACAGTTGAATTTGATCTGCATTTCTCCAAATTGTTGTTACCCAGACTCCACTCCCTTATTGATTCCTTCATATTAAATGGTTCTTCCTCAGGTACATTCTCAGACGCCCACATTTGTATTATACCCAAAGAAGGCAAAGACACCCAGCATTGTAAAAATTACAGACCAATTTCTTTGGTCAACATTGATTATAAACTGTATGCCAAATCTCTCGCCATTCGATTAGACCCTTATCTTCCTGAACTGCTAGGCCCTGAACAATCTGGCTTCGTTAAAGGTCGCTTCATCACAGATAACACCAGACTTTTGTTCAATGTCCTCTCCAAATCCCCACAGTTCCAACACCCACTAGCAGCCATTGCCCTAGACGCAGAAAAAGCGTTCGATAGAGTGGAGTGGACTTTCCTCTTCTCCGCCCTTAAATGGTTTGGATTTGGCCCACATTTCATCTCCTTTATCTCCTTCCTTTATTCCAGTCCTAGAGCGGCGGTTTGCGCCAATGGTCTAGTTTCCTCTTTTTTCAATCTAGGTAGGGGTGTTCGTCAGGGATGCCCTCTTTCCCCTTTTCTTTTTAATTTGGCCCTGGAACCTTTTCTTTCAAAGCTTCGTCAGAATCCCAACTTACATGGTTTCCAAATCTCCCACACTAATATTAAACTTGCTGCCTACGCAGACGATATTCTATTATTCATGTCTAATCCCGCAACTTCTATTCCCGCATTCCTAGCTGAAGTTCATGACTACTCCCAGATTTCAGGTTATAAGCTAAACAATGACAAGTGTGAGATTTTACCCCTTACTAAGTTCACTTTTAAACCGGACTTTATGGCATCCAATTTTACTTGGAGCCCCTCACACATCAAATATCTAGGTCTACACATTACTTCCTCCCTCTCCGACACTGTCTCGCTGTGCCTCAATAAATGCACCCAGAAATTATCCGACCTCACTTCCAGATGGCACCCATTATACCTTTCCTGGTGGGGTCGTCTTGATACGATTAAAATGATGCTCTCCCCGTTAGTCCTTTACACCATCTCCAACATCCCAATTCCTATCCCTGCTAAGTTCTTTAAGAAAATCAACACTATTCTCTCTTCCTTTCTTTGGTCCGGCAAAAAAGCACGTATGTCCCTGCTTAGATTGCAACTCCCCAAATCCGAAGGTGGAGTTAATTTCCCGAATTTTCCCGCTTACCACAAAGCATTCCTTCTGCGGCAAGCTTCCCATTGGCTGCAGGACCCTGCTGAGCCGTCCCCCTTATGGGTTGCCATTGAGCGACTTTCTTTATCCCCTTTCACTTTTGCTGAATACCTCTCATTCTCTCGTAAGCCTCACTTTTCCTCCATTCCTATCCACAAGTTTACCGCCAAGTTGCTTCTTTCCACCTCTCTAAGCCCCCCTTCCTCTACAGCAGAGTTTCTCAATTCCACTATCTGGCACAACAATAGTATAACCATCAATCGCAAGCCCTTTTATTGGAAAACCTGGAGACAGAGGGGTTTAATCTGGGTATCTCAGCTCTTCTCTAATTCTGATTTCTTATCCTTCTCCGTTCTCAGCCAACACTTCCATCTCCCCCGTTCTTTTGCCTGCAAGTATCTTATGCTTAAAAATGCAGTCATGTCCACTTATGCTCTTCTCTCTAACCCCCTCATGCATACCCATCCTCCAAATCATACCTCACAGCTTCATTCCTTCTTGCGCACTCACCCTACAGCCTCCTCAATATACCACTCATTTCATACGACTCTCACACCCAGGCCGAAGTCCAAAGTTGAGGAACAGTGGGAATCTGACCTTGCCATTTCTTGGCCCACCTCCCTTTGGGATAAATTATGGACCAAACTTCGCAAGACATCTAGAGCTGCTTCTCTTACACAAACTCTCTTTTTCACATACAACAGGCTTCTCTTTTCTCCCCAGGTGTTGAATAAGAGATTCTCTTCTACACCGGATCTTTGTTGGTCCTGTTCTGCTCCTAAGGCCACTCTCTTCCACATGCTTTTCTCTTGCACTTTCACGCAAAATTTCTGGACACTAGTCTGGGCCCAAATCAATGCCATATTCCGCACTACATCTCCCTTCTCTTTTGTCAATATTTTTTTAGGTAGCCTTTCTCCTTGTTGGGATGACACTGATCTTAATACGCAAATTGTTGACTTGTTGTTAGCTGTTGCTTTCCAGCAAATCACCGTCAACTGGAAAAACTTTACGAATATTTCTTTTAAAGCATGGTGGTACAATGTTTGTTACAATCACAGGCTAGATACTGCTTTTGTACACCCCCTTAGTTTGGCTGCTAAACGACATGATTTATGGCTTCCTGTAACCTTGTATCTAGATACCTGTGCTAAACGTTCCTCTCATGTTTCACCCATTCAGCAAGAGGTCTCTAAGCCTCCCTGAGTGACATTGCTTTTCATTTGTACTACTCTTTTCATATAAGCTACTTTATCGTTCATTATTACCAGCGCTGCTTTTTGTTACTTAGCCTTAAACTTCTGTTATCCTCTGATTAATTGTATATTTTCATTGCCATGTTTTACTTTTCTCCTCTAATTGAAGATATGTTTGTATTCTTTCTCATGTATTGACACCTTTACTTATCCAATAAAAACCTTTTGAACTTAAAAAAAAAATAAAAAAAAGTTGTTCTCCAAGCAGAAGGAAAGCATGCTTAATAACATTTTGGTATGATCAGCATATTCAATTGTTCTGGTACTCAAATAAAACTCGGCCGCTCTCAGACCATCTTGATGTTTGATGCTGGTGTATAGCAAACATACATCCAAGGTAACTAACTGATAGTTCTCTTTCCAAATGAAGTTATCGATCTTTTTTAGAAAGTCACCTGTGTCTTGGATGTACGAATCCAACTTTTTCATATGGTCTTGCAGGAAGTAATCAATGTATTTTGAAAGGTTCTCAAAGGGGCCATCACAAGCAGATATAATTGGTCGGCCCGGAGGTAAAGTCAAACTTTTATGGACCTTGGGGATGAAGTACATATAAGGAGTTAATGGATATTCTTTTTTGATGAATTTGAATACTTCCCAGCTAAGGAGACCCATACCTTTCCATGCCAATACATTTCTAAATAGAGTCTCTTGTGCACTTTTGTATTTGAAAGGAGTACTTTTGCTGTAACATCCTGCTTCATCCAGTTGCCTGTGGGCCTCTTTGAGATAATCCGCTGTGGGCCATAGTACAATGTTACCTCCCTTGTCCGAATTGCGGATGATTAGGTCTGCCTTCTGTAGCTTCGAAATCAATTGTTTAAATTTTCTTTGTTGATTGGAATATTTCTGTTTCCTTGCTGAATTGCTCGTATACATACGTTTTTTAAGCTGAATTGTTACATGGTCGCTAAATGTATCCAACCCGTCGTGAGAGGATAGAGGGATAAATTTCGATTTTGGTTTGAAGGGAGTATCAGGCTTCTTTTGGTTATAGATTGAAATTGATTCACCTGATACTGCTGTATCACCCACTGCCAACTGATATATATCATTATACAGTGCTGCATCCGAAACCTGAAGATTACTGAGGCTAGTGCTGTTGTCTGACCTTTTATCAGTTTCCAATGCTGGCTTCTGCAGATGTGATTTTTTAAGTTTGAGTTTCCTAATAAATAGGTACACATCTGCTCTAGTACGAGTATAATGAAAATTTGTTTCTGGGCAGTAGCTTAACCCCAGGCTCAGTATTTGATTTTCCGCTTTCGTCAATTTAGTTTGTCCCAAATTGATGATTGACTTGAGCTCCTGAGCCTGATGGCCGCCGGCTTCGGTTTCTAGTATCTTCGTGAGCGACCGCGTCCGCGTCCTCGCTTCCTTATTTCGCCGTTGCTTGTTTGCCCGGCGTCTCGCCCGTCTTCTTTGGCATTTTGTGGTGCCGTCATGTTTTGCGGTCTTGGCCTCAGTGTCTCCCTTCTCCCTTGTTTTAAAACGTCCAACTCTTCCCCCACCGTCAGTTTGATTCCTGATGTATTGCGTACCCCTTTGTTTTCTGATTCACTCTCCCTTGCTGAGCTAGAGAGTGAAGAAAGTTCCACGTGCTCTTTCTGGGACCCCTTGTCTCCATATCTTTTATTGGCCGTGGCTACTCTCAGGGAATCATAGCGCCGTGCAAAAGTGAAGATTTGACCATTTGCATAGTCATCACGGTCTCGTTTAAATTTCCAAATTTTCCGTGCTTTTATTTTCTCCTCCTCTTTTCCCAGTCGATTATTCATGTCTTCCCTGAGCTTGGCTTGGAGTTGGGGGTCATGTCCTTGTTGCTGAATAAGAGCTTCCTGGGCATCTATTTTAGTTTGTAAAGCTGCTCCATCTATTTCAGCATATTTCACTAAAATCTGGACTAAACGCCTCGAAGAGTCCAGATTACATTCCCCCCACTCTGCCATCATCAAGGGGTTAGGTGTTTCATAGCTGGGGCCAACATAATTCGAAGCCCCCTTGGGATTCTACCGACGTCTAAATATCTTTTTAGGGATCGGGCTTCCCACCACTTAGCAGTTTCTTGTTTTTTCATTTTTTCAAGTACTTTAAACTGTTCTTTTAAGCCAACAGGCTCTTGGTTAGTCTCCTTTGATGCCCCAATTAATGTAATCGCCTCATTCTCCAAGGCATCCGAAATATTGGCAGCAAGCTCACGGGCTGCACGCTTGTCCACCGACATCTTGTCGTAGGGGATTGATTTAAATAAACTGTTCTGTACACAATGGGGAAACAATTTAACGAATGGAGCAAAAAGGAACACTCTCTTAATTCGTTTTTCCTCCCAGTGCGGGCACACCTCCTTCCCGGAACCTCAAAGTCACATACAGACGTAAATCCTTACCGGAGAGATAGAGGCAGAATACTGAAATGAAAGCTCCCCGCAAGATGCCAGCTCAGCCGTGCAATCTTCACCAACAGCGGAGAGCACCTTCTCGTGCCTTTCACTTGTCCGGATAACGTCGCAGTGAAGAATCCGTCGGGTCCCGAGGGGATTCGCCTAGTTCCTTTTCCTCGGACTTTGCATAGTGCCCCGGGGGTCCCCGCCGTCACTCACCACAAGCCTGTGGTTGTAAACGCTCGGGAGGCCCTCGAGCGCAGTCAGCTGTTTTCAAAGCAAATCCACTTGTATAGGAGGGGGTCCGCGAACCGGCAGCAGCTGTCTGCCGGTAATGTCTCTCAACAACTCTCAATCAAAACTCCCTGAAAGGGAATCACGGGCGCAGACCCCTTGGAGTGCCAAACAGTTTATTCAATAAATTTCCCCAGCACAGATGTCAGGACGCGTTTCGGCCGTCACAGCGGCCTTGATCACCTGACCACGCATTAGTGCAAGCCCACTATTTAAAGTGCAAGTGCAATCAAATTAACAATGGACATAGAAAACATATTGTGACATCAGGAGATTTTTCAAACAAACAATGCGATATAACAAAAATTAAATTTTTTGCTGTTTCATATATTCAATCACATTGTAACTGACAAATACATGCCTAAATGCCTGTGACGTTATCAGAAGGAGATATTTTACATATATCTGTTTCCCTGGCGTCAAGAGACCTGATGTCATTATGTCCTATTGATATTTATATAGAGTGCTAACCGTGTAAACAAAAACCCATCATAACGAAAAATAATAAACGCTTTCACAAATGTCCAACAAAATGTCAAATATATATAAATAAATGCATAAGTGCCTAAATATTTGAAGGACATAAAGTGACTGGTGCCACTTGATGCAGAGACGAGGCAATCACATTAATACAATAGTCCAACTCTATGTTTTCAATATAGGATCAAAATAAAGTGCAAAATGCAACAGTACTTTAAAACATAGAGTGACCAATATAAATAGCATTAGTCCAACTTTAGGACTCTATATGTCGAGTACAATATCAAATAAAGTGCAGAATGCAACAGTACTAGATAACCTAAAGTGACAAATGCTCTTAGTAATGATTCAACTCTAGAATTCTATATTTTAGATATAGTATCAAATAAAGTGCATAATGCAACAGTACTAGAAGACCTAAAGTGACAAGTGCAACTAGTGCAAGATAACAATGGCAATCAATTGATGGAGACTAACCATGAGATGTACAAACAAATCCTGTTATATAAATATATAAAAGGATACAAAGTATTTAAATACAGCAAAACAGTAAGTTACAATCATATTCATTGAAAGTGGCGAGTAAAAATCGAGGATATATTTAAGAAAAGGACCAGTGACATAATTAAAATGATCAATAAAAGGAACTGGGTATAAAAAATGAAATACTACCCTACATATCCTTAAAACCAATCATTAAAATCAGCACAGAAAGTCCCCAAGTTTATATTTTATACCTGCCTTGCCAAGAGTACAAGTTAAAGTAAGGGCATGGTCAACAAATAAAACAAAGGTAGCCTATATTTGTATGAAATTTACAGAAAAGTATAAAGATCCTCCGTGGCATTGAGGCCACTCGGCCATTTGGAATCAAACTCTAAGATATATTGGGTTTCCAAACGACGAAGTGTTGCCTCCCTATTGCCACCTCGTTTCCTCAATGGTACAGATTCGATTGCAAAATATTTGAGGCATTTGGGGTCACTGTTGTGTACCTTTTCAAAATGCCTGGCCACGGAGTAATTCTGATCTTTATTGTTAATGGCTCTAATATGTTGCAAGATGCGTTTATGCACTGCCAACTTTGTGCTGCCAATGTATTTCATTATTATGTATAAATGTATATTATCTACTGGCGGTCGCCAGTAGATAGTTATAGTTAGGACCGAGTTTCTATAGGAAATCTGAAAATTCTATTTTGAATAACTTTGGCGCCGGTTGACGAATCCTCGCGAAATTTTCAAAACTAATGGGGCGCTCCGTTCAGCTCCTACCCTGAAAGTCTCGGGGTGATTCGTCAAGCAGGGGCCGAGAAAAAAGGGGGGTCCCAAAATGCGTTTTCCCCATGCATTTTTCCATAGGACCTTTAGTCGAAGGTACAGCCCGAACGGCTGAACAGAATTACTTGAAATTTGGCAGAGAGGTAGTCCTCAGGTCAGGGAAGTGCCTTTTGCAGGTCTGGTGTCAATCTGTTCAGTAGTTCCTGAGAAAATAGCATTTAAAAGCATATAAATATCTATAAGCGCGCACCGTGCGAGCACCCTAACGTGCGCGAGCGTAATTCTGATTGGTGGTTACATGTTAGTCAACGTTCGAATCGGTCGAAATCAGGAAGTGTCGGCCGCCATTTTGTTTGTTTTCAGTGCGAGAGTGAAAAAGGAAGGTGGCGAACGTGAAAAGGGGGCAGGGTAGAGAGTTCCTGACCCCCTAGCCTTTGTCAGGGGGTCCCTGAAGGACCCCGAAGGCAGAATTTTTTTTTTTTTTTAAATCGCGGTTATGCGCGCACTGTGCGCGCATGGTGAAAAACCAAAAATAAAAAAATACATAAATAAATTAGCATTTAAAAAACCGTACAAATTCACTGAAAAAACCATAGGTTTCACACACGTTATAGTTAGGAATTAGCATTTAAAAAACCTTGCAAATTCACTTAAAAAACCATAGGTTTCACACATGTTATAGTTAGGTGGATATTTCACTCGTAAAAAACCAATGAAATTCCCCCGTTATAGTTAGTTCAGATAACTATAACTTGCGCGACCGCCACTCTATCACAAGGATGATGTCATCAGTGATGTCATGAGTGATGCCACTGACCATGTCATGAGTGATGTAATATGTGACGTCATGAGCAGTGGATTGCGGGCGCGCGAGTTATAGTTATCTGAACTAACTATAACGGGGGAATTTCATTGGTTTTTTACGAGTGAAATATCCACCTAACTATAACATGTGTGAAACCTATGGTTTTTTAAGTGAATATATATATATATATATATATATATATATATATATATATATATATACACATATACACATATACACATATACACATACATGTGTGTGTGTGTATATGTTTACATGTATATCTATTTATTTAGATATCTAGTAGTTATTTATATGGTACGCACCATGCTCCTATGATAAATTTGAATGATTAATCTGTGGTAACTGCTGGCTATTCTGATTCAAGCATGTGAATCTATGAAAGATGCCAATACTGGATAACTGAAGTTACAGGTAAGTAACTCTGTTTCATACTGGTGGTAGTGGATCATGTCACCAGGTATCCTGAAGCAATGCCCCTTAGGACCACTACAGCTCCTGCAGTAGCCAAGGCCCTCATTGGTGTCTTCACCAGGGTAGGGTTTCCTAAGGAGGCAGTGTCCCAGAGGATCCAACGTCACATCTGCATACCTGAAACACGTGGCACGAGTGTGGAGTGCAGTACAAGTTTACTACACCCTCCCATCCACAAACCAATGGTCTTGTTGAAAGGTTCAATAAGCCATTGAAAGGCATGATCATTGGAGTCCCTGAACAACTCAAAAGGAGATGGGATGTCCTTTTCTATGCTTGCTTTTCGCCTCCAAAGTGGTGCCTCGGAAGGGAGTAGTTTTCCCCCTTTGAACTTCTGTTTGGCCATTGTAAGAAAGTGCCCTCTTTTTTGCATGGTTGCCCCCACTTTTTGCCCAACTGCTGATGTACTTTGACTGAGTGTCGCCTGGGTTCCTGCCAAAAAGGTACTTAGGGCCTATGTTCTTTCCCTAAAACTGCATTGAGTCAAACCCCAATTGGCACTCTTTGGCCACAGGTCAGTCCCTTGTAAATTGTATTGTATTGTATTGTATATCGATTTGTAGAGCGCGATTGCTGCCCGACGGGCGTCCAAGCGCTAAATGGTACCACAGGTACCAAGGGCACTGTAGCCTGGGAAGGCCTCTAAGGCCAGCAGCACTTATTGTGCCACCCTTAGAGGCCCTGTACCTCTACACCCACACACTGCCTTTGCAGGCTGCGTGTTTTGGTGCAGAACAAAGGGAAGAGTCGACATGACACACATCCCTGTATGCCATGCCTACAACCTACTGCCCTGGCAAAGGTCAGTCACCCCTCTAGCTGGGTGCACTATACCAGTGGTGAGGGTACAGGTGCATGAGCCCTGTGCCCCTACAGTGTCTAAGCCAATTCTTAGACATTGTAAGTGCAGTAATGCCCTTAAGAGTATATGGTGCTGTGAGTTTCATTATGAACTCCAAAGCCCCATAATGTCTTTACTGAAACCTGGGAAGTTTGGTATCGAATGCCTCAGCACATTAAACCCACACTGCCAATTTGGGATTTAATGAAAAATGCAATCAGAAGGCATCTTGGACGACCTAACAGTAGTGTTCAGGCTGAGTGGCTGCTCGCCAGCTGCCACCACCAGATATGTGTCTGGGCCCTGGGCCAAGGGCCTACTGCTCTCGGGGGTCTGATACCATGCACATCCTGGGATGAGGTGCCAAGCTGCCTCCCTCAGGATGGGCAGGGTCAACAAAGGGGTAGCTTCAAAGGCTGTCTGCCTTTGTGATCTTCCCCAGGTCTTTTCTGCTTCCAGCAACAGGCCCCTACCGGTTCTGACCCCCGCTTTGGGTGGGAGAATTGGCGGGAAAACCACGTGAGGAAGGGAGGTGTGCCTACCTTTGCCAACCGCACCCCTCAGGTGGGGGAGGCGAGGTGAAGCACAATTTTCAGTCCCGCCATCTTGCAGATGGGGGGGACCCAGCCAACCAGAGTATTATGCTACTGGAGGGTGGTATAATAGGGGGTGTACACACCCCAAGTAAGGGACACTGCACAAAAGTGGGTTTCTGTTGCAGTAACCCCCCCACTTTTTGCCAGAATACTGATGCACTTTTTCTTGGTGTGCCCTAGGTACCTGCCAATCAGGTTCCCAGGGCCTGTGTTCTTTCCCCAAAACTAACCCAATTGGCATCTCTGGCCACAGGTCAGCCCCTGGTAAATGGTACCACAGGTACCCAGGGCACTGTGACCAGGGAAGGCCTCTAAGGGGTGCAGCACTTATTGTGCCACCCTTAGAGTCCTTGTATCCTGACAATCACACACTGCCTTTTCAGGCTGTGTGTCTTGGTGCAGACCAAAGTGAAGAGTCAACATGGCACACATGCCTGTGTGCCATGCCCACAAACCACTGCCCTGGCATTACATCAGTCACCCCTCTAGTTGGGTGCCCTATGCCAGATGTGAGGGTACAGGTGCATGAGCCCTGTACCCCTACAGTGCCCAAGTACATTCATGGGCATTGTAAGTGCAGTGCTGCCATTAAGAGTATATGGTGCTGGGAGTTTGTCATTACGAACTCCACAGCACCATAATGGCTACACTGAAGACTGGGAAGTTTAGTATCACACTTCTCAGCACATTAAACCCACACCGATGCCAGTGTGGGATTTAATGTGAAATGCACAATAGAGGGCATCTTGGAGATGCCCCCTGAAACTCGACCAACTCCTAGTGACCTGACTGAGTGGCTGCTTAGGCTGCCACCACCAGACATGTTTCTGGACCCTGGGTCTAGAGCTTGCTGCTCTCTGGGGCCTGAAACAATGCACATCCTGGGACGAGGTGCAAAGCCTCCTCCCCCAGGATGGGCAGGGTTCACGAAGGAGAAGCTTCAAAGGCATGCCGCCTTTGTGAGCCTCTCCAGACCATGTGCTGCTTTCAGCAACTGGTCCGCACTGGTTCTACCCCCCACTTTGGGCGGGAGAACCGGCGAGGAAAACAAGTGAGGAAAATAGGTGTGCCCACCTCTGCCATCCCCACCCCTCAGGTGGGGGAGGCGAGGTGAAGCTGTGGAAATGTGGATTTTCCTGATCAGTTATGTCCCCTATCTTGGACCCCAACGGTTCTATATGCATGTTACAAATACATGTATGTTCCCTCCAGTTCCAGTTTCTAAGACGCAAACATATGTGTGTCTACCGTCAACATGTTCTCTGTCAGATCCGCCATCAATGGGCTGGATATTCGATTCCTAAGTATGAAAGGCCACCGACTTTATATGGCTAAGTTACTCCATTTTTACAGTTCAGGCAAGTAGGCCCGATTCTGTCCTCAAGCCTTTCCCTGCTCTCTGTCTTTGACAGCTTCAGCTTGAGCTCGCATCTGTATCCATGAACTTTGTCCTACTCCCTGTGCAGCTAACGGTGCCTGCCTCGGCCAGTTTTCGCCTGTCTGCCAAGAAGTTGTATTTCACCTTCGAATTATCTATTTTGCTCTTCAGCCGATGCATTCCTGTCCAGTGATTTAGGTAAACATTTCCTTTAGCTCACAAGCAAAGGACTCAGCCTTTCCGTCCTCCTGCAAGTGATTCATAGCCCTGTTGCCATGGAAAGTTTTCTGCCCCTCGCATCTCATATAGACACTTAGACGCTTGTACACGCACACACAGTTAGTATAGAATAGATCTTGTCCGAGTGTCCTTCCTTGTGGATAACATAGTTCTTTAAACATAGGATGTTAGATATGATTTGGGATTAGGTTGACGTGACCCCCCAGACTTCTCGTCTCCACATGTAGAGCTAAATGTCAAGTCCCCTTCACCCCCTAGTTGCACGTCAATTACACGTCATGCTGCTGCGCGCGCATCTATGCCAAGTATTATCTTATAGATCCACCTATGTCTGATAATCCTAACCAATTATGTTTCTTTTATTCCTTATTACGCCTAGTTTCGATTATGTCACTGTCACGTCATTTTTCTTATCAAATGTTACGCCTTCTACATTCGTTTCATTGTAATGCACTTATTATAAAAATGTATGTCTATCAACAAAATATTGTACTTCACTTCCTGAACCCTCGTGGTGACGGAACCTGAAGGCCGCCACTCGAGTCGGCCATTTTGAATGGAATAAAGCCCATTAGAAAACCTCTTATACCACGGATTCTGCCTCTTGTTATTTTGAGCTATTTTACTTTATTTTAAGATTCCGCATGAAATTCAGTCCGGTAATATTTATTTTATTTACCACATAATGGCGCCCGAATAGGGACACTTTCTCATCTCACGCGCCGGCGGTGCGTTGCAGGCCCGGTCTCCTGCCACAGCTGGACGGACCATAAACGCGTACCAGCAGGATTTCCTGTAAGCTCCCTCCGGTCAAGCGGGGGCGACTGAGGCTGCGATCAACCCAGACGAGGCGGTGAGAAGTGCGAAGTATCCCGACCAGAGCCTAGCTGAGAGAGCAAGATCCGAGGTATACAGAGGCCCACCAGGTTTTCCGAAAGCCCGATGTCCAGAGGGTCCGCTGTCCGCAGTTATCGAGTCCTGTCCATTCTCTGAGGCCTTCCGTTTCAAGGAGCTACTCGGTGAGTACCATCGCCGGGGAGGCGTGTTGACGCGCACATAGGTTGTGCCGGTCAAGACGGATTTGGGTACACAAATCCGGTCTGCACTGTTTAGCAGTGTATATGTACTGTTTAGCAGTATATCAAGTATTCCGAAGTATTCAGTTATTGTCAAGAATTCAGCGTGGTGATTAGTTAGGCAGACTGTCATCATTGTCGACCATTATTAAATGTTTAATGTTTAATGTTTAAAGTATTCAGAAAATGTCTTGCATATTGTGGTATGAATGACTGTTCATTGTTCACTGTTCATTATTGTGTTTTTCTCGTATTAAGTAAGTTCAAGAGTAAGTATCAGGTCAGTTGTCAATATGCCGCTCTTCTCGAAGTTAAGACAGATTACTACCAGAAAAGGGGTGCTTGAAGAAGCAGTTCCTATTCCTCCTAGAGACACTCCAGGACATTTCATGTACCATAAACATGGCTTAGATGCCATATTGTTTCTTGATCTATGGGTAGATTATACCAAGGGATTACCGGAAAGTCAAAGGTGGCCCGCAGCGGGAACCTGGGATGCAGAGTGCATCATGAAAGTGGAGGAAGAGTTATGGAAAAGAAAGGTCAGACAGTCACAGAAAGACGCTGTTGAGTTATGGCGTAAAGAATCTCATAGACGAACAGAAAAAGCACGTAGACAAGAAGAGAGGAGTAAAGAAAGTTCAAATAAAGTTCAAGAAAATCTATTAATTGAGGAAGGTATCCGAGTGAAATCAGAACAAATAAATAGACAAAGAAATGCTCTTATGAATGGTATGTATCCCCTTCTAGCCGAAGGACTACCTAAGGCTGCTCCAGAGATGCCAAAAGACTTGCCACCCCCATTATTTCCAATTAAGGTACATCCAAAAGGGCTTCCCAGAACCGCAGAAGATGTTTTTCTTTCCTCATATCTAGATGACGCAGCTCCCGAGTATGCTAACGCCACACCACATAGACCGTCTGGCGGAGGGGTTCAACGTCAGGATCAGGTATCTGTCCCCGTGCAACAGCAAGTTCCGACACAAGCGTCGGCAAGCACATCCGTTTCCGCATCTGTCTCCGCAGTCGACTCTGCAGAGGTATCGACACCCATAGTTGCGGTGTCACGTTCGACGAACCCTTTCACACCCGACGCCCCAGATGGGGCCACGGGAGGTGCTAGCAGTACTTTTACACCACCTAGAATAAATAAACTTGTTTTTCAAGGGTCAGCACATTCACGTACACCAAAATTCGTAAATGAACGTACGCTTAAGGAACTCCTTGTAAATTGTAGATATGACCCAGTGGTTGGTAAAGAGGATGAAATGGTCCTGGCATCATTACGTATCAGACGAGCCGCAGAGTATTTAGCAAGGTTACCAGGAATGACTACGCATCTGGATAACATATATCATTTTGTTCAAACAGGACGAGATCCAGGATGTATTAACAGAGCTATGGAATTCCAGAAAGTAGAGATACAGGGGGAACTGTTACGTTTCCTCATAAACTGTGTGATCAGAAATCAAGATCGTCCGGGGGTAGACCCGAATGTAATGCTTACTCTTACAAGATGGAGTCAGAATATATCAGAAGGGAGACACGATAAGCAAAATTGTATAATAGCCATGTGCCGAAAAATACGTAAAGAAATAGAGCGTATTCATGAAGAAAGATTGGGAACAGACGAGTTTGAGCAAGATGAAGTGTCCGAATCAGGGAACTCTGCAAGACAGTCAGAGACCATAGCCTATGTAGGCAGAGGAAGATCCTGTGAAAATACTAGATGTTTTTCTGATCCAATACACTCTGTATACCCAAATAATAGCAGAACGTATCCGACGCCTGTAATAAATCTGAAATCTCCTGAACATTCGTTTCAAGCCGCAGATAAAATACTACGAGAACGAAGGGGTTATCACCTCCTCGATTCCATAGATGAGCAAGAATTAGCCAGATCAGCCGTTCACTGGATTGTTAGTCCTGAAAAATACGGTGATGAGACCGTAGCACACACGTTTCTCAATCTCAGTACAGATGAACAACGTTTAGCTGGAATCTATATGATTCAGCAACTCCTTATATTATATAAGAGCCAACATGCTGACCCTGGTCCTTTACCTGATATATTAACGGAACTACTCACGTACAGATGGAGAGGTTCTAGTAACAAGCTAATTAAAGAGATATTAGTGTCACGTAAGCAGTACGTCCTTTTTGTAAATCCAGATTCTCTCTCCCTGCCCCCCAGAGAAAGAGCACCGTACTACATGGATAGACAAAATCCTTTACGGGAAGTGCACCCAATAAAAGGCGAAGACAATGAGTTTCACCGTGTATTTGTTTACACACCCATATCAAAAATGGAATTATTAGAAATGAAGAAAGTAGTACCTAGTCATGACAAAGACCCAGCGGGTTTCCACCGAGAAATTAAAGACATGTTACTGATGGGAGAGTACACCTTTCCTGATATTATGACGATATTAAAGGTGCTTTTGCCTGCTGGCATTTATGAAAAACTGAAAGAAAAAGAGTGGGAAGTGGGAGACCAAAAGATAGACTGGACAGCATTAGCAGAGGAAGAAAGGAGCCGAACTGCAGGTTCAGGGCTCGGGGATAAAGTTAAACTGTTACCAGGTTTACTAGTACAGGTACTGCCACGTTTATTAACTACAAAAAAGGAAGATTGGGGTGCAATCACAGCCTGTAAACAAAAGCAAGATGAAGACACAAGCGATTATTATGCTCGATTTGAAAAATGTTTTGGTATAAATAGTGGTATAAAAGCAAGTAGTGACTCATATCCACATCTATTTGTGACAAAATTAGTGGAAAATGCATTGCCCCCAGTGAAGAATAGAATATTGAAATTCGAGAGTACCTGGCAAAGTAACACTCCGTCGCAAATGCTACAAATGTTACAGTATCATCACAATAGAATTAGGGATGAACAAGAACACGAGCATAGACGCATGAAGGATACAAAAATGAAAATGCTAGTTTCTCAGACAGTACCAGCAGATGGTCACAAAAAGGGTGTGACACATTCTGGTGATTCTGCAGTTCCTGTAAAAGGAACCTGCAATTACTGTAAACAACTAGGCCATTATGTACACGATTGTCCAGTCCTGAAACGTAATATAGCTACAGGTATTGCAAAAGAGAGACCACGATTAGTTAGACAAGATCAGAATGAACAAGGAACTATACAGCATGGACAGTCCATGCCAGTTCAGCAACAGTCCATGCCAGCCTCACAGCAACCCATACAGTTTGTGCCAGCTGCACCACCGTTGCCCGCTACTGCCACACAAACTACAACACGACAAATGTATCAGACTGCACAGTATGAATACCCTGAGTATCAGCGTTACGCATGAACCAGCCTAGAGAGGGAAGTTGACTTACCGCTTATCGAGATTCCGGTAGATCAAGAAGGACCTTATGTACATAGTGAATTATTAGGTCAAGATAGAAAATTCTTACTCGATACAGGGGCAAGTCGAACAACTATAAAACGAAGTGAGGTTCCAGGGGCACCCCTCTCAGGCTCTCAAAATGTTTCCCTTGGTTTTTCGGGAAAAACCTATTGTTAATGAAGTATCACAGCCTCTACCACTTACGGTAGGACCTTTGACACGAACTACAGATTTATTGCTTACTAAATCATGCCCAGAAAATCTGTTAGGAATTAAAACTCTGAAAGCACTAGGAGCCATAATATGTTGTTCTCCGGAAGGAGTAAGGTTGTTTTTGCGTGATTTTAAAGGTCACTATGTGTCTAGAGACATGGATCCCCGACTACAGACTTTACCAGTACATCTATGGGCACAAGGCCCTACGGATGTTGGCTGCATGAACATTACACCCTATCGAGTTACATTGAAAGCAGGAGTGGTACTACCACGAATGCGACAATACAAGTTACCGCATGATGCTGTAGTGGCTTTGCTGAAAATCATTGATGAGCTAATTGCCCAGGGAGTAGTTGTAGAAACAGACTCCAATGTATGTAATTCACCGATAATTCCGATTCTTAAACGAACTGATCCTACTGCCCCACCAGTGTACCGATTGGTTATTGATTTGCGTGAACTAAACAAGTGTATTGTACCACAATTCCCTGTGGTCCCTGATATATCATCATTGTTGACAGCAATTGATTCCGAAGCAACATTTTTTACTGTAATTGATCTCAAGAATGCCTTTTTCAGCGTCCCAATAGATCCGGAAAGCCAATACTTGTTCGGATTCAGTTTAAATGGACGCAGCTTTAAATTCTCACGCGCTCCCCAAGGATTCACAGAAAGCCCCAGCATCTACAGCCAAGCACTGAAACGAGAACTTGACAGTATCCACATGCCAGTCAATACTGCACTGCTTCAATATGTCGATGATCTGCTGATCACCGCGAGAAGCGAGCCAGAATGTGAAAAAGCTTCTCTGACAGTTTTACATTTCCTAGCCGACAAGGGGCACAAGGTGTCCCCTTCTAAGCTGCAATTCTGTGTTCAGCGAGTTATTTATCTTGGTCACTCGCTGTCCAAGGAGGGAAGGCAGCTTACACCAGATCGCATCCAGTTAATTGCTAATATGTCAATACCCCAGACACAGAAGGAGGTGCGAGCTTTCATAGGCCTCACTTCATATTGTAGGCAGTGGATCCCTCAGTACGCATTTCTAGCAAAACCACTCATTCAGTTAACCACACAGGAGGCAGCCACATCGACTGTTCTCCCTTGGACTCAGGAACATACACAAGCTTTTGAAAGCCTAAAGGAAGCTTTATGTCAAGCACCTGTTTTAGCAACACCATGTTATAGCAAACATTTTACACTCTTTGTTACAGAACGCGAAGGTACTGCCTTGTCAGTACTCACTCAGGATCAAGCAGGATCACGCAAGCCATGTGCTTATTTTTCCAGTACATTAGATCCCGTAGCTCAGGCTTTGCCTGCATGCCTGAAATCAGTGGCAGCGACAGCTTTAGCAATCAGACAAAGCGATGCCATAGTATTAGGACACCCATTGACAGTACAAGTACCACATGCAGTAGAGATTCTTGTGAACCGAACACAAACACAACACTTGACCATAGCAAGACTTACCGGTTATGAACTGACATTGTTTCAACCACATATAGAGATCCGACGGTGTAATACATTGAATCCTGCTACACTATTACCTGTAATTGGAACAGACCCACTAGCTCATGATTGTGTTGAAATCATTGAAATAAAGACGAAACCTAGACAAGACTTGACAGACGTTCCATTGTTAGATCCAGACCTGACGTTGTATGTAGACGGATCGTGTATGAGAACAAGTACAGGAGATTTAGTGGCCGCGTATGCAGTCACAACAGACACTGAAATTATTGAGACACATTGTATAGATACTCTGTCAGCCCAAGCAGCAGAACTTATTGCTCTAACACAAGCCTGTATTCAAGCCACAAATAAGAAAGTTAATGTATACACTGACTCACGTTATGCATTCGGAGTTGTACACGACTTCGGCGTGCTATGGCGAGAGAGAGGTTATTTAACGTCCCATGGTGCCCACATTCAGCACGGACCCCTCATTCATGCTTTATTAGACGCAATACATCTACCCACTGCTATATCGATTATGAAATGTAAAGCACACACGAAGGTTACTGATACCATTTCTCAAGGAAATGATTTAGCTGACAGAACAGCTAAACAGACTGCTCAGAATCGCACATTAGACATGACAAAGCCAATAGTTCAGACACCAACACAGTGTATGACAATTAAGGATCCCGCACTTGACGTAATTGACATACAGACACATGCCACAGCAGAAGAAATAAAGAAGTGGACTGAACTAGGAGGGATCCAGACAGATCAAGGATGGATGACGAAGGAGAAATCTGTATGGTTTCTCCCTGATTCCATGGTTCAAGCCATTATAGCTACAGTTCACAGTCCAGCACATTTAGGAGAGAAGGCTATGCTAGACAGCATTCAGCACATTTGGTTCAACAAACATTTACGAGCAGCAGCTAAACAAAAAGTTCGTACCTGTATGATATGTTGTCAGTTTAATCCAGGAAAGAGTGTTCCCGTAGAGCAGGGTGGATTTCAGCCTCCTGACCATCCTTTTGAAGTCCTCCAGATGGATTATATTCAGATGGAACGTTGTCGAGGATTCAAATATGTTCTCGTAGTTGTCTGCGCTCTCTCCCGTTGGACAGAGGCGTATCCCGTATCAGATTACACTGCCCCGACTACTGCCAAGCAGCTAGTTCGAGAATTCTTCCCACGGTACGGTTTACCACGTGTTGTATATTCAGATAACGGTCAGCCTTTCTCATCCGAATTAATGAAACATGTCTCACTCTTGTTGGGATACCAGTGGAAATTCCACTGTGTCCGACACCCCGAGGCAGCAGGTCTCGTAGAAAGACATAACCAGACACTGAAAATCAGACTGTCCAAAATATGTAGAGAGAAAGGTGTCGACTGGATAGTAGCATTACCAGTTGCACTCTTTTACATGAGAATGGTAGCACACTCTAGAACAGGGCTATCCCCGTATGAGGTGATCTTTGGTAGACCACCAAATATGTGGGGGACGCCTATACCACGCAAAATAACTGACATTGACTGTAACATGCTGACAGATTACTTGGCTTCCTTGATGTCTGCACTACAATCTTCTCGTTCACAGGTAGCTGCAGCCTTTCCCGACAACACTGAGGCGAAACCCCATGACGTTGTTCCGGGTAATCTTGTCTTTGTGAGAAATTTCGACAGGAAAAGTCAACTGGAGCCCAGGTGGAAAGCACCCAAGTTGGTCCTGTTGACCACAAGAACAGCCGTGAAGATCGAGGGACGCAAAGGGTGGATTCATTCAAGTCACGTCAAAAAATGTCATGGACTACCTTCAGATATAGACACTGTGCCCTGCACTCCCTCACAGACTGATTCAAAACTTCCTTTTGTTGAACAGAATGACTCTCAGTGCTATAAATTAAAGCTTAGGCCCAAACAGTCGAGCAATTTGATTGTTTAAGTCCTCTCCAAGGTGAAGCGGTTGAATTGTCTCCGACATGTATCCCTTGGACCTGAGTAGAGAAAATACCCGAGAAATGTTGAAACGACAGGCGTATTGTAAATCACTGCGTAGCTACTGTATGAGGACATTATTAATTTTGTTTTTATTGAGTATTTTAGTAATTATTACGAGTGTGATTTTGCACATATATCATCCTGTTTCTAAACATGTTTTCAATATAACTGATGAACATTCTTTTAGTGACCTACCGCCACATGAATTATCTTATAGACTTGCGCTGCGCAATAACACATTCATTAGTATGTTACATCATTCCCATCAGACTAGTAATGCCACTAATTGTTGGGTGTGTGGCAGACTTCCTCCCTATCAGAATAACAAAGGAGTTCTGCCTTTCTTTCCACATCCATTCACACACAATGGCTCCTGTGGAGCATGGTTTAGTTTATTAAATTCCATAGACCCAGACACAGCAGTTTATCAACAACATTGGATATGGGGAAATCTGAATCTAGTTTTATTCAAAGTCTGTCACCCTAATAAGGAGGGTCACCTCAGTAGAACAGGAACTGATTTAGAAAATGAAGTGTATAAATTAGGTAATTTTACGCCTAATCTTATGATTTTGAATGTCAAATCCGAAGTTGAACTAATTCTGCCCACTATGTCAGTATTTCCAGTAAAGGGTGAATTATGTGTGAGAAAAGTTGGTTCCATACACATGGGCCATAGCAAATGCGTTACTACAGTAGAATATAGTGATCAAGGTAAATCTTCATTTAGAGCTTCTCGCCATTCTTACTTTATATGTGGTCAGACGGCATATATGCGTCTGCCTCTAGATTGGGATGGTACCTGTTACATAGCATTCCTTCTGCCACCTGTTTTTCTAGCTCCTCCTGATTATTATCGAAATGTTCATTTAGTACACAATAGAGAGCGGAGAGATCTCCCAGTTGTCGATTATACTGAGACAGCATGGGACAAGTATGTAGATTTCAATAAAGGTATCTTTCCCTATATAGGTACAATATCAAATAGTAAGATGATACGCAGACTCACCAAGACTCTTGAAGCCGTAGTAAACGAGACTATAGCCGCCCTAGGCAATCTGACAGAGGAACAATCAGTGATGAGAATTGTTGTTCTCCAGAATCGTCTTGTCCTTGACGTCATCCTGGCCGATAGGGGCGGAGCTTGCAGGGTCATCGGATCCAGCTGCTGCATATTCATACCAGAAAATTCGCCATCTGTATATAAAGCTATAACACGCCTTCATAAGATTGTAAGCCAGATACACGAGAATCCAGGCACTTGGACGTGGTCCGGGTGGTTTCGGAGTGTGATATCAGCCTGGGGATGGAGAGTTCTATCCTTCCTAGGTATTGGCCTTCTTATGCTCTTCAGTTGTTGTTTATGCCTGCAATGTGGACCAGCGATTTGTGGTCTGTGTGCCACATCATGCATTCCATATCACAGGTCTCGTTCAAAATGCCGGAAGAAGAAGGAAGAAGAAATGATGCTCCATGAGCAAATCGATGGAATAATGAAGATTGATGTCTCGTGAAGGGCAAGAAGGGGACAAGGAGGGAATGTGGAAATGTGGATTTTCCTGATCAGTTATGTCCCCTATCTTGGACCCCAACGGTTCTATATGCATGTTACAAATACATGTATGTTCCCTCCAGTTCCAGTTTCTAAGACGCAAACATATGTGTGTCTACCGTCAACATGTTCTCTGTCAGATCCGCCATCAATGGGCTGGATATTCGATTCCTAAGTATGAAAGGCCACCGACTTTATATGGCTAAGTTACTCCATTTTTACAGTTCAGGCAAGTAGGCCCGATTCTGTCCTCAAGCCTTTCCCTGCTCTCTGTCTTTGACAGCTTCAGCTTGAGCTCGCATCTGTATCCATGAACTTTGTCCTACTCCCTGTGCAGCTAACGGTGCCTGCCTCGGCCAGTTTTCGCCTGTCTGCCAAGAAGTTGTATTTCACCTTCGAATTATCTATTTTGCTCTTCAGCCGATGCATTCCTGTCCAGTGATTTAGGTAAACATTTCCTTTAGCTCACAAGCAAAGGACTCAGCCTTTCCGTCCTCCTGCAAGTGATTCATAGCCCTGTTGCCATGGAAAGTTTTCTGCCCCTCGCATCTCATATAGACACTTAGACGCTTGTACACGCACACACAGTTAGTATAGAATAGATCTTGTCCGAGTGTCCTTCCTTGTGGATAACATAGTTCTTTAAACATAGGATGTTAGATATGATTTGGGATTAGGTTGACGTGACCCCCCAGACTTCTCGTCTCCACATGTAGAGCTAAATGTCAAGTCCCCTTCACCCCCTAGTTGCACGTCAATTACACGTCATGCTGCTGCGCGCGCATCTATGCCAAGTATTATCTTATAGATCCACCTATGTCTGATAATCCTAACCAATTATGTTTCTTTTATTCCTTATTACGCCTAGTTTCGATTATGTCACTGTCACGTCATTTTTCTTATCAAATGTTACGCCTTCTACATTCGTTTCATTGTAATGCACTTATTATAAAAATGTATGTCTATCAACAAAATATTGTACTTCACTTCCTGAACCCTCGTGGTGACGGAACCTGAAGGCCGCCACTCGAGTCGGCCATTTTGAATGGAATAAAGCCCATTAGAAAACCTCTTATACCACGGATTCTGCCTCTTGTTATTTTGAGCTATTTTACTTTATTTTAAGATTCCGCATGAAATTCAGTCCGGTAATATTTATTTTATTTACCACAAAGCACAACCTCGAATCCCCGCCATCTGGAGGATCGGGGGACTCAGCCAACCAGGGACAGGCTCCTGCCCCCCTCCCATTGGAGAGTGGCAGAATAGGGGGTGTACCCACCCCAGGGAAGGGACCCATTGGTCCCTGGCCTTTACCTACCTGTTACGCCCCTAAATTTAGTATTTAGGGGCACCCTGAACCTTCCTTCCTCAGATCCTGCAACAACAAGAAAAGAAGATAAGAAAAATGACGAAGAGCCGTGCAGAGCTAACAAGAGGATGACACCCACTGACTTGGCCATAGCCCTACAGGCCTGTCTCCCCTCGAACCTGCTCCTGCGAAATCCCGGCGTGTCCAGCAGCCAGCAACCTCACAAACCCCAGAGGACCTGCCTGCCTTTACTTTCCAGACTGTTTCTCCCGTGAACACCGCACGTGTTTAAACTGCAGCTCCTGGTGCCACCCAGGAACCGTGAATCCAGCCCACTCTGCATCTGCCGAACCCGGCTCGAGCTCGAGTGGCAAAACACCATGGGGAGGTTCCCCCGGCGACCCTGACCCGAGATCCGGTGACCCCTGACCTGCCTCAAGCCTCCTGACGACGCCTGCAGCCTCAATCCAGAGGACCCACCCCTACCGCAACCAGAGCTGGTAAGAAAATCCGGTGTCCCAAGCCACCCCTGCACCCGACGCCCCACGGCCTTGTGTGCCCAAACCAACGCTGTCTAACCAACCCTCAACATCCCAACTTACCCCTCGAAGTGGTGGTCGCTCCTGGAAGATACTCGTCCCCGAGCCTGCAGTGTTTCTTTGTCCTGAAGAATCTCGATTGAAATCAACAGGGCACCCGACCTCAAAACAGCACCCTGCACCCGGCCGCCCTAGTGCCGCTGAGGGTGCACCTTTGGTGCTACTTTGGTCCCCAGCTTGCCCTGAGCTAAACCTTAGGAGCTTTGCTCCCACAACCCCGTGGCCTGTTTGCCAGCACCGACCAACCAGAGCCGCCTATCCTCCATAGGATAACATTGGGCCTTAACACTCTGCACCCGGCCGCCCTAGTGCCGGCCGCTGAGGGTACAACAACAGTGCATCACTGACCCTGGGAGACCCCCCCGAGTCGAACCCCAGAACCCCAACTCCAAAGACCGAGTACTTACCTCGAAACCGATAACCTGCTTTTCCTCATAGGATAACATTGACTCTTTTTCTCCCAAAAAGTTTCCAAGTGTCGACTTTTGAAAACTAAGAATATTATTTAAAAATCACACAAATAACCAAAACGCATTTTCTCAACTGTTCTCAGGAAATGTCCCAGTGCTGAATCTAGGTATCCAGCACTGAGTAGGAAAAGTAACGTAAAAGTAACTTACCTGTGAATTGAATTTCCTTCCATACGATAACATTGGTGGTTCTCTGCGAAAAAGTTTTTATGTCAACTTTTAAAATACAAGAATATTCTTTAAAAATCGCACAAATAACAAAAACGCATTTACTCACCTGTTTCCAGGAAATGTCCCAGTGCTGAATCTAGGCATCCAGCACTGAGTTAGAACAAGTAACGTAAAAGTAACTTACCTGTAATTTACTGAAAAACCTATGCATTCCAATGTACTGAATTTGCTAAGTGGTGCATACTACTGCTCCCCTGTAAATCAAACAAAGTACATTTTCTATTGCATTTTCAAACTGTTCTATATCCAGTAACTTATTATTGAAAAGTATTTAATGCTTACCTGTACCAGGCTTGCTTGGTTCTAAAAATAAACAACAGTATATTTTTATACAAACACAATTTGCCTAGAGTTCAGTTCTTGAGTGTGTGAATTCATTTGCTGACTGAGTGTGTACATCAAATGCTTAACACTGTCCTCTGATACTGCCTTACTGCTCGACCAAGCTACCACAATTAGAGAGTAAGGTTCTATCTAACTTTAACCTCTGCCTACCTCTGGGGACACTTGGACTCTAGGTAGAAAAAACGATCCCTTGGTGGAAAATTATATAAATTCTAGATCTCAAAGTTCTCAGTAAAGGGGAAGAAATGTTTAGCCCATATATTAGGTCATACACAATACTAGATATAACAATGCCACATGTAGAATATGTATGAAAAAATGTTTTTTATTAAAAATAGATAGTGTTTACAGTTAAAAAGACACAGTAGAAATTATCATCAATCACATTAAAATCAAATTGATATACCATAGAAACAATTATTGCAAAGAACCAGATATCACTGAGGAACTAAAGTATTGTCTATATGTGTTTCTCTGTTAAATTGTCTTGTGGTATATACATTTTAGGTATAGGTTTTTGTTTGTTTCATCCCATACAGGACTGGAATCAAGTCTAATTTTTTTATATTTAGTTCCTCAGTGATATCTGGTTCTTTGCAAGGTCCTGAACTTTCTTCAGGAAACAAAGTAGCACCAAAGGTGTACCCTCAGCGGCACTAGGGTGGCTGGGTGCAGGGTGCTGTTTCGACGTCTGGCGCCCTGTTGTTTTCAATGGGGAACCTCCGGTTTGCAAAGCCACTGCAGGCTTGGGGACGAAGGTCTTCTGGGTGCGACCACTTTGAGAGGTAAGTTGGGAAGTTAGGGGTTGGTTAGGCACTGTTGGTTTGAGCACACAAGGCCGTGGGGCTTCGGGTACAGGGGTGTCTTCTGGGGTCAGATCTTCTTACCAGCTTCTGGTCGCAGTTGAGGGAAACTTCTGGATTTAGGCTGTAGGCGTCTGCTGGAGGCTTGAGGCAGGTCAGGGGTCGCCGGATCTCGGTTCAGGATCGCCGGATGGTCCTCCTCGTGGTGTTTGCCCTCTTGAGCTCGGGCTGTGGACAGCGGATGCAGAGTGGGGCGGATTTGCGGTGTCCGGCAGGAGCCAGAGGTTGCAGATGAACAAATCCGGTGTTCACGGGAGACAAAGTCTATGTAGTTGAAGGCAGGCAGGTCCTCCGGGGTTTTCGAGATTTCTGGCTGCAGGACACACGGGGATTTCGCAGGAGCAGGTTCGAGGTGGAGACAGGCCGTAAGGGCTGGGGCCAAGTCAGTAGGCTTCTTCCTCTTGTTAGCTGCTGCACGGCTGTTCGGTCCTTCTTCTTCTTGTAGTTTCTTCTTGTCGGAGGAAGCAAAGTTCAGGGGTGCCCCTAAATACTAGACTTAGGGGCGTTACAGGTAGGTAAAAGGTAGGGACCAATGGGTCCCTTCCCTGGGGAGGGTACACCCCCTATTACGCCACCCTCCAGTGGGAGGAGGCATGTGCCTGTCCCTGGTTGGCTGAGTCCGCCCATCTTCAAGATGGCGTGGACTGAGAGTTGTGCTTCACCTCGCCTCCCCCACCTGAGGGGTGGCGTTGGCAGAGGTGGGCACACCTCTCTTTCTCACTTGTTTTTCGTGCCGAAAGTGGGGGTCAGAACCAGTGGGGCAAGTTTCTGAGAGCAGCAAGTGGCCTGGGGAAGCTCACAAAGGCGGCAAGCCTTTGAAGCTTCACCTTCGTGATCCCTGCCCATACTGGGGGAGGAGGCTTGGCACCTCTTTCCAAGGTGTGCATTGTTTCAGGCCCCAGAGAGCAGCAGGCTCTCGACCCAGGGGTCCAGAAACATGTCTGGTGGTTGCAGCTGAAAGCAACCACTCAGCCTGGACACTAGTTAGTTTTCAAGGGGGCATCTATAAGAGGCCCTCTGTGTACCTTTTTAATTAAATCCCACACTGGCATCAGTGTGAGTTTAATGTGCTGAGAAGTTTGATACCAAACTTCTCAGTTTTCAGTGTAGCCATATACTCTTAATGTCATTACTGAACTTACAATGTCTAAGAATGGACTTAGACACTGTAGGGGTACAGGGCTCATGCACATGTACCCTCACCACTGGTATAGTGCACCCAGCTAGACGGGTGACTGTCCTATGCCAGGGCAGTGGGTTGCAGGCATGGCACACACAGATGTGTGCCATGTCAACTTTTCACTTTGTTCTGCACCAAAACACACAGAGTGCAAAGGGAGTGTGTGAGTGTAATGGCACAGGAACTCTAAGGGTGGCACAATAAGTGCTGCAGCCCTTAGAGGCCTTCTCTGGTCACAGTGCCCTGGGTACCTGTGGTACCATTTACCAGGGGCTGACATGTGGCCAGAGATGCCAATTGGGTTTAGGCTTAAATGCAGTTTTAGGGAAAGAACATAGGCCCTGGGTACCTGATTAGCAGACGCCCCGGACCCACTTAGTCAAAGTACATCAGCAGTTCAGCAAAAAGTGGGGGCAACCATGCAGAAAGAGGGCACTTTCTCGCAAAAGGTGAAAAGCCCAAACTTTTGAGGGGGTCCATCTCCCTACAGGGAATGGACTTTATAGTGGAACACAGACCTGGGACTGCCCATGCCAATGCAGATGGATTTTCCAGGTTCTTCCTCTTAGACAATGAAGACTTTCTTGGGAAAGGTTAGTCTCATCCTCTTTTGTTTGGCGGGCGGGGGTTGTAGTAAAGTGCCCCTTTTTGCATGGTCGCCCCCCTCACTTTTTGCCTGTTTGATGCTTCTTGACTAAGTGTGTTCTTGGTTCCTGCTAATCAGGTACACAGGACCTGTGCTCTTCATCCAAAACATTACCTTTGCTCCCACATTTACACTTCTCAGGCCTACATATAAGTCACATGTAAAATGTGCTAGGGGCACCAAGTGCCCTTGTAGCCAGAGAAAGTCTCTGAGGGCTGAAGCATATATTTTGCCACACTCAGTGACTCCTTCCCTGACCCCCACACTACACTGGCAGTATGTATGGGAGAACCTGAAACTACAAGTCAACATGGAACACATCCCTGTGTGCCATGCCTACCAAAACACTGCCTGTGGCATAGGTCAGTCACCCCTCTAGCAGGCCTTACAGCCCTAAGACAGGGTGCACTATACCACAAGTGAGGGCACAGTGGCATGAGCCCGGGGCCCCTACAGTACATGTGCCATTCACAGGTATTGTAAGTGCAGTAAAGCAATTTTAAACCATGAGCTGGGAGTTTGGCACCCCAAACTCCACAGCTCCATGATGGCTTTACTGAAGAGTGAAGTTTGGTCGCTAGCCAGCTGCCACCCCCAGACATGTTTCTTTACCCCTGGGTCAAAAGCCCCCTGCTCTCGGGGTCCTGAAACAAAGCACATCATGGGCAGATGGGCCAAGCCTCCTCCTACAGGATGGGCAGGGCCCACGAAGGGGCAGCCTTTGTGAGCTGACCCTGCCTTTTGCTTCTCACAGCAACTGGCCCCCACCGGATCTAACCCCCCACTTTGGGAGGGAGAATCGGGGGGAAAAACCAGGATAGGAGAAGAGGTGTGCCCACCTTTGCCAACTCCACCCCTCAGGTGAAGGAGGTGAGGCGAAGCACAACTCTGTCCCCACCATCTTGAAGATGGAGGGACCCAGACTACCAGAGAGGCTTATGTCCCCCTAACACTTGACGGTGGCATAATATGGGATGTACCCACCCCAAGAAAGGGACCCATTTGTCCCAACCTGTACCTACCTGAAACACCCCTAAATTTAATATGTAGGAGCGACCCGGAACCTTGCCTCCTCAGACAAGCAAGAAGGACTGAAGAGCAGTGCTGAAGGAAGAAGAGGACACCAACTGCCTTGGCCTCATCCCTACCGGCTTGTCCCGAACTTGACCTCCTCCAGCGAAATCCCGGCAGAGCCAGCAACCCCCCAGAACCCAGAGGGCCTGTTCTGCCTTCCCTACAAAAACTCAAGCCCACGTGAGTACTGGACTTGCTCAAGAACCAGACTCTGACTCCTGCCAAAGCTGCAAGTCTGCACCCGACGCCCACTGCCTGAGTTAGAGAGGCCCATCACCACGAGGATGTCCCCCTAGCGAGCCTGACGGCAGATCTGGTGGTGTCTGACCTACCTTTAACCCCCTGACAATGCCTGCAGCCTCTACCTCGAGGGTCCCCGCAACTGGAGCTGGTAAGGTAACCCTACACCCAAAGACACCCCAGCACCCAAAGCCCCACTGAGTTGGGTGGCCCAACCAAGTGTGTCCTGGCATTCCCCTCATTCCAACTTACATTTCCAAACGATGTTTCCTTCCAGGAAGCCTCCCTACTCGAAACTGCAGTCTTTGTACCGACCTGAGAGCTCCCATTTAAAACAGGGCACCCAACGCCAACTCGGCACCCTGCACGCGGCCGCCCCTGTTCCTCTGTAGGTGCACCTTGTGTGCTAACTCTGATCACCCTTTGCCCTGAGCTTAACCCTAGGAGCTTTGCTCCCTCAACCCAGCGGCTTCCCCGTAAACAGCCACCAACCAACGGCCTCCTAGCCCTACAGGCTAGCATTGGGCCTCAGCAGTCTGTACCCGGCCGCCCTAGTGCGGCTTAGAGTGCTCTTTGAGTGTATCCTTGACCCTGGGGTAACCCATGTTCTAACCTCAGAAACTCAACTCTCAAAACTAATTGCTTACCTGCAAACTGATAACCACATTTTCTTTTATAGGATTTCACCTACTGTTTTTCCTCTGAAAAAGGTCTGTGTTGATTTGTGTTTGTATGGAAACCCCTGCAACTGTGTTTTAATTTCAAAGTGCTTTACTTACCTTTGTCTAAGAAATGTCCCAGTGTGATATCTAGGCATACCACACTGAGTAGAAAAGGTAATCTAAAGAGTAATCACAATGTAATTTCAAAATATCAATTGTCTTTAAATGTTTTACAAACCTGTAACAAAGTCAATTTCACCCAGCTTGCATATTATCAACCTGTTTTGAAAAGTAAAATATTACTTACCTGTACCAAGTCCTGCTTGATTCTAAAAATAAAATACAACTAAAGAAATATTTTTTTAACAATTGTTCTGAGTTCAGTCTTTGAGTGTGACATAATTTATTGCCTGAGTGTGTACAATAAATGCTTAACACTACCCTCTGATAAACCTTACTTCGCCCACACTACCACAAATGGAGGGTAAGGTATTATCTACTTTTACCTCTGTAAGAATTTGGGGATACACTGCACTCTGCGCACACTATACCATACTTTTTTATAGTATATACAGAGCCAGCTTCCTATACCAGGCACTCCCCAAAATACTAGATTTATGGACGTTGGGAGAATGTAGGGTAGTAGCCAATGGGCTACATATCCCTGGGGTCACTGTGTCTTGATGAACACTTGCTGTGGGAAGTGGGCATAACCCTGCCCAAGAGATTGTAAGTTTGTTATCAACAAGATGGCTAACTCCGAAAAGTCACCTCCACTTCAGGTAGCCCACCTTAGGGATGGTACTAGCCTGAGGTTGGATACACCTCCGACTAGCCAATTTTTCTGCCTGGCCAGGTATCAAAGGGCTCGGGACAAAGGGTTTAGCTTCCTCTCCTGTGAGGAAAGCCAAATTCGCATACCAAAGGTGGTGGGCTAATTTAAGCTCCCCTGTATTGGGATACTTATCTGCAGACCTGCCTGTGGGAGGGAGTGTAAACTCCCTCTGCCCAAGTAGGCTTTTTGTAATAAAGTGCCCCATTTCTTTGTGCATTAACGCCTAATTTGTTGCCTGATATCTGATGCCAACTTGACTGTGTGTGGGGATCCTGCTAACCATGCCTCAGCACCTCTGTTCTTTCCTAAATCTGTACCCTTGTACACCTATAAATCCTTTGTAAAAAGACTTTTGACCAGAGAAAGCCTCTGAGAGCTGCAGCATCTAATATGCCACCCTCGGAGACCCCTCACCTTAACACCCCCACCCTGCCAATGCCGACTGGGTATTTTGGTACAGACCAAACTGAAGCTTCAAGGTGTGTGCCATGCCCACCAACACCGCCTGTGACATGGGGAAGTTTGGTATCAAACTTCCCAGCGCATTAAACCCACACTGCTACTACTGTTGGATTTAATGTAAAATGCACACAGAGGGCATCTTAGAGATGCCCCCTGAAAAACGACCAACTCTGGTGTGGTTTCTGACTGACTCCCAGCCATCTACCACCACCAGACAGGTTTCTGGACCCCTGGGTAGAGAGCCCCCTGGGTTTGGGAACAAAGCACATCCTCGGCAGAGGTGTCTTGCCTCCTTCACAACTATGGGCAGGACACTCGAAGAGGAAGCTTCAAAGGCCATCCGCCTTTGTTAGCTACCCCCAGCCTTTTGCTGCGATCAGCAATTTATCTCCTACCTGTTGTGACCACCATTTTTAGTGTGAGAACCGGCAGGAAAACCTAGAACGGGAGGTGTGCCCACCTTAGCCAATCTCGCCCCTCAGATGGGGGAGGCGAGGTGAAGCACACATCTCGGTCCCCGCCATCTTGAAGATGGGGGGACCCCTCCAATCAGGAAGAGACTTATGACCCCTCCCACTGGAGGGTTGCATAATAGTGGGGATAGAGACCCCAGGGAAGGACCCATTGGTCCCAACCTGCACACCCTTGTAACTCCCCTAAATCAAGTATTTATGGGCACCCATGAACTTTGCCTCTTTAGATTCAATGTGACAAAAAGGACCGAAGACCCATGCTGCAGAAGAGGATGACGACAACTGCTTTGGCCCCAGCCCTACCAGCCTGTCTGTTGCTCTGAACCCCTGAGAGCTGAACCCAGCGTGTCCTGTAGCAAGCAGCCTATTAAAACCTCCCCTGCCTTTTAAAAGAACTCTTATATCCTGTGGACACTGGATTTGTCTAACATTAACCTGAGCCAGGACTCCAGATCCAGCTGAATCCGTAAGTCCTCACCACTTTGCACCTGACGTCCAAGGCTAGAGTTCGAGTGGTCCAACACCCTATGGAGGTCCCCTGGCGATCCTGAATTGAGTGCCAGCATTGGACGACCTCCACCAACCTTCTCCTTGACGTCTGCAGCCTAATCCTGAAGGGTCCCCCCAACCGCGACTGGAACCGGTGAGAAGAATCTGAAACGAAACGACACCCCTGCACCCACAGCTCCTGATGGTGTCCAGCAACTCTTCATCTTCATCCAGTCTTCTGCCTCCAGCCTGCATTTCTTTTCCGTGACTGACATCCTCCATTGAAAAGCAGTGGGCTTCTGACACCTCTTGAGCACTTTGCACCAGGCTGCCACTGGCGGTGTGGACTTGGTGCCAACCTGGGACCCCCTTTGCCCTGAACTTAACCCTAGGAGCTAGGCTTCTGAGACCAAGTGGCCTGCCCGTGAGCAGTCCCCAACCAAGGTGCCCCATTGGCACTCTGCACTCTCCACCCAACCGTCCTAGTGCAGTTGATGATCCCCCTTGAGTGCCAACCTGAACCTTGGGTCTACCCCCCAAAACTCCAAACCTAAAACCGTTTTACTTACCTGTAAACTTAACACTTTTTTTTCCTATAGTTCTGAATGGTGGGTTTTCTCAGATAATTCTGTGTTGAACTGTCTTGAACTGCACAAAAGTAACCTATTGCCATCGCAAGAGTTAACCTGCTTACAAATGTCCTGTGTTGTTCAAACTGTTAGGAGTGTGTTTCATACCAAGCTAGAACAGTAATCTAAAAGTAGTTACAAGCATTTTTGAACAGTTTACAAATTGTTTCTCAATTGAAAAAAAGTAATGTCAATGTTCCTACAAAACCATTGATCACTGTATTTTGAAAAGTCACATTTTATGAAGAGTTTCACTTACCTGCTACTAAGTAAATCTGGGTTCTAGAACTAAAACAACAAACTAACTTTTTATACAAACAATTGGTCTGGATTCAGTCTTTGAGGGTGTGAAATCATTTCTTGCCTGAGTGTGTACAACAAATGCTTAACACTACCCCCCTGATAAGCTTAAACTGCTCAACCACACGACCACAAAAGAGAGTAAGGTATCTACATTTGCCGCAGCTATACCTCTGTGGATCCACTGGACTCTGTGCACACTATACCTTAATTTGGTATAGTATATACAGAGCCAGCTTCCTACATTGTTGGATCAGCGGCGGGGCCTATGACTTTGCATTTGTTGGACCACTTGGTCAACACCTGATCATACGACCACAATACAAAAATTGCCTTTAGTTCAACTTATTTTCTGAATCGAAAATTTTTTGTCAAATTTTTAAGTCTTGTTAGAGTCTTGGTTAAGTCCCTCAAACAATTTAAAAAGTCTCAACCTCACTGTAGTTAGGGGTAACAGTGTTTAGAAGTTTTTTGACTGGAATAGGGTGAATAATTTCGCGCTTACCTCATCTAGAGATGGCTGAGTTAAGGTCTCTATGTAAACTTAAGAAAATACCCATTGGGTCTCGCCCTTCCAAGGTCAGGCTCCAGAAACTCTTAGCAGAGTCTTCCAAGGACCATCCTTCTGAGAAGGAAGATTCCCCGATCTCCCCCCCCCCTGACATGGGTGAAACCAGTGATGGGGAGGATCTCACCCAACCCCACCACTAAATAGGGAAAACAGGGTCCCTGACTCCAAGGATAGTACTCAAAGCACCTAGAACCCACACAGGTGGGTCTGGTCCTGGTGAGATCATTGAGGGCAGTGAAGAGGAAAGCCTTGTAGCAAAGTTGACCTATAGGTTAGACCTAAAGTCCAGACTCTTGGCTCTAGAATAATAAAGATTATACAGGGTATGCCCAGACGTGGGTCTCTTGCTCACTTTGCCACTGGATTCAAACTAGCCTGGCTGATGACGGCTGATTAGCCAGAAACCGGTCCCAGGATGCTTGTTTCTGGTCCAGGGAAGACATGGCTTGGAAGTTCAGACTGATTTGCATATGGCCATGTCTGAACTGGGGTGGCAGAGTGAGCTAAAGAATGATGATAGATTAAACCCAGATCAGTTGACTGGGGGTGAGTGTTTGCAATGTTCAACACTCCGTCCATCATCCCCTTTGGTTTTGCAGTGCAGTAGGCTGGCAGATAGCCTCCGAACAAGTGCAAGGGACTGAGTACTATTACTGCCAGGACTAGTGACCGAGGTGATAGCTTAACCTAAAAACAACCTCGTTCCCGTACCCTGGGTATTAGATATTTGGTGGCATGTGTAGTATTGACTGAACATGGTGACATCTGAGGAGACAAGTGGAAGGGAAACACTGTGTTCACTCCTCCCTTGCGTCCACGTACTCTGCCACGCTCGTGCCCCAGGCACGGTGCGTCCATTGGGGCATAGCCCCCCCCACCCGCAGCTCCCTCGGCGTCTCTGAACTTAAGTAAACTGAATCAGTTTACTTAAGTTCAAAAACGCCGAGGGAGAAGTGACAATCATGTCAGTCAGCATGTCGTCGGACCGCCCACCCCCTTCAGAGTCTGAAGGGGGTGGGCGGTCCGGCGTCATGTTGACTGATATGATTGTCAGACCAGGGGTAGCAGGCAGCAGCACAAGTGCGCATGAGTGGGGAAGGTCAGCGAATTTTTCAGCCGTGCCCAGTCATGCGCACTAGTGTCTGCTCTGGCTGGTGCATGCCCATTAGGAGAATGAGGGTTGAGCAAAGGCTCAAACCTCGGTCTCCTAATGGGCAGGCGGGCGAGTAGTAATAGTAACCGTGCCCTAAGCCAATCCGGGAGCAGAGGTGGCGCGGACCGGCTGTGTGGTAAGTTTTCTGTTTTATATTTAATTCCCCGCCCCCCCGTGCGCGCGGCCCCTCCCCCCCCCCCCAGATCCCCCATCCCCCCTGACACCCGCGAGCCGCGACTGGGTATTTCAATGTCTTTACACCCAGGCAGCTCGTCTTATATTGCTTCTATGTACCGTTAGAATACTGCTGATTGTTAGTAATCTAATTCGAGAATGTGTGTATTTTCTTGGCATAATAAAAAGAATACAGAAATAACCTGTAATTGAAACAGAGCAAAAGGACATGGAAACATTTTACCAAGATCAAACTGTATTTAATAAAAAGAGACCTCAATGCTAGAACAAGGGTCTCCCGTCTACACTACTGGCCCCACCTTCTCCTTTAGACATGCAAAGTAGTGATTTGTCTGTGAGGGTCGAAGAGCTCAGTGCAGGGGCAGAAGGTCAGATAACGGGACCCTCCTGAACCAAATCAGAAAGTTATGCGAGCACAGAAACGCAAGCGCCCAGAATGACAAATGAAATGATATAGGGGCATATTATCAAGCCAGGCGATAATGAGCTTGGTAATATGCTCTATGGAATTCCAATTAAAGCCCATGTTAGATGTCCTTCACATGGATTCCCAGATCAGGGTTAGTTTTGTGTGTATGCTGGCACTTAAGTGGGCATTTGTTATTTTTTAATCTTGTGATCTCTGTATTGCATATCAGCAAGCCTCTCCCTCTGCCCGTTCCCTCAATGGCCCAGGTTGGCTTCACTCTGCATCAGAGATTTGATCCCTCCCAATTCAAAATTGAGGAGTGTGAAGGGATGCATATAGCTCTGCCTCTGCTTTATGTGGGATATAAGTGTTGTGACATCGCAAACATACTGGGTCCAATAAAGCATTTCACAAATCACAATTGTTTACGTATTTTCATATACCCAAGGAATAGCGGGAAGAGGTGCGGCGCCGCGGCTAGGGCAACTGACATTGGAATCTGGGGCTCAAGGTTCGATCCCCGGCACCGGCGGCAGGTCAACCGAGCAGCACCATGTGACTCTGCGAAAAAGCTTGCTTAATCGTCCCGACGGCCCCCAGCGCCGGGATTCCTTCGGGTAGCCGTTCGCGCTTTACAAATACTGGCTTTACATTTATTTCCGGAAATTCTGCATGTTTGATTATTTATCAAAAACCAGCCAATTACTTTAAAGTTAGTCATAGGAGTTGGCGGTTAGTGATAGTTTTTCCAAAAATAGCCGTACAGTTTGCCTTAATCTAGTCGCAGAGGCAGTAGTTGAAACCACTAAAATGCCACTGACCTCGGCCACCGCCCTAGTGTCGCCTGTGCACCGGTCACCCCTCCCCGCCCCCCCCCCCTCCTGGGGGCAGGGACTCCAGTCGGTGTCCCCCTCCTCTTCCTGCCCGGAAGTGACAAGAGGGGGCGTCACTTCCGGGGCTCCTTGTGCGAGGGGGGAGGCTATATAGCCCTCCCCCCACCATGCTGGCGTCCTCTTGATCGCCTTGCACGCCGCATCGTTCGCCCATCCGAAGGATCGCTCGTCCGTCGCGCTGCAGTCCGTCGGTTTGCTTTTAAAGTCAGACCGGTGAGTGCCGCTCGCTACCTGGGGGGCCGCGAGCTCCGCGTCATTCATGCCCATTAAGCCGGCGATCCGTGCCGCGGCCCGGGAGGGGGTTGCAATCACGACCTTCTCGCGGCCAGGGGTTACGCTGCCCAGGGCTCGGCTGCCCGTTCCTGCCACTGCATGGGGTGAGAGCAGGGGGCGCGTAGGGCCTTAATAGGAGAAGCCGCTAGCCATTGATCCCACCGGGGTCAGGAGCGCGCTTAATTATGAGGCTGGTGTGCGACGCGGCCAGTATGCGGGCTTTGAGAAATTACCTCGGTGAGGATGTGGTCCGTAGCCTAGCTGGCCATTTCTGGTGCTGGTAAACATGTTGCGAGCCTCCGGGGTGCACACGCACCTTGTGATTCCGGGCAAATCACTTAAGCTCCCCGCCCCTAAATGTGAAAGAGCCAGGGCACAAGTTAAGGCGCTCCGAAACTTTCGGGTCACGTTAGCGCCATATAAAATCTGTGAAACAGAATGAGTAATGTAGGTTACCGCAATGCTAGCATGGCACCATACGAGTGCAGGGGGAGGGGATATCCGGGGCGCGTCATATCCCCCCCTTCCCCCATGCGAGAGTTGCTGGGTTATGGCGGTGGCTGCAGGGAGTTCCATCGAGCGGCCTCCACCCGGAAATTGGGAGGCTCGCGCATGCAGCAGGGGATTACGGCCAAATCACTTCATCTCCCCGTGCCTGAAGGGGCAAATAATCGAGTAAAAGAAAAGGCAAATAAAAGATTCAGCAATGGGCATTGGAAGGGTGTTGCTGCAGGATCGGACTATTGCAACGCAAATGCGCAATGGGGCAGAGAGAGGGTGATGCACGTTTTCTGCACTCACTGGCCTGGCAGGTTGCTGGCAGTGCATATACCAATACCCACCCCCCACCCCACACCTGTGGGGCAGCCCAGGCACACACACAGCTGCCCCGGGTACTTTGCAGGTCCTTGATAGACCATTCGCTTGTTAATGGGGCTTTGTTGGTTTTCACCCCTTCCAGAGCCCCTGCATCGCCACTCTGACTAGTGCTGAAAGAATTAGCACGTTACACAATACCAAGCCCTGTCAGCTGAAACCTCGAGGAATCGTGGTTGCTGGCAGGAATCGAGAGGCGGGAGACATGCCTTGAAATTGGTGGTCTCCCGCCGGAATCGGGAGGGCTGGCATGTCTGGATGAGATTCGTCGGCGAGACTGCCTATCTCTGGGTGGTGGCCGGGGAAGGCGCGCGGCTCTCGTAGCTGGGTGCAGAACGGGGCCGCGTGTGACGGACAGACCATGCTGGTTTTCAAGAGTGTTGAGCATTCCTTGCTCCGTGCTTGGTGGATCGCGCCAGAGCAACACTCATCCGGGAAATTTTAGTCCTTACCCCCAATCTGCCCATACGTGAATGTGCGATGAAATACGGGGCTCGTGTATAGCGTTCCTATACCCTTGGCTGCGCTATACAATGCTGACTCTGGGGTGGGAAACCAGGATCAGCGCCTCGGGCACGCACCCCCCCTCGTGTGCCACCCGCATGGGAGGGAGGGGGGGCTGATTTTAAGGCAGCACACAACAACCGAGAAGATGTAAGCTTGGGTGGCCGCCGCCTAAATTAGAGGATGCAAGTCTTTAAACTGACTGGCGGCAAACATTTGAATGCATGGATTTCAGGGTTTTCGTCCCTCGGGCGTCGCGTCCTTTCAGTTGCCTGACGAGTCTATCCCGAAGGAAGTAGGTCGGGCATGGAGGCCCTTGCTATCCCCCAGGACGGGCTTCTTTTGCCTTATTTAATCCGGCGGGGCATGCATGGCAATATGCCTTAAGCAAGGCTGCCTGCCTGCCCCGGATGGTGGGGGGTTTGAGCTCCATGGGCATGCAGTAGTGCCATGGAAAGCATGCACTGCTTTTAGTTGTATATTTCCGGCACTCCTGCCTATTTTAAAGCCAGAGTGGCTTGCATCGCTATACGTCTTAAGCTATGTCGTGGGCTTGGCATGGAAGGTTGGGGGGTTAGGCGATGAGTGACCGTGTGTGGATTTTGCCTGCCGCCATAACTCAGAGTAGCTCGAGTGCGGCGAGTGGTGGGGGCACCCCCCATCCAGTGAGGGTAGCGATTCAAATCATTTGCCTCGCGGCGGGCTGGATGTGGGCAACGCGATTGCTCGCGGATTACTAGGAGCAGTAGGCGAGGCTCCACGAGCTTGCTCTGGGTAGGGAAAGAGGCGCGTCGCGCCCACACCCGGTGTTTGGGCAAATGTTTATCTCCCATGCCTGTATGTACTATGCAAGCGCTGCGCCGGCTAGTGCTCCAATAACGCGCTGTGCTCCGGCACCAGGCACCTAGCTCCCGTGCCTATACTGACCTGTGCTTTTGAGCAAATCAATCTCTCCCGTGTCTGGGCCGGCAGTGTATAGCTGGGCGCATGATAGCGCTCCCATGCCATTTGCGCTTCCGGGCAATTTACTTATCTCCCAATCCCTCTTTTGTGCAAAGGAAGTGTGGCACTGATAGCGCTCATAGGCCGCACTGTGCCGTTGGGCATACTGACTCCTGTGCCCGATTGTGCATTGTAATGTGCTCACGCACGTAGTGCGCCAATACCACCGTTGGCTGGGCATATCAATTATCTCCCGTGCCATGGTGCAAAGTAATGCAGTGGGCAGGATAAGGGTGCAGGTTCAGTACCTGCAATCAATGTGTTAGATAAGTGTGTAGGTGTGTAGTAATGCCAAGCTTTTAGGGCTGTTTCAGGGCCTGCGCCTAGGACGTGCATTGCAGTGACTGCCAACACCGGGGATCACAGGCGTGTGTGGCCAAAACACGGATCCATTGTACGGCCCCCCCCCCCAGTGTTACACCCAGCAGCAAGTTTCCCTGGTCACAACTGGACGGGGGGTCCGGGTGCGCGGCACCGCCTCGGCTTCCCACCACTGTCCCCCTGACTGCCTGCCCCAAGGGCGCTATCCATTTCAGAGATGTTCACTCCAACTGGCATTGTCCAAATTATAATGCTTTAAATTCCGATGGCCTGCTGCACAAGCAACGCTCACAGCGTCATGGGCCTGGCATAGTCGGGTTGCCCTCTTGCACATGCACAAGGTTTATAGCAGGGATGCTACCTTGCTTGGCAGCACGGCAGGAGCTAAGGGGGGCCAACCAGAGGCGACCGCCTGAGTTGTTTGCAGGCATACAGTTGCACACCTGGCTGCAGCGGGCTGACAAGGGGCTAGGGAAGTTTCCCGGGAGGGTCTCTGTCATCAAAGGCCAAGGCGATGCTCCTAGGATGACAGGATAGAAGACTTGTTTGGGGCGAAAATCTAGCACACAATTTGTAGGCTGTACAACGATGCCCAACAGCCTGGAACCCTGTGCAAATCACTTAACCTCCCCGTGCCTTACAATATGTAGGGTCCTCAGGTTACGGAACTGGTGCTCATGTAAAGTGCTCGGTGACCCGAAGTCTCGGGTCGCAGTTCGCGCCATATAAAAACTCTATAAAGAAATTAAATAATCAAATAGTCGTAGTCCAGCCCTGAGGGCATGCAAAGATCCAGTGACCCAGATGCCCACATGAAAGGCAAAGCTAGCACATAGTGGATACATGCTACCGATAAAATGCAGGGGTTTTTATGGTTCCAGTAAGGGACCTTAATATATGCTGCAATTTTGCACTGGCCAAGTAAGACTAAAGGCAGCTACTTGGGCAATATATATAAAAAAAAGATTAAAAAATTGTGCCTTTGGCTCTGGCGCGTTTAACATGGCATTTTAAGGTGTGAGGTCAGGAATGCTTACTCATGCACTACAGCACATGCATTAGTAATGGCAGCTGCCCTTGGTAGACACTTAATTGAAGGCCCCTGTTTGGAACAGAGTTGGTTTTGATAAAGTCCAGCCCCCCCTTTTATGCCTACTTTGGGAAAGTTACTGACAGTGCACGGGCACACTCTTCCAATTTCTAAATGAGTTTGCATACAAAATTCAGGGAGGGTGGCGTGTTTTTCAACACGGTTACACAGCAGCAGCTCACTATTATTACAGAAATAATAGGTGACCCTTCCACTTAGCATATAGGAGGTTCTGTTTTGCCAGAGAAACCTGCTAGTGTTGGTAAGTGTGGAACACATGGCCCAAGCAGCGCATGGGGAAGCTGTGCAGGTAGGCATACTGGGGTCGTTAAGTGGAGCGCTGTGGGTCGGTAGGGCGACCATTGTTGGTAGTTTTGCTCCCACAGGTTGAGAGGATTAGAAAAAAAACAGTTCTTGGTTGGCACCAACTTGATAAAGGACAGCGTCCTTTGCAAGCACATGGAGTTGGCCAACCAGTTGGTGGCTACATACAATCAGGGGGCCATCCACAATGTGGGTAATTCCAAGGGTGGTCTAAGCAGACCCATGCATCATAGGTTTAAAGCATTCAAGGACGACATTAAGGGACCAATTTGAACATGCCCTGGTACCCTAAAGGCGTCGATTGTCTCATGACTTCAGTTTTGCGAGTACAAACTCCTGGAGTTGCCCTGGTCCACTGGCCTTCAGTTAATAAGCTTTCGTGGCTGCAGCTCCAGGGTTTTCATTTTCTGTTCGGTTCAGGGATATCTCTCCACCAGCCAAGGTCACATGACCGCAGATTATGCGTAGGCAGGTAAAGAAAGCACCTTATGTTAGTCAGCACCTAGATACCACCGGGGGAAGGTATTCAAGTAGTCAGAAGTGGAAATGTGAAAGTTTTGTTCCCACCAGCACAGGAGCTTTATGAATGCGTGCTGTATTTGGCACGCTGGGAAGATGTGGTTGGAGCACAACTGCCCACAACTACCTGTACAGTTGGCTTCTCTATTTCAGTAGGGGCAAGTGTTGAGTATGTTTACTCCCTGTCCTCTTATCCAAAGTACATTGACTAACCCCTTGGCACGCTGGGATACTGTAGCAAAGTTGTTATGGGGCACATAGGCTGGGTGAGGGACGTACTCGAAATCTGTTCTTATGCCCAGGGTCTGCCTGCCTTGCCACTGGTTAACAGCCCTCCGGCGGGTAGTATAATTTCACTCTCACTCTGGAAACTACAGCGCAAAGAGAGGCGCTGCGAAACGCTGAGCGGCATTCGGCACGAGGGCCTTATTCAAACATCGGCTGGCATCAAATAGACGAACACCATGTCTTGGGTGGGCACCCCCCTGCAACCATGGGTAGGCTTTAGGTCACTTCAGTAAGACATATTCACCCGCGCTTTAGCCAGGACAACAGGCGGGTGGTGGTCGTGCCAGCTAACAAGGGTGCTGCGGTGCGTAAAAGTTAGTAAACGCTGCGTTAGAGCCAATTGGCAACAGGGTATTAATGACCTGGCATTACCTTTATTCCGGAAAAGGGCAAGTAGTTGCACAGAAGGTTCCCCGTCTGTCTCCCACAGACTTACCTGCCCCCTGGGTTTTCCTGCTATGGGCCAGAACCTGAAGATTGGAAGGGGCACCTTCTGCGACTGGTACCACTAATACGTGGATAGTCAACGCCGGGGTAGATATACCATGAAGGGCATGATTACTACTTCGGATTTCCCTAAGTTTTGGGGGTCAAACTAGGTTGGAGCGTTAAATCCACAGTCCTTAGGAAGCACCCAGCATTCCTCCAATCTAAGTAAGGGCAGTTGGTGATATATAAGTAACAGCAAGGCGGGTAACAGACACCGGCTGGTCAGTGACAGCGGACCCCGGGGGCACGCGCGCTTCACAAAACCACAGAGTGGCAACCGGTCAGGTACCAGGGGGCAAAAACAAAGTAGATAGGTGGAATATACATGTCTCTCTGGCCTTACAGCTGGGTGGAGGCGGTCTCATCGCGGGATACGCACAGGTGAAGACGGTGTGCTTCTCAAGGTTCTCATGACCAATACGGTTTGGGGTAGCACACCAAGCTGTTTGTTTAAGGTCACCCTGGGTCGCATTTACACAGCCCAGTAGGAGCACTTCAGCTGGGGGGAGCCAGGCCCATTTAGAGGCACGCCTGAGGGGAAATGCGGGGCTTCCTAAGGTTCCCATGGCCTAGGCGGTGCGTGGCATCTCCCCCATCAAATGTTAGGCACCATAGTACAGACAGTGCGCTCTGTATTGAATCAGACAGATTCTCCATGCGGGTATGCCTAGGGGGCTCCCCAGAGGGATCTGTGCGGCCAAAATTCCCTGCAGGGATAAGGGTTGCAGGGCAAGTGCTGGAGGGCAGCTTGGCTCATTGTCACAGTACGCTTAGTTATGGACATTCCTGTGCGCCTTCATTTGGCAAGCACAGGGACTGTTCAAAGGTTAGGTATATTCCTCCTTGCCAGAATAGCCATAGTAGGCAGGCGGGTCGGGGAGTAGTCACCTAGCAAGTGGGCTGCGGTCCCATGCCGGGTTCAGACACACTCGGCGCTAGGAGGACGGCAGCTAGGTGAGAGCAGCAAATAGAGGGGGCTTTGTGAGCCTGGGTGCCGGCATCGCCCCTGCCCAGACTGGCTCGGGGCTGAGACAAGTGAAGCAGTGGAACTTTCCCTCAGGGGGGTGAATAGTTCGTGGCACAACTTCTCAGGTCCAGCGGGTCTGTTTGTTCATCAGACACTATCTGACCCAGGCTAGCGTCAAGGGCTTTGGGTTATAGATGGGGCCATCTATAACCAGTAGGGATGGTTCTCTTGCATCTAGATTTGCAGGAAGCTCTAGACAGGAGAGGTGGAAGGTAGGACCATAGCGGTGGTGGGGGGCCCTGGCGGTGATGGGGGCCACCCCCAGAGCTGTGGCGGAGTTACAGGGCGATCTGGAAGCAGGCCGGTACAAAGGGTACCTCTGCGCGGCACCATAGGGGGCGCCAGAGCCAAATCCGAGGAGCCTCATGGGAGGGTCCTGGAAGCAGTGTCGGCGCCCTGCTAGTCCTTCAGGCAGTTGTGGGCCTGAACAACCGGAGGGTTTGCTATGCGACGCTCCGCCCCGGGAAGGGGCGTGAGTAGAAGTTACCAACGGTCACGTGATCCTGTAAGAGAATCACTTGGACGGCAGCAAAGGCGGGGTTCACCCCAGTGCTGCCCGGCTTATCAGGCGGGCAGGCGGCCCAGTTGGTTGCCTGCCCTTGGATCGCCCGTAAGATAACCCACCTATTACATAACGGTGTATGTAATAAACCTGCAGCATTTTGTACCCAATCAAGCAGTCTGTGTTGTGTGATTATTATTGGGTAATGTATTTTGATTGTAGGGGGGCCCGAGGGGTGCCAATGGCGATACTAATCACAGAAACATTCTCGGTTGTTTTAGCTTGGAAACCTCGGCAAGTTGGTGTGTCACCAGGCACACCCGCTGCCCTGATCGAGCTAAGATCTGAAGCTAGGTTGTCCCTGTTTATAAACTGGCTGCTCTTATGAACCATTCCACCTAGGAGCCATTCCTCTTTCCATTTTAGAATAAGTTATTAGTGCATGTGTTCACTATGACTCACCTCCATCAGATATAGCATGGCAGCTACAGTTTACCTAACTTAGCCGATCTTGATAGTTTTGTCAAAAGACTCCACCTTCTTGGCTTGGCACAACGGAAATCACAGGATAAATGTAACATGGCAGCCCACGTCCAGGTCTAAAGAGCAGGGTTTGGGAAGAAGTCAAAAAATCCCCACAGGCATAGGTGCAGCATGTACAAGGGAAATGTATGATTGTAATAGTGTCACTGGCCTACACCTGTATTCCCTAACCATATGAGTGTGGAATGCTTGCGTCATAGGAAATCTGCAGGCCTTCAGTTAGCATGAATGGGAAATTTCACTTTAACATTTGTTTTACTTTTGCCTCTTGGAAAACAACTTTCCAGGCGAGTACCTTCCTTATCTTAAATCACATTAAGGAAATGGGATGTTCCCTGGCCTGTTTCACTCTCTCAACATCACTTAGTGGCTGGTTCTGCAAGGTGTATGTTTAGTAGTGCAAAGAGATGGAGAGAAGGTATTACAAATGTCTGTATATTGCCAAAAAATTACAACGCAGTGAGTGTTTACTTCACCCCATGACCACTTACTGATACTCCATTTAGAAACATTGACTTCCCTGCTCCTTAGTGTCACAGTTACAACGAACTCAGTCCTCTTGTTTGTACTTGCTTCCTGCTTCCTCAAATTTGCTTGAAAATGCACCATTTATCCACTTTATTTTCAAAATGTTCTTGGAGGGGGGAACCTCCCCGAACCCCCCCCCCCCCCCCACCTTCCCCCTCCCTCTCCCTCCAGGTTGTTTGGGCTCGCTCGCTCCCTGCGCATGCACACCACACTGCAGTACGGCAATCATTTTACGCCGCACCACTTTTAAATGTCACCAGCCACCACTGTCGTGCCCGCCACACCACCAAGAGGCAGGAGCAGGAAGGAGCAAGATCAGGAATGGGAGCGGGAGCAGCGCGTGACCAGGAGTGAGAGCAGCGCGGGCGAGCAGGGCGCCAGAGGGAGACTCCCCGAGTTTCCTAACAATACAGCTAGCTCTATTGTTGATCTGATCTGGATCTTACAACTCGAGTGAGCCCAAGCACAGCTGACTGTGTGGCCGAATGTACTTAATTTGTAAAAAATTAAGTGCCAGGGCCCGAGGTATAACTCACTGGTCCACTGCAGCTGGCACAACCTCCTTTTTAACTGTATTTTATCATTTTTTAAAGCTATGTTACATAGTTTATTGTTGCACAAATGAACGCTGCTTAAAAATACATACACACACATAGTGCCACCATGTGGTGATTTCTCATAAACATGTAAGGGTTTTACAAATAGGTGCCGGTGCCGAGCACCGGAAAACACCAGCACAAATTAAGCACTGGGCCCGATCGCCATTACTGTGTCTCTATCTGCACTTATCGATTCGCTGTGCCTCTGTTTCCACCACCGTCACTGCGCTCAGTCAACCCGCGGAGTGGGGGGGCTATGGGTGCACGGCATGGCGGGTTCTGGTGGTAGGTGGTGGTGCACAAGAGTGCCCTTTGGCGGCCTGCAGGGATAGGCAACTGCAGTCTGACAGGAGGCGCCTATACTGCAGTCTGCCATGCTGATCGGGGCTCCCCATTGGATTGATTCACTTAGCCCAACCTGGGGGCATATCAACAAGGGCTTTATCTCTGCTTTTTTGGCTTTAAAAGCCAAAAAAGCAGAGATAAAACTAGCACCCTATCAACAACAGGGTGCTAACATGCAAATTTGCATGTTAGCACCCTTTTACTCTACGCTTCCCCTTGCATCTCTAATGAGATGCAAAGGGGGCGTTCCAGAGTAAAATAATAGGAGAAATGTCACTAAGCGACATTTCTCCTATTATCAAGAATATCGCTAACCGCGGTTAATGCTGCTTTTTTACGTCTGGTATTTTTCTGACTTAGCCATGATATCCTATGGAAGGAGGATATCATGGCTAAGTTTGTCTGTCCCTATCAACCAGCTAACGTGAGATTATCGCTGGGTTTCCAGCGATAATCTCACGTTAGCCACATAGCGTGAGGATTTTTATCGCTATTGAGATAAGTGTTGTTAATAGCACGCTATCTCAGCGATAAAAATCAACGCTAGCCGGCGATAATTATCCTAGCGCTAAGTGCGCTTAGCGATAATTATCGCTGGTTGTTGTTGATATGCCCCCTGCCATAACCATATCTCCACTATATCAATCGCAAAGCACTTTGGCAGCCTGGAACAGAGGTTACTAAGGGGCATATCAACAAGGGCTTTATCTCTGCTTTTTTGGCTTTAAAAGCCAAAAAAGCAGAGATAAAACTAGCGCCCTATCAGCAACAGGGTGCTAACATGCAAATTCGCATGTTAGCACCCTTTTACTCTACGCTCTCCTTGTATCTCTAATGAGATGCAAAGGGGGCATTCCAGAGTAAAATAATAGGAGAAATGTCGCTAAGCGACATTTCTCCTATTGGCAAGAATATCACTAACCTTGTTAGAGACAAAAAAAGCAGCGCTAACCACGGTTAGCGCTGCTTTTTTACGTCTGGTATTTTTCTGACTTAGCCATGATATCCTATGGAGGGTGGATATCATGGCTAAGTTTGTGAGTCCCTATCAACTAGCTAACGTGAGATTATCGCTGGGTTTCCAGCGATAATCTCACGTTAGCCAGTTAGCGCTAGGATTTTTATCGCTGATGAGATGAGCGTTGCTAATAGCACGCTATCTCAGCGATAAAAATCGGCGCTAGCCGGCGATAATTATCCTGGCGCTAAGTGCGCTCAGTGATAATTATCGCCGGTTGTTGTTGATATGCCCCCAGGTGTGGTGGAGCATGTGGCCTACGATCCTGGCTGGGGCGGGATGTAAGTGGACTCTCTTTGTGGTTTGATATTGCTGCTTTCGTCGCTCTACATCTTCTCTGCCATTCCTCTTATTGTGTCTTTTTACTGCGACATCTGCTGCTCCTGCGATTACTGGCTACTGGTCTCCACTGCTATTGCTACTACAATTGCCACTGGTTATTGACACTGCATCAGGGCAAGTATCAGTGCAACATCACAACATATTTCCATTTTCCAGTTATTCCTCATCTCTTTCAAAACCTCTGGATTACCGATCACCGGCTACTGGTTCATTGTCTCATCATCCTACTGTTTCCATGTTTATTTGTACCCTCGCTGTGTGGGGCTCCAGGATTTTGTAACTTCAGTTTATTAAGGCTTCATGCACACAGGATAAAAGCAGGGGCGTCTAACTTTGGTGAGAATGGGGAAACACAAAATACAGACCCATGCCCGTGCAGCCACAACCGTCCCCACAATTCCCACCGCCACAACTACGTCCATGGACGCGTTTCTGATATGCGCAATGGGCATTATAAGTAAAGAAATCCCACTGGCAGAAGGGCGCTTCTCCCTCTCAAAATTCACATCAATTGAATTCTCCAGAAGGCTGCTCACTTAGCACCTTAAACATACATATGGGACCAAGAGATTCAAGAGAATCGATGATGGGGGTAATGTGAGCCGAGGCAGCCCATCGCAGAGATTCCTGATGCCCCCGACGTCACCCAGAGATAACGCCCCTGGAGCCTGAAATTACAGCAGTTACACCCCTAACACAAGGGGGCATATTATCAAGTCAGGCGATAAAATGATCGCCGCTTTAGTGGCAGAAAACTGCCGCTAAAATGGCGATAATGGGCTTGGTAATATGCTCTATGGAATTTCAATTGAATCCCATGTTAGATGTGAAGGACATCTAACATGGGCTTCAATTGGAATTCGATAGAGCATATTATCAAGCCCATTATCGCCGTTTTCTGCCGCTAAAGCGGCGATCATTTTAACGCCGTCCTTGATAATATGCCCCAAGGTGCGGTACCAGGTGTGCCAACAGGTGCGGCTGGTAGAAGAAAGAGACAGGAAGCTGTATCTAAATCTAAACACACCGGAGGTCATACTCAGTCAGTCTCCCAAACAGAAGGACTCGCAAACAGTGGGCTCTATCGATATCAATTCTGCGTCCACGAATCCCGGTAGCTACAGTACAGTACTGCTGCATAACTGTCTGTGTCTGCTGCAGTGCTAACTAGTCCTGGACAGTCTGCTGGAGGCTCGCCTGCCTGCTGCTCGTAAGTGGCTGCGAACATTATGACATTTATTTCATATTTCTCTACAGCGATGAAATTTCAGAGGCAACACAGTTCGGTGCCAGGAAACCTTTAGTTATGCACACGAGTGGGAAGGCCTGCCCTGTGGGGTGAGTGGGAAGGAAGTCTACCGCCTCGCCTCCCCGGGACTTCATAGCAGCACAACCTATTATGGCAGCGCTGTTTACAGTGCGCCGATCACTGCGGGGGCTGGCATGACAAGGCGTCTTGCCACGCGGCCTCGCGAGGCCCCATAACAGGCGCGCCTAGTATCAAAGCAATTGTGGTACACAAGTAACCTATATAGGGCAGCGCTGTTTACAGCGCGCAGATCAATGCGGATCACTGCGGGGGCTGGGCACGTGCATGACAAGGCGTCTTGCCATGCTGCCTGACGGCTGTAATGAACTGTTTCCCTCCATGTCTCTTTAAACGCTGTTCCTCTTTAATGTTTATTATCCTCATTTGCCATTATGGTATTCTATGGTGTGCGCACTTTCAAGGTATGTTTACCTTCAAAGGTGCATCGCTGCTGATGTCTGGTCTTGTTAGAAATTCAAACTGCTGAAACAGGCATTCAGCAGTTGGACCTCCATTAGAACAGACGTGCTCCTGTGTTATGCTGTCATTATCAGAAGATTAAACCTACCTACTTAAAATACCCTTTCTGCCTCGTCTGCTTCTTCAATATCCACATTTAAGAAAAGGTATTCTTCACATTTTGGCGACGATCTTATCAGCAGCATTTCACCATCCTTGCATGGATTATCTTCATCACATTTCATGGTTATCATCGAACAGCGCTCCTCGCTGCAACGTTTATTCTCTTTTCCGGAATTCAATGCCGTCTACGGGGAGTGAATGACGGAATTTTGAAGTGTTTCCTGTCTTTTGCCGGCGCTCACTTCTCTGACGTCTTACTCCTCCCTTGACTACGGCATCCTAGCAACGGTACAGAATACATCAAAACAAACAACGTCATCACGTGAACGTGTTCACGTTATCAGCGGCCATCTTGAAATCATCGTAAAGCACATTTCCAAGGCAACTCCTTTCACGACCGTCTTCTTCACAGACGCAACGTTTAACCCTGCATTTTCTCGGCGATACACACGCCTATTGTGTATTGGTGATATTCATACACGCTATTCAAGAAAAAAGAATATCCTGGTAAAGATCCACTAACAGTTCACTTGGAATAAAAAGGTACTTTTAGTTTATTCTTATTAAGCAATATACACGCAAGTACATTGCCTCTTTTTGCCTCACTTGTTGCTCTTTTCACCCCATTAAATGGCAACTAATCAACAAATAGTTTATCTTAACCATTTTCTTCCAGCCCCTGGTAAACCTAAAGAGATATGGAAAATTTGGTTTCGTAGCTTTGAAAGCTACTTAATTGCAATTGATGCGGATGAATATTCCCCTAAAAGAAAATTGGAAATTTTATATAGTCACTTAGGCAGTGCTGGGCGTGAAATATTTGATCATCTTCCAGCTTCCATCCCTCCTCCTGGTAATGGAGATGGCTGGAATGTCTTCACTGACGCAGTACAAAGACTTAATAAAAAATTCCTGGAGCAGCCAAACGTAATGTTGGAACAATATAATTTCATGAAAAGAAAACAAGAATCAAATGAGACAGTTGAAGAGTTTATCTCTGCCCTCAGGAATTT